>NC_041029.1:12718015-13366068 GCF_900634625.1 Parambassis ranga
GACGGATTACTTAATGGCTCGTGCACGGCTTCAGTGGGCAATTCCAACCCCCTCTTGTCTTCGGGCTGCGGGATGAATGGAGATAACCAGCAGTACAAACTGTCAGGTAAGCCACGTTTAAGGCTGCTGCACAATAACCTCTCCTTCAGGTTGCACAAAGGCAAAAAAAAAACAACAACATACAGAAACAAAGACAGGATGCTGCGATGCAAGTTATCCTCTTCGTCGTGTGTTTAAAAGGCGAGCCAATCCTCACGCACACACGCCTCCCCTCTTCATCCCCATCATCGAACATGCATGCAAGGGAAAAACAATGTTTCTGTCACTCAGTAATTAGCCTACAAGGCAGAGAAATGCTCGTGTTACCATCCGAAGCTTTTGATTCAGAAAAAGAGGCGACAGCAGCAGCAGCAGCAGCATGTGTGCATCACCGCAAACCGAGACCTTCCTCTCAGCTGTAAAGTTTGCAGAATTAAGAGCACATCTGTGAAAACGACGCTGTTAGAATTGCAGTGAAATGTAGTAATTTAAAAAAATATATAATGCATATATTCATTCTTTGTTTACATTTGTTGTCGTTCTGCTGTCAGACTCGGTGGACCCAGACAAAGATAGCCCGGGCTGCAAGAGACGAAGAACTCGCACAAATTTCACTGGTTGGCAGCTGGAGGAATTAGAAAAGGCTTTTAATGAGAGCCACTATCCGGACGTGTTCATGAGGGAGGCACTGGCTCTGCGTTTGGACCTGATAGAATCAAGGGTGCAGGTATATTCATTTTTTTTAATAAATTGTCTGTCATTTTTATTATTTATTAATAATAAATATTTTTAAATTGTATGTGATGCACAGAAAAAAACATTTTTTAGTAGCGTTGGACAATTTTAGATGATAATATATATATAGAAATATTTCATTAATATTTATAATGAGTTGATGTGTATTGTCATAACCTTTAGTGTCAGATAAATAATATAGCCTATAATACACTTTTATTTTAAAAAAATATATTTGCTATTTTTTGGAATTATTTTCAAAAAAATATATTATATTTATTGTCATGTTATAGTGTCCAATAAAGATAAATGTAGCCAATATGTGCTTACAAGTACAAATACAATACATTTAAATATGTTTATTTTTATGTATATTTTTTAACAGCAATGTTGAAGCTATTATGTAAAAAGGTGATTTAAAAACAACTTGTACTTTAAATCAAAGCCTTCTTTGTTCAGCTTTGTCCCAACTTTTAGCTGCTTGATGCACAGATTATTAATCCAAGGCCTAATTAAAGGCCTGCAAGCAGGATGGAAGCTCACTGTTTGTTTAATTAACATATTGTTGAGACACCGGTAATTTAACTCTAATTAATTTCCCCCTTTCAGTGGCAGAAGTGCTCATTACACGTGTTTTATTCTTGCTTTTACTCCGCAGGTATGGTTTCAAAATCGCAGAGCCAAATGGAGGAAAAAGGAGAACACAAAGAAAGGTCCAGGTCGACCTGCGCACAACGCCCACCCCACCACCTGCAGCGGGGAGCCCATGGACCCGGAGGAGATCGCCCGGAGAGAGCGGGACAGGATGGAGAAGAAGAAACGAAAGCAGGAGCGTCGCCTGCTTAAGTCCCAGAACAAGCTCTTGTCTGGGGATTTATTTCACACCCCGGGATCAGACAGCGACAGCGGGGTGTCACATGTCACCGACAGTGACCACAACACTGGCCCACCCTACGACTCTGTGGGGGGACCCCAATCCAGCTGCGACCAAACACCTCACCCTCTCCAGACGCAAAACCAGAACCAAAGACACTTGGACAGGGACGCTAGCGGGTCCGAGCTGGACTCGCCCGACCCCAGCCACCGGTCAAGCCTGTGCTCCAACAACAACAGAGCCTCCAGCCTGCAGAAACCCAACCCCTTTAGCGTCGAGAGCCTCCTTTCGGACACCAGACCGAGACGCAACCCCGCGGCCTTACCCTCCTCACGGCCTTTAATAGGGAAGGGACACTTCCTTCTCTATCCCATCACACAGCCGCTTGGATTCATTGTTCCTCAAACTGCCCTGAAGACAACAACCACAACAACAACAGCAGCAGCAGTGAACTCTGACAGTGACACCCCGGCGGAGAGAACCCAGCCCGGGGTCCGCTGCAGCGTGTCTGCGAGCTCTTCGGGATGTAGGAGCGGCTCGCCTGACTCTCCTGACGACACGCAAAAGGGACAGGTGGGATCAGAGGAAAAGACAAGTTCACCGCACACGAGCCCGTCCAGGGCCGCCTTTTCCACGGGCAAAAACACTACCACTCAGACCTCTGTTATTTGCAGCGATTCCACTTTTACGCACGAACACAGCCCACAACTCATTAAACCCGTCGATACAGACAAAAAAGAGCATTTAGAGAACAAGGAGTCTGTCCTCAGTGACTGTCCTGCAGAAACAAAGACACACTCTAAAGAAGATGTCGACATGGAATAAGTCAGTGGGGTAAAACAACAACAAATATACTGATATAGCCTCTAAACGACACCTTTCATTAGGCCAAAGCTGATCCACAAAACGCATCTTTGCATCTAACCCCTCATTCTGCTGATACTTTGACAGTGTGTGCTCTCTCTCCCTCTCTCTGCGAGTGTGTATGTATGTGTGTGTGAGTCAGGAGTCTCTAGATATCCTTTAATGTGTGATAACTTGTCAAAAAAAGAAAAAAACAAGACCAACAAAAATCCTCAAGAGCTGTAAGAAAGGTATTATACTATTTATATATGTAAGGTTTTTCTTAAATAAATCTATTGTATACAAGCACCTCAAACCGTGTGAGACCTTAAATAGCAGCACATCCAGTGCAGGACTAACAGTGTACAGTAAGGAAGGGCTTTCTTAAGAAATCTCATGTTGTACTTTGTATATTGCCTTAACAAATTTATTCATCTATAAGCCCCCACTGAAATGAGGTTACGAGCCCGAGGCGAAAAGGACCCGCTCGACTCCTGCAGAGTTTTGATATGAAAGTAATTATTTTCCCGGTGGCTACTGCAGGGGGATTCAGTTTATTTTAGCTCAAAGGGGGTTATAATACATTACCGATTTCTAGTGATATGAAATCACATAAACTTCCAAGAATAATAGAATTAGCATGAAAAGGCCTGGGTGTCAAATTGAAATAGGAAAATAATAGCCCCGGCAGCTGGGAGTGTGTGTGTTTGTGCATATTGGATAGAAGATGGGGATTCGTGGGGAGGCATTTTCATGAGCCTTTTTTTTTCTTCTTCTTCTTCTCCTCTCTCTCACCACTTTGTCAGGGCCCCTTGTAGCAGGGCTATATTAAGATAGATGTTCGATGATATCCCTCATTGTTCTGTCGCTTTACATTGATGTTTCTGTGTTATCAGCCTATTGATCATGCGTCGGCTGTAATAGGACGGGCTGAGGCAAACGTGCCTATTTACAATAGCAGAACACATTTGTTCTAATAGGGTTGGTGGTCCCCAGGGATGCCGCATAGGATCTGGGACATCTGCTCCCCCTTTTCTTTTTTGCAATATTACCAGCGTTGACCACAATACCTATTCGACCCAAGGAAGAAAACGTCTAGGTTATATACTATGCAGCGAAAAAAAAATGCAGTCCAGCTATATGTAGAGTTTGTTTAAAACAGGGCCCTTTCGTGTTCTCTTTGGGTCTTGATTTGCAAATAAATTGAAAATAATCAGAGGGGTGAGCTTTACGTCTGAGCCGGCGCAAATGAATTTCTGAGCCAGTGTCCCTTTCAAAATATTTACATAAATTTCAACCCATGCAGCTGTTTGCTCTAGGAAGCAATGTCTTATTAGGTTGGGTGGGGGGCAGGGGCAGACACACATGCGCCAACATGGCACACGCAGCGAACATGCACGAGATTAGGGCCTGCGTGGCTGAGGGTTAGAGGTGTCTGCGTGGTGTTTCTGGTGCTCACGTTACAGATCCATTGTTTGGAACATTTGTTATCTTTAAAACATCACAAATCTGAAAGTTTTCATATTTAGAATAACGTTACACGTGCGTAAAGGTTTCCATTTTACGCACGAAACAATACAAGAAAAAGGAGGACGAGGAAAATCCCAAATTCCACGTTTATTTATTAAACAGTGGGACAACCAGGGCCAATTTGAAATAACCCCTAAGATTCTTTGGTGTGTATTTCTCCATGCTACTCTTAGGCTATTTGGGACGTGTGCCCAGTTCATCCATAATTCATTAGCGCACTGAATAGAAGTATCGCTGGCTGCACATTGGTGGCCTTAAGGTGAAATTAGCGATTTGCTTAAGTAGTTAAGCTTTTCTTGCCTGAGAGCTGCACGCTGCATGATTCAAGACAAACTATCAATCGATATGCCCAGGCAGCCTCCAGGAGATGTGTCGTCCATGAATCATACTTTATGAATTCAATTTATACCCGGAGAAATTTTCAATTTGAACGGCGGATCATTATGGGAGAGTGTAAATTGTTTTTGCTCTATTATGCATCGGACGCCATCATTTTTCTTTCTAATTACGGAGGTGTCAGGTCGGGCTGTCATGCAGACGCTGATTTTCAATTTAACTGATCATCATGCATTCATTTTCCCATTTGATAAATCTGCTATCTCAAAGCTTCTCCATGCCCGGAATGCTAAAAGAGAGGCACAGATTGGCAAAGTAATAGGGGCCTGTATGCGGCAATAAGTGCAGATCAGGCAGCTAATTTAGCACCTCCTGGTATTTCCATTTCCATTTCTCATTTCCAACTCTCAAAGGAGGAAAAGCAGCCCAAAGGCAGAAAGCTGGTAGGGCTTTTCATATCGGAGAAAGACAGAGAAAAAAATCTACCAAAACGGCTTGTTTTCAGCCACACACTCCCTAAATTAGGATATCAAGCTTAATTAAGGCTAATAGAGTTTTCTCAGTATGTGTTAGTTTTATTTAATAGAAACAAATTTGCACAATTAATTATGGCCATGATATTAAGAGTCTCATTTGCAGCGTTGGAGCTTCAGAAATAAGCTTCTCATTTCCAAACCAAATGACTAACCAAATGTTTTTACAACAGCCTCCATCACAAACATCATGTCGGTTTATTTTCCAAATTACAGCCACTCAGATTAGACAGAAATTGCTGCCTTTATTGCACCGGATGGCTGGAATAAATGTGGATTTGTGCTGTTATAATTTTCAGAGCATCATGTTTTTTTTTTTAGCTACTGCACTGTTACTCGAAAGCAGTGAGACGAGGGTAAAGATTTACAAGTTTCACGCTCAAATCAACTCAAATGGACAATAGTGCTCTTCCCACAAATCCATCTGTCTGCACAGGCTACTCTTTGTGTTCCTGTATGAGATCTTAGAGGCTCTGGAGGCTCAGTTTGGATAAGAAAGAACCGTGTCTCTTAAAAAAAGAAGAAGAAGGATCCTCTATAAAATAAAATGGCACTTGACATTTGGCTTCTCCTGCAGCAACTCTGCCATGCCTTTTAGGATTATTTTACATCTCATACTCATTAATGCGCCGGCGGATTTAATCATTCTTATCTTTCCTGTGCATACCTGGGATAAGCCTGAAATTACCATCTGCATTGATTTCTGGACAGCCCCTTAAAATAATTTTAATTATCCCCGAGTATGTCGCGAAAAAAATCCCTCTAATCAAAATTTAGTTAATAACACTTGGCCGCTCAGATTTCTGTGCGCTGTGAACACGAAAACGCAAATTTAGAGCATCATCAAAATGTGCATGACTTTCTTATAATTCACAATGTGACACATTTCACAACCTGCACTTGGGGTTTTATGTTGATTTTATGTTGAAAGGAAAGGAAAATCAGGTCCTTTTCTGCGTAATCACGAGTGCATTTTACGCATTTTATGGTAAAGTTATTCTCATTTGGATAGTTTATTTAAAATAAAATATATGAAGCTAATTTAATTCAGAGAAAAAAATGTCACAAAATAAAAACACTGACACATTCTTTAGTACTGCTATAACACAAAAGTTAATCTTCTCATTTTTACGCAAAAGAGAACAATGAGAAATTTGTGCCAGTTTCCTTAAGTAAAATAACAAAAAGAAAAATCCCCTGTCCGTTTCTCTAAGAGAAAATATCTCATTAAACACTGCACATTTCTTCATGGTGCTGGCTTCATATTGTCTTGGAATAGCTGTAGGGAAGGATTAGATATTAGCCTCCACTTCACAATAAGAGCACTTGCATCCTGGTATGTGAGAGGTGACAGAAGCCTTTTTCAGAGTGGTCACACCTGTTGCTATCTGTCTGGCCTCATTATCTAAAGAGACTTTCATTGCAGCTCCTAACAATGGAAATGTTACAAAAAAAGAAGAAGTAATGTCTTAATAAGAGGGAGAAGAAGGGTTTATGGAGACACTTACAGGTCTATAAAATGTGACGGAGTCAGAAAGTTGATGTGTTTGATAAGTGATATTTGAGCAATACTACAAGGTATCCTTCAAGTCCTTCATTTTGAGGAACAGCTTCTATGAGCTGTGCAACTCCAACAACATGGGAGCATAAACAGAGGTGTTTGAGCCACAGTAAATCTCACAATCTAATTAGCCTGCTAACATTTCTCTGACAGACTAAAACAATATGAACTACACAGCCTACAAGGGATCTCACTTTGAATGGCAGAGTGATATGTGAAGGGGCTCTGTGGCATCACTTCAGGTGCCTTGGAGCTCAATCCTCTGTCTCTGATAATTAATAAAGGTGACAGACACGGTCTTTCTGACTAGGAGAAGACAATATTATGACTATTTGCTGATGACTAAAGTGACTTGAGTATGGCTGTGGCTGTCAAAGTTGTAAATAATGTTGTTCATCAGCCTATGAGAACATTGATGGTGTTCCAGCATAAGACAATATATGGTAATAATATGCCTGTCTATCTATACATTCCAATTATCACCTTCTCTGCTGGTCCTATTTGTGACAAAGTTATGGTTACAGTGAAATCTTTGTTCTCTGTTTGGCTCCAACTTCATATATGTGTAGGCTAACAGGCAGACTATTGTTCATAATGTAATTGGAACCTATCCTTCAGATAGGCTGATCAGCCAGAGTATACCCACTATAGACTGCTAACATGTGGTATATGGTGCACACTGACTTCAGCAAGTGAAAATGCATGACAACAAACACAGGTGTGTACAAAGGGAACAACTTAATGACAATGTGGCACTTCACTGTCAACTTCGGTGTAACTTCGGGGTAAACACGTCCACCAACAAATAGTCTTATCCACTGAAAGACATGGCAAAAACACAGAAAGCTGTCGTGGAATGATTGAAATCACTATTCTTACAAATTGTTGCTAATACAGATGGCTTGCCTGCTCTCCATGACCCTAACTATAGAAGGGTCAAGCTTATATGATGAAATAGGCCTGAAGTCCCAGCCTCAAAGTGTCACAATCAATGCATAATGAATCAAAGGCTGTAATAAACCCACATGTCTGACTGTAAGTCCAACATGAAGTGTTTAGTGATTTGCTGAATCATACAATAACAATTTATCATGGAGCAGCTCATAATGAACATGAGTCCTGCTGGCTATGCCAAAGAAGTAGGTAGAGTCATGCTGTCACTTAGGAGTGGCTCTAACTTAACAAGGATGTGAAAGCAATCCTTGATCCAAGAGGGAAGGGTGACACTGAGAGAAAACTCCAGGCTATAACAGCAATCAGACCTGCTTCTAAAAGGTCTGAGACAGTACGTGATGACCGGTAGCTATGCTTAGGCAGCAATTCAAGAGGGGAGGAGACAGTAGTGTGAGGTGTTCTAGAAGACCTTCAGTGCACAATGAAGAGGAAGGTTTCTAATGTTGAAGTGGGTACAGCACAGGGTTCATTTGAGTAACTCTACACAGTCATTACCTCCATAACACATGCAGAACAGAGCAGACACTTCACCCTGCTTGCTGGACAGAACTGGATTAGAGGTGTGGAAGAAGGTTTTTAATAAACCGTGTTGACTAGTGAGAAATATGCATTTACTTCCTGGTCCAGTCTGGGTTATTTTAACTGTTGCCATCCATTCCAAAGTTTATCATTTTAGCACAGCAGCAGTTTTATATTTGTATCCATCCCAAGGAAAGTAGAGAATGTTGTCACAGATGATCCAAACCCCAAATTCTACACAAGCAATGGTCTCCCAGTGATCTGAAGAGAGCTGGAATCTCAAGCAGGAACCACTGTGTAAATTAGTGCAGGTAACCTCAGTCTGAAGTCCTGGTATGGAGCTTCATAGTTCAATAAGCCTATAATTTCACTGAATCTTTCTTGCTGGATCAATGTGAATCATCAGCAGGCTGCCTGTAGCATAGAGACCCTGGAGGCGGAGCATCCTCAGCTGTTAGGAGGTCGAAACTGTATCTTTTGTTCAATAACCACCTCCCAAAAGGCCTGCAGGAGCATCATCCAAGGCGAGACATTTTGTGTGATCCAAGAAAAAAGGGGGACACAACAGAGAAAAGTCCCATGTGGACTTCTTAGAACAGCACAAGACTGGCAGCAGATATGCACAAACAATCTGACCAGCATAGCGACTAGAAAAGTTTGGGAGGGAAACGTTCAGAAGTTGGTGCTCAGGTTGCCTGATCAGTTAGGTGTAGACAACTTCTGTGACTCTAGCAGAAGGTACGTGGCAAAACAAGCGGTATTGGCATTTATCAAAATATTCAAACAGATGAATTATTCATCTTAAAAATACACAGATGATAACAATGTAAATAATCCAGCACAGACATAACAGGTGGTTCTATTGCACCTTAACACCAGTTGTTACATGCATGATTGGCACTTCTAAAGATTAATCATATGATCATACTATGGCTAAATTTGCTATCAATATAAGTTTGAAATCAAAAATACAGTAATAAATACAAGACGCAGTGCCTCAATCAGTGTTTTGTTAGTGGAATAGTAATAGTAAAAAACAGGTTATTTCCTAGTTTTAGTAATTTTGACACAGATTTCTTTATATCATGATTCATATTGTACTGATTTAAAGAAGAATATTCATGCCCAAAGAGACTGTGAGTCACAAAAATAAAACTGCAATTAACACCATTATTTGATATGATTAAATATCTAAACATTCCACGCTTAGATGTCTGATCCCCTTTTTTAATTAAGACCTAATAAAAGCTCCTTTTGAATATACATAAGCAACAGCAGGGCAATATCATAAATTCATCTTAAGGTTTTTTTTAAAGGTCTTAAAGAGTCACTGGTGAAAGCTATAAATAGCACACTCTATGTTCTTTGAGGCTTGTTATGGCTCATGTAAACACTGCATCTCCAAATCCCATTTCTGTAGAGAAAGCTCAGTCTATGTGGTCAAAATCTGTAAACAATAAAAAACAAAAATTGAAATTCAAATCCACGTTGGGCTCCTGGTTGCTGGCATATGTCGTTTCAATCTTGGACACAGAGATGAGTAAACTTTGCTTTGTCTCTGTTATTGTTATTTTTTGCGATTAGTGCGAGCTTCACAGTCGCATTCGGAATATTATGTTCATGCACGTGTACATGGAAATTTGTGATCGAGACGCTAAGGTGCACATAAAGAGCATACTGAATCGCAGCCTAAACCAAGAATATCGGTTATCTAAAATCCTGTGTGCATGTAAATGTTGTCATTTGGGGGCTTGGTGGTGATTTATATGAAAAAGACAAGCATTTTTCCCTCCTTGACTTCCCAGGGAATCTGTGCCCTGGAGGTTAATGAAGTGTGAAGTGTGAAAACTTCCTGAGATGGGCTGAGTTAAATAGTGTTCTCAGATGTTAAAGCAACACTGTCCAAATTTATTTGTGTGTGTCAGTTCTTTATAAGTCTTAAATCTGGCAAACATGGCCCCATGGGCCATCTGCTGCCACTACGGGGGCTAATGCCATCTTGTGTGTTCCAGTCAGTCCACATTAATGGGTGCAATAACAAGATCTAAGTGAGAATTTGAATTGAATTCATGGAGTTTAGCGACATTTGTTTTACTGCTCAGGCTTTATAAGATGGAATATATTGAGAAATTTCACATGCTAAAGTGACAAACTGGCGCTGCCGTTTATTTATAAATACATATATTTAAAAAGAGAATTTGTGTAAAATCAGCTTCAAAAAAAAGAAATAAAATAATTGTAAGCCCAATAAATAAATACTATAGCTCTTGGAACAATGGAATAATAATAAAAAAAAGAAAAATTCCTAGTTGAGGTATTCTAACCTAACTGTGTGACCTCTATAATGATTCACCATGAGCCCATAGAGGAGACTTCACTAATGGACATTTTTGGTTGCAATTAAAAATGGTTTCCATAAAAGACCTGACATGTCTGCTAAGGAAACAGTCTCAGCCCTGGCTCTTTCCTTTCGTCATTAAAGTGGTATTGCAAATGTTCTTAGCACATCAAGGCCAAGACCCCAGATCTCACTATTACACGGGCATTATTTAATCCTGGGGCTCTCTGGTAGTACTGACATGTACAATTTCTGTCATTAACGTGCCTGTAAGCTCAGGGATGGACCAGACTGCGAGATCCACTTGAGGTCCAGTTTTTCATTTAATGGCCCAGGGGATGTGGGGGTTCAACTGGGCCTGAAATGTTACTATAAAAGCGCTCTGTAGAGGAGCATGTTATGGCTCTGTAGCCTGGCCCAATCGATCACATTAGGGCTAAGCAAGTGGCGAGATGTGACAGCCCAGAAACATTTCAATACTGACACAGTGTGCCTGAGAGCATCAGGCGCGCTTCTGGGGTTGAAAAAAAATGCCTTGTATCAGTCCTGTAAATGGGTGTGATTAGTCATAAAGCAGCGTATTGTGCAGAAGCTGGAAGTAAGTTAGAGGTGATAGTGGGACAGAATCAATGCTATTTACCTCTCGGAGGTGTGAGCATATCCATCAGCCGCGCTGAGGACGGTCCTTCCCGACTCATTATTGACAGTTTGAGGGAGACCTGAGGAAGGAACATTTTAGGACATAACATTCATTTTAGTGCCATCGATGAGCAGATAGGGCTTTCAAAATAAGTGATTAAGAGAAGGGAGACATAATTAAAGCACCAGCTGAATGAATGGGCAGCTTAGAGAATGGCATGTATATGTATACAGTATTAGTTCCTTTGCACACAAACTGATGGCAGATTAGGTTTCTATTAGGGATATCACATTTTCACCACACAATTGCTGCATTGTAATAATTCAAAAATAATTGTGCAGATTAATCAGTCTCTCTGTGAAATCCCAGTCCAACTGTTCAATGGTGGGTTTCTCCAGAATATACGCCAAACAAATCAATCACAAGGAAAGTCACACACACACACGAAGAGAGAGAGGGAGAGAGAGACATTAAGGAAATAATATTATAACTTCCAGCAAAGAGGTGAGCTGACCTACTTCTAGCAGCAGACTCACAAGCCACGGTGTCTCTCAGAGGACTCCATTCTCCTCCAGAGGAAGGTGACTTTGTCCTTGATGGAAGGCAGTCAGTGGCCTCTGCAGTGTAATGCAAGTTTTTTTCCCTCCTCCTCCTCCTGTCAGCCAGATATGAAGTTCAAATACAGTCTAAGGTTTGATGATGCATAAGGAATAATCTGTAGAATTTCACAGAAAGATGGTTCATATCAGAGCTGGAAAAAGTTACTCTTGAGATCATCCTCAGCAGCTATGACTTTAAATGATATCTTAGCTAACCAACATACATTATATCAGCTGACCAGGCAAATCAGTCAGTTATCATGGTGCAGTGTTTGCTAAATGCTAAGCTAGTGTGTAATCACAAAAAGAGATGGGAGCTTCTTTACTGTCCTGAGGTAAACTCTGTAAACATCGGTCCTAAATGGTGAACCCAGCAGTAAGACAAAATAAAATTAAGAGTGTTGTGATATACAAGAATGACTTCTAATGAAATATCTTACACATGTAATTACGTAATCACCATTCATTTCCTAGCAGGTTTCAGTAACCCTAACTCTTTAAAGTGCCTGATCTGCTGCCATTACAACAACATATCATCATAGCAGAGAACGCAAGCTGCAGCTAATGTGCTAGCTCAGAGATATGAAACATTGCATTAAGATTAAAGCACAGTTATCATAATGTTGGGCTTGACAGCCTTTTCTCCCTCCGGACCTATTAGATGACAAATATGACCACTTTTTACCAAACCTTTCTGCAGTATTTTCAAAGTAGGACAATACTGTGACTATGAATCTAATAATGCTGTAGCAAAAACTTAATATTGTAACATCTTTAATTCATAGTGTTACAATCATCATTATGCACCATAGAATTTGAGAGAGGTGCAGGTGATCATTAGAACTAGATAGAGTAACATACATAAACATTCAAGGCAATTATTCTTTACCTATTTGACTGACAAGCCTTCAATTCTTCAATTCTACTTCTTTCACATGCATGATGTGGTCCTTTAGCACCAGGAACAAACCAGGATGAAGAAAAGCAGACAGGAAGACCGCAAGGGCTGGATGGCACAATACATACAAGGGGTTGCAGACAGGAAAAAACAGTATGAACTGACGAGGACAAAGGGGAGGACAAGACTCAAAGACACAGGTGAACACAAATGGAGGGAACACAAGAGGAAGTAACACAGACCGACACACATAGGAAACATGTTCTTTCAAAATAAAACTCAAGAAAATATACCAGAATAATGAGAGAAACAGGGAAACAATACAACAAGGGGTCATAACACAAAGACTCCATCTTGTCCCCTGTGTAAACAGTTAACTAAAGGTAATTAAAGGTTGATTTTTGTCTCCTCAGAGCATCAGTAGCATCATTTATTAACACAATGTAGGTCAAAGTTATTATTTTTACTGGTCTTTAAACTTTACTGAAAAATAATTATGTTTATTCTGCAGATTAATTGATGGAAATATTTCTCAGAGATCAGATTGAATCTATTTCCAGATGAGGATACCTGCTGTGTCCACTCCAAACAAATGTTTAGAAGTTGAATCTCCATAATTTTCAAGCACATTTAAAAAAAAGAAAAAAAAAGAAAATAAATAAATAATAAATAATTGACCAGACAGCACACAGCTCCTGACAACAGCCTGTTCTGTCGCAGATCTCATTGCATGTCTGCAAATTCCAGATATCCTCCACTACAAAAGTGCTTCCCCATTAATGAATAGAACATGAGCTGTGGAAATTACTCCTTGAATTCTCTGGGCAGATAATGATTCTCATCTTTATCAGTGGTTTATCTTCTAAGGTCAAGATTAAAGTGAAAAGTGATGTGAACCCCCAGTGTCTCCAATTAAGAAGAGAGAGGGAGAAAGAAAAAGAGAAGGGGGGCAGGCGGTGAGAGAAAGATAGAGAGAGAGAGAGAGCAGAGGTGGACTCTGCTACATTACTCTGCTTTCCGGTCCCTCAAGTATCCGTGAGAAATAGAAAACAACACAATTAAATTATGACACCTGACACCTAGACCTCACATCAGTGTGAATCATAATGGACTAACCGCTGAAAGTGAGATCCTGTCAGACGATTAATGTGATCACACACATTAGCACCTTTCTAACTTGACATTTTTTGATGCTTTTTTCTTGATAAAGACCTCAGGATATATAGAAACTGTTCAAGCAAAGAAATAAAAAAGAATACTTTGTACTGTCTCCATGTGCTATCTATTAATTCATTGTCCCAGTACCAGAGCAAACCCTCAGCAGGTAGCCAATTGCTAACAGGCAGCAGTATTATCAGATAAATATAGCTCTTGTGAGAAAAGGTGGTGTCATTTTCAGACAGATATCCAATACTTGATATTTCTTGGTGTGTAGTGTTTTAAGGGTATAATCTAACACTTCAGTGCTCAGGAAATAAAGCTTTTGATGTTTTCATAGTGTATAGTCAGATCAGATGAGATTTAGAGTGAGCTTAAGAACTCCTAAACACCCCAGATAACGGGGGAAAAGAAATGACAAGCACATAATATTTGAAACATATTTTAATATAGGGCCGTCTAGCTTCCAACACATCAAATAGAGGGGGGTTCTGAGCGATCATAAAAAGACACAACGAGAGAATGAGAAGTCAAACTGATGCTGCTTTTCAGGGAACGACTAATCTTTACCACGGGGCAGGTTGTGTCACCGTGGCAACTGAGAAAAATGAAGAAGTTTGTTGCAGATGGAAAATGTATTCATTTATCAGGTGTCCTGCTGTGGTTGCAATAATAAAAGTGTTTGTCAAAAATGTTATTGGTGGTGCCACTTGTCATCATGGTAGACAAGAAAATAGTGGAGGAGCTTGTTGCAGATTGGAAGTTGGTCAATAAAATGGTAAAATGGCCAATAGCTGATGGTGATATGTCCACTTTTATATTTTATATCTTACTGCACAGAACATCCTCAGGGCCCCATGTGAGCCCTACATCCAACAGACTTACAGCATTATCCAGCTGCACCACTAACAGGTATAAGGACAAGCTAAAACAACACCAAAAAGCAAAAAAAAAAAAAAAGCTTAGTGTTACAAATACACTGTATTCAGGCCAGGCTGGTGCACAGCGAGGGTAGACCAGGAAAGGAGGGAGGCGTGTTATTAGTCCATATTGGTCACAGACACACATTCAGATGGCAGTTGGTTTGTCATCTAGCAGTGATATTTCTTCCCCAATACTTTCACTGCCTTAAGCGAAACTGACATTTACAATATGACATGAAGGGCTTAAACAAAAGAAAGCAATGATTCCACAGGGGAAACTCCATCATTTGCAGACTTTGCAAATGTTTACATAATGATTTATTGTCTTGTGGAACAGAACCAACGTTTTTACAACATGTCAAAAAGAAAGAAAAAAAAAGGACATAATGACACATGGTTACAATCAACATCTGATTGTATCAGATCATTGGACATACACAGCCGCAGAAGTCCATGTTTAGAAGTAATTTACTTAGCTTGTTAAGGGTAGGCATTAAAAAACAGGGTAAGGGATTAGGTAAAAATCCCAGATTAATAAAATTAAACATATTTAAAAAGGAATAATTTTCCTTTCTGTGGTCGCCATTTGGAGCTACCATAGCAGCATGTCCTCACCCACATGAACTCATAACGATGCTGCCTGAGAAATATTTATTAGCTCAAACAAAAAAATGTTGAATTATGATTAGAAGTTCATTTCAATCACTTTCCTTGTTTAATTTCATTCATCTCTTAAGTGGCTGAAGGAGAGCGAAGGTCGTTCAGTCTGCTCCCTATGGTGCAAACTATACAATGAAATCTAACACCTAACTGTAGTCATTATTTCTCAAACCTGCTATGTGTGGTAATGATTTTTTTTTTCACACGGGTGAAGGCAAAGAAGCTTACAAAGTTCTACAAGCAGGGGTGCTACTAATTCTGCCTGCTCTGACAACATGTCACGCTGGACACCCCCACCCTGTTATCATGTAACAGTGGAGTATCACCTCTGTGTAGCCTCCACCTCGGGGTTCTATTAGGAATACTCAGTGCATTTTCATGGGAACCTGTACCAGTGGCTTAAATTAAGAGGCTTTCAACACCAGTGAAAATAGCAGCCTAGAGCAGCGCCTCCCCACAGAGTCAGCAATCACGTGCCTGAGTGATGGAGGGAGTTTTGTGACCATGTATTTTTTAAATGTGTAACCAAAGCAATACCAAATAATAATGAGTAATAGATTGCTTGTTGGGTGCACCAGCTGAGCTTCATGAAGGTTGTTTTTGGCATTGAGGTGTACATTTTTACACCATATTTTTTTTGCCTTTATTTACACACATACTGTCATTTTCCTGTTGTGTTTTCCTCAGCCCATTACTCATGACTCATTAAAAGTGAATCAGGAGAAGCTGCTTGGAGAACGAGTGGGACTGTACCACATACGATTTCTTCTTGTCAGCTACATCCTCACCTGTACGGTGGCTGAGAGAGGCCAACATGCTGCCAAAACCAGAAAACACATGCAAATAAATAATTTGAAAACACATGGACTGCACAACTAAAACACACACATCCAAAAAGCTAAATGTGCTGCACATACTGAAAACAGTGTCAGGCTAACTTTGTTAACAGGTTGCAACTTCAGGTTGTGTCTGACCTTCTTTAAGTAAAAAAAGAAAGACACAAGTTACACACTTCCAGCAGCTGTCAGTCCTTTCTTATTCCAACATTAACTCCACTGTTCAGCTGCAGTTCTAACAGCGTCAGGTCCTCTGCTCACTTCAAACTGTCTCTTCTTGAAAACAATCTTGTTGTTCCCGAACATGTGAGTGATCAAAGAAGTCCCAAAAGGAATTTTACATACTTAACACTTGTCCTGTTATCTTTTTGCTCCTATTAATACTTATTGAGGCTGGTCAGATTCCAGGTTTGCTGTTAAAACTTTGAAACTTGTCTTCCACTGACTGTAACATATAGATAATGTAGTTCCACCTACAGCCATTGTACAGAAGTGAGGCCAAAATATGTTGCTTATGGTGCTCTCAGTCACACTCAAGACCAAAAAAAGATAGATGAGAGGTAGAGCTGTAGAAAAAGGTCTTTATGACTTACATACATACACTTTCAGAATCATGCTGAACTTTAAGGTACAGTAGTAATTTTTCGTTTTCCAAACAAACACAAATGATATTTAAGCGCCGAGACCGCACATACGCTCACATAACACATCACACCTACGCATCATGCCCACATTACAACAGTGGGTGCTTTGTTATCAACATGATTCAAGTAGCAAATCAGCGGCAGCATGCACAGTGGCAGTGCAACATGTTTAATTGCCGTATAGTACTGTGTCACTATAAGAATCCAGAACAATGTCTGCTATTTAAATAAAGCCCCCTCATAGATGAAAATATCAGTGCAGCTACAGAGAACAAACATGATGGCAATTTGTGATGATAAACTTTAATGCTGGAAATAACACAGAACAAGTCAGTCTTATATGAGAACTACATTTGTATACAAATGATTGGCATTAAGCTCAAAAAGAATAAAAAAGTAAGAGTGAAACGAAAAGTAGAGTCACTGTCAACTTTTTAAACTTATATACAATGTGTTTGTGTCTATTTTGAATAGTAGTAGTGTTGTGTTCAATAGCCTTATCGTCAAACTATGTAACTATGTGGAGGCTATATTATTGTTATTCAGTAACCATCAGCTTGTTTTTCAAGTGCAAAAGTCCCAATTATAGTCATGATATAACAGGATTTGACCATAACTGCATGCAAATAATATGCTTACATATTGAGTAATATGCAAATGACTCTGTTCCACCAGCTCTCCCTTTGTCATAGTAAGGGGCAGTAATGCTTCCTGAGAGACTTAAAGAAGTTCTGGTCATTGCCATCTGAGCTCTGCCTACATCTTCCTAATTTCTGTCTATTTCAAACATAAGTAAAATGGTGTGAGGGTGGCGCATCGGTAATATCTGCTGTAAGCTTGGACATTTTATGATCCGACTCACCAAGATAATGTAACATGGTGTTGATATTGCTGTCCTCGGAAAGGACTGGTAGGGGCAATTTTCCTTGTAAAAATGTGTTTAATATTATGAATTTGTTTTTGTTTTGTTTTTTTTAAAGATACCCTAACCAGCAGTCTTTTACACCAAATCCAACCATGATTACAAACAAAACCTAACAGCAGCTGAAAACAGAACAGCTCGAGGTGTAAGGAGGACTTGAGCCCTTAACTCCTGTGTTAAGGTCCGCTGTGCTTGCATGAGTGGATGGCGTCAGGCAACACACTCATGTGTTCTGTTAGCTTAAAATAACCATGTGTTGTATTTTAGATGCCCAGTAACTCACTAACTACCTTTAGCACAGTGTGTGGCTCTTGTTTGCTACTGCCAAAGAGAGGCTTCACACCCAGGTTATCATGCTGCTGGAAGTGACAACATTTCTTATTAGTAAGGCAGCTTCAGTCAAACAATTAAAAAAATGAAGCCAAGATCAAATCTTAGTGATAGTAATGTGAAAATCTCTATATACGCCAGTCCCTCTCACAATACATTACATACAGTAACTGTTAAAGCTAATAGTAATAAAATAGCAAAGTTATTTTTACATAATAATATAATAATAAATGAGTGACATCTGAGCTTTAATATTGTACTGAATGTTTAAATTAGGCATAGCAGGCTTTTACATATCTCCTGTCTACTGTGACTGGTAACACAATCAATTAGTTTTCCATCAGTTAAATGTGCTAAAGAGTCTCACTTTATTTTTGCACAAACAGAAGGGACAAGGCAACAAAAGAAAAGCAATCCTTTTGCTCCAGTGGTCAATGGCAAATAGATGATTCCTCCAGGTGGATTTTTCCTTTTTTTTTTTTTTACTTGGGCTGAGCTGCATTGATTTGGCAGCATCGGGTGGATGTCACACATGCACTGAACAATGCTCAATGACTTTGCTATCCTATTCCCATTTAAATTGCTTCTACGTTTCCTTTCTGACACCTGTTTAAATCAATGCCTTCCTCTGCAGGTCATGGGGCTGAATGTACTAAGGCGCACAGCAGCCGCCTCTCAAATCCACTAAAATCAACACAATAATTGAAATATTTTCAAGCTGATTACACCGAAGCCCAGGGCTTGGCTGGTTGCTAAGAGTACGCTCCCTAGTTGCTAGGGGGAGTAAATCATCTTGCATTATTTGATTTTTGTTACTGATATGAAACTGCTAGTCCCTCGATTAAATGTCTCACAGTCAAACACCTAGGGGATGGACAAGAGAGAAAAAAAATAGTCAGTGCGAACCTGTAAAATAGCATCTCTAACTTCTCTTTTCCACAGGGCTTCAACACAAATCTATCCGACCCGTTTGTGTTTGTTCCTGCTGAAATAAACAAAGCTCCGGTTTCCTTTCTCATTGAGGAAAAACAGAGAAGACAGCAAAATATCCCACAAGTCCCACATCACGCTCAGGTTTGGTAAGATCATGAGTAATCTATCTGTCCCTTTTATCAAAACAGATTGCAGAGTCAACACCGCAATCTCAGTGCGATTCGGGCAGTAACCGTTTAACAAATAATAGCAGAATACAGGGAAACATTGACTGAATAATATACTGTCAAAGGGCATTCCGAGATAAATCACCTTTTTCTACAAGTGTGGAGATGTGTTCCCATTGCAGCAGACGTCTTAGTCATCACAGTCAATGCATTCCCTCTCCTGAACACCTCAATTGATTATAACAAGCTCCGATGCATTTATTCCCCTCCTCTGACATGAATATATATAAAAAAAGGGGGTCTCCACTCTGCTGCTCTTGGAGCTGATGCTTACTGATTACAACTTGGACCTTCACTCTCATTCCATTTAATATTAATTCTGCATTGAGGAGGATTTTCTCCAAAGACTTGTCAGACATTGAGGGCTGCTCTGGCAGGCCTTGTCAAATGAGATCAGTGCTCACCATAATGGTGAGGTCAAGTGGAGGGGGCAGCCTCTCAACTCCATAACAGCCTGACAGCGAGAGGGGCTAGGTAAGTATATTGTGCACATTACAAACTACAGATGCACATCCAAGGTGTCATTAAAAAAAAAAAAAGAAGTAATCCTCCAAATGGGTGTCAGAAGAATTCGTTAATCTACTTATGCAACATTAGATTCTATCTATCAGAGGACTGAAGAGAATACAAGCCATTTAACAGAATACCTTGACCTGAGCCTAGCCAGGAAAAAGCAGCCCGTCAGCTCCACTAAAAGAGAGGCTGAGCGGTGATCAGAACCTGGCGGCTAAGTCCCTTCATTAGCTGGCCGTCAGGTCTGGCTCTTGATCGATAAAGCAGTGTTTTATTTACCAACTAGCACATTTCTTGTATCTGCGTTGTCTTTAAACTGTGCTGCGCTGTTTAACTGCTTTATTCAGCCTCTGTATGAGGCCATCTGGTCCCCCTGTCCTGTAAGTCTCTCCTAAAGCCCAGGCCTGACAAGCAAGAGATATGTCAATGCAGTCCTCAGCACAAAGCAACATCTGCCATGCCTGACGCCCACCATTGTATGGCCATTTAATCTGTCCCCCTCCTCCCCTTAACGGCACACAACAGTTCCTGGTATTATGTTTTGCCACTCAATTAGCATTATCATCCCGCTGAAATAGAAGCCAATTTACCTTTAATGACGTGATTGTTAGATGAGTGACAGCAGTCTGCGCCGCCACTATCGCTAGATAAACGGAGGCCTGCCCCTGTTTTCCTGACTGGTCATGCCGAGGGCTGGGAAGTCAGAGCCAGCCAATCGCGATGGCCTGACTTCACCCCTTCACCACCAACATTGTTTCCTCCGGTTCATAGAGGCAGTGTGCTGGAAAATTGAGTCCAGATTCATTAGGTTTTCAGTGTGCCGCTCGAGTCAGTTAAATTGATACATTTCCTAACAAAATTGAAGTGCTTTTGTGGTGCCTGCGGATGGCTGGTGACCCCACTCGGCCCACTGAGCAGTCGAAGCAAGCTGATGGATCCATTAGACCGCTTAGACTGCTTATTCCTCTCTCTCCATCTCTGACTGACACTGTAAATCTGAACCAATTTCAGACTCTAATCACCATTACAAACCCCTTCCACTGTCCATTTGTTACTCTGCAATTCGAATACACTACCTAGATTGGTTCAGAAATACCAGTTTAGAGGGGCCCTCCTGCTTTCCCATGGTTAAATGGCTCATGACTGGTCCCTTTTCTCAGCTGAAGCAGAAAAGCAGTGGCTACTGGAGGAGGAGCAGGGGGGGTGGATGGGTGGGGTGGGAGTGAAATAACATACAGTGAAACAAAAGGGCCTTGAACAATTCCCAAAAGATAAACGGGAATTAAGAAAAATGATAGATAAATGAATAAATAGGAGGAAGAGAAATAAGGAGTGTGAAATTCAGCGAGATGACAGACAGGTCTCAAGGCCACACTGCCGGCTCTGGTAGAAGGGTGTCCCTTGAATAACAATCACTGTTACACCTCCAAAACATTTCCTCATCCACTAGCCATTTTTACCCAAGCTTTTATCTGCTCAGTCAACCGCACAGCACTAGCGAAGCGGCTGGAGGATATTATTTCCCTGTTGGCCCCAGTCATATAACTCTGCTTAATATGCACTCTATAATTTAAGAAACTTGAATTATAACCCGAATACGCCTTGCTTTATATTATCTATCTAACCTTCAACTTTGTTCAACTTTGAATTAGTGACTCTGAACATTTACACATAACAGGTATAAAAAAAAAAAAAAGTCGAAAAGTAAAGTCTCACATGCATTATTTATGCCCTTAAATCATAGCAGTTCAATTGAAGGGCTTATATTGAAAACCGGTGAGCTCACCCGTCAGTCTCTACATCTAATTAACTGCTGCACCTCATATCCTCTAAGTGCAGTGGAAACACATTTTAATTGATATTGAGATGTTTATGCCCTTAGAAAGTAATTAAGATTTTCAATTAATCCTGTCTTATTTCTGGACATCTTGGTTCTGTGTGTCCTTGAGCGTCCAGCGATTAATTCCCCAAACCTCCTCCAAATGAGGGAACTTCAATTACTTTGTAGTGAATCACAACCCTGTGAGTGACCTCATCCAAGGCTGCATCATCATTTAAATTAAAAGCAATACAAACCCAATTAAATCATATAAGGCTGGTGAAATCACCAGTAACTGCATTCGGTATATCCCACATAGTAATGTGAGGAATCTCCTCTACTGAAGGGGTGAGGGAGAAGACAAGCCTACAGTGGTGTATTGTGGACATATGTTAAAAATAAAATAAGATAAAATAATGACAGAGCTATGGTGGGGGTCAAGGTGGAGGGTAATATTCTGGGGGAGTACATTTACAAGACAAAGAAATAACAAAATTTTCCCACACTGAAGCTGCAACTCAAATACTTACAGGATAATAATCAGGACATTTTATAACACTGGGCTCCTAATTTTGAGAAAACAAATGTGCCAATATATTAAAAAAATAGGAAAAATCACTTTTGAAATTACTATATTTACAAAAAACAAACATTCTATGGGTAAAAAAACTCAAAAATGTATAAGAAAAAAATGTTCTGACAGTTGTGAATTGACATTTGTTATACATTTAAATTTAAATTAGAACTAAAATGATTTATTCATTCATATATTTAAATTAAAAGCTGCTTCTAGGTTATCAATGGTTATACAACAATCAATTAAAACAGCCTTTTCTGGAGAAGTGGTGCTCCCTCTGGCATCAGAAAAGCTGGATGAGCCATTTATGCTGACATCGTCCCCACTCCCAATGCACCTCTATTTGCTTGTTTACTATATTACATCCAAACATGCACCAACACTGCATGGCAAAAAAAAAGCTCACCGAGACACACTTTATCAATCAACTAAAAAAAAAAAAAAAACCAACAAACAAACCAACCCATTTCTTTCCACTTCCCAGATACAGCCACACTGATACGGGTAAAAGGTAAGGGCTGATATGAAAACATAATCCACGTGCTACAGTATTTTCATACCTTTGGAATTACATTCTCCCCAAAACTCAAATGTGTATATACAATATGACAACACCCTGACTGTCCAAACCTCTATTGTCATGCCAAGAATAAATAATAATTTCTCCTTGCTGCCCTTGCACTACTGCTTTGCTCACACATAGAATCACCTGCCCATCTAGGCAACAAAAAGCTTGCTTAGGGATTATGGTGACATAATCTTAACAGTGGCCTGTGAGTCGGGGGCTGAATGGGTTTGAACCCTCTATGCCACGCTGAGATAACATTTGTCACCGGGGTTCCTGGGCGCCCTATTCATAGATTAGTGGACTGTCGCCTTTTCACTATGTGAAATGGCTTTGGCACTGCTGCATGTTTATTTTCAAAACCTATGCCTCCAAGGATGAGGAGAGCAACTTGTCCTCTTCTTGAGAGCACAAACCGCTTGGCCTCATCCGAGCACATAGAAATCCGCGGCCTCTGTTGTCTCTGTGAAACTGTGAGGGCAGCGTGCACAGGGGAATACTGTTACATCTTGTTGCTCAGTGGATCTCCTGAGATAATACATGATATGTCTGGCAGTGAAGAGTGTTAAAATTGTACTTTTTTTAAAGAACCAAGCTGACTTTTATTATTGTATTTCTCTGAATCATTGTTTATGAAAGCAAGAACAACTCAAATGCATTCTTAAAAGTCTATTAAGTAGTTTAATGTAAAGATTAAGTGTTTAACATACAGGCAGTTTTCAATTTTTATGCTAAGCTACTTAAAGTAGCTTCTTGTAGCTTCCTTTGTAATAGATATCAGCTATTTCTTCAATAGTGTAATTCATTTGTAGAACTTTTCTCTGGAATATTGTCACTGTTGTTATGTTGAAGCTTTTTATGTGATGTGCTATAATCACACATATCACATCTACTGATTCAAAGAGTGATAAAATTAGAATAGAGGCAGAGAACTGAATAATTTTATACAAAACTGGCAATTTAATATAGCTGCACAGTCGATCTACCACTCCACCAACAAGAAGCTACTAGAAACAAGCCAATGTAAACACATCTGCAACCACTGAGAGCTGCACATAGTTGCGTTTCTGCTGTTGGGCTCAAAGGAGGTATTAAGTCACATTGGTAGGCAAAAAGAGAAAACATTGAGAAGTCTCAAACTTCTCAATACATAGCTCAAATAATAGTCTATTTCCACCTACATATACGCAGATCTGTTGCCAAATAATAGGCTCAAGGGCGCCTCCTCTGGTGGACAAACACTACTGACAGAACTAGCTATTTCTGTATGCTGCTGAGAACTGTGATGGTGCTTACTGTTACTAAAAACCAGCATAATGTACATCTGTGAATTAGCTAAGTTAGCCTGCTTGGGCTGCCAGTGGCGAGCCAATCTGTGACTGACCAAGAAATAATAATATTAATAATAATAACATGCACCTTATCCTGCACATCACCCAGGGGATAGGTTGTTGGATGATAATATCTCTGACACTACTCCTTCCAGTCTTGTTACATTGCCTCACTATGGTTAGCATGCTAACTTACACAACACATAAAAAAATGAGACACCTTTCACTTCTTTACATAGTGTTGACTCTTGTTTGGGTTTTACAAATTGTACCTTTAAACAAGTAATATGTGGAAAAATCTATGCTAAGCTAGGCTAATCAGCTGCTATCTGTAAATTCACATTTAATCATTTGTTCTTGTGTGACAAAACCCTTTTACATTTTCATGGCATCAAACCAGTACGATGTCAGTGTGAGCCAGGAGTGATTGCTTTCTCAGTTATTTATTCACAGAAATTCATTCAACAAAAAGATTTGGTGATGTTCAACTGCTGCGACATCTCCGCTGTCCCTCTCTAAACATCCACAGCGTATTATTTGAGCACGCTTCAAGGGGTCTTTAATCAGCCTGAGCAGTCCCCACAGTTAGCATTTAAAGCGAATCTTTGCATCACAAAAGGGGTGGGATGTGTAAATGAGATGTGACATTTTATTTGTGTGGGGCTATGCTGCAAATAAATAAATATCAGGCCATGACAGACAGAGACTACTGGGAAAATCTCCTCTACACTGCACTCGCTGGTTAACTGTCACACCATTAAATTGTCTTTCACGTTGACATGCTGCCTTCCGATTGGTTAGCAGATGTAAAAAGAAGGGGGAACACTTGCCAAACAGTTTCCAAGAGCATGAAATTGATATTGTGAATCATATGTGACAGTGACTCTTCTGCCCTATAATTGATCTACATTAAGGCTACAAGGCTTGAGCCTGTGATTGGAAAGCAAGGCACATCATGAAGCTCTGTGTACACCCGGCTGGCAGCCAGAGGAGTTTATTCTTGCACTGGAAAGATTACATCTTCAATTTTACCTGGGGTGTATAGACCTCAGTGGGCCAGCAGATATCTCTCTCTCTATAAGTGGGACCTTACTTATTGCTCTTTCAAGTGGTAGATCTATCCATTCACTCTAATTAAATTGAGCTTTTTAATCTGGTTCTTCTAATCCAGAGTCAAGTGTGTTGGGACTTGGATGATGTGATTTGAAAGGGAATACTCTTGATTCACTGAAACACTGTTATCTCTTCTGCACTATTGAAATAAATTTGAAAATGAGGTTTGTGCACTTAAGCACCACACACACACACACACACACACACATACACTCAGACGACCTGAGCCGGGTGCTTTGGCACACAATGTGAAGGATATAATGGAAAGTAAAAGCCTTCAATCAGCAACAGCCATCTTTTTTTTTCAAGTGAAATGGAATTACAGGAGAAGCAGCTGAGGTTATTATTTTTATTATGTGTACAAACAAGCATGTTTTAAAAGCCAGATTTGATGTGAAATTTGTAATTTGTATTGCCAAACTCTTCAGAGAAAATGAATAGATAAATGAGCTGTAGATGACCTCTCTTGGCAATCCCAGCGTCCATCTGGCTAAAGGTGAGCCCTCCATCTAAAAAAGCAGCAAAGCATCCATCGCTCCACCATACGGCCTCTCTATTGGGGGAATTCATGCAGTTTGGTCTTTAAGATCCAGATCAGGACAAGGCTTGATAAAGCTTGTTCTAGCTGGGTATCCAGAGATAGGGGTCTTACCTATGAGTCATTTTCAGCATGATCACCCTTATCTGTGTTGAGCTGGTCTCCCCTGGCTACTCGGGAAGCCTCTGTTTAACCCAGGCCTTCACTACCAAACACACACAGCACACACACACGCACACACACACACACAAAAAACTCCACTTGCAGCCAAAGATGCTTGTTTGTCAGGGATTAAAGGTATTTTCCCTGCCTGTGTTGCAGCCTCTGTATTTTTGGCAATGGCGACCCTCTAATTCAGGTCACGGTGCCGTCGCTCTCATCAACAAACTGTAGGACACCATCCAAGTTACACTGGCTCACATATACTGTAGGGCTGTGCAAATCATGTTGGACAAATATCAGAGTAGCCAACTGCCCCGGTGAGAAACGTAAAGTGATAGAAATTAAAAATAAAAGTTTAATGGTGGATATTCCGTCAATGACGTGCCTTAAAAATCATGAGAAAATGAAAGAATCTAGGCTGAGATCGAAGCTGTGGGAGGAATGCTGCAGCGATATGAGTGAAAAATAATGGGACAATGAATATATTTTAGGCAATAACCTCACAGAGGAGCTGAGTTCCATAATTTATGTCTGAAAAGATAAAAGTAATCCACAACACAGAAACTAAAGAGCTGATCTCATAATGGATATTTTAATCAAGTCTCTCAAAAAAAGAAGGAAGAGCCTATTAAATTCCAATTTTAATTTATGAATAAAGAAATGATTTTGTTCCTCTGTGAAATTACCAAAGACGTCCAACAAGATGTTTTGCAGGATTATACATTTAACTTAAGAAATCCGCAAATTACTTTGTCCATATATTTTATGTTGATCCTTAAACAACTGCTGTTACTGTTAACCCTCACAACCCCAAGCTGGGTTTTTAGCATTTTTTTTTTAATTCTTTTTACTCCTGTCACATTTTTCACTCTCTTATCATTGTTGACTGCAATATAAAAATCCTGCATCTCTATGGAAACAGCACAACTATGGCTACAAGTAGGAAGAACTTAAACTTGTCATAAATCATAAAAATAAATAGAAATTTAGTTTGAAGTTTACAAAAAATTATATAAACAGGAATTTGTGTGTACAACACATACACATGTGCTCAATCTTGAAAAAAAGTACCTCTACATGTAATAAATATTTAATTATTAAGATTTTATACTATATATGGACTAATTTCTTATTCTACTCTTCATATGAACTGTATAAGGCCTGCAAATCAGCCAAAAACTTTTTTTGTCATATGATTGCAGATCACAAGTGAGTAAATCATATGTTTATATTTGCAGAGAGAAGGCTACATTTTTTTGTTTTTCACAGAATCTTGTTGGTGCAGATTTTTAAGTAAGAAAAATAGAATTAATTGTGATAAAAGGATTTGGTCAAACTGTACATCAAACATGATCCATAAAGGACCTTCTGAACATTTTTCTGACGATAAATACTTTTTATGCATTTCAAACATGCTGCAGGTTTTATGGTTCCAAGGGTTAAGCAAGAAAGGATAAAAAATGGCTTTCATCTATATTTCATGCAGGTTTTAGGGCTCATAAGGCCTGCTATAGGTTGCAGCATTGTCTCTATGGTAACAATATATATATATGGTATATTTACATCTCTTCCTCATGGGAGAGTGAATGCACGCATGTAGGGCTACCCTTCCCAAAAGGAATATCACAGTAAACTAATCACAATGCTCTGACACCAGCAGCTCTTATGTCTGTGTATCCCAGTGTGGAATACTCTCCTCCAGACTAATTGGTGAAGTTAGCTGTGCTGTGTGCACATCCACTGAGACAGCACTCAACATGACTTTTATTAACATTTATGATGGAAAAAAAAGAGCCATTATTTCAGGTTTTTTGCACACTCATCTGGTAAAAGTCAATCGGGAGGGGGGGGGGCTCATTTTATGCCTATATTTGGATAACAGACAAACACCAATCCAGCAACAGTGATTCCATCTATTTAGGCTAACATACATTACTGCTCAAATGGTCTAAATGGATGTCTAAACGGCTGCTCGTAAACAAACAAGCAGCAGGGTGGGAATGGTCTTTGCTATAGTGTAAAGCGTGGCACTCCGGGGGGTTGCGGATGGAATCTCTCCATAGTGACAGGATGTGATCAGAGATGTCCCTGCTGAAATCTATCCAGGTAACATGACACCCACAGCAAAGGAGACTGAATTAAAAAAAGGGGGGGGGAAGATGTGTGTTGGATGACCTGATGTATGCTACCTTACAAAAACAACAAAAAAAGCAATTCTGGAAAAGATGTAACAAAGGCAAGACCTTGGAGAAAGAGAGGAAAAGGAGGAAGAGGAGAGGAGGAGCAGGAGGAGGGATGGAACATGTGTGTATGCTGGTGTGTGTGTGTGTGTGTGTGTGTGACAGAGAGCGGGGAAATAAACGGGGAGATGGGGCTAAAAAGAAGGGAAATGACAGACGAAGGGAAGGAAGTATTGGGGTCACACTGACGGGCACTGGATTGTGTTGTGAATTGAATGAACTCATCTTTAAAAGACTACTGTGTATTTTCCCTTTATTGAGAGAATGGCCATATTAACATCCTGTTCTCTTTGTGAAGTCAAAGCCATATCCGATGATGATTGGGTTTGGGAAACGCTCTGATGGAAAAAAAATAGAGCCCATTGCATCCACATCACCATCTCACACCACATTGGCATATGCGGCTCACTGCCTCCCACTTTTGGCCAAAATTGAAGAGCTTGCACAGAGGAAAATAAATAGATGGTTGAATAGCAATGGCCTCTGCCACTGAACCTTTTATCAGTGGGAATCTAACAGCCGTGCCGTTTCAGAATTTCAGTTTAGCTTCCGATTACGGTATGTCCTGGCATTTTATTCCCTACATCTCTATGCTTCATAGCCTTCAAACACTTCTCGGTAACTGCCTATTATCCAACAGTTCCACTTCACTGACCCTGCCAATAAAACTTTTCATATCCTTATAAATGAACTCAATTGCCGCGTTCTAAACATTTACACTGCACTAAGAGATCATCTCCACACCTTGGAATTGGCTAAATTCCCTTTTCCTTATGAATATATAGGAGGAGATTAGAGATATGATAGCTTTTCAGATTGCTGCACCCAGTGAAATTAGTTTAGCGAGCATTTACAGACTAAATTGGAACCATTAAATAGCGGATTGAATTGATGGCACATTCATTGTCTCTCCATCGGTATCACTGTAAAATCAATTAGCCGTCACTTTTCCATTCTCAATAAAGTATGATTGTCAGCTACGGATGAATAAAGAAGACCCTGACAGCCACTCAGACCAGAACACCGTGTGAAAACAAATCTACGCGCGGAAGCCAAAGAAGGAGGGGGGGGAGGCTGGCAAATGTGATCTGTAATTGTGTAAAAAGGCGCAATTGTCTTCATCAGAAGAGCACAATGCGTAAGATTGAGCATTAAGTTTCAGAAATGTGCAATCACAGTGTCAGAGAAAGGATATGTGAGGAATGTGCACTGTTCATGTTGTTCAAATGTTCATGCGCAATTGCAAAATAAAAAAAGTTACAGTTTGTACACATATATATATGTAATACAGTCAAGCACATGTTGGTTTGCTACAGAGCTGTCTACCCAGAATTGCATTGCAAGAATACTTTAGAGTGCTGTTTTCTCTCCTGCCAACACACAATGTTGTTATCACACCTGAGTCAATTTACAAACAGAAATTAATAGTAATGTACAGGATTTTAAGAAAACAAGGTTGGTACTGTTGATATATTGATGTAAATGAACTGCACTTTGTTGACGGTTATGTTTTCTTAGGAGGTTTTTTTAGATGAAGGAAGTAAAACGTCATTAACTAATGAACATGGCAACATTGTCAGTGTCAAGTAAAGCCATGTTAATACGCTCAGCAGCAAAATATGAAGTCAGTTTTTCTATCCTCTGTCAGAACATGGGTGTAGATTTCTCCGACCACCTTGTTTTTAATGCCTAATCCTAACCAGTAGTTTTTAATGTCAAACTCCAACAGCAACTGAATTCAAACCTGCTTGGACTCCTCAGAGATGGTCCCCAACTTACTCTACCTACCAATGCCCATGACCAGATGGGCAATACAACCATATGATCCCTTCTAGGAGATGTTTAACAGACCAATGTGTGTGATGTTTGTTCATGTGGATGTGTTGGTTTTTGGTCCTTTTCTTCTCTATCAATGCATCTAACCAAACACTCTGTTTGTATTATTAGTCAGCTCTTCAGTTTTTTTTTTTTTGCTGCAAATCAAGCAGCATTATGTCTGTCAATTTGCCAGAGGCAGCACTAAGTGTCCTCTGAGATCAAGACTTTCATCTAATTTTTCCTCCTAATGAAATCAAATAAGGTCTCCCCGTATCCCTCCTCACTACGCTTTGTGCAATATCTGCACAGGGAGCCTCTGCTCCGACAGCTGAAGTCCCACCTCTTTATTTTTCTCTAACATATGAACATGCATATGAAAATTACCAGCGGCGGCAGCATCGCATATGCTGTCAGGCCGTGGATGGCACAGTGAAACAATGCCAGTTTTTCATTAAGCCATTTTTTTGTTGGATTGATAGAACAGCTGAAGCTTTTTTTCCCCTTCTTAAATATGCCAACAACAGATTAAAACAATGTGGCCGACAGCCTGATGGACGGCAAACACTGGAACTTTTAGGACCTGCCAACAGCCCCTAGCCAAAGATGCTAATACAGTTTATTTGTCGCCACAGAACAGCAACTTTTTTCAAAATTTGCCAAACAAGGGTTTTGTCCTTGTGATCACAGAAATGTCAACAGTCTTATATATGATAAATGGCTCATTTCTGCATATGAAAATTCCAATTCTAATCCCAAAATGTGCAGCTATGGATAAATGGATGATTAAAAAAAATAGCAATATGTGCTTTAGCACATGAAGGTAAAGGTATTAAACTCTTCATCAAGACCACATAGCTTTAATTTCTAAAAAAAAAAAATAAAAAAATTAATGATTCTCCATCTCCCTGCTGCAATTACCCTCCTGTGCATTGTACTGGCAGCGGATTGGTTATCTCCACACAAAGTAAAGGGCTTTGGGATTCTCAGATGAAAGGTAAGATGGAAATGCGATCGGGTATTATTGCTTCATGTTATCAACACTTCAGCTTTCAGTATATGTACCGATACATAGTAGATGCTCATCTTGGAGGTAAATACTTTGATTTCATGAATACAAATGGTTGCTCACAATAGGCAGGGTAAGAATTCAATCTATATCAATCTGATTCAGCGTCTATTCCCGGGCCCTTAGAAGAGAATGAAGGGATCCAGCGGTAGCCGTCAGATATGAGCTCACTGTTTGGTTTGAGCAAAGAGGGAAGGGTATAATAAACCGCCTGTGTGTTTTGGAGTTGGCCAATAGCTTCTGAGCTCTCGAGTATGGTGTGAGATTGACAAAGTTTAAGGAGGCAGGCCAAGCTACGTCGGGGGTCAGAGGATGTCCCAGGTAACAGATCAACCTCCGAGCAGAAGAGGAGCTCTTTAATGTTCAGGAAGGTGAGAAAAGCTTACAGGGGGCTTTCTCATGAACCAGGGCGACCTGGGGTGGGGGGGTGGGGTGTACTGTATTGCTTCAGAGGGGAAAAAACAGACAGCTGATGTTTGGTAGCAGGTGGGGCGACGCTCTGTCCACAGGTGCTGCACAGATGCCTCCAAAGCAGAGCGAAAACCAGTTACCGGGGGACACCGGCACCCGCCGGAGCCTCCTGATTCAGCCTCACCCACAGCCCTCGCATCTGCTCAGCCATTCTCTAGCAGTAATTACACATGGCACCGGGTGGGCACGTGATGGATGCTGGGAAACAAGGACAGAAATCTGACATGATTGTTTTTTTAGGGTTCAATGGCAACAAATGAAGTGAGATCTTGCTTTTTTTTCCTTTTTAAATTATTTTCATTTAAAATGATGTTTTTGTTTGTAGAAGTGAGGTCAGGCGCAGCTGTTCTCTTTTAAGGAGATTTTCAAGATGTTCAATATTTCAAAGCCATAATAGAGAATAAATGAAATGTATGAGGAAATGCTGTCCAATTGGTGTCATAATTGCTATTTGGAGGATTCATAATTACAGAGTGCAGCCATCAGATAAAGGAGTGCAGATAAAAAGGAGTTGGGCTGGTAATGGAAATCTGTTTGGAGAGGAATAGTTTCTAATAAGTAATTTTGCCTAATAAACTATAACCGATTTAATCTCCACCTTATCAGGCCAAGATTTCACCACTTTCCTTTTTAATTGGCTATTTTGTAATCCCGATTCCCAACAGAGCGGATGGTCTGTCTCCCTCTCCAGAGAGTTAGCATGAAATCAGTTTGAAACACTGTGTCAATCTCATTCTGAAGTGGCCATCTGGCCAGTGTACAGAAGCTGGGGATGGCACGCTGAACCGCGGGGTCTCTGTGAGGCAATCATCAGCAGATTTACACAATGTGTTAATGCAAATTTAATAGAGACTTCCTATCGGCCACTTTAATCTTCCATGTGTTCTCGGTGTCAACCTGAGCAAAACCTACAGGAAACCATGCTCATACACATTCAGCCACTGCAGCCATGATCTATGTTGTTTTGGGTGATATTTGTGTATATATTGTAGTAAATTGTGGAATAAAACAAAGAAAAAGGCTTCCCATCTTTTATGGTGTCGTCTTTCCTGTTAAAACACGGTTTGTGTTATCAATATAAGTGATCTTTCAGTGGTGATTTATTGCATGTTAAGCCTTAAAATAGATTGTAGCTCATGATTAAAGTCAGATTTTTAATTTGTCACCTGAAAATGAGACAAATATTTGTAAGGAAAGAATTCACATATCACACTATATTGCATGGTTGATGGGACTAGGGGTGTTGGTAAAGGTGCTGATGAAGGTGCCTAACCCCGCTACCACTCCTAACAGTCCAGTATGTTTAAATAAATCTAAAATGAACAAAAAATGTAAATGATTCGAATTAATGATAAAAACATCAAATACTATTCTGACTCTCCCTCCCAGAGCCCCAGCATTCTGAATGCTGCTTTATTCAGTGCTGTAGACTCACAATCGGTGTTGGCACAGTCCCAAGTGTGTTGCACGAGAGCAGACTTGTACATCAACAGAAGTCAAACAAACATCAGAGAGTGGCCAGCTGGTGTGATACTTGAGAGGCAGACACTAAATAAATGATACACTATTTTGTTTTTTACGGTACTTAAAAGTACAACAGTTAATGTCAATGTGTTTAATTTTAATGTATCATACTTCAGTCTGACGCAACAACTCCACATGAGAATCCTGAGCAACAACTTAGCAAAATGTGTTATTCCCTCTATTCATTAAAGTGCAATCTATCATGTAAGACCACAGCTAGGAATTCTGGGATTGAAAGATTATTGCACTGGGCCCTGCTTAATTAATTCATGCACCCTACTAAGATTTTAATGGTCCCTCTCCAGCTGCAGACCCCCACCTTTCGCCCTGCTATTTTTACACTGGCGTTTTCTTTTATTTTCAATATTGCGTGTTTTAAATATTTTTTTTTTACATAAATGGAGACATCCTAATATCAACACACTTCAGCACTCCATTCCAACATCATCATCATGATCCTGAACACCTCTTCAGAGAACAAAAGAACTGCTGTAACGCCTGAGGGCGGCGCAGTCAATGGGACACTTTTATTGTCAGAGGTTTTTTTTCCCCTCTTCTTAAATATGTAGTGTGATCACCATAAAATCATCCATGCTGCTCTCCCTGTGACCTTTTTTTGCATGTTTTCCACTCCACTCTCTATAGAAGAGCACATGACTGTTACATCAGAGAATTTTTGTGTTATGTTATAGGAGAAAATGTAGCAATGGGACAATATTAAAGCAGAAATGCATCACATATATGGAATGAAACAGATTTTAATTTTTGTTATTTTCTATTCTCAGCTCAGCTGTTTTGGGTCAGTAAACATGGAGACATTTGCTGGCAACTGTTCCCAAAAATACGCCTTAGTTTTCATCAGTTACCAGGAAACGACATGCCGAGTTTCTCTCATCTAAATATTGCTTTGTATCAGCAGTACACAATATTTCTTTCACATCCTTGCACACAAAGGAGTGATGACGAATAGAAAGTCCAATGTGAATGTGTGATTTAAGGACAGAACATTTGAAACCTGTAGAAGGCATCACACTAGTTTGTGCTATTTGTAGGGTTATTGTGCCAGACAAAGAAGTGAAAGATAAACTTAAATGATGGATCTATAGTCTTCCAATTTTATTTATTTGTCTTCTATGTGGACATTTTAAATGAACAGGAGTTAAAGTGGAAGACACTGAATAGGCACTCTCCTGCCAAGCCCCTCTCTGTATTATTTACTCTGCCCCTGTCAGGCCCTTTGTTGTTCCATAAAGCAGCTCCACAATGCTTACTACACCAGTCACATGTGCATCAGTGGGAGCATTGTTATGTAAATGCATATTAATGAACCTCCCTGTGAACACTGCCACTGCTGCTGGAGATGTATCAGGGCAGCAGAGGACATGATGTCCCTGTCTTGCTTTGTTGATGTAAAACACAGAAAATGATTGTTTAGAATGTGAGTCATTCAACAAATAACACAAAGAGAATGTGACTTTTCTCAAAACTTTAACTCACCATTATTTATCCCTAGTTTTGTTTTAACACTCCTCACAATATAAATGTTATCATATTTATACTTGTAAAAGTAGACTGAAATATTTTTTGTCATGCTGAATTCTGAACTAATTAAAACACGCAGAACGGTTTTCAACAAAATGACATAGTCCGTATCTGCATAACACAGGGGCCCGAATTTATAAGTGGCTAAGAACAGGTAAATAAAAAGCTTTGATTTGATTTTTTTCTTAACAAAAGAGACATGGTTAAAGACAGAAAATGGATATCAAAATGGAAATTTCCCCTGGCTGTTTAATTGGATGGCCACTTTTACTTAACTTATCTTTGCAGCCCAACTCATTCACTGGAAGTGAGTATTTCCAATTAGAGAGAATGAGTATTTCTTCTCAGTTCAAAAGTGTGTCTGTTCCTGCCGTGGTGTAAACAAATAAGACACTTGCTGGCGTCCTCTCTTAACCCTCTGTCAAATGAGCACTAACATATAGCATATACAGCTCAGTAACCATCCTCCCCAAGTACGTCATGATGAATGACGTTTTAGTTACAGTCTTAACAATATCGTAAGAACAAACAATTTCATCTTGTATGGCCACAGCATAATGGAAAAGACTCCTCTATTATTGCCCATTTTCTCCAGGACGCTATAGAGACTGACATTAATCCCACCTGTCTATAAAATTGAAGCAATAAAAAGCAGCGGCATCAAATTTCACCATGGTGATGCTGCTCAAAAATATAGATCCGTGGACAAACAGTGATTGTTTCAGTAAAGATTCCTGGACTCTCTGCATTCCCCCTTTGTTGTACATGAGAGAGACATTACACCAATGGTGGAATATGACCTCATTTGCTGCAAAGAGGAAATTTAATTAACAGAGCAAACAGCGTCTGCCAATATGCCTCCATAGAGACTGCAGAGGATAAGAACAAGAACCTGCAATACTGTCTTAAGACTGGACCAACAGCTGGACATGGACCCTCTGTGAGGTTTTTACCCAACGCCATTAATCGACACCATTGAAAGGGTACACTGTGCGCAGACTGTAAGGAATGCACAAAAGGTCATGAACTCTGCATGAGTGACGGTGAGACAACCAGAGCCAACGGTGTACTTCTGTACTTCAGCAACAAAGTAAAAGGACTAATATCTAATATTATCTTTCTTTATTTGTCTTTTTTGTCTTAACTTGTAAAATTGCTCACTTGACTTCATTGCTGTTCTTCTTTTCTGTTCTGGTGGTGCCAAAGTAAACTGAAAATCCTCAGAGGAGCCATGTGTGTGTTTTTTTAATCCAATACAGTTCATCTGGTGGCCAAACTTACTTTAAAACACATAGTAAGGATATCTGTTTTCACACTTCACAATGGTAGTGTCACTTCACAGTCACACGCGTACACACAGGATGGGGCTGGATTGGTGAGAACAAATGAAGTTAAAATAAAAAGTTCATATCACTATCTTTAAAAATTGGTGGTTACAAAATGCACTTATATTCATCATTAGCAGAGCAAGACTCAGGATTATAATACCTATGAAATAATGCCATACTATGTATTGTGATATCTACAGTATGCTGACCTACTTATGTAATACCAGTAAATGGGACGATGACTGGGCTGCATTCTAGTACACCTTTAACATGAACATCACTGCAACCAGTTTCTAGCATTGAAATCATTCAATAACCCACCAGCATTACCATCTGCTATGTAAGCTATGTTCAGGAGATCACAGACATGTGCTAGGCTAAAAACAAAGCAAAGACTCAGGACATCAGAATCAGGCAGTGTATGCTGAGTTTGGAGCAAGGTTCCCCAAGTTGTGGCCAGGGACCCCACAGTTTGGCCCCTTTGCTTTTGGACCACAGTGTCATCTGAAAAATCACTTCTTATTTCCCTCTTATTTTGAATTTTAACTGTTTATTTCTTTTCTCTTTATGTTTTTTTTATTTTAAAGTAATGTTTTTTTGTATAAAGAAACACATTCATTTTTAATTTTTAGCATATTTTTAGCTCCTACCTCTGCATCCAGGTGCAACAATTTGTTTACATTCTTTAAACAGCATCTGCAGTTTTAATAACTTTGCACCTAGACACACAAAGATTATGTGATAGGTGTATATTGTGTGTATTATGGCAGAGCACGTCACGATGATGATTGGATCATATCATTGATCAGATTTGATTGACAGTGATCAATTTTTTTTTTTTTTACATGAAAACCGGATGAATCAGCCCATTTCAAGTACTAATACTTTATATGAGGTTTAGTATAACCAGTCATCTGTGGGACAGATGTGTAACTATACAATGGAGAACCATTGATACACATGGTTCTTTTCATTGCTCTGATTGGTTATACATCCATCATTTTTCACATTCTGTAAGGCTATTCCAGTTTATATCTGTACATAATACTGATATTTAGTGAATAACAGCTAAATATGTTGCTATAAAATATCAGCTTTGTTTTTATTATTTGATTACCTTGGGTGATTAATTGGAAATGTGATATTAAACATGGATCCAAAAATAAAGATGATGGCTAAAGAACCAAAGAACCAAAGAAACAGTCATTTTCTTGTCTGGTTAATTGGATACCCACTTCTCCTTAACATTTGCCTCTAGCACATTCAAACAAAGTGAACATTCATAGTCAAGTGTATACATAAAGTAGGGGACGAGGGTCTTTGATTGAATTAATGCATGGCCTTCGAGCTTAGCTAATGACTATAGGTGCCTTCCTGACCTTTCTTTGCCTTTACAACGTGCTAACATCTCACAACTTGTGTGAAAACAACACCTTCACATGGCGAGCAGCAGTAGAAGTAGTGCTCCATTACCCATGTTGGCCATTCATGGTTATGATTATGATTCCTCTTTGAGACTTAAAACACTTCCAGGGAGCTTCGCTGAACCGCTGGTGACCGAATGATTCAGTGGACTGATTTGTTTGCCTAGAAAATAGTGCATGTGCTATCAAGGAGCTTGATATGGAAGCACATCAGAACTATGGATACCCTGCGCAAATGTCCTTATATGCTTTTCTCATTCAGAATCTTTAATATAAGAGGATAATTGGTTTCAGTGATATCATAGCTAAAGTGTAGAGCATCCAAACTTCAGTAAACAATTTTAAGCCTAATTTGGTATGAGACATGACTGGCCCAGTGGCGGTGTGCAACTCCAATTATGATAAGGATTAAGCACATGCAATCAAAAGATATAACAAGATAATGTGCAAAGATACATTTGGCAAGCAAGCAATTAATTGGAGAAGCATGACACCCCGCCTGCAAAAAGATGAGGCACGAAGATGATGTTTCAACACTTCAGTATTATTAATGGCAAAGAGACAACTGATTTCCTCCCTGTTCCTGCGAACCGGTCGCAGTCATCACAGGAAAAGGCTGTCTGTATGATTTGGAGGAGCCAGACGGAGCTGTCAGGCGAGTCCACTGCGTCCGGTGGTTGCTGTCTGTAACTGCTGTCTGTGCCCGGTGAACCCAGGAGGCAGAAAACGACCGAGTTCACAAGTTGATTAATGAGCGCGCTGCCACCAGTTGTCAAAATCAGACACTGATTGTGAAGCTTTGAGCTCTTGTGTGTGAGGCAAAAAAATTAAACACTACCATCCTTTGATGAATCAATTTAGCACAAAAAAATGGCTCAGGATTGAGAATAGCGAGCAGAATAAAAACATATGATTTGCACATGAAACGATTTCTGTAGCAGTGATGATAACATATGTTAAATCTGTTTGGGCTGCTGACTGTCCAACTGTTAGGAGATATGATGAGATTAATTAGGAGTGGGATGGCTACTGAGGGAGAAATGAAGCTGTCATTATACACTAGGTGTTGAGTAATGATGACTGCCTCATCTTTATCCACTGCGAGACCGCCTTCACCGTGCTTTTAACTCTGACCCAATTAATACCCCAGGTAAACAGCCTCCTGCTGTGGTCACAGGCTCCTTCCTCCCGAGAGTAACGGTGAAATGAAGCTGTACATTTTATCTGTGCATCATGGTTGGAAAGTCAACTTGACAGAACACGGGGCACTTGATAAACAGTCTATCTAGGGCACACACTGTATAGCAGCAGTCTCTCAGGGGGAGAAGACAAAACCCAAGACATTACAGAAAAACCCAAAGCAAATTATCCTGACATGGATGAAACAATAGCAAATTGGACAAATGATATAATTTGAGTCACATAGGCCCCAGCAGTGTCTGGTTGTTTCTTACACTCGGAGGGATTTGGAAACAAGAATAGTGTTTGATGGTAAAGGTCAGGAAACAAAGGTGGCTCCCTGCATGGTTTACATAGTGGGAAGACACAGTGTCCCCACCACCACCCCACAAAACACCCCCGCCACCAAATGTATTCATTATTTTGTTCCTGTTTTGTAATGTGCCTCATATGAGAGGAATGCTGCTTTCATTATTCAGGAGTGTTTTCCTTTGGTTTTTCTTCCAAATACAAGCAGATTTGTGGGATTGTCAAAGGTGACAAACACAACACAGAGCTGTCTCATTTTCTGCACACCATAAATCATATTCTTTTTTTAAAAAACACTGCTCCAAAAAATACATGTTAGAAACATCAATTTACGATAGATTCCAAACATGTCATGTCTGACTAATTAGACTTGATTAACCATGAGGGAATGGATGATGTAAATGTGTCTTTCCACTTAAAAATCAATTATACATTTTTCAGTCAAAGGAACAAATGTGTTAAATAAGTTCATAGGGACAAAGGTCTCTACGGGATTTATATTTCCTCGACTAGTGTACGGATGTCTTCTTCATAAGGAGGTGGTGGTGGGTTGGGGAAATCTTAGTCTAGACTGAGTATGCACTTTTCAGCAGGAGGGAGCCACAGCGAGTCATTAATCACCTACTACTGACACTGAAAACCTTCTGCCCCTCATAAGGGCAAAATAACCTCCAACAATGAGAGGAACTAAGTGGCCAGAGACAATGGGATATTGCGTGGTAGTTTATGTTCCTCTCATAAGCGACCCAGCCAGCCTCAGAAGATGGAGGAGGCAAACCATCCAGCTCCTAGACTTGTACACAGCAGCAGGGGAGAGACATCACACGGTCCAACTCAGCGAAGCGGCCCAGAGATTCAAAGTGCATACCGGAACGTGTCTTGTTCCTCACAATGAAGCTGGTAGCATCGTTACAAAAAGAAGAAAACTGCCCACTGTGTCTAATGGTACGAAAACACAAAACCTTTGCTGTGGATAGTAAGCACCATTTACCATTGTAAACATGACACACAATAACAAAAAAAAGCAACAACACCAGACGAACCTACATGTGATCAGAATCATCACATTTACAAAGCGTCATAGTGAGTTTGGGACTGGGTGAAGACCAAACGCAGGGCTAAAAGGTGGTAGAGGTATGAGACACAGAAAAGAATTACAATGTCCCACTCATTGACTGTATATGAAGATGACTGCTGCAGCGAGGCCAAAATGACCATCAAGACCAAGGTTGGACAAAAAAACATTCAAGACAGATGCAAGAAGGTCGCCAATAATGTCAATAACTGGTCTCAATAAAGTCTCATTTGTTTTGTCACGTCCAAAAAAAAAGATATGTTTGAAGTTATGCGTACATGTATTTAGGGCTGCAACAAACTGATTATTTTTGCGATTACTCAAGTACTCGGATCACGCATAAATGTCATAGTGTGTGTGTGTAAACAGCTCACCCGCATTTCGAACCCGGGGTCTCTTGCACCCAAAACGCTGATCATCCCGCTACGCCACGAGAGAATCATCCCCGATGACGTCACTAACGAGTCATCGAGTACTAAATTAGTTGTCGATGCATTTTGCCCTTGAATATTACTCGTATACCTGAGTAATTGTTGCAGCCCTACATGTATTTAAGACAAACCGCGATCTTTCCCTTACCTCTTTTTTATGCCTAATCCTAATCTGTAGTTTTTAACGCCTAACCTAATTACAAGTGACAACAATACGTAAGTGCCCAGGGGCTCCAGGCCCCAGATTCCTGAGTCAAAGTCTGTTGTTTTGTTTGTGCCACCACCAAGCCCACAACAACACATGTTGTTGGAGAATAACACTGTTATCTTCTTGCCATGTAACATAAAACTGTGTGTTGTATTTTTCCATGAGGTCTTACAAATGGGACCTTTAGAGCAGTATAACCCCTTCACTTTACATTATGACACTGTATTCCATTATTTTTGTGTGCATTTTACTGCTACAACATGTAACTAATTTTCACTACAGACTAAATATGAATTTTGTTCAATGTTTTCCTTTTGTATATCCAGTCATACAAAGCTAACAGGAGCTAGATGCTCAATCATCATACCTTCAGATTTGATCAAATCCTCATGCATCATGTTGAAAAAGATCACACATGCTATCCCAGCTTTGTATTTTTGTCAGACAAAACAGAGCTGAATGATATTGAATTCTCGCACTCATATTATTTTTCTACCCAGTTAGGAAAAGCACACAGCTGTCACCAGAAAACAAAACAGCTGAGTTTGTTCTGCTCCCTAAATTGTGTTGTCAGTATCATCATACTGCACATCTCCAGTGAGAATAAACTGGGGGAGATATGACAGGTCTGACAGAGTGAGACAGGTTTTCATTGAAGATGTTGATGCAGGGTGAAACAGAGAAAAAGCTCATTTGATTTGAAATCTTCAGACGTACAGGTGTATGTATTCACATGGCACTTTAACTGATATATAACATTTAAATATTTGGCTGTGTTTCGGAAATGTAACTGTGATTTCTTATATTATATTAGCCACATACTAGATCTACATGTATGTCAAGAGGATTTGGCACCTGAGACCTGAATGATTAAAGTAAAAAAAACACGCATAGAAATGGGACCTTTAGCAATAACACACATTAGCATCCTGGATCTCACGAAGGCATAAAGCTGATTGATTAATAGAGACAGAGCATGCCAAGCCATATCAGGGCCCCTGCGCGGGTTAAGTGGTGCTAAGATTGTTTTATATAGTGTGTGATTAGAGCATGAGGAAGGAGAGTTTGATCTCTCAGACTTGCTGACCCGCTAATCACAGGGGGTCTTTCGATCCAACCTGCCCCAACAACTTCAATCAGACACACTCTACGAGTTTGGAACTGGCAGCAGGGAGAAGGAAGCACAGACAGGGAAGGAAATCAATTTTAGCAGGAGATCAAGTAGTTATAGGACTATATATATGGGTATTTATACAGTATATGCAGTCAAATCTGACACAATATAAAATCAGAAGAGGACTCTCAACAACAGTTTGGGGTAAATATTTACATGGGACAGTATAAAAGGTTTTTTTTTTCTGTAATTCACCCTGTGCAGAAACTCTCCGGAGTACAACATAATTATCTACATCATCAAAAGCAATTATGGATGCATAAATTGAATGCATGTCCACGCCTCCATTGTCCACCCCACATATTTGTCCCTTGCACAGATAACACAGCATTAACATTACAATAGAGGGGGCAATAATGGAGTTGCCCAGCTGGGGTTAAAGGGACGTGACAAAAAGCATGACGAGCCTTAGGGACTAAAAAAAAAAAACACAAATAAGAAATAAATGTAGCCTATTGAAACGTGAACTTCGAGAGTCAAATGAATCAAGAGACTTCACATCTTAAGAGATGGACTACAATGCTAAGCTCATACAGAATATAAACATACTGTTTGTACTTTAAACAGAACACCATCATGTTCTGTGGGTGCTTCTGTCCATGTAATAATACAGCAACTAGCATTTTACTTTACATGTATTGGACTAATACGTATTAGCTTGATATGCTAATGAGCTACTAATATATAGCTGCTTTGGGTATATGTGCTTTTATGTGTTTTCATGGCATTGCATATTATTAGCTTACTACTTTGAGTACATTTTGTGTTTCATGTGCATTTTAAGTGGTTCGTGTGTCATTTAATGCCCCAAAAAGTGAATTAGGAAATGCAGGGCAACACTGCAAATTGCATAATAACATGAAACACAAATTACTCAAATGCATTGTAGTGGCACCATGATGCACTTTCCTCTTGTCCATGGAATTATAACATTATAACTGTCATGTCTGCTACACATTTTAAGCCTTTTGTCTGTTGGTTTATATACTAAAGGGACAGCTCACCCATAGGTGAGGTGAGGAGTACCGTACTTATGTCAGTCTGACTGGTTGTCAGCCTTTTGAGCCATAGCATTTGTCTTGACTAAATGCACCCCGTCTCCTGCTGTGATACGTTTGCTAGGTATAGTTTAGGAAAAGAGTAGTAGTAGTAGTTAAAAATTCAAGCATTTTCAAGAATGTTAAGCATCCGTGGGAACCCTGAAAAATCTCCATATCATGTCAATATCACTGCAGAACAAAATTAGAAACTGGGTGAAATGTCCCTTTTATGACACGCTAGAGGGTTATGGTTGGCGATTCGTCGTCAACAAGTCAAATGGTCCAAATACCATAGTAACAACACATTACGTGTGTGTGTGTACAGTATAGCCGAAACTAGGCTACAATAACAAGATGTCAGCCCTGATCACAATGAAAGTTTCAATTAGTATTGGGTTCAACAATTGGTTAACCCACCATGCAAGGTGATAATAGTGTAAGAGCAGCAGGAGTGTTTGGTTAAAACAGCAGGTGGTTCATTTTTGTGTGATTTAAGCACTCACTGGTCAACATAATTTGCCCACTTAATGTTCAGAACCCAAGTTATGTGGTGAACACCTTATGCAAACACTTTGCCCACAACTAGTACAAAAACAATAGTGAAAAGAGGGCACCCATGGATAGTTCAGGTGCAAAGTCCATGATGCTTTGTTGCATCTTGTACCACTGTTTATCTAATGCTTCTAAAAACCTGAAGCAGAGGTACCCAACCCTAAAAATACAAGCTGAACGCTGTTTTTGGTGATCAGTCAGACAGGCCAGGGTCGCCATTCAACATCAGACCCACAAATAGTCCAAGTCTGTTTGTTGTAGCCTGCGAGGAACAATGCACAGCTCCTGACACAAACTGCAATTACTCTGCACGCTGGGGACAGAAATAGGCCAAATACTGCTTGCAAGTGAATGAGCACCAATATTTTGATAACAGCAAAGGAACATTAACTGTTTGCTATCGAATAGTAGAATTATTTTTAAGCCTCTTGAGGATTTTATAAATTATTTTTCTCTTTTTTTAAAATCACCAGAGGCCCAAATTCCTCGATGGAAAGTCCCAAACTGACATTTTCAGCCTAAGTACAACTGATGAATGTAAATACACAGACATGCTTCAATGACATCTATGAACTCATTTTGCTTGTTTTTTTTTTTATAAATGTTCAATATTTGAGCTTGTCATTGAGAATTTTGTCAGACGGTGAAAAAAATCTCTGAAATGATGGATTGTCAAACATCAAATCAGCCCCTGATCCAACATCCTTATCCTCAATCAACAAGAAGTGATAAACGTCTCCAAATGCTTGATCCACATTATTATCACAGCCTGCTGCCGTGACTCATTTTGGGCCTTTTTCTCCTGAGCTGCAGTCAGCGCACCAGGCCTTCGTCTCCTCAGCTGAGAATCCCTGGCAGCTCATATATCAAGGGAGATCCTCACAGCAGTACTCCTCTTCCTTTTTCAATGCACAGGGTAAGTATTTTAATTAGTTGGCTAATTGTCTAAGTAATTGGAAGACAACTTAGCTCAAAGAGTAATCAATCTCTACAGAGCTGTGTTCTATCACATCAAAGGATCTGTAATTAACACTGCAAACCATGGGATGGTCTTTGACTGAGCTTGATAGCGTGGGGGTGTATGATCACAGATAACACACAGGTTGGAGGGGATCTGGCAGGCCGAGCACCGAGAGGTGCTCAGGCACACTGGAAAGACAGTCAGACCCTTGTGCCATGATGTTAGAGTTGCACACTGTAAACAATAAAGGACCTGATTATTAAATAATATGTCCATCTGTGTGAGCAGCTTTTATTCTTTTAAATTTTGGAAAACTGTGCTTTTACTGTCAATAAAAATAATTAAAAAAAAAAAATCAATAGCAACTGCTGAGCCAAAATATGCACCCCCCACCTCAAGCCCACCTGTCTTAAATTTCCCTATAGAATATCTGTTAGCTTGATTTTGACAACAGAATAGGCAATTCATTAAATGTTTTCATATACCGAGTATCAATTTCACTTTGCAGCAAAAGCTCACACCAGGCATTAAAAAAAATTACACATTTGGGATGAACAAGACTAATCATGTCTCAGATTCATCCATTAGAGGCCCCTTAATTTCCCTATTGCAGAAAAACAAGACGTATAATGAACAATTATACATAAAGTCAATTTCAGTGCTGTGCAGAAGACTTAATTAAAATTACTAATGAAAAAAAAAAGAACTGCTTACAGTGTGGAAGTTTACTTGTCAATTTTCTAAATGCTTCGCCTTCATGGACTGTAATGAAAATGACCCGAATGGCAGCCATTTTTTGTTTTGTTTACAAACGATCACTGTGAATAAAATTAACGACCACGAACCAATCTCCTGGAAAGCAGCTAAACATCAACACCATTACATTACGCTGTATCGTATTATCAATTAACCAACGTATTCAAAACGCAGAAATGAATGTCATGCTTGTGGCCGCAGCCTATGACGGATAATTATGATGAAACATCCAGAGGAGAGCAGTCGTTGGAAGACATGATATTCCCTGAAGTGATACACCCCCCCCTCCCCCTTTACCCTCCCCTCCTTCCCTCCCTCCAGCCCCTCGCGCTCCACGCCGCGAGGCACAATCCGCGCAGTGGCACTGACAGATTGACAAATAAGGTTAATAAGTACTTTCCACCCCTCCTAAAGGCTAATCAAATATTAATCCTTGAGGTGTGGTCAGCAGAAAAAAATACAACAAACAATTGGTAGAGGGGAATTGATTGAATTGATTGTCTCTCGTAATGCTGGGGGGTGGGTGGGGGAAGGAGGAGAGGAAGAGGAAGAAGAAGAAGAAGAAGGTAGGGAGGGGAGTTGGAACTGTAGGAATTCATTTCAGGCTGAGAATGGACAAATATTTGGATATAAGCGCTTAAAGCAATTTCAATTTTTAATCCATCTCCACATTCTGGTGGCTCAGTGGGCGCAGTTTATACGCAGCATGCTCACAGTATTGTGGGTGTGAATGTGGCTCATGACCCTTCCTCCACCCACACACACAGATACACGCACACAGACACACACAGGCCTAAAAAAACAATAGATTTAAAAAAAAAAAAATTAAAAACAAGTTCAAAAATGGAAAAAAATGGGCAACTGTTGTGACAAATTTGAATTTTACACAAATCTTACTCTCCCTCGGACGTTTTTTTTTTTTTTTTTTCCTCTAATCAGAAGCCTCGGGACATCTCGGAGGAGGCCTGGTGGACCGTGTGAGCAGAGCCACACACTCATGTACTGATAGGGCAAAATTGGATCCAGTGAGAATGCAAAGAAGCTTATCAACCAACACTTCCAGGCAGTGCTCTCCGCAAGAGCATATGTCAACATCATTTATTAGATGTGGCCAGGGACTAAATTATGTATGATCACAAAACGAAAAAAAAGAGAGAGAGAGAGAGAGAGAGAGAGAGAGAATAGGATCACACGCAGCAGGTGGATAGAATAATATTTGGAGAGAATATGAAATTATTAGTAGGGGGCCCTTAAGGGAGAATATTTGTTAACCGGTGAGTCATTTGTAATGCTTGGAGTCTATAATTAATCTTATTGGACATCAGAATCATATAAGTGAATGTTTTATTTGTTCTCCTTTTTTTCCAAATATACTTCTATATTAATGTGTACTCACACAAACATTTTTAAATGGCATCCAGTAAATTATATTTTTTTTTCTTTCTGCCAGCAGAATTTAAAAACCTGTTAACTGTACTTCCTTCATTTCAGCCAAACATATACTAAGTAGCTTTAATATTGCCAGATGAGCAATCTCTCAAGCAAAATACTCTTCAGAGATACTATGTAATTGACTCCACATCTAACAGTATGGAACAAATCCCACTAGCAGAGGGAGTTGACAAATTGCATTAAAAACACTCAATTGGGCCAGGATTGGATAGAAGCTCATGTTCCTCCTTATCCCATTAAACATGAAACAGTTTAATCTCTAAAACTTGCTGACATATGGGGAAAAAGCGCTTAAGCTCGTATTTGATTTGTAGAGGGGGAAAACCAAGGTACAACACAACACTTTGCGCCTCTGTGCGCGTGTAACAGGCGCAAGACAAGAGCGGGGGAATTTAACACTCGCCGCAAACGCAGATTGTTTTAATCAGTGTCAATTACGGCGTCCATTAACAGGCAGCGGCGTGCGTGTCGTTTGTTTTCCTCAAAGTAGGCAATGTTAAAGCGACTCAAACTGTCAAATCATCCAAGTTTTTTTTCTTCAATAGCTCGCCCGATTTGAACATGTTCCGCTTCTTTTCATGACATGTAAACAGGTTTTGACATGGGTCTAGTTAAATGTGTAAGACATGCTGAAAAAAAAAAGGGAAAGGGAAATGCCTGTGCAGAAAAAAAAAACCAAACCTGTCAACACACAGTACCTGCTTTAAATCTGTTCCCCATTTCAGGCAATCTGTGGGAACCAGGCCTGTGGAGTCTAATCCTGTTTTCATCCGTACCCCTTCAACATCCCCCCCACCCCCCCATCATCTGTATCACACTTTCAATTCCACTTGCTGGTGCCTTTGTGCGATTTTCATTTGATCTAGCTTTTAAAATTCAAAATCTATTCAAGGTTTTTTTAGTTGGATTCACGCTGTTGCCGTGAAGCCCTATTTATGTTCTAGATTTGGAATTGCAAATCAAGAGTGTGTGATTTAAAAAGGGGGGGAGAAATGGAAGTCCAAAATTCCCCGGCATCACCTTTTTATGATTCTGTAGGTTTAAAATGTTAACAAGGGTGTTTTAGCAAGCTGATTTGTGCAGTATCAGCCGGTCTGTGGCAGCACATGTACAGGCAGATTGTAGTAGACAATATTTATAGTAGTTACTTATATATATTAAAATAGTTTTTTTTTTACATCAATCCAACGTTTCACAGGATTTCTTGGTTAGTAAAGTGTAAAAAAGTAGTGTTCATATCATATTTTGTGTTGAGTAGGAACACCACCAAACAAAGAGTCACTGCAAAGACATGCAGGAGATGATGTCTAAGTATTTATGCATTGACCACTAGTAAAATGAAAATTACAATGTATATATTGCATGAAACATCCTAACTCGTACTTAGCCCTCTGACTGACGTCCTCACTTACAAAAGCTCAGCTTAACATTATTGACAAAGAAGCACTTCCTCTGGCTGCATGGTTGTCTCTGCATATTTGTCTCCAACCACCTCTCCATAGAACTGCTTCATGCTCTGTGTACCTGTGTACGCACTTTATATACCAATACACTACTGCTTCCTCACCATGCTTTACAACTTGGGAGAATATATGGTGTTTGCACGCTTTTTTAAGTACAAGAATAGAGCTAATGAAGTCTTTTTGATGGTCAGAGTTGTCATTTTAACTTAATTAAATAGCTCAACCCAAAGATCTTGTGACAGCTTACATATCTGGAATAAAAATTTGCAGTGTTTGATCCTGTCTCCATGCCAGTGATGAGTTAAAAACAGGTTTTGACTATTGTGCATAAGTGCAACTCAGTTCGGATTTTTTGGTGAAATCCGATTTTTTGGTGTTTACAAAATAATATGTGACTGCTACCACTCTCCTGTGTGAATAGACTGCGGCCCTGAAGTGACCCGCATGCGTGTGCATGTGCGGAGTGATGGGACAGTGATGTGACTGCTTTTAGTGACACTGACTTCATTCATAATTTCAGAATTCAGAAACCTTTGAATACGTCTGCGAGCGCCTTTCTGTATCACTTTCATGGCAAGAAAGGGCTCTACTTCCAGGCAACAGGCGCTTGTTGCTAACAACACCATCTGTCCGCTCCTGTGTCACAGAATTGTGACGTCTGTCGCCTCTCACTGACGCAAAAGTCGGATATATGCCGCATAGCCGCTCAGACTGAGGTCACATTGCAAAAAATCGGATACATAGCTGAATTAGGACCACATATGAAAGTGGCCTGGGTCGTATATAAAAAAATTGGAATTGAGCTGTTCAGACTGTCATGACAACATCAGATACAGGTCACATATGGGCAAAAAAAAATCAGATTTGCGTGACTTTAGCCTGCAGGCTGAACGTAGCCTTAGCGAGGATCCTGCTGCTGTCTGAAACCGCAGGAAAGAAACTACAGCTAAACAATGCATTGAACAGACATATAATTATTAATTTATAAAATCTTCTCAGCCAGCACTCCATTGTAACCTAACTCACTGATCTCACAAATCTCATGAGAATCTGGCTGCAGCAAGGTAAACTCTAGCCCGGATTGATGGAAAATAAAAAACAAGGTTTATTAGTTTGTTATTTCAGCTTGATGATTTTTTTAACTTTTAATATTTCATACTTATGTATGGTTTTTAATCAAGTAATGTATTGTAAAGCAAATAAAGGCATGCAGCCACAAGAAAAGATAAAACAAAGAGAGGATGTTGTCTGTGCTTTTTCTGGGATTCTTATTATTTCTCAATTGTCTTGTTTTGAGTGATTTTTTTTCTCTTTTTCCCCTATGATAAACTTAAACAATAAATTCCAGGGCTCCTGTTGTGATACTGGACATGAATGCATGGTTTCCTTGTCTGGTTTAATCAAACATGTAGAAACATACAACCGAACCTGCCTGAAGGAAAGCACATACCTTTTGGAAACTAGGGCGAACTTCTTTCTTCATATTTGCCTCCAAAGTCTTAACAAGATGTAGGATTTGCTGAACTGTGTGAAACAAAAGCAGCCGGATAAGCCAATGAGTATAAACACATAATATCCCAGATGAAAAATAACCTTTTCATTTCAAACTGTGCTGCCAAAATGTCAGCATAGAAACTACTGGGTAGAAAAACATCCACATAATCTTTGATCAAAAGTATATAACTCTACAGTATATACAGGTTCCCTGGAAGAAGACAAAACAAAGCATTAGCATCTACGACAGTAAGAATCTGCATTGATTTTCACTCAGATTATAGTCATATCAACACCAAGCATATTAATAACTTCCCCACACTTTCTTTACCTGCATCTACTTACAGTCCATAAGTGAGGAAACAAACTTTGGAATATCTATTGAATAAATTCCTGTGAGCAATTTATCCAAAGAAATTTAATATAGCTGCAGAGTCTCATCCGCTCTGCAAATAAATGGTTACTTCTGCGCTCAGATATGATTTTAAAGGCCGATTCATATTCCCCACGTTAACATTCAAAATAAGGTTGTTTTCCAAATGTCAAGGCATAATAAACAAGTGAATATTTTTTGGTTTAAGAGAGCAGTATATTCTGTGTCTAAGCTGTGAGCCAAATGTTTGTTGTGTGGAATATCTGATAATCATGCTGTGGGAAAACACTGTATCGGCTTATCAGAGAATATTACTGTCCCTGCTTGATGCCCAGTGAGGGATTTAGGTGAGCATTATGAACTCAGCCATAACAAGCCTCACTTCCTGTGATTATCTGACACAAGGTGCTGACAGACGCTGGCTGTTGACATTTCTGTTGATATTGTCAGTGAAAAGGACAGAGACTTACAGGACTTTGTATTTTTTCCTCTTTGTCAGCCCGCGTTGTATCATCTGCAATTGAATGAGCTGCAGGATAGTGACCTGCAGTGACAGCTCAGGATCACTCGTTGGGTCTGTTTTCCTCTCCGTGTGGTCAGGCCTGACACTGGGAACAGCTGAAACATCACAAATGCAAAATGTAAAAGCCCCATTGTAGAGCCGCATGTCAAAAAAGTAGTGTGTGTAATGGATAGAGGGTCACAGAGTCAATGTTTTCTATGTTGCGATCCGATTCTAACCTGATTGAAAGTTATTATTAGAATAACACAGACCCTACTTACCATAAAATAACAGGTGAGGTTAATGGCAAATGATTTGTTGCATTAGAACCACAGTTTTTGCATTTCCCATTTTTTTTGTTCCTAATGGATTTTATTTGACTGAATATTCTCTGAAAGCATACATAATTCTGTGTGCAAGCAAATCTGTGTTTCATGAATACAAAGCAATATTAAAAGCATGACTAAAGAGACTATGAATTAATCATTTTATATTACTAAAAAAAAAATGCACAATTAAGAATATTTTTCCACACCCTCCAGCATGGTGGCAAAAATGTAATTGTTTAGATGTGGCAGGAACATCAGACGGTGCACAGGGCTAAATATCTAAATCAGAAAGTTTCTAAACAAGTTCATCCAAAAGCAAAATGTAAAAACAAATAATTACTTGTGGGATGAGGGAAATCTACTCCTGGTTAAGACTGCATCCATCAACAAACAATTTGATATTTGAGTTATTAATTTGTAACACCATGACTTCTCCAGAGACTCAGGTAAATACTCCTACAAGATCCTCAGGCTAATTAAACATGGTTACACATGCTAATTACATTATACAAACAGACAAATGAGATGGAAATATACTATGTTTTGAAACTGTCAACAGATCACGTGAAACGACAAAAACATCAATGTTAAAACTCTATCTCTGGCCCTTAGCTTGAATCCCACTTATTTGTCACAGTCAGTACAGACAAGGCCTGCCTGCCTCATAAATCCACTGTTCTGTTTTTAGCATTTAATCATCAGTACATGTTAAGAAGCTAAGTCCAAGTAGCAACCTCCAGTGCTCCGAAATGAAGCCCATACTTAAGTGTTAAAAATTGCAGTATCATCAGTCTCATGAGCAGCATGCAAACTTCAGCAGCACGTACCTCATCCTGGCAAAGTGTTGTTGTCTTCAAGAATGACAGAAGTGGATCCTCTCCTTCTGCATCATGGAGGAGAACTCTAGGATGTGTTCTGGTTCTTCACTGCAGCTGTCCTCCTGCAAACAATATGCAAGATAAATGAAAAATACATACAATAAAACAGAAAAATAGACCGCTTGTATTGTTTTATGTGACTTCTTTATCAGGACCGGAACACTTATGTGCATTGTTAAACAAAGGTCTCATTTAAAGGCCAAACGAGGGAAAGATTACTATAGATTTCTATATATCACTCAGCTACACAACACACTTAAGAGGAACAGGAGAGCATAAGCAAAGACTACCTGTAATTAAGGTACTACTTCACAAATAAAAGACAGATGAACTAAATGAGTCTGCTCCTCTGCTTCCTGTTGACATAAACACATTTGTAAGATTGTTTTTAATCAACAAAGCTGCTGAACTTAGACTTGTTTGAACGACTTGACTCAATTGGCAACACTAGACTTTACATGGCCTAGTGTTAAGCATCAATTAACATGCGCGGCAAAACAATAAATAAGAATGATGTATACAATGAAGATTAGAGCTCCAATGATTGTGCGTGTCGACTAGCTTACATTACTTACTTACTGCACAATAAATGCCGAGGACTCAGAGGATTGACACACAGACCTAGCTAACATGTTGTCACGTAGCCTACATGACAACATGTTAGCTAGGTCTAGGTCGAGGCTAAGTACTCTTCATATACCTACATAAGCTGACTTTTATCAACAGTGAACGAGGGTATTACAATGAAAAACGTACGCAGCGCCAAACAACCACAGCTGTAAAATAGAAATACTTACATTACACACAGTTTAATCCCGCCGTGTAGCTCCTTTGCTGCAACAACAACCTAACAGGTCTCTTCTGATCCAACGCTGAAGGTGTTACTTATACTTCCGGATTAAAGATTACGCATGATGTTTATATAACATATGTTTATGTATATTTTATCCAAGAATTTGTGTCTGGATTTTAATATTACAAAGTAAAAAAGTTACAATTTTAACTTTTAATTCAACTTTACTGCCCCCTAGACCCAAAACGTGGCTTCAGAAGCCTATTGGTTTGACTCATGTCACATGATACAATTATCCAACTCATATTCAGATAATGGACTAATGCTATGAGAACACACTGCAGTAGTGTATAGTGAAATATTGTGTATTTGTTTTTGTTGCATACAAGCCCTATTTGTTCTGCAATGCAGGTTATCATCAGAACAGGAAGAAATCACAACTATGATGTAGCTCTGCCCATGTAGTCTATGTATGGACACAGGGATATCTGGCCATAGCAGGAAATACTTCTATATGAGTCAATGTAGCATTTAGCCTGCTCTCAGTCCACCATGAGAAGAAGAAAGAGCATCAGAACTTCTTGTCAAGCTTCAAATGCTTTAATGAAAATGATGCAACCAGCCTCCATGATCATCTGCTGGATGAGGTACACTCTACTGTAGGAACCAGGTCTACAGTCCTTGGTGGATTTAGGGCTAAACACACAAAAAAAACACATTCATTTTGTCTTTCTGCTCCCTGTACAACAAATTCACTTCCTCACAAAAACACAACAAAACACCACATTAGATCAATAATACATCCCCCAGGTACAACACATGGTTACATTTAAGGATGGTTAAAAGGGAACATTTGAACGTATACTGCCCAACATCATCTGATCATGGGACCAGTACAACTGGCGGCCTTCGGGGCGAGTGAAATATGCACACACACTGACATATTAACCTCATGTTATATTTAAAAGGATTTGATTTGGATTTGATGACAACACCTTTCTACCAAAAAAACATTCACATATCTTTCCACTTTTTTGCTCTCTTTTAACATTTTCATGCATATGTGTACTCATTCGTATTGATATATGATCTAAGAAGACACACTTCAATCCCTGCCTCATGTCTAAGTCCTGTATCATCCGTCACCAAGCTGTTCCTACCTGAATCCCATACAGTAATGACTGTGGCGCCAGCTTTTCCCATGACATTTGGAGGTTAATTTGCGCTAGTTTCATGGTCATTTATCGATGGAGGGGTTCAGAAATTAGCATTCACCACGCTTTTTATTGACAGAAGTGTTTAATAACCCATCAAATCAAACAGGACGGTCAGCCAGGAAGTAGGAAACACACTCTATTCAAACTGCAACTGTGATTTTTTTGAAAGCCTTGAAGTTTCTAATGTTAGCATATCAAGGGAAGGCACAGAGATAGATTTATGCCTGGGGAAGCTTTGAGGTAAATATTCCAAGTGGTGTGTTTAATATGTGCGCAGGGATTTGCAGATGACGAACCCGCATGAGCTGCTTTGATCCAGATGGACCTGGTCAGTGTAGTGGAGACAGATGAGGGAAGAGGAAGGAGAGGTTTCTTGTTCTCACCACAGGTTTCCCTTTATTTTGACAGATTTACAGCCTCGCTCAATCTATTATGGCTTTTTTTTTTCAACCTGCCATGAGATTTACACTCTTTCTTCTCACTTCCTTTCCCAACTTTGTCACATTCCTCTGAGCAAGAGTGAAATTATTTACCCCTGCAGTTGAATAGATGACAATTTTCTCTCTTTGCTCCAAACATGTGTTCATTTGAATAAAGCTCATTCATCAGACAAAGTGCTACTCCAAATGCTTTTTTATTTTTTTTGTCTAGGAAAATTAGTTCAAGCCCATGAAATACACTGCACATAATTTCCGTGATCTCCTTTATAATTCCCAGCTTCCTCCTCCACCCTTATCTCCCTCTAACCACTGTTTGCTCCGATGTGTATAATTTCACATCCGCAGATTCACACGGCATGTCACCAAGTCGGAGTGAAATATACTTATGTTCAAAGGAGCCCTAATGTGGAGTGATGGGTGGGCCTACAGTAGCCTCAGAACCGTTGACACACAGCTGTCTTTGCTGTAAATCTTGCAAATCCACACAAAAAAGAAGAGAAACTCTCTCAAGAGAGATAGAGAGAGAGAGAGACTGCTTTGAGTGGTAAATTGCTTCAGCTCTGAGAGTCTTCCTTATTGAGTAAATCATTTTTTAGTCCAATAGCTGCAATAACATAGAGCCATTTTTTTTTTCAGATTATGTGTCCAAATAAGAAAACAAGTCTGACTTCTAACATATGGACGGGGTTAATCCTGCAGGTTAATAAATACAATGCATTCCTCTCTTTAAAAGCACATGTGGCCTTGTCAGGGTTCCTTTTATCTACAAGCCTTGTCTGTGAGGCTATTATATAATTATATCATTGCATTTGTCATTTGGTTTCACCCTTGGGGTGAAGTACAAATTAAAGTGCGGAGTATGTTAGCTTTATAAGCAGAATGTCTGCTACACAAACCATAACAAAAAGTTCATATTTTCTGTGTAATGAATGTTACATTATTTATACTATGAATTATGGATGAACTTGTGCAGACCTGCGCAGCCACCCCCCCCCCCCCCCCCCACCCCCCCACCCCCCCTGAATGGCACGGCTTTGTAATCAATCCTTGTCTGATGGACCTCTCCTACAAACAGTTATTAGTGGTGTCTCAAGTCTGTTTGGGGAAAAGCCTAACTAACCGTCACATAGCAATATTAGGAGCTATTATTACCTGCACTCAAGGTGTAAATTACACAGCTATTCAACAAGAATATGTGGGAATAATATTGAGATATCGTAGCCGATCATTATGAAGATGGTGGCGACAGAGATTAAGCAGGAGCGTCTTTGAAAAAAAGTGGACTGTTAATGCTTAAAAAAGAATGCACATGAAATGACAGCACCTTTTGAATTAATACACTTTGTAACTTCACAGGCAGCGGTTATAAGCACCGAGCTGAGATAGGCTGGAAACATTATTCATGCTGTTTTTCATCCTAACTCTTACTTTATTAGCTTATTCGATTCCCCCCATTCTCCCTCATAGTTGATTCAATACATTTCCTATTTGCATAAAACTGTCCGGTAAGATTATCTTCACTTATTCGATCTATCCTAAGAGTCACCTTGTTCAGGATCTTATATGAATAATGAGATTTTAAATTGGAAGACACTCACACAGAGAATGAGGCATTTACAGTTAATTCATCTCATTGAGTTACATTGCTTAGAGGTATTGGAGGGTTTAGATTTTCATTCAAGCATCATATTTAACAGTGTCTGCTTCCCCCCCCACTTTAGTGGCATTGAAATTTAAATGGCCTGAGCCTGACAGATCCAATATTGCGACCCACTGTTGCTATTTTTCCTGGGAGCAAATATATTGTCAAAATCTGTATATTCAGAGAATGAGAAGAAGAAAAACTCAGCTCACCTTTTTAACCATTATTTCAATGGAACCATTTTTTTAACTATTTATGGAGACATGTCTGTCTGTTTCAGGGATGATTTTAAAACTTGCTTTCTTAAAATAATAGTATGAAAATGTTGTGCACAATAGCATCACACTCATAGTTCTGTCACACATTGATAGTGATTTGACAGAACGAGAGGGAGAGAGAGAGAGAGAGAGAGAGAGAGAGAGAGAAGGGGGAGGGGGTTAATTGGCTTTTTATGACTCCAATTAAATAACATTATGCATATACTGGCTTAACGGCTTATATGTGGCCTCCATTAACAATGTCCTCTTGATTGGTTCTTGGGCTTAAGGTCTCCTCTAACTCAGCCAGTGCTCGTCATACTGTCTAAATCCATATGTGGTGAAAAAAGCTTGTGACAGTTAGAGATTTTTATGCTCGTGTGAATAATTTAAAAGTCTTAAAAAGATCAATGATCCCCCCCCTCCCTCTCCCTTTTGATTCACCAGAATCTATACCAACACAACCTGCAACACTTATCTCTCTGACATGACAATTGAATAAAATAAATCTCATCATTAGGCGTTATCTTGGAAAGCAAAGAGAGAGTGAGAGAGAGAAAGAGAGAGTGAAAGAAAACAAGCATGTGCCTGTCCTGAAGTGGAGCTCCTGAGGTGTTAACTAATCTCTGGTGGCCAGTCTATGCACTGCCTCCTCTAATTGCTCCCTGTATTTCAGTCTGGTGTGAGAGCAGCCATTGTAGCGAGCGCCCAGTCAGCCCCCAGAGGTCTCACACCTTCATTATCACTCTTTATTGCAGAACCTTATACGGGCACTCGGCACCAAACAGCCTGCCCGTTAAAAATAGAGCCTTCTCCTCTCCTCTCCTTTTGGTGGTTTCAGTTTTAATTACTAACACAGAGCCAAAGCCAGAGTCCTCAGCAGGCCTGGCGTTTTTGTTCACTAATTAAAGTGAGGATGGAGTTTATTGAAGGGACCCTGACTCTGCTCTCTCATCTATTATTAAGAGGGCAGGACAAATCATTTTCAAATTTATATGCTGAAACCTGTCCAGGGACAGGAGAGGGTGCAGCAGAGGTGGGGTTGGAGGGTGGGGTGAAATGTTTGCTGAACACAAGGGAGGGCGGCCGAGACGCCGTGTATGTAGAAATCAAATGTTATAAACACAAAGGAAAGAGGTGCAGTTGATTAGTGGTAACTGCTGAACATGTGAGAAGTTTGTGTGAAGCAGCACACCTTAATTTCCGATCATTAAGGAGAGAAGAGGCTGCTAGATCTGTGCAGGCAGTATTAGCAAAGATAATGGCATTGATTGGAGGACCCCCTCTGTGTGCTCTGTGTAAACAGTGGGCATAAATACCAAAACAGCAGGGTGGTAATGTGAGAGCACAATGTCCAGCCAGATTGATGTTCTCAGTGATCCACTAACCTCCTCCGACTAACATTCTTAATTGTCTAAACAGGCATGACCCCGACAGCTGCACAGGTACCTGAGTGAAAGAAAGCTCTGACCAGAGAAAGGGGATGACAGCTGGCAGCAAAACCTCAAGCACACACTTTAACTTCACTTTTAAAACACAATTTTCCTTTTTTTTGCATCAAAAATGTCCCAATGACTGTTAGCATTTCATATAAACAGCAAAAATGAATCAAATTGCTGCTATACACTAAAGTGACAGTGACAGTGTGAGGTGTATGCGTGCTGAAAAATCACAATTGGGAACAAGTCCACATGGAAAATTAGCAACATACAATTAGAGAGAGAAAAATCTTCATATCTGCTTCTAACCTTTATAAGAAGAGTGAATTGAAAGGGAGAAATAATGAATTTAGCCAGCTGAAGAGCAAGAGAATTCTCTCCTTTAGCCTAACAAGCAGCTCGCATCCTCAGGGCAATTAGTCACTGTCATATGAGGGCAAATGTAGAACCCTTTGCATGCTTGTTAAGTAAAAACTTACACAGGGGTCACTGACATGTAAAAGAAATGCAGTGCAACCACTGAGCTATAGAAAATATCCACAGTAAAATAAGCCAGATAAACTCCAGCGTTATAATAAATGCATGTTATTTTAAATAAAATCGAACTTATTAACCCTCTGCCACTGGCTATTTAATGATGTATGAATGAATGTACAGCAAAAAAACAAACACACATATATTTTTATCACTATTTATAATTTATATTTTTACATCTAGGAATCTCAAATTATCTATTGTAAAAAAAGACTTATCAATACGGTGAAATAATAAAATATTTCCAAATAATACTAAAGAATAAATGCTATTTAAGCGAAAGATAACACATCAGCTAAAGTTGCAGGGTGCAGGGTGAACTGCAGCTTTAAACATTTCATTGGTTATATTTCTTAGCCCCGAAGGTTGTCCCTTGGTTTAATCGATTCTCAATCTATAGCCAAGTAGTTTGAAACATGGAGTGGCCAAGCTGTGTCTTTTGAGCCCCCCCCCCCCCCCCTGTTTTTCTGTAAAAACACATTTGACAAAAAAGAGTAATAATAAAATGTAAAAAAAAATCAATAATCAATATTTATCTGATGACGTTGCGATGTAGGTATGAGTGAACTGATTGAAGATGACAGTTCTGTACTGAGGGAAGGGCCAATAGAAAAATACCTCTGTGTCAATTGCTAGTTGAACTAGTGACTAGTGAAATCAAAGCAGCGATCTGATCTGACCGATGGCATGCATACATCCAAACCAAACATACAGCACAGTGAAGACCTAGTGGCACTCAGAAGTCTTCACTTTTGAGAGTTTTGTGTTATAAAAGCAAAAATGTGCCTCTCATACAATTTTTAGTATGCTTCATTCAGCCTTTGTGTTCATTGAATTCCCCTCAGCCTCTATATATTTCCATCTACCTCTGTTCTTCACACAGCTAAAACCAAACAATTCTCACAGCAAACTGAAGAATAAAGTGAATTTCACAGCCGCTCAATGTGTGATTGTTTAATTTAGCCACTTCCATGCATTATAAATGTACTCTTCTTTCAGGGTAGATTTTTTTTTCTCCAATACATACAGGGAAGGATATATAGGTCAGAGACCCCAGTGCCTTATCAGTAATTCGCCATTGCCTGGTTATTAAGGACAGCTTAGGTGGAGAGGGCTGGAGTACCAGGAGGGGTTAAGGTGAATTGATTGCCTGTGGACATGTTAAACATGACCCTGTCAGGCCTCCACTCCACTCCTAAAATGCGCCAACCTGTGCACCTCACTCCAAGTAATCAGCTGTAGAGGCTTTAATAAAATTCAGAAAGCCCCGAGAACTTCCCCCCGGGGACTGTACCAAGTTAGAAATAATCGAAACCTGAGGCAAGAGACATTTGCACTGTGTTACCGTAGGAAGCATAACAAAATGCCTCGTGCTCTGACCCTTTAAAAAATGTTTTCAGAGGAGGCAGGAGGGGGAGGGAGAAAAAAAAGTTGTGGTTTATGAGCGTAATGGAAGCCCATAGGTTGTTGTTGTTCATTGTTAAACAGATTGGAAAGTAATCACCAAAGTGTCTGTTCCTCTGCTGACTGGGTTCAGATGCAGCAGCTTGCAGCAGAGGGGCAGTGGCAGGGTAATTACGGGGTAACTTGGGCTCAATCTGTCTGCGGACACCCTCCCTCATGGAAGGAGGAGGGTGTTTCCCTTGATTAGCCCGACTCAGGGTGAAGCCCCCACTGCAAACGGCAGATTGAAGTTCATCACAGGGGTCTCAGCTGCCAGTATGTTGCAATGAATTGCTTGCTGTAAGAAGGTGTTGACAGGAGCAGCTGGACATCAGAGAGTGATGAAAAGAAAAGGGAAATTCATGGAGAACCCAGACAGAACAGTCCACAGGGGGAAAATAAGACAAGAGAATTGGTCATCTGCTGGTGGAGAGCAGAACTGCAGCTATTGTATCCTGGCCTCAGGCTGTGTGTGTGTGTGTGGCATATTTGTTTATGGAGAAACGTTTAAGAACAGTGAAGTGTATGAAGTTCAGTCACGCTGATTGATTGGATCACCGATGCCTCTGGCAATTACTCAAGTGATAACCTCCCTGAAATAAGTCAAATGATAATGTAAACCATTCATAAAAATGATGATATGCCTGCAGCATGATGATAAAATAGCAATAAAGCACAGACTATAATACATATTTCTATTATCAGGCAGGGATGTGTTTAAAACACAGATCACATCAAACCTTGTTTAGCATCCAAACGATAAATAATGACAGCTGATAGGACCATTCAGATGGAGACAGTACATACATATGTGTCTACTGCTGCTTAACTCAGTGAAAATGAGAAGTGTGTGTGTGTGTGTGTGTGTGTGTGTGTGTGTTTTGATGAATAGGGATGGTGCCCTAAGGTGAGGACAGACTATATTGGTGTGATTCTACCATTCACTATATTAATGAACTGCCTAAAGGTGCAAATTAGGTTTTAATGGGTGTTACTTTACCATCTTGGTCATACCACACACAAAGCCCTTTCACTCATTGAACAAAAAAAATAGGTATCAGAATTTGTATTATTGCCAAAATAAAATACAAATATTGAGAACAAAACGTGTATTCGCTTTGTCTTCAGTCCGCATTTTACCGAAGCATTTTGCATGTGTGTAATTTACGTGCTTTTATTTTGAAATTTTTGGAGATGCATTTCAAAGAACAAAAGACAAGTTCACGGGAAGAAAAGCTGAAAGGAACAAATGCCTTTTAAGTCAGTGGTTTGAGAGAGCAGCGCCCTGCCTAACATGGTCTCTTAGCACACTTGACACCAGCCACTACTTAATTAGCTGCCATCATCTCTGAGCCCTGGAGAAGGAAGGACAGGCTAATGATTAATGATAAAAAAAGAAGAAGAAGACGAATTCCTGGAAAAAAAAATCCACAATTTGATGCTGATGATGCACATCAGTAATTGATAAGTTATTTTTTTTTTTGTAAATGGCTGACCGTTCAGAGTCTACAGGGAAATCTGAGGAGTCATGTTTCTGTCTGGTGTGGTCAAGTCTGTATTGCATTTTTCATGCTTTAACTCCTCCACTGAATCTCTGAGCATACTGCAAAATCAATTGCCTTATTGATCCCTAACTAATTAGGGGAAGATAAATGGTTCAACTATACAAATACAGGCTCTATAATGAGCCAAGACATGTTAATTGAGTCCTGCATATGAGGCTATTCTTCTATGTTAGCAGCTCACACTGTAATGTGACCGATACCTGAATCATTTGGGTATTTTGTGTGTCAGAGCAGAAGAAAAAGGGAAAAAAAAAGCACCTCTCCAATGTGACTCGTGTTGTGTGCAGTCACCAGCGATCAAAGGCTAATTAGTTTCAGCTGACACGGGGTACGGCCCTCAGGTCAAAGATCATGACTGATGTTATGGAGATGATGGCCGAGAGAGAGGGAGAAGCAGCGGAGAGCTGAGGGATCCCAATCCTCATTAGCCAGGAATTGTTGCTCTTACATGAAATCCCAGGCTAAACGTAACTGAACACATTTCCTATTCTGATTTTACACTTAAAAAGATCTTTGGGCTGCTTGTGTGAACACATCACCTTTTGGTTGTAGAAGACAAGAAACATATTTTTTTTTTGCTCTATGTTTCCCTAAAGGCTGTTATCCACACCATGTATACAGACATAACCATGAGCTCCCTCTACAGGCCGACCGCTAACCCCCAACGAGCTCCTACTGACAGCGTGCTCTCTTTGCAATGCTTCATTTGTCATAGCAGATGTTCAAAACTATTTTCCCTGGAAGCCTAAAAAATCTGAAGAAGTAAATTAATATCCCCTCCCCTCCCATTTTAAGTCCCTCAGACTCAGTTCATAGCCTGCACTAAGTGCCCTTGTTGACTCAATTGGATTAGCACTAATATGTAAACACAGGAGGTAAGAGGACTAATCCTCTAATGAGAGGAGAAAAAAAGTGAAATAAATAAGTTGAAAATTCCACGCCGTGCCTTTAACGCAGGCATCAGTCAGGTAAAGCTGGATGTGTGCAGATTGAACACAGGTATTAAAAAAAGAGAGGCGGACCAGGGGATATTCTGAGGTAAACAGTTGTGACCATTCAGTGACAGCGTAATTACTTGTTTGTAACTTAGTTGGATAATAGGAATACAGCCTCCAGGGGTTAAGACAAAGACTTGTTAATTATTAAAGCTTACATCAGCCAGGCACTAGAGAGTTGCAATTATTAATGTTGTTGTTCTTGTTTGTGCTTAAACATTACCTCTGCTGTTAATATACTCATTAACCAAAATGAGTGATTTTATTACTCCTGATTTGGTTTGGGGTTTGTTAAACATATCAGGGCTCAGCTCTTTACTGAGGGATAAAATGCTTTTGGCAGATGTCGACAGGTGATGAGAGGAACATCCCGGTCTGTCAGGTCAATTAAAGGTAAAATAAATAAATAATTACATTACAATGATTATTATTATGATTAGCAGTAGCAGTTTTATTTATTTTTAATAATAATAATTGTCATTTTCCCATTTAATAGTACTAACCACTCCTCCAAATAAACATTAAACTTTTCCCTTTTATATCCAAATGTGTCAACTTAGTATTAAAACATTTTATAATTTTTTATACAAACTTTTCTGACATATAAATAGGCAACTTAACTTGTCCTATAAACGCCTGCCTATATGTTACTAATAGTGACTCGAATTGTCCACAGTTGATGGTGCTCTTTAATTAAACCTGTCTGTTGATCAAACAGTACATAACTCATCTTATTGTAGTAGATAATAATTAAAAGTTACAATAGTTTTTTTTAATGCTTCATTTAAAGTTTGATGTTTCTATTTTTTGCATCCTTTGTTCCTTATTTAGGAATTGTGACTTGTAACTGCTGTGATTGTTAAAAAATCTTCTAATTTAGAAAAAAAATATTCTTGAAAAAGACAAACAACAACAACAACAATAAAAAAAGCAAACAAGCAATTATATTCACTCTCCATCGAGAGCTAAAACCATATGCAGCTTTAAAGGGTGTTTCTCTTCCTAATGGGCCCCGCGGGGACGAAGGGGTTAATTGATGCAGATGTTGATCGCTTTTACACACGATGCAGGGAGCATCTCCCTGGTGGCTCCTATTAGAGGCAGTTTTAATGAAGTGCTAAACAGAAGGCTTTCCTACAGTGTGGCCATGTCCTTAGGAAGGCTCGGCAAAAGAAAGCACTTCACAAGGAAAACAAGGTCCCCTATTGATTGTCACGCCAAATAACTGAATCCTTTCCCGATCGATGCTTATTTCTCAACTTATGGAACCTAATAGAAGACAACATGAGGGAAAGTCAATCAGGGGAGGTGTTGTGTTGCTTAGGGCACATGAATGAGTGTGTGGTTGTCATGTGGAGAAAAACCACAGTGGATTTTTTTAATTCAGCTGTAATTTGAAATATATGGTGCAGTTTAATGATTAAACAACATATTAGAAGTTAATTTTATAGTCAAAGATTAGAAGAAAAAAAAACAAAAAAACATGGCACCGCATTGTGTGTGAACAAGTCAGTGGATGTTGGTTAAAGTGATGGTAATGCAATGGGGCTTCTCACGCAGCGTTACCAGCCCATAGTCACTAAATTCTGCTCATTAAAATGACAAACCCAAACACACAGTTACTCAGGCGTGATCTTCAGCTGTGTATGGCATCTGGCCCTGATGCACCTCCCACCCCCACCCCTAACTCCCCAGAGCATATCACACACACACACACACACACACACAGTAACCCCGATCAAATTTTAAAACAATCAGCATTCCTTTCATTTCCAATTTAGTCACCTGCCTGGGCGTCCTATTAGTGTCCACTATGATACAGTATTAGGGGTTTATAAATGAGTGTGTTGTATTCCTCCCTTTTCGCTCTAAGAGTTTTCTGCCCCCCCCCCCCCCGCCCCAGTCAGCTTCTCACTCCATCCGTCAGCCTCCTCCATCCTGATTATCAGGAGACACCAGTTTCAAAGAGACATCTTAATAGTGATGTCAACGTATTAATTAGAAGTGTTAATGAGCTAAAAGCAACCCAAATTAAATTAATGCAGCAATAGACAGAGAGCGAAATTAGCTTCAATTTCTGTAAATGATTCTGAAGTGTGCACAACATATCAGCCTGTCTGAACATTCCCATCCCCCAAAGCTAATCAAGAGCTACATTGCAATTAGCTGCTTAATTAAAGCAACACTCTGCTCGGAAAATCCGGCACAATTAAGTAATGGCTGTTATAGCATGAAGACAGACTGTATTTTTCTTCTGGAGGAGAGAGAAAAAAAAAGAGAAAACAACATATTCTATCCCTAATGGCCTGCAGGGGATTGAGCCAGCCAAGATGTGCCAAGATGGAGAGGTTTCTATCTCACGCTTCAATGGGGATCTTTGCTCCAGCTGGAAGCCTTGTGAATCAATGACAGCAAGGCAGATCAAACTGTCGTGCCCAGGGTTGCTAAGACATCTGAATTGGCACTGACTGGGGTGACTGCGTCCTAATCACCAGTTCTATTTTAGCAGCTCAATGGCTTCCAGTTGGACAGAGGGGCTCCAGACTATTGACACTTTGCACATATTTCAGCGGCGGACCTGTTACTGATCCCTGTGGCTGTGGACACTGTTGTCCTTCAGTCCCTGCTGGTGTGGCTGGAATATACCACAGTGTGGGATAAACAGACTCAGAGCCAGAGCAAAAACAAGTGGCTGGTAGCTTTAGATTCAATGTTTATATGGGTAATATGGATACAGAAATAATATACCTGAGGGGAAAAAAGGTGCCTAATTGGAATGCTATGGGCTAATTAGCACCTGAAATTGAAATTTTGATTATATGGAGGTATAAAAATGTGTTTTGTGGTGGATCTAATGGGAGGTGTGTACTATAGCTAAGGTCACATTGAGTCACATTGTTTATCAAATAGAAATAGGAAATACAAATAAGACTGGCATCATTCCAAATGCAAATGTACGATCCTTAAGTTAGCACAGCTTTTATTTATATAGCTATGAGCTTTGCTTTATTGGACAATATCTTGATAAAGACAACTCCATCAATGTGATAACAGGTGCTCAGCATATACTCGAAAAACAACCACACGGCAAGGGAGCCCACCGAGTGACAAACCTATGCATTTCAGGCCAGGGTGCAGAAATTGGTGCAGTTCACCTAGAGGGCACTAGTGAATGAAAATAAGTGCTTCAACTGCTTCACCACAACAAACTTGTGTGCATTTGTAGTTGATTGGATCAGGACTGCAGCAAGACTCTCTCATCAACATCAGCGGTTTCAGAATCAAAATAGCAGAAGTTAAAATAGCTAATAAGTACTTATCTTAGAAGCTAAAATAAGTACTTACTACTTACTTAGAAATCTCTTTCTTTATCCCTGCTTGTGTTGCTGCATTTTCAGTATATCTATGTTCATAGGCTATGTAGGTGTGAACTCATGTCTAGAACAACTGTTATTTTCTTGGTTGTCTTTATTCTGTTGTAATAACAGCTGCTAAATGCTGTAATAAACGCACCTGCAGAAACCATCCTCTGCTGTCTCACATTTAAAAAACAAAACAACACAAAGTTCAAATGAGAAAAAACTACCTCCCCTCCTTCTTCTCCTACTCGCTTATTTTCTGGTCTGGGTGAGTGCTGAGCTGTGATTAACAGCCCTCTCTGAGGTGGAGTCCTGGGACCGTGGTGTAAACGGTATCCTTCAGCAGGTGCAGGCCACAGCAGAGCATATGCCGTCAGGTAACCAGGCTGGTTTGCTCTACAGAGACTCAACTGTGATCATTTCCCTGGGCCTGCTTCTGCTGGGAACCGGTGTCACTCACAAACACCATCTGCCAGAAATCAGGTCTGCCTGCTAGGAGTATTTATCAGCAGGTCAAGGAGTGGCAGCCTTCACGCACACACGCACACACACACACACACCTGCTGAAAGGAAACAATAGGAGACGCTGCTTTCAACTGCTTTTATAATTTCTTCTTTAGGAATCAGCCATGTAAACATGAAAAGCACAAGAGATGGCTCAGACCCCTCAGTGCTCCAGGACACCTTTCCCTTTGCTGCAGAGAGAGGGGGAAAAGACACCTGAAGTGTTTGACGCTAAATTAGCTTTTCAAAGACAATAATTAGACTTCTACCCTAAAGGTAAATTACCTGCTAACCAACTGAACTGTGTTCTAATTATAGGATCTTGCCTGTGAGCCATTGCCAAATATCTTTGTTCTTAGTAAGAAGATGTAAAACACATTGAAAGGCTGCAGAATACAGAGTAGAAATTTGTTCACTGCTGTGTAACATGGAGCTGCGAAACTGACGGATCACTTGCGTAACTGCAATAACCTTTAGAGGATTTAAACGAGATAATTTCATACAGCAGGCAGATGGCAGCCAGCGTTCCTTACGTGCATTCTGACAGAGGAGGTTGACTGAGCAACACTGGATGGGTGACAACTAGGTACTTATCTGTGCTTTGCATATTTTGCAGTTGATGTTGTGACACCGCAAATTGATTTGTAAGACACACAGTCGGTGAAAGGATATTGAATATTTACACTCGCCGTGTAATAAAAGCTATCGCGCCTGAGATGGGGAGGGTCTGCTTGGCCTTTAGGTGGAGGTAATTTCTCATTGTTCTGCCGGGAAAAGGTGGGGGGGGGGGGGCGGTGGGGCCTGAGCTGAGCAGCCGAAGGCTCCCACAAGGCGGCACTGTGGCTGCGGATCACAGCGAACTAGGGGGGGGCCACGGCGGCCGTGGGGGGGGCCACACATTGGAATTCATCACCCGTGCTGATAGCCCGGCGCTAATTAATATGTAAATTTGACATTGTTTGTTTGCTGCTGTGTCAAACTTTGATGTGAAGAGCGGCTTCCAGGTTAACAGAGATTTAGTAGAGATTGAGGGGCGCGCATCGCACCCAGCCTGTAATCTAATATTTTATTTAAGCACTAATACTGTATGTCTCCACAGCTTAGAAACCTGGGAGACAGGCTAATGATATTTTATTAAGCCAGAGTAATTGAGGATCCCATCAAAATATGTAATTAAACACTTAAGCATAATTATCCAACACAGTAGGAACCCGAATGAATTAATTAAAAAAACGTCAATACATCAATTTATTTGAATTCCTTTGTCCCTTTTCCACTTGTAATAATTAACATTTTAATTGCCTTAATTTGTGATGAGTAAAAGAAATTCACACTTTATTTGACGCCAGCAATAAAAGCAAGAAATGCCAGCTAATGCATTTGCAGGAAAATGATGATGAATGTTTGCCACACTGCAGCCGAGAGAAGAAGAAAAAAATAGTTAAAATGTTTTTATTAGTGGAGTAAAGTGGGTATGTGATATCAGTGTGTGTGTGTGTGTGTGTGTGTGTGTGCGTGTGTGGGGGTATATGTTCATTATCAGCAGCCTGCCTGGGTTTGATGCATACCTGGAGAGCAACTTAATATCCTCAGGCCACTACTACATGTCAGGCCATGAGAAAGATACACACACAAGACAGAGGAACATCTCTGGCCCCGGTGGAGCCATTTACCTTTCTCCAAGTAGGTTCAAGATATTAATTAAGATAAATCTACCTCAATTCACACATTCTGCCATCTGCCTATTTATCAGAATTATGTTAATCATTTCTGTAGGGCAGAAGAATTATTACCCATTTTGTACGTAATTCGTATTAACATTCAGAACTAAATGATTTTGCATTCCGTTCCATATGGAGTCCTTACACCATGACATCTTTTCAGCAGTTAAAAATAAGGGACACATTCATAACACTCATACAGAGCGTATGACAGCGCTTTCCCTCCGGTACTCCCACAAACAATATGGAAATGTATCCATTCTAATCATACACAGCCTCTCAGGATTTATTCGTCATGATGCACCTCGTGCGTTTCAACAGCTTTAAACAAAAACAATAATCTCACCATGATCCGTTCTGTCTCGGTGGCTGTGATTTGTAGTGATTCGAGGATTTTTTTTTTTTTTTGGCCAATAGATGAGCTAGTTAATTAAACTCTAAGGAGATAATTAAGTTGAGACGGCTGCTTGAATCACGGCGGTCATTCTTGCCATTATCTGGGGCAGGCCGCGACAGGTGGCACGGGCCCGCGTCAGGTGACGCCTCAGCCAAACAGATCGCACCATATGATGGCACGGGCAACTTTCAAAGCAACACCCCCCCTCCCTCCCTCACCCATTTTTTAAGTGCAAGACAATTCCTGCAGACCCACATGTCTTGCAAATTGTACTGTAGATCTTTTATCAGTTTTGTGTCTGCCTGGATGATGCCGGAACGTTCAGGTTAGAGGGTGCTGGGAGGAAGGAGAGTGCCAGGGCTAAAGCGGGGCAGATCTTACTCCTGCACAAGCCAAGGACTAATGAGGGTGAGGACGGGGCCAGGCAATGCTATGTGATTAAATTTAGATCTGGAGGGAGATCTTGACCCATGGTGGCCTATGTCTAAGTGACATTTACCCAAGAGAAACACACTGCAGCTGAGGCTTATTAACCTTTTATAGATCTAAGCACTGCCGCCTGTCTTAATTGGCAATTGGATTATTAAACAGACCAAATTCAGAGTGATTTGATCCAACGAGGTCTGAAGATGCGGAGGCTGTTTCAGAAGGTCCGGTCCGTGTGTATGTGTGGATCCGATCCATCGTATAGGGTTCAGTCATAGAAAGTACATTCTCAGGAAGGATCTCCAGTCAATTAGAGGACTGTAACAAGTGTTATTGGAGTTAAGTCATTAGGTTAACTGTGAATTACACTGTCAATAGAACAGAGCTGGAATCAGTTCAAGAAGAAAAAATCCATGTCGCTAGAAAACCGATGGCAACCACTTAAAAAAAATGCAATACAAAGCAATTTCTCCCTTCACTTTCTGCCTTTTGCACAGTTTATTCACTCATTTAAATTTCCTTCTAATCTGTAAGAGTAAAGGTTTCCAGCATAGTAAGAAGTCTTGTGGTATTGGAGTAGATAAGTTAATAGAGAAGACATTGGAATGTGTTCATTAACAGCACCATAGGCCTAGAATATAACCAAAAAAATGACATGATTACTAGAAAAGTATGCTAATAAAGTTTAGTTGCTCAAGTCAAGATATGTTAATTCCACCACAGGAGAGTTTTAATGTTCCCTAGAATTAGATCGGGGGAAAAAAGCATCAGTGATTTGGCGAAATTAGTTGAACATCGTCAGTGTATCGGCAAACATACGCCTAATGAGAATTCCAATATAGAAGAGATTTTCGACAATTAAGGGTTGAAAAAAGTGTACAAAAGTACACAACTGATCCTTAGCTTCCTATACAAATCTGTTACATATTGATTATGTATCATATGACTTGCAGGGCCAGTGATTGATTTACATCGACTGAAGCTCAACTTAAAAATCATTATAATGGCAGCTTAAATGATTTATTTGTTTGAAAAGAAAAAACTGTTTTTAACTTGATGTTAAAGCGGATGAGCTGAACATCATCAGTGTGACAAACTCTCCCAGCAGCTCTAAAACTTGTGTCTGTCTTGTGCTGTTGATGCAGATACTCATTTCAGAACGAGACGGCCACTTTTATGGACTTCTTACAGTCAGTTAAGATGACCGACAAGCACTGGGAACATTAGTTCTGTGCCACAAGTCCCATACATCAACTGTCTTGTGGCGAGTAAGGGAGGGGATCAACATATTCTAAATGAGCAGACATAATCCCACTGAATGTGGAGTTAAGCCATTTCATAATTAGCAGATTTTCTAATGTATGCCAGGCTTTAATGACCTTTGCAAATGAGAATGGTTGTTTGAATTTCCATCCTTCACATGGTTTTATCCCTGCCATATCTGCCTGATAGAATGAGTGCACCAGTTGATGATATGCATAAGCTTAATGAACAAGTGCACACACTTCTGAATGGAAACTGATGGGCTCAAGCTAGGGAGATTGGAAATGCATTTCCACACCTTGCATATCATCATCATGACCATAAGTGGTGTCTCTCTCTGACCCGTTAACAATGCATTTCAAGCCTTTTCCTTCAATTAGGTACACTTCTCACTCAGATTTCTCTCATCAAAATGCTATTAGCGTTCCATAGTTTAAAAATGCACTACACTTCCAAAGCAGCACAAGCTTTTATCTGTTGAGATTCATCATTCATTCAGCAGCACAGGTAAGTTATGAAGAGCAGAATACAGCTAGGTGTTAAAAGATGGCCCTCTACAGTTTCCTGCAGCTTTGCAAAGTCTTGCCTTGCTCTCAGGACTAGGCCTTCGCTGCCTGTTGAGGTGATATCGTAAGCATTGTGTGACCAGGTGTGCAAATCTATAATAAAACAAACTCCAGCTGCTCAGCTTTGTCATTAATCCTACTCTTCAATGATCACTTTGCAAGAGCCATCACTGTGTTTTATTCATTGGCAACACTATCATAATGATTGATTATAATCTTACACTGGGCAGGCTAGATGCTACATTAGCTCAATATTCCACCCTCTGGTGTTACATGGTATTACATAATGGTGCTAACTAATTTTTTAATAAAAAAACGATACAAATTGCACCTTTATTAGGCCAGAATAAAACAATACAAACACAAAATATTATATTCATATGCATAATTTTTTGGTGCATACTAAAATTGCACCTAAAGACAGAACACAGCCACGAAACAGCCGGCCTACAGTACAAGCAGCTTCTCCTTAAAGTCACTAACAAAAAGAAAGTTGCATTTAACGATTGCAGTGATGTATTTACGGCTCCGCTGTCACGCCGCCTAACTTTACCCCTCGTCAGATGCCTGGTATAAGAAGCCACGTGGCAGGCTCTGCTTAAAAAGCCACCAACATTCATCATGGCTTTAATGCTATCAAACTCTAATCTGTCTGGGATTTCATGTGTGTTAACACAGCTACAAACGCACAGAGCAAACACTCCAACAACACTGCATAAATGTCTCAATATCTTAACGAGACAATAAACAACCCATTCAATTCGGAGGATTTGCATGAGAACCGTGAGCATTAGTGAACAGAGACAAGTCTTGTGCCTTTCGGGCTGAGGGGAAGGATGGCTTCAAACATGATCCTTTGTCAGACGGGATGGGAGACGCAGACGCACAAGCCTCTCAGTTTTTTTTTTTGTGTTGGGGGGGAGAGATCTGGGCTCACAATGCCATAGATTAGCAACAGCCGGACCACAGAGCTGAAATAAGCTAATTGCTTAATTAGCTGACCCAATTCTATAAGCTTCTTTTAGCATATTAACAAGAGCTATGTGACAAATAGTTTCACAGAGGCGGTGTTTGTTTATGGAATTACAATAATGAGGATCAAATACAAAACATACGGTCAATGGCATTCCCTTTATGAAATCTCTGCTTTTTTAGAAAGCTTTATGTGAATTCACTGAAACATTTGATCACGATTATTTGTAATTGACATCACTTTTGTTTATTTTATTTTATTTTTTCTTTATTCTGTTAAACAATTAAGCTGCTTCTGGGAATAGTTTGACCGCCCTCTCTGTATTTTCTGGACATTTGAGCAACGAGGGACAAATGAGGAGACGGAATGAAAAAAAAAAAATCTTATTAGATTGAATGATGATTGAAATGGATTAATTTACATTCCCTGCATGCATACTTTACATACATGATCTTTGCTCAGCACAGGGAGTTCTGGGCAAAAGAGCACTATTTGTATGAGATGAACTCATCTATATGCTAATTCATTGGCATGTAGACCTGCTTCATTTCTCCCATTCAGGACTGTTTACCTATTAGCTCTCATAGATGCAAAGGGAATTGGAATATTAAAAGCAAAAAAAAAAAAAAAAAAAAGCTAAGAAATACAGAGCATTAGCAGTACATCAGCTGTTATTATATTTATATTAGGCTGCCATAGCTGCCCTTTGTTTAAGCTGGAGCTGGCTTCCAAGATCCTTTTACTTTCACTTAAGTGAGACTTGTTGCAAAAAAAAAAAAAAAAAGGGACAGCAGGTTTTCAGAAGTCCCTCAAAAGGAGAAGAAACTCTCTCCTGCTGAAAGCTCCTCTGATTCAAACTCCATGTTATTTTGTGCACATTAACACTATTCCTAGATTTGCAACAAGGAGATCATGTTACAAGTGATGCCTAAATGCTAATGTAATTTCATATGAACCAGGCTGAAAGAGATGCAATCAACCATTCCTGGTTCAGACGTCTGTTGTGTTTAAGAGGATGACACCCCCCCCCCACACACACTCACACACACCTCCCCTCCTTTTCTTATTGTCTATGTAATTCACCAAAATTGCCACTTACAGCCGCTAAGAGCAGGACGTTTCATCCTCCGAGCTTCCTCTGGTCTTTGCTACTCATCCCATTTCTACTTCCTCCAAAAGTGCCACCACTTCATTAACCTTGCCAGGCATGAGATAAGAGAGGCAGTGCATCAAAGCTGCCTGCCCACAGAGAGAACAGAGCCCCCTGCATGTCTCCACTACACACAAGCAGTCATCGCAGCACTGGCGAATACACAGTCCACACAACCCATCCAGCATGCAGAAAAGACCCTTTTGTGATCCAGGCTGTCATTTAAAAAGAAAAAATGTTGCTTTTTTTTGTGCACCATGACATCATTTTTTTTTTTTAAATATAATTCAGAGTCTAAAGAATGCACAATAAGTGGTCTTTGGTCAGACTTTTCAGTGCATTGTCTCCACTTCAGGTGCATGAGCTCCGTAGTCGCTGCACACTTTAAAAAGCCTCCAAAATTAAACAAGAAAAAAGCATCAAAGCCAACTTCAGCCCGATGAGTAACAACTCCTGACTTCCTCAAAGCATGAAAGTAGGAAATGTATTAACTGAGTCACAACATTGTTTTACTTGCACCACATACAAATCTCTCTTGGTGTATTTAATCCCTCTACCCACAGTTTCTCAGAAAGGAGGATATAAATTATTTTCCTTTGGTGGAAACGGCAAATCCCTGTCTGGATTCTGTTAAAAGGCTTAAAATGTCACTAAATGCCAAGGCTGAGACTCCTGCTAACACGTAGGTCTTTAAGACAAGATGTTAAAGCGTTGAAAGTTACCTGAAATTGATGAGGTTAATATTCTTATCGCAAAACTGAGGCTTCTGAGGAAGTGGATATTGAAAATAGCCAGGTAACCCTTCATATTAAGGGCTATCATGCGGATTAGCAGCATAAACACCAATTACACATTTCATTGTTTATTGTCAGTAGAATTTAGAAAACATGCTACAACGCATAAATTAAAATACGATTTTTTTCCCCTCAATAGTGTATCACAACGTGTGCATTACAGTGAAGAAGGTGCCTAAAAATAACAGAATACTGTGCTGTAAATGAGTAATTTACCATGAACATCCTTCTCTATCCCTTTCAAAACCACATGGAAGGGTCCTGTCACTGAAATTTGAAATAGAGGATAAAGGGCCACAGAGCAAATAGGTTTTTTTTTTTGAGACACCATCCTTTGCCAATGTGAATCAAGAGGTAAAATACAGTGCATTAAGTCGACCTCTGAGGCAGCACAGAGGAGGGTAGAGTGAGACATTCTGCTATCTATTAGAGACTTGCGTTATGTATATATTGTGTTTTGAAGGAATTTTACTGATCCACAAAAACCAGCAGGAAAAAAAGGATAAGGAGTGAGTCCCTAAGACCATGTGGTAAGCAACTGCAGTGCAGAATCTCAGGCAAGTTGAAAGTTGCTGTGCCGTTAAGGAGAAAAAGTCTTGGCAGAATCCTGCATGCCCGCTGATAACATGGTTGGATTAAGGATGTTTAAGGGAAGTGAAAATTATTCATTTGAGATGGATGAAAGCTGCACTTGTCAAGTCTACCAGTCATGCACTTTATACATTTCATTTCCACTAGCCAGCATGCATAATTTCCCCTCAATGCAAATTTCTACACACTAGGAAATTGTGAGCGTATTTACAGCGCTCCCTTAACACAGTCTCTGACACAGAAAATGGATAATCTCCATTGAACAGGGACCAAAACAATGCAATTTTGTTTGCAGAGGTGTGAGAATCTAATTTTTGTTGCTGGAAGATAAAACTCACAGTCGAATGTAAACAATAGCTACTCATTTGAATCGACAAAAAGACAATGTTCTGTGCGTGGCATCTGTTAAAATCATTTTAAAAATGAGTGTAATTACTGATTTTAAGTCTTGCCCTCAGTGTTGATCTAACAGCAATGTATCAGAGTGTATGTGTACTGTATATCTCTTTCTCTCTATACAAATATTATGATCTCTCTGATGAGAATTAAGTCTCCAGCCTGGATGGCCAATAAATTAGAAGCACGCTTCTCGTTTACTCATCAGAGCTAATGAGCCTGATAAAATTACCTCGAGGATCATAATTACAGGCTAGTGGCAGAGACTCTGGCAGGGACTGGAATAAGACACACACACACACACACACACACACTGAAAGAGAGAGAGAGAAATTAGAAGAGACCAAAACATCATAAAGCAATAGAATTAATAGAATAACAGACTAATATTCAGCAAAGATTGCCATTCAGGAATCCCAGGGCTATATTGTTTGACATTACATGTTTAAAAAAATGTACAGGATTAACATAATGTAAGGTGCTGAACAATATCACAATTTCCACCTTTCTGTCAGAGCAGTTCAAACTGATTTTTACCACCCTTTCATAAAGATTAAGCACTTCATGGGTAATGGCATATTTTAATGAACGATGGCAGCCTGGACACAAGAGCTCACCTCAGAGGATTCCATTTCATCACACATTCACAGGATGAATTGTTTTACTTATGAATATTAATGTCCCTCTAATTTGAGGCTGTTGTTAATGCTTGTCGCTAGGAGCTTGGCAAATCAGGTCCCATTCCTGTTAAAACCATGTATTAGACACCCCCCTGACACTAAGCCCTCGCCTTTGATTCTTAATTGCAGAAGTGCAAGCATTTGCAGTAGATGGGGCGCAAAGCTTTAATTAACTCTAATATCACACATTCAGTCTCGACTGTCACCCACATCATGCGTGGCATTTTTTTTTTGTACCAATAGCATCCACAACTCTGCTCAGTTAGAAAGATTTGTGTTCCAAGTTCATGATCGCAATTTCATGCGTCTCAAAAATTGAGGCATGTGTAGTTTATAGGCGGCGGCTCATGTATTGACGGCGGTGAATTATCTTGATGCTGTCTTTAAAAAGAGCAGAAATTGATGCAGCTCTGTGATCAGTGCGCGCTTTTAATGCGAGAGGAGTTGCAGCGTTGTTGGTTTCCTCTGATCTCAGCAGCCGTTGAATCAACAGTCATTGGAGGAGCTTGTAACGGAGTGATAAAAAGTTTAAATAGAGAGATGTGTGCCAAAGGGAGCCGTTATTGAGGAAATAATTCAACCTCTCATAGGCGCTAATCTTCAAAGGATTTATTGGACAACAGATTTCAAGTTTTAAAATCCTATAAATAGAGAACAAGTACATACCTTTCAATAACACTTCTATAATGCAACGTTACAGTACATTCCTTACAAACACTGCGAATGCCATTTTCACACATGAGCGACTCCACGCGCCGCTTGAACATTTTAATAGCTCAGGTATGGAGCAATTCTGAAGCAGATATTAGTAAAGAGTAACGTTTAATTAAAGCAGGTTTGAAGATAAAGCGCTCAATACAACCTATAGTTTATAAGCCTTCCCCAGCCATAAGCTACTGCTCTACCTAATCCTCTTTCACATAACATTATTGCATCAGCACAGCTGAACATTTTTGCAGCATTTATAAAATTAGCAAAGAAATTAACTGTCTGTACTGTGGCAAATTGGATTTCCAACTTCTAGCTCTTGTGATAGAGCATACCCAGGCTGCCACCTACAGTACAGTGTGAGAGAGAGAGGGAGGGAGAGGGAGAGAGGGAGAGAGAGGGGAGAGGGGAGAGCAGCAGCCTGCAACATGTGTGGCTCTCCATTTTACACTCCACAGCCATTCACACTTAATTGTCCGGGCTCTTTACTAATATCCGTATAGGAAATTTGTTCAAATCCATTATTAAATAAATACTGAAATAATTTCATTTTGCATCAAGGCTGTTTGAAGGATTACACATTTATACTCCTCACTCATTTGGATATGGAACAGCCAGTGTGTCCCCCTCCCACCGAGCCATGCATACGTTCATGTGCATTTTATATTTTGGAAACTAAGACACAAACACATTGTGAAAGACACATAACTAAAGGTGTTTTTTTAACGTTTAGAGTAACTTTTCTGAAACAAAGTGCAGACAAAGCCCTTAACTTTTGAATACTAGTAATATCTCTTCTTCCACACTATATTGTGCCTAAAATATAACCGCTTTAAATGTTTAAAAGAAGATAAATACAATAAAAACAATTCATATCATTCAACCTGTCTTTTACTTCTCCGCCTGAACATTTTTGAAATGGAGCTTTTCCTCTTATTTTTGGTTTTCTTGACTCCTGTTGCCCCCCCCAAAAAACACCATAAATGAGATGTTTTGATATTATAAAGACAAATTTAAACATTTTCTTGACATTTTCTTGATACTCACCAAGATTTTGCATCATTTTATTCAGCTGCTGATCCTCCTCCACTTCCCTGAAAGTAAACGAAAGCCTTACTGCCTTGTGTGCACATTATATTAAATTCTCTGCATTGTTCTGAGGTGGCTCACCTCAGCCTGTCCTCATCCAGACCCTCCACGATGGCGTTTCTGCCATCCACGATCTCCATCAGCCTCTGCAGCAGCTTCTTCTCCCTCTGCTGCTCCTCTCTGGACTTCAAATGATCTGTGAAACCAAGGAGAACTTGCATGTTTGGAAAAAGAAAAGGAGGTAACAGAGGTGAGTAATGAGTCTGATTTTTTTTTACCTGGCTTCTCCAGCAGCCTACGAAGTTCCCCCTCCACACCTGGCTGCTGCTGCTCCAGCTCTTGGGTCCTGGCTCTAAAATGTAATGTTTGAGGTCTCCGAACACTTAGAAAAGAGTATATAATGAAGTATGTAGCCTTTATCCTAGACATGACAAGCGGTACTTACATGTATACAAGCTCTGACTCCTTCCTGATGTACATCTGCTTCTTTCGAATGAGCTTAAACCAGTCAACCATCAGCGGGTCCATCAGTATGTCCCCCTCTCCCTCTGAAAACACATTAGTAACACTCAATATATTAGAAATGAGATAACACAGTAATCTTCTATAAGCAGTGATGTGTTCATATTGGTAAAGATTTATCAATTAATTATGATCACTTAAGGATTCAGTCAATGACTGGGCAGAGTACAGAAATGTACTTTTAATCATGTGCTCTGTAGCTGGCTCAACAGCAACTAAATGTTCCTGACTTAACTGAAATCCTGCAGGGATAAATTAGGCACAAAGTGTTTAGACAGAAACATTTTAATACAACTTTGGCTCACATTATACACAGCGAGATTTAACGCTGATTTGTTTTCTTATTTACACAATTATAACGTTAAGTGAAAATGAGGTTTTTAAAGACCATTTGGCTGGTGTGTGCTGTGGGAAGGTGGTTCTGAGGGTTTCTTTGACAGGAGGGAGGTTTATTAAGATGGCGGGTGACTCACCTCCTGGGACTATGTCAACACGTTTATTAAAGGGGGGGGCTATGTTGGAGCCAATAATCTCAAAAATGGAGCCTAGACTGTTGGCTACATCTGAATCTTTAAATTTAATGTCAAAGACACAGTACAGGATGTTACAGCAAACCTGGCGACCTCCTTAGTTTGTACTTCAGAAGAGAACATGACATTCCTTTTATTCCACGTGATTAATTCACCTAAATGTCGCTGTATTTAAGCAGTAAATTAAATCATCTGCAGTAAGTTCTCATTTGGGGCTTTTAGTTTAGTGATCATGCACTCAAAAAGGGGTTTTAAATGTCAATTAAGGGAAAGTTATTATTGTAAATTATGAGGAGAGTAATACAGAAAGAAACAAGAATCATTGTGGACTTGAAACTTGATGTTGGTCGTGGAGTTTAGGACCAAATCTAAGGTTAGAACTCTATTTATTACACATCTTTTACCTTATATGTATGTCCTAAAAATAAATGTGGTTGCAACAACATTCTGTACAAATCCTGCAGTGATTTGATGAATGAAACCCTTGTAAAAGGCTTTCTGCAGTTGTGTAGAAAATGGAGTGAAGATGCTTTGCAGAGGCTATAAAAAGACAAATGGTTAATTTAAATCTGCAACAGGTGGAGCTCCCATTTTTCTATGATTGGCAACAGCTGTGGCCACATAGAAAAATGCTGTACATATTCTGGATGTCTGTTTGTTTGTTTGAGTTCTCTCTTCTTCTGCCCATGATTGTAGTGTTTCCATTTAGGTGCAGGACCTAAAAAACAAGCCTACTGTGAAAAAAATCTACTACTGCATCTACTTGACTCAAAAAAAATATTGTTTAGTGACCGGGACACAAGTTTCTGCTTCACACCGGAAATACTCGAGTAGGTGGATCAAGTCATTTATGGCTAAATATTTGCCCATCTCAATTACACACCAATCACTAAATGCATATTTGCATTAAAGCATAAATGGAACAGATATCCGGCCATCACCAAAACTACTGTGACTGAACTGGAGTGCCAGGGTTTCTTTTTTATGGTGACAGCTGAGAAGCAGAAGATCACCTAGGTGGTGTGCAATTGATGTCAAATTCTGGCCAAGCGACTGCATGCTCAGGCTTCCTGGGTGGCGTTTAGGAAGAGAAAAAAAAAAGTAAGGAGGAAGCAATCGACTAGAATATATATTACTCTGCTCAAGTCATGTTGACCTTGAGCAAAGCAATCAGGGCCACTACTCCGACTACCTCAAAGGAGAGGCAACATCCCCGTGGGCCGGCTGTGCCTCTCACCTCATTTGGCTGCAGAAACATTAATAGAAATGGCAGGTAATTCCCCCGCAAACACACACACACACACACACACCTCCAGCTGATGGGGAAAATAATGTGTGAAGCAACCAGGACACAATTCACTGACACAGCAAAGGATTCAGCAATTCACACAAATGCATTAAAATATTACATTTTTGCATTGTGGTTATTAATTGAAAAAGAATTATTTGACCGCTGGAAGTGCCTCACCCTCCTGAACCATAAACTGTATTAAAAGAAGTTTCTTACACTACAAATTGGTTTGTTGGCTACAAAAACTATTAATTTGAAGTGCCACATTTGGGCTGAGGTTAGAGCTGGAGCGCAGCAATGGGTAGACCTGACTGAAAACACAAAGACAACCAAATCTATGGCAGAGCCTACCTATGACCTGCGTCAATATCTATTTTAATCTAAAACAAACTCATTAGAACATTTTTTTACATGCATCAGCTGTGTACACACACACCAAGAATTAGTGAGTCCTCATGCCACAAGTACCAGGATGTTGTATTACATCTGATTGTGTTTTGTAGTGTTGAAGCCAGCCTAGTTTTCTGGATATTCTAACCAACACCCAGCAAATATATTGTGACACCCTAGTGGGTTCCCATTATAGTCACACTCGCGCAAACGTACATACGGTACTTTAAGGAGAACAGCCATAGGCTGTGTCCCAGTTCAGGGGCTGCATGCTTAGAGGTGACACATTCAATAAGGTGTTTCCTTGTTGGGAGGTGTGACCTTCTTAGACCTCAAAGGTCATTTGTTATACGGGGATCTATTCTGTGGTAGACTTTCTACCACACTGCATTGCTCCTGTTGCCTAGCAACCTACAGCTGATGTACCTAGAGAGTAATGTAGTGTTAAAAGGGTACTCTATGACTGTTGTGTCAAAGTTAATAACATGTTTTATAAACACTGATTAGTCAGTTTAATGTGTGGAGTCTGCTGTCATACCATCACAGGCGTACAATGAACTGAAATGGTGAGTCCACCTGATGCATCCTTTGTTACATGGAAAAGCCATTTGTTGGCTGCATTTGAAAGAGCCATTAAAATAGGGCCACCTTGTCACACCTTTGTGAAGTAATGGGAACTGGGACACAGCGACAGAACGTACTAAGACTAATACAAAGTCACTTTACATGTCGGACATGAAATTTGAGACGTACTTCCATACGTCTAAATTGAAATAATTTTTTCTGCTCTCTGACTTTTAAATTCTAGTCATATCCATTTCATTACACCCTTTTCTCTAATAGAATATTCTTCTTATCTGATCAAAATCTCCATAAAACCCAACTTTCAGCTCATCACAAGGCATCGGGCGGTGCTCCAGAGGCAGTTCATAATTGCTTTGATGGTCTTTTTGTTCTGTCCTGTTGTTGTGTTTTGTTTTCCCTGGGGTGGGGAGTTTGTCTTAACTTAACTGTAAAATTCCAATTTCATGTTGTCACTTACTGTACCATCCTGTCAAAATCAATAAACATATTGATGATTAAAAAAAAAAAAAACTAATACAAAGTATAAACACAGCCAAAATTTTGGCAGTTAGCGAAGTTGACCGTTTGCTGGTTATTAGAAAGATCATGGGATATGGGTATGACACTGCCCAGCTTTGTTATTGTCAGGAGTAGGAAAGAAAGTATTATTAAGTGTTTTTTTACTGATCGGCTGAAAAAATGAGGAAGAGTGACGCACGATGGGTGTGCAGTACAGCAGTGTAAAAGCAAAATAACAGCTGGTTCTAACAGTTGAGTCGTGTTCTTAAATGTCTGCTGTCTTATAGTGGTATAAGTGGATTGTTTGAAATGTATCTCACAATTCTTTTAACAATCAATTACAGCTTAATGTTTCAACAGGAAAAAAAGAAGGAAGTAGAAGGGGAGTAATGTGGAAAACAATATCGTACCTTCCTCACAGCTGCGGAGCTTCTTTTCCAGCTCCACACCCTCCGCCTCCAACTGAGCCAAGTTGGTCTCAATATCATTCAGCTCCTGCTCAATCTGCTCCACTGGAATGTGATAAGACTTCACCTGATGTGAAACAAAGACCTCAAGTCACAGAAAAGTAACGACAATTTTAATTTGAAAATTTTGACTTTGGCCAGTTTAATGTAAAGAAGGTCATCCATTTTTTTTTGCAGGGAATGAAAGCATATTTGTGAAGCTGTTAATTAATCTCTTAAGAGACTTAATGGAGGGAACTTACAGAGGGTGACCTCATTTCAGTCCTGGAGGCGTTGGTGGGTGACAAATACTTTCCCTTTTTAGCAGCTAAGAGGTAGATAAAATAGGATTAGATAGCCCTTTCATGGCAGCTTTTCAGAAAAGCATTGTCACATATGACTTCACTTGATTTATTTTCACTTAAAAAAACCCTGCTCACAAGAAATCAACAAGATGTCTGAAGACTTGTGTGTGTGTGTGTGTGTGTGAGACATTTTTTAAAGAAAAAATAGGCAGAGAGCAACCTGATGGATTTCCATGATGGGCTGCAGCAGTGGAAGAGCTAATAGATTCCACAGTCGGCGGTCTGGGTGGAGATTTTACAGGCGAGCGACTCCCGTGTTTAAAACCTGAAGTAAGGACAGGAAGTTTTACATGATATAGATCTGTAGTTCAATCTGAAATCCCCCTTTTCCTGTTTACTACTCAAAATATAATCAAAGCCCAATGTCAATGTTGTTGCAGGGATTAGAATTAAATTTGATGTAAATATGCTAAAATCACTCACCTTGGCTTTCAAAGGCAGACAGAGGTTTCTGAGCACCAACTTCCCTGTAGCGTGCAGGATCAAACAGAGCAAAGCTAGGTGAAGGCACAGCAGCTGTTGAAGCAGAGGGAGGCCTTGTTGCACTGATGGAGTCATTGGAGGAAGTCATGGGCATGAATCCTGGTGCATATTGCTCAGTGAAAGCATCAGGTTCATGTTCAGCACCTCTGTGAGTAACAATCAAAGAAGAAAGCCTCGTGTAAAAGTATAGCACGTATGTGACATGAAAAAGCACCGACAGGTGAGGTAACAGTATGAAATCATACACAAAAACACCTCACCTTGCTCGTTTTATTATATTAAAAGGTGATGGAAACAGTGGAGGAATCATCAGCAGGGGTTAGAAGTGAGATAGTCTAGTGTTAGAGAAGGAAAGGTTCAGGCCTGGCACTCCTTAGGGCTTGTTAAGATGGAGGACAGAGGTACGGCTGCACTCAGAACCATGCAGTCAACAATAACAGAGAGGGATGAAGCTCGAGGTGTCCATGTTCTGGAGAGTAAATAAGCTCAAAGGTCAGAGATGTTAAACAGTGTTTTTTTTCCCAGCAATATGTTGCCCACCTGTGTGAACCTTCCACTTCGAGCTGATTAGGTGGTTTAGTAACAGGGACAGCATTATGATACTTACTTTAGCCCAAGCTCTGTTTTCACAGGTTTGATGTTTGTTTGCCACTCATAGTGAACTGGATCTGCAGAAAAATGATAGTGACAGAAAACATAATCAGGGTCACATTTCTTTCCATTGTATGCTGCTATTTATGATTTTATTGATAAAACCTGAGGTTTGTAAGTGATAATTAACCCTGTCCTTGCCCTGTCAGACAGTCTGGTTACCGGTATATGTTTTTCACGTGTAAAACTGCATTTCAATTTTTTTTGTCTACACAGTCTACAAAGCTGACAATTACCACAGAAGTACTTCACAGGAAGGTCGTACGCATGGATGAATATAATGAGAAGTTACTTAAAAAGTCTCTCACAGATAATGTAGTAGAAGATGATAAAGGGACTAAGAAATCACTGGAATTGCATTAGGAGATACTTCTGCTAATCCTGCCCTGAAGAAGGACAGACAAACATACTTTGCATGCGGCAAGAGGACACAGTGGATGAATATGCTTAGACAAGCAAAAGACAAGGAAACATTGATGAGAGAGCATACTTCACTGATGCTGAACAGAACCTGATCATTTTCTGATTATCAACACTATGAAAAGAACCATTATTTACTAATATGGCTTCTCTGAGGGTCACTGTAAGGCATATTTATACTATTTCCACTTAGACAGATAAGTTCACAGCTCCGCCTCCGAACAGAAGTTGGTCTAGCTAGAAAAGCAGGTTATCTATGGTTACTCTGTAAGGATTTATCCTGATGATGACATCTTCGCAATTCTGGGTCAAAGATCTTGACCATCGCTGGCACATGTTTCACTCAATACAAATTAGCCTTTGTGCAGAGTAAGCTGTAACAAATGACCTACATTCTCCTTTAACATTCATACTAAGAAAAGAAATATAATTAAAGTTGTGCAGGAGAAATATTCTTCCTTAGTGTTGATCATACATTAATTCTTTCGTATTAATCTGATTAACTTCAGTCTAAACAACTAAATCATCACAAAAAAGAGAAGCATCCAATTTTTAGATCTAAGAAGCTAAAATAACTAATGGGAGGTAAAATATTTACTCATCCAATTGGTGCCACTTAATCTGATTTATGATTTACCAATTGTTTCATCTGTAAATAAAAACATAATAGAAAAGTAAATAGCTTATTCTGCATGAACTTTTTTACAACTAGTAAAAAATTAGTAAAAATGAGTAAACTTGCAGCTGCAGCTCTTGTTTTCTGTGTGACATCTGCTTTAGCAACTTAAAGCAGTTCATGTCATGCACACAAACAAAGGACTCCCTCGACTCTTCTTCTCACACTCACCTAAACAGCTGATAATGAGCGCAGCTACGGGCTTCATTAGACAGTCTCTCACAACAGTGCACTAAAGTGACTGATCTGCACCTCCACATCTGTGTAAGACCCAAATTATTCACTAATCCCCAAGGGCGATTACAACAACAAGTTGGAGTGAAGCCCGGTCTATATGTGTGGTTACTATTAGTGAGCAGACTTCAATTCCATGCCAGGAAAACGTCCATCAATGCTAAAAATAAATACAATTCACAATAAAACCACCAGTAATTGTGTTTCTGTCGACAAATCCACCGACGGCCGTACATCCCAGGAGAATGACAGTTCAACTATGAAAGTTCATTAGTGTGAGACAGAAATTAAAATGTCAGCTAACAGCATGCTACATGCACCGGCTGTATAAATAGGGCAAAAATGACAAAAGGGCTTTGTCTGAATGAATGTGTGAGACAGACAGAAAGGAGAAAGGGAGGGGGGGCTGGGTGGATGTTAGCTACATGTCAAACAACAGACCAAGAACAAGTGAAGTGAGTTTAGCAGAGCTTGCCTTTGGCGGTTTTGCAGGCAGTTGTTGGCCTTGTGTCGTCTTCGCTGATGGCCTTTCGACATCCCGCTTCCTCACTGCGTGTCTGGCTGGTGGAGGGCTGTCCTGCACAGTTTCCTGCTGGGTCTTGGCAGCATTTATCTCTTCTCAAACTGGAGCTGTTGGATAAACTTGGCTCGACACCAAACCTGCAGTGAGAACCCTCACCATCAGCATGGCAAAACCACAGCGTCTAAATATAATCTGAATATAAATTAAACACAGCTAAAACGATGTGATGCTCACCGCCTCTCTGCTGATCTGATGGTGAATGGGCGTTTGTTGTTATTACAATTACAATTTTCTTCTGCTAGCTTCTTGCCATTAATCATCCTAGCATTGCTCTTTCCTTCGTCTGCCTTCAGTGGGACCTTTGGCTTGGCTAAACCATTGGAAGACTCAGTGGACTTCCTGTTTGCTGCTGAGGTTTCTGTAGCTTGTGGTGCGGTCTGGAAAAACTTCTGCCGTGCCTCCTGCGTCTTTTGGGCCGAGACCGTCCAGGCCTGGGAAGGCAGAGGAGGACTGATAGGCTTTAGAATCATATTGAGCGGGGCGGTCAGCACCGAAGAGAGCTGGGGTGCAGGGTGGGGCTGGCTGGCACTGGCAGGTCTGTGTTTTATGGCAGCCTCAGAGCAGGAAGGCTTGTTCTGGTGGGAGTTACAGATGAAAGTGTCTGGATTCTTCCCAGGTTTGTAGCCTCCTGCATGAAGCACACTGGAGCATTCGCTGCACCTGGAGGAAAAAAGTGAATTAATATGACATATGTGACACATAGGATCATTTAGAAATGATCAAAGATGACTTTGTTACTTAAAACAGCTTCTGTGATAGAGTCTGCTGTCCACAAAGTGCCTCTGAACCAGATGAACGTGGCTCTTGCACGCAACACATTTGCTGTTGAGGGTCCCATTTTTGTTGGCACTTTCTGCCAAAACCACCTTCTGTGAAATAGAAATAAATAGAAAAATAACTTAAGTTAACTGCCCCAAAATTCATTATTTGACATAATGCAGTACTGACCTGAGCAGCCGCCCTGGCCAGCCTGGGTGAGGCCTGAGCTGTGCGAGTGGAAGGTAAACAATTCTCAAAGGCAGTTTTAGACACAAAGCTTTTGGCAACCACTGGGAGATTCTTCTTCTCTGATGGCTCCTCCTTGGAGCCCTCTGCTGGCCTTTTTACACCTCCCACTGAAGACAAGTATAGCAGCATTAGTCTCAAACCATCACACAAGTGTGCACAAACTCATCTTCAAAGTTAGAGGTTTTTTTTTGTTCTCACTGGGAGGCCGCCCTTTGAAGTAGTTGTAATACTGGGAGACGTAGGTAAGAATGCTCAGCCTGTCTGGGATTCTTAAAGCCACCATGTCTTCAGCATCTAACAGAGCCGGGATCCCCAGCTCCTGTTCTGCGACCTGAAAAGCCTTGAGAAGAAAAAACACAAAAAAAGAGAGAGAGAGAGAGAGAGAGAGAGAAAACTTCAACTCTGCCATGAAAAAAAAAGAAAAACTTCACTGGGCACACAGGACACGTAAAAAAAATGTCAGACAATCCTTTAAATAGACTAACAGTATTCAGAGGCCAGCCAGGAGAGGTCTGAAAAGGTCTGCATAATGAATAGCACACTTCCTGTGAGTGTGTAGGGAGAGAAAGAGGATGGCGGGAGCAGGATGCCAGGGCATTGTTTAGAATCAGCCTGGACAAGCTCATTAAGGTTAAAGTACTCTTAGTAAACGTGCTAATATGAAAGAACGTGAGGGTCTGTTTTGCTACAAACACACAGACGCATTTTGTGACACAGCCACCTGTGAGACACACGATGCTATTCATGAAATATAGAAAGGGTGTCAATGACTAAACAAGCTGTGTTCTCATGTTTCAGCACAGAGAGCATCTTCAACAGTACATCAGAACCTAAAACCTCATCAAACACGCAATTCTCCAGCCACAAAGCTGCTCTTCTGGTGTAGCATTCGAAAACTATACATCTTCAAGTTAACAATCGTCATGAGGATCGAGTGGCAGATGACAGCATGCCTCATTCAAAATGAATAGGCTGGAGGAGCCTCTCCCCTGAGATCAGGTTTGTTGCTGACTCTGTCAGCATCATCCAAGACAACAAGGAAGTCATACAGAGCGCATATATACTGTAGCACTCAGCAGGGCCCTCCAGAGGAAGAGGGTAAATAATGGAGAGGTCCCGGCTCTGCTGCTCAGAGGTTAACAAAATAAATGAGATCATGTGGACAGAGGCGAAGAAGAAGTCTGAAATTAGTAGAGATATGGATGTTGCTGCTGTGCTCTGTGAAATGTGGAACCATATTTGACCAATATACTGCATAAAAGCCAAGGCGGGAACAAATACTGCGTGTATTGTGGGTCTGATCTGAAGGTTTACGATGATGCACCAGGTTTAGCAAGAAATGTGTTCTTCTCAGGGCGACAAAAGAGTAAACTGCTTGACAGGCTTACCAGTCTGTTGTTCTCAAACACATCCTCCTTTCTGAGTGAGTCATAGTCACTGGGAACAACACAAACAATCAAGAAGTTAAGACAAGTTGCACCAGAATAAAACAACAAACCTATGTTTAGAAGCAGTATAGATATTAAGAAAACTAGCACTACTACCATACAAGAATAACCCAAAAACACTGGAGGCAGCCACCAACTTAAACTCCAATAAAATGTCACTACATTCTAGAACTTTTGTTAGTTAAATACTCACATCAGGTCCGGTCTGTACTTGTGTATAAGAGCACAAAAAGCCATTCCGTCTCTGAATGAGGTGGTCATATTGGTGACGGCCACGTCTCTGTAGCCGTCACACTGCACTTTACACCACTGCTCCAGAGCCCTGATAGCGGCCATTCTCTCCCCCGGCTACGGCGCGGCTCCACCGCCGCACTGGTGAGCTCAGAGCAGACGCAGTGAGCAACAGGCAAAAGGTTTGAAGTGTGCGGAGGAGTCAGAGGAAAAAGAAATAAAAACAAAACGTCTGTCCTCAGGCTGTGACCGTGAACCGCGGAGCCGCAGCTGCGTCCTGTTTCCTCCTTGTTACCTGACTGATCGCCGGTCTGAACGAGCCGCTGTGGTCCAGACTCTACAGTTTCTCAGCTCATTACACTAATTGACACCCACAGCTTATTCACTACAGCTGAATACAGAGAAAAGTGCTCACCACGAGTGTTATGGTTACTTTAAACATAAGGTTTTATATTCTAAAATACAATTTTCAACACTTTCCTTCAGATTATACAATTCATTGTTTTTTTTCACTGTTCACTTACTGCTAGCTAAAGCAGAATTAACATTTTATTTACCAAAGTCAACTTACAGTGAAGATAAAACAATATAAATGAATAGTTTCTTGTTCCATGGCAGCCAACCTTCTTTAAATAAAATATGGCAGCAGTTTTTTACCTGTTTCCCACAGCACGAGCAGTGAAGCTAGCTCACGTAATAAAAGTTTGTTTCTTTAATGGTTGTTTAAAAGTTTCCGAACATTTCGGCTAAGTAAGAAAACATATTTAACACATTGCGCAAGTCTTAATTAGGGAGGTCTGCACATTGTTTGTTAGCTTGACCTGCATGTACAGCGAGCTACCTCTTTGCTAACAAGTTTAGCAAACAAGCTAATTTAGCTAAATATTTAGCTCGTAGCTATTGTCATTACCACCTATGTAACTGTATTGCACTGTTACTCTTATTAAGTATTATGAATATATACGTTTAGTAACTTTTAAATAATAATATTTTTTATTCAATTATTATTTGTTTTTATGTTAATTAATTTTATTTTATTGTAATTAATTTAATCAAATGTATTTATTTACTGCTCTGTATTTTTATTTCTGTCATTTGAAGCAGACAGATTTGGACTCTTTTACCAGCGCATACATAATGAGCCACTTCTACTGTCACTTTTACAAGGTTTGCAGGGACGTGTACAATAATATATTCACTTAATGCTTCATGTAACTTTTGGGCTCCAGTAAAGCAAGAATTTGCTTCTAAAGTCAGTATAAAACAGCATAAAACATGTCACATCAGCCATGTGTGAATTACTACTGAAACTATGACATGCATTTTTTATTTTATTTTACTTTTTTTTTTTTATTTTTACCCCACTCGTCTTTTTGCAGGGCCTAATTGGGGACTAATTGAGGCCAACTGTTCTCATATCAGGATTCTGACCTAATTAGCCCACATCACTGTGTCCCATAAAATCTTAGGGAAAAAAAACTCAGCAACTTTTATATAGACATTAGAATTCTAACGTGTGAGAAAGCTAGCGGAGTCATTCTACCTTAACAGGAAATAACTCACTGCGCTTCTCTGACCCATTTTTAAAAAAAGTAGTTCCAAATCAAATTTGACCCTCAGCCCTCATCAGCGAGTGGCCGAACCTCTGACACTGGGAATGTAATTAGCAAGAGACCAGAGCTGAAATTGAGTCTCTGAAATATGAGCGACCCGCGTTGACCTCATTCATTAAAACGGGCCACAATTACTGTAAGGCGTGGATTGTTTATTAATAGTCAAAAAGAGTAAATTTAAGCAGAGACAATGAATAAGAGGTGTGTGAATAAAGTACAGTAAAAATAATCATGCAGATGCTGCAGTATTTAAAAAAACCCCAAACAACTGCACATTGACCTGTCTGACCTGTTACCACTGAGGACATAATCATGTCCAGTAGGGGGCAGTGTCACACTGCACTGATAGATGATATAGCCTGTATTTTAATATTCGATTTAGCAGTTAAAGACACACATATTGTGCTAAAGAATGTCATCTAATAATAACGCTGATGTTCTAATCATTACAATATTATACCTTTTGTTTGAAATCTATTATAAATTGAACATGTGACATGTCATCTATGTAATACAAAGTCCTCATGATTTCATTTTTCAGCTATTTGTGCAGTTTCCTGTGAGGACGTGCGTCTGCATGTTAGACATCCTGCCTGTCTGTGAGTGTAACCTAAGAGGTCAGAGACGAGCTATCATTACTGAAATCATTTAGAATTAACTTGACTGCATCGTATTTCAGATGTATCCTTATATACTGACACCATAAGGTGTCGACATTTGTTACTGTCGAAGCCCCCTGCATACAGTGTCACAACATAAAGAGCATTGGTTTTTAAATAATGTTCGGATGAAAGCATGAATCTGAACTCAAAATTCCTAACAGAAAATAATATATAAGGCTTCATTTACATTTGACAGAAGATACAGATATAGAAATATACATAGAGAAACATATGTGTGTCTGTACAAACAGGAAGAAGTAGGGCCATCAGTCACCGTGCATGTCCTCGGTTTCCTGTGTTTGTGACTGTGTGTTGCTTCCCGACATGCTTACAGTGCTGTGGATCTCGGCCTCGTGCTCTCGGGCTTTGGCCCTCAGCTTGGCGATGCTGCAGGAGCGGAGCTCCTCTGAACTCGTCCCCTCCGGCCTCTCCCACTTCCCCATCCTCTGTGTCACGGGTTGCACTCTCAGGCTCAGCACGGCGCTCTGGCCTTTGGTCCATGGGTAGTCGCCTCCTTCCTGTCGCCTCTCCCAGTGCTCGCCGTCAGAGCTCTCTGCCTGTTTCAAGCTGCTGCTGGCTTTCTCCAAAGCTTCATCACTGTCTTTTTTAATTCCAGGGCCCGCCAGCTGGCCCTGGAGTTTGAGCTGACGCCTCATCTTGGCACGACGGTTTTGAAACCAAACCTTGAAACAAATAAAGTATGGAGATGGAGTTTATAAATTTGTGAACAATAGCTCCAAAACATTAACATTACATCAATTCATTACCTTACTTTAGTGTTATCAACTAACCTAAACCTTTGACTAGGTGTCTGCTATCTTTCCTGTAATCTCTATTGTAACCACATAAAACTAATCACACTAGTATAGTATTTAAAATATATTGATGTGCTCATCTCCCAGAAAACCTCATTGTTGTGTCATTGATCACCATGGCGGCTGTGATGAAACAGAGCGTACAGCTTCATTTGCACACTCTACATACACCAACAAGCACGGGTGTAGGTTTGCATATGAACCATAGGGACATGTCACAACTAATATCTCGAATAGACAAAATAGTCCCTATCAATATTTAGCATTTTTTTAATATATATTACAAAAATATGAATTTATTCAAATTTTTTTGCAAACTCAACAGTATAATTTGTGTAGGTTTTTTTTTTTGTTTGTTTTTTTTTACTTGCCATAATTTTGTATAATTTTGCATGCAGGCTCATGTTCTCCTCACATGGACGTACACAAACAGAATATAATGGCGGCAAGTAGAAGAAACGACTAAGTGAGCAGACCCGTGTGTTGTGCTGACAATGTTAAGTTAACTGCGGTTGCCTGCAACTGTATGTCCTCAGAAATGGGTGAAACTTAACATTAACCTGGTATTCAAACTCATTTTGTCCTATTTTCTGCTTTAGATTGCCTATAGACAATGTTACCAAAAAAGAAAAAAGATATACGGAGCTATATCAACACACAGGTAAGTAGCGCACACAACAGGGTGACATTAAGCTGTTCCACCCGACACAAACCTATCGTTACAAATTGATGGTGTGGCATTAAGGGTCATGATGCACTTTATGCAAAAATGCTAACCATCTCCTGTTTTGCTATAAAAATTTGCCGTAATGTCTGTTGTTTCGTAAGTAGCCTAGGCCAAATATGTTTGCATGACATAAAGTATATCCTTACTAGTGTTGATATAGGTTTACAAATAAGAATATGAAAATCAGAAATCCAGTACAATGATTGGGGTTGGTATTGTCCCTACCAAAGCTGAGACCAAACATACGCCCTTGCTATCAGTTAAATGAGAATAAATGAAACAGGAGGAGCTGGGTCTGACTGCTACCTGCACTCTGGCCTCGATCAGATCCAGTCTGAGGGCCAGGGCCTCCCTCATGAAGATGTCCGGGTAGTGGGTGGTCTCGAACGCCTTCTCCAGCTCCTCCAGCTGCCAGCTGCTGTAGTTGGCCCGTGCACGACGCTGCTTCACTGGCCTCTGTTCATCTGGAAAGCACGGCACAAGCACCAATTACACAATCGCCAACGGGTGACTAATGGCTCTATATTGGATAATTAGCACGGCAATCATTAGGCCCACTTTAACACTGCTTGATAATTGATTGTTAGTTACGAGCTGTTAGTCAGTCTTTTGTAAACATTTACACTGCGATCAGATGGTGCTTGCAGACTGTCTTAGACACACACACACCGTGCCAGTTTGGCTGTGCCGTCTCTGTACAAGTCCACTATCTGACTGTTGGCCCACAGCAGCTGTGGTTTGAACTCACCTGTGCCCTCTGTGAGCGGGCCAATCCCGACCGCCTGCGTGGCCAGGAGCAAAGCCTCCTTGCATGGCTCTGGCTGCAGATAACTCCTCAGGGATTCATAGCTAATAAAGGGCCCCGGGATCAGGATCTGAGGCTGAGAGCCCACTCTGGTTGGGAATGCAGGAAAAAAGTGAGCTGCAGGTGAATGGAAAACTGCAGGAAAGAGAGTGGAAACCAGCTGCCCCCGGCCAAACATGTCCAAGCTATTAAAAGTCCAATATTTAGAGTCCCATCCACTGGAATCGCTGACTTTAGTGGGGCGCTGATGGAGGAGCGAAATACATCCCAGTTTCTGAGGTAGACAATAAACCTGTCCAGGTTGTGTCGCTGAGGTGCTCAGCTCAGGTAGAAGGTGTTGCCTGAAGGAGTAAAGGTAAAGACTTGGAGGTGGTCTTCACTTCTCCACCAATCCTGTTCCAGTCACATGACATCCAAAGACACAGCAGGGCTTGGCTCATGAGACAGAGGTGAGAATCCAACCTATGACTCATCTGTATTTGTTTCTCAGACATACATCCTGCAAAACTATTTCTAACATCACACAAGTGTTCTGAACTTCCTCCCTCTGCCCACCTGAGACAAGTTGTGACATTTTTAACTTCTGAAACATCCACACGTGTGACTAATGGCAGCTGAGAAAGCTGTTTATGTTCATTCAAGCATATACAAGTCAAAGATCTGCACACTGAAGCCTTACCTGGCCGGTTTAAGGGCTGTCAAATAACATATCACTAACACTTAGTGAGTTGATTTATTGACAATATTATTACGTCTGTTGCTCTTTCTCATGTGATTGAACCTATTACTCATAACTATTATTTTTATTTTAAATTAATTTATTGAATTTATTATTTTATAATAATAAACTAAAAACATTTTCTGGATATTTCTGTTTTATTTAAAGGTCCCCTTTAATATTTAAAATATTGCAGCTTTACTGATTTAAAATAACTGTGTTTACATACTCATGCTAACTTGTTAGAGATAAGATCACCTTGAATAATAAACATCAGTGATGCATAGAGGCTAAAATAAGCCTCATATTATTATCATATTAAATTTCAGAGGGAGAGATGAGTCTCATTTTGATTTTCCTTCAGAGGTTTGTGCATAGATCCTCATAAATAGACTTAATATACTTGCAATAAAACAAACTTTAAAGGCTAAAATCTAATAGAATAAAGTTTGCTGATAAAAGAAAGTGGAAAATGCTTCCAGTAAAACACATATGCTGTCATGTTTTTGTGACTAAGTGGGAATATACTGTGCAGTAAGTGTAAGTGTGTTACAGGATTTTCCATCTCAGATCAAAGCGTGCACATCAACACATTAACAGCCAAGACAGGAAGATTATTAGCACTGTTTTTTTTTTCTTTGAGCCGGCAGCTGTAGCTTAGCGTTGATGGATCTCTGATGAGATGATCACCAGCGCCGCCTGTGTGAATTAAACACAGGTGTGTCAATTAATCCGAAGATACATATCACCTAACAACACATCTCGGAGAGAGAGAGAGAGCTGCTCGTCAGCTTTATAACGCCGCTGAAAACATTTGGGCTGTCAGTGTTGTCAGCACTGAGACCTGCCGGCTTTGATCAGACCTCTGCAGGAGGCAGCTGGTCAGAGCCCAAGGTTGAGTCACAGGATGGTCATCCTTACGCATGCAGAGGGGACCGCAACTCTATCACCTGTGTGGCCCTTTCATCTGCACCTGTTCAAACATGAAATTAATGCCTCGGCAGAGGTGATTAAGGGCTGAGATGTTTCAGCAGAAGCAGGATATTTTGTTGTATATTAACATCAATGGCAATAAAATCACTTTCTAACTTCCGTACATGAATTAAAAGCTTCAGCATTAGTGTTTGTGAGGAGTTGAGACGGACAGATATCCTTTCTCCAGTTTGCAGAGAAAAGCAAAATAGATTAGAAGCGTCTGCTTTGAGCTGTGGCTAAACAAACACTGTGGGACTGACGCCTGAATAGCCTCCTCCGTTTGTCCCTGGCACACAGATAGTTCCAGGGATTTCTGAAAGTAGACCCCCTTTCCCTCCCCCTCTCCCCTCTACCTAACTCCCAAACCACTGTGTTTGTCTGTGCCTGGGTCCTTTAATGCCCACTGATCCACATAATCAGGGACAAAATTGCTGAAAAACCGGGTGGGGGAGATTTCTGACAGTAGTTTGCTAAAAAAGAGCTGCTTGTGGATAATTGGAGGAGGCTTTAAGACAACAATGGTAATGGCTAATGCCAGGCTGTGTTGGTATTTGGGCTCCAAGATTGACAGGGCAAGGCTGGAGATCCACAGCTTAAATTCATGGTATCATTTGCAGACCTTCAGCTGCAGGGACTGAATGTGCATTATCTACGGGTTTAGCAAGTCACCGATGGGATGCCTGTCACACGTCTTTGGTTTAAAACGGACTTGTTTGAGCTTGTACTCAGAGCACACCTGAAATCCCCCTTACACGGCGTGCTTTTGGATCTCACCTAAAGTCCCACTATAATAAAAGTTTTACTTCCTCACTCAGTTTTGTTCAGCAGCTAAAATGTAAGAGAAACTTTTATACTTGCATATAAGAACATGATTGTGTTACATCACCTACATGCAGAAGCCAATCATCAACCAATTGCATGAAATCATCAATCATCCATGTGGCAAACGCAATGGTTTTTTTTTTTAGGTAGAATTTCTTATGTTTAACAAAGAACCTAAATATGCAGTGACTGATTTTTTTTTTTTTGCAGGCAAAAACTGCAGTTCCTCCCATGGCCACTGAGGACGGACTCCAAAAGGAGATCCATCCTGATAGACCTCCATGATTAAAGGTACAACTTTACAGCAAAAACAAAACATTTACAGCCTGGTTTTGCTTTTGGAGGCAGCCCCTAGAGGCTGCCAGGTGAACTGCACACCACTAGAGCTTCATTTGTCCTGAGGTTGCCACTCGGTGCCGACTCAATTTCACACAATTTTACCACTTATAGGCTACTGCATAACTGCATAACTGCACATCTTAGCTTCACTCCCTTGATCTCTTTGCCTGTATTTGGATTAACTGAGTTTGAGGCAAAATCTACCAACATGGTGATATTTAATCTTTTCAGAAGAATGTACAGACGTCTATAGGTGACATTTGTCATTTCAGGTTTGTCCTTGTGTAATTGCCGTCTATTGACGTCTATTGGAGACACATAGACCATAAATAGTAATACAAGTTCACTAGGTTTAGGTTGATTACACACCTAAAATGTCCAATAAAAAAGTGTATGCCCCTAACATTTGACTTACAACACATGTGTTGGATGTATGCAGTGTGCGTTTTGTAACATCTATTCCAAAGGACTGGGCCAGGATGCTGGTGGGTCACAGAAGATTTGTATTGCCAACTAAATGTAAAGAATTTCTTCCATTTTCTTATTAGATTTCTATCACCTATTATGCATGTATTTGGTCTAATCTGTAATTTAAAAAACGAAATATGCACTAAATCATCTACAAACAATAGTTCCACATGCTGATATTGCAAGTGTTAAGGATATGTTGGAATGATGTCGGCTGTTTAACACAACTGAAGCGGACTAACTCTACCCTCAGTGTGTTAAGATATGGTGTGATATAATGTAGAACACTGCACATTATTATTCTTTCTCATCCACTACAGTGGCACGTCAGCTCATAAAACAAGAGTTCTGCCAAATGTCAGACGAAGATGGATGATTATCGTCAGCTCCACTGTCATGGGAATATATCTAACTGCTGTAATTTGCAAGCTGGAACAGCAATGAGCACATATTCAATATTTAATGAAAGTATAAGAGAAGCTTAAGGGTTGTCACTTGCGCCTCTGCTGTTAATGACGTGTCACATTATCATACTTATCCGATTGGGTCAATCTTAACTGCAATTACTGGCCTCATTTCTTTTTAATTCATTACAAATGTGGGATCATTTTAGTTGTCCACCTCAGAGCAAACACGTCCAAAATGAATCTTCTGCCGGCTTGAATATGTATTTTAGTGTCAACTGCTGGCACAAACTTTAAATCTATTAAAGCGAGCGTGGATTGGTCTAATTCAATCAACACACCTAAAATGTGTTTACAACTTGGACAAAAAGTGTATTTCATGGCTGAGCAGACCCCTATGCATGGTGCCTCACTCTCTACCGGTAATAGTATCCCACAGTGAGCAGGTTGATTGTTTTAGTCCTGGATCACTGGCCATGGGATAAACCTGAGAGCCCAGCCTGCTTTTCATGTCAAAACCTTCAAGGGAAAGCGGCCACAATCCAAGAGCAATCACACTTGAGACATCAAAGTGCCAGCGAGAAGAGAGGCGAGAGACGGTCTACATTTTTTTCCATGCAAGCCAAGTGCAACTCAAGCGTGGAGTAAGAGGAGATGATCTAAGACGAGGGTGCCATTGAGAGGAAGACGGAGAGCAGACAGATGTGCACGGGCAGGTAGCAGCACATCGGGGCCCCTCCTGGAGCTGAGAGAGAGAGAGGGAGACACAGAGAAGACTGCGCTTGTCGCATTCCTGCTCGCCGCTCATTCACTGTCCACTCTTACATGACCACTGACAACAAATACTACAATCACAACCCCCTGATGGGACAAGATGAAGTACTGTGAAAACAATGTAAAAACACTCTGTTAAAAGGAAAAGGACAGACAGAAAGAGCACTGCAACTTGAGAAAACTGATGACAATACCATTAACGAACACCATAAAAAGTGAGATTTGAAATGCATTGTAATAATACGCTAAGAGCTAATGAATAATGCAACTAGGACTAAAATTATATTTTAACCAATGTCCTGTCCAACTAATGAGTAGAGGGCTTCAAAAGTTGTGTAAAGCCAAATATAAAATAGGGTCTAAATCGTAAGTTATTTTATTGAGTTGTTGCCAAATTGAGCTAACTGATGGTGGTCAGGTGTTACCCAAATTCACAGAAAAAAATTTGGCCAAAGAAGTGGAAGGTGTGAATTGGCAGGATCAAACAGAAAAATATCAGGATGTTAAAATGAAACAATTTCAGTAAATAACAAATTCACAATGTATTTAATATGACAGAAATTACGTTGATGATGATGATATCGGTAAGACAATGTGACCCAGTGAGGTTATTGGCATTGGCGTAATTGACTAATAATGTGTCCTAAGCGCATGCATCAAAATGAGAAAATAAACTAAAAATGTGTCAAATAAATGCGTTAATGGTAGGGTAGGAGATTTTCAAAACTCAGTAAGAGTCAGCCAGATTTTGAAAGTAAACACACGCCCCTTTCTCTCGGAGCTCACCCCGAAGCCACGCCTCCAATCACATGGACGCGCATTATCCTTGAAGACGAGCTGCGGTCTGTGACTTCGGCCATCATGCACGTAGCTCTCTGGTGCGCGCAGAGCAGGAAGAGAGTGACAACCAGCCAATACTCCGTGCAGGGTCCACCCGGAGGATTGGCTGACGTTTTTAGGGTTTTATAGCTTTCACAGATTATTCATATTCTTCGTTTTAATGCGAAACTGCCGAACTAATCGGTTGCTATCGGATATAAAAAGAAGTTACACTAATTTAACAAGAAGTGCATCAGAATGAAATCTCCTACCCTACCTTTAAGTGATATACCAATGCCCCTCTACAGTGTTGTTTTTTAATTCTGTAGTATTTTTGTTGTCGCAAAAAGTTTTAAATGTGTCAAAGAAGCCACTGATTTTCACAAGGGGCTATATCAAATACAGAACTTTCATATTGCCACCACACCCATGAGAAACATGCATCAAGATAATATTGTTTTAGAAAATGTTTAACTTGCACAAATAAGCAGTTGGCTCTTAGCAGCTGCTTTTGAGGGCACCCAGCCTGGTATGATGAATAAAGGCTGAGGTTGTTAACCTGTCAGTGGTCCATCAGACTATTCAGCAACAGGCCGCCCCCACGCTCCCCTCCTGCCACTTCCTCGTTAGCTGTCACTCATCTCTGTTCCGCCTCACTGCTGTCCAGCCAATAAGATGCTGGCGCCCGACCAAGAGCCCAAGCTGCTAAGACTTGTGTAGTAAAGCTGACTGATAACCGTAAACAGAGGCTCTTGGCTAGTTATAGGACACCATACAGGTGCAATTAACACATCAAACAGAGGCAGCACTGAGAGATGGGCAGGTATGGTGCATGATAGGAACAGGACATATTGGGTTTACATCTGAACAGGTTATTTATATATGGATGTGAGAATACATATTCATTAGAGGGGATTTAGAGGGTTCTGGAGATGACTGCACATATGTAAATTATTCACAATGCTCCTCCACGTCGATAAATCCACCTCACATTGGTAACTTTCAATAACATCTCAAAAGAAAACATTCTGAGATAACCTGCATCCATCTTCACTGTTATTTCTGAACGACAGATTCCACTGACCCACCAGTGTGGACATGTCTTATCATCACTGCTGGGGCTTCTTCACCACCTTTTCCTATGTAACAAAACACCGGCAGCGAGTCTGTGCTGCAAAATGGCCTGCACCCACATCCCATCTTCAAAGCACCCTTTGGTCTGTGTGATTGAACAATTATCGGCACGGTTAATTTACCATCAACAGGGATGTCCACTTTGCTAGTTGACGGCATGCCTGCACATTGTTTAACTCATCCCTTTGACTCCATCAAGAGGTTTTTAGATGAAGTCACTGGCACTGGGCAAAACAACTCACACTTTCATGGCAAGATGGTTTCCATCACAGCGCGTACATCGCACCTTTAATTTGTCTGTTACACTCCAGTGAAAAGCGAGCGTACCTGTGACAGCTTATCAGCATCCAAGAATTACTGGAATGAAATGAAACTGTGCACCATTTATTTTTTTTTCTTCCCCCCAATATGCTTTTCATTTTGAGGCACTAAAATATTATTCTGAAAGGTAATTTCTGCTTTTCAAATTACGTAAGGCGCAGCTAAATGTTGTAATGTTAAATCACACTTTCTGTCAGGTAAAAACCAAATAAAAAAATAAATAAATAAAGCACATTTCAAATGTTATTTTATTAAGTTGTCACTAAGGTGGCTCACAGATGTGAGAGATGTGTAAGAATTCAACTGAAAGTTGTTTGGTAATTCACAGACAAATGGGATGACCAGTACATAAATCTAAGCTCCAGAAAATGACCCTTCTTCTGTGAGCTCTAACATTTCTGATGATAATTTAATAACTGCAAAAATGTCAACCTAAACATCTTCTCCCATTTTTTTTCCCAACAGTAATTTGTATAACTGGAATATTACTATTGATTATTTTTTCCAGTCTTATAAAATTTGTTGTATAATATCTCTCATTAATGTTCCAATTTAATTTTGTAAAATTAAAGAAATTATTATCATTAATGTATTAATTCTTCACCAATTAAAATCATTTACATCCTTTACAATGTATGTGCACTAATTGTTACATTATAGTAACATAAATTTCACACATTCAATTACATTCGGCTCATTTAGAGAGAATTTTATTGCATTCTTTGAAGCCAGTAAATTAGTCAGAAAAGATTACACTACTGGTCTCTACACTAGCTAAGAGTCTGTTAGACAGTCTGATGAGTTTCTTAATCTGTGATGATCAAAAGGGAATTAAAACAGAAAAATATATATATATATATATATATGTGGAATGACACTATGAATGCAGAGTGTTAATGACACTATTGTCACTCAGTTGTGAAGTTTGTCTTTATGTTGTTGCTTCCATGTGAAGGACCTTCATGGACTCTGAGATCATTGAACTGGTGTCAATTTGTCCGTAGATACCCACCAAAAAGGCCTTGTGGAGCAAGATGTCTGCGTACTCTGCAGAGAGAAGAAAACACTGCTTTATGAGGAAATGGATACGGGACTACTTAAGTTATGGGAAATTCTTTGTGTGGTTTATATGACTTCAATCACAATAATGCATGATCATGAGATTTTTACAGAGGGATGGGAGTGACAGCTTGTCATCAACCAACATTCGACTAGGCTGCATCTTCTTACCTTGACAGAGAAGCACGTATTCTGGAAGATTCCTCAGAGCAGTCTGCACCACGTCGAAGTTACCGCTGCCCATGCAGTACATGAAAGTCGGCAGGAAGTCTGTTGCCAAGCTGCAGCACAAAAACACACAATCTTACACAATAATAAAAAAACGGTGACACTATCACTCAGAGATATAAACATACCAGGGATTATTCTGGATGCATCGTAGGGCCAGACTGAAGGCCATGTTCCGACACAGCTCCTCAGATGAAGTCATTAGTCTCTGCAGATCATTCTGTGAAACAGCAACCCATAGTGGTGACTGACACTGGCACACACTGCACATGACCTTTGTGTTTCCACTAATAGTGACTCACAATGAAGTACTGTATGATCTCTGGGCTCCTCCTTGACTTCTCATCCACTTCAGTCAACACTTCCAGCACATCTGTAGCAAATCAGCATATTAGTCATCACAGATAACAAAACAAGGAGGATTACAGGTGAAACTGCTGCAGCTGTTTTGTTAAGTTACCCTCCACTGCCTCTCCTCTGGACATCTTTTTCAGGTACGTCGTCATGTCTGCAGCACTCAGTGAAAATGAGGCAGATATATTGACTAGAGGCAGGGAACCGGTGGACATGTCATCTGTAAAAGAGCAAAAATAACAATGTAGAAAAATGTAATACGCAGGAAAATAATACAGAAATGACGATGTAATTACCATCTCTTTCTTCTGCAGCCACTTCTGCAGAGGACCTTCTCACTGGCAGAGTGAGGCCAGCTAGCAGAGATTTCAGCTGGACTAGGTCTGGATTCTCTGCACACATACCCCTAAAAGAAGCAAAAAATAAATTAGTAATTGAAAGCTATTGTTGCTTAAATATTACAAACAGCTGAATCTGCTGCTACATACTGCAAGATGTCAGAGTGCATCTGCAGATACGGGATTGCTGCTGCTGCATCATGGGTTATGTACTTCTGTGTGAACTGCAGAAACTTGTTAATGAAATCCAACGGCGATCGAGTCCTCTGGAAGTTCTACGACACAAAAGACGTGTAAATATTTACCATTATCGCAAACCTCTGATGTTGATCCTAAATCTTGAAAGCTGCCAACCTGAAGGACTCTCATAAAGGACAGAAGGCAGTCCTGAAGCGCCCTCTGGTGGTCACTGTGGAAAACAAGCGGCTGCAGCAGCTCCAGAATGGCAAGCATGTTGCTGAAGAAAGTCATGTGGTTCTGCTGCCTGAGCTCATGCATGTTCAGGTGCACCCGACTGTGTAAGAGACCTGCAATCATGGGCAGGTGTCTGAAGGAAGAAAAAAAAAAAGGTGTCATCAGCTTTAACCATCATCCATGGCAACAGAAAATCTACAGTGAATAGTGTTGTTTTTTCAAATCACCTGAGTAAAAGGACAGGATGTGACACAGCGAGCTTCCTACAGGCGAGGTTGGCATCAGACACACGGCCCTCAGCAGACTTTGAGTCTCCTATTTCACCCAGCAGTGTGACCAGGCGATGGACCAGGACATCAAGCTGAAAAGCATTACGATAATAAAGCATCATGATGAGAACATATTTCTAAAAGTAGTATTTTCAATTAAGCTGATGTGCCAGATGGTTTGGAACACAGACCATGTGGGTGGCTTACACTGATAGAAAATACTACCTATTATAAACTGACTTTAACCAATCAGATCGCCTCTCACTGTAAGCACTAAACACAAAACACACTCCTAACTGCTGGCTGTTCCTGGCACTACTTTGATTGGTCTGAACCGCTGCTGCTCAGACACAAGCACATAGCATGACGCCTTAAAAAAGGGATCATCATGTGAACTTGTGATCTTTGATATGTCACAGAGGCCCAGCTGCTTAACAAGGACAATTTCTAAATATTTTCAACACAAAACTTTTCTGCAGATAAAAACAATAATTATTTTTAGGCATCATGAGCGGTGTGACACATGAGTACGTATTGTTGCTTAATTATATAAAACCTCAAGTTTAAAAGTGACATTTCCATTATATTCTGAGAGAGAATCACATTTAGATAGCTGCACATAATCAAAAATCAAAAGAATATGAATTTTATGTAATTTTAAGAACTTTAAAAGCAGGGTGACATCTTTACCTTACAGCTGCTACCGTCTGAAGCCCCTCCGCTGCTGAACGTGCCTTCAGGCAGGGTGACATGCTGGATGACTTCAGGGAAGTGTAGATAGATCTGCAGCAGCAGGTTCTGGCACCGCTTACTCATGGCACTGAGAGGCAAAACAGATAGATAAAAATGTAAAAAACATCATACATAATGGTTTATGGATCAGTCACCATGGGATGCATTTAGAGGAAACACATTTTAATATTTGCTTCGGACAGTTCAGCAGTCCATCCTAAAGCCACAGGCTTAGTATAAAAATAATCCCTGATGTTATTCAGTTGTGTAGCTTGAAACTATTTAATTGACAGTGACTGGCTGAGCAGTTTTGTGCAACCAAAGAAAGCTCTCATAGCTTTTCAATTCAACTGAGCTTTATTTTATAGTCATATGGAGATTGTAAAACTTTTTTTTTTCTTTTGTTTTTAAATACTATTACTTACTATTAGTTTCTCACTTGCAGCTGATTATAAACAGGGCTGATCTAAGATTAATGAGGATGATAAGCAGTCTTTTGATTCTGTCAACAAGTGACAATAATTAATGTTCATTAATGCAAACTAGGAACATGAACAGCATAATGTAATTCAGAGGTATTTGCCTTCAAGTCACTGCAGTTTCATAAAATCCTCTTACGGGGCTAAGGCTCTTGTCAGGCTCAAATGATGCACTCTCTCTTAACTGAAGAGTTTATTACGGCTATGCATTAAGCAAATCACAGCGACCTTGACCAAGACTAAAGAGTCACCGCGTTGTTCAGTGGTTTGTGTGAGACCGCAATAAACACCAGCTTATCTGACACCAAGAAGAATGCTTAACATATAATCAAGTGTTTATTCAACACAAGGCCGAAACCCTTTGCTTTCAACTTGTTTTCATCCTGCCATATTTGCACTAGCAACCATTTTACCAGACAGCTTAGCTGCACTTAAAATACTGTAATTCTGAAGCTAATTTTGCTTGACCTTGGCCAAAGTTTCCTCATTAAAGTGGTTTAATAACCAGAGACATATTCATGAAAGGAGGGTTTGCCTCCACAAAGAGTTGCACCCTGATCTCTGACAGCTAAGTCAGAGCAGGAATTCACAACACAGGCAAGTTTAGAGCTTCAGCCTTAATCCTCTTGCCTTCATTATAATACACTGAGCTTTTAAAGAGATCACAGTACAGACGACTTCTGCTGGTTTTAATTTCACACCAATAGACCTAATTATCGAGTTTTCCCTGGTCCGCAGCATTGTGGCTGACAGAGGAAGTCTCAAAAGTTCATCTGCACAGAGAAGGAAAAATCTTGTGTGATTTACTCTAAGTTTATCAGCACAGCAAAACAGGAAAAAAAATATGTATTAAGACTAATTAGAAAGAATAATAAAACGCTGGCTTAGCACCTTTATAAATGCATCATGAATTTAAAAACAGATGTGAGATGTGAGGTGATTGTATAGAGTTTGTCTTACCTGTCCTCCCATTTTTTTGTGCAGCTTATGAGGTACTCTGACACTTTCTTGATATTGTCCAGATCTCCATTACAGTATGAGTGAAGCAGGGGAAGTCTGGACTGGATGAGGGAGCATGAGGCCTGGTCCATGCTGCTTTTGTCATCGCTGGGTGAATCTAGACTGTTCTGCTCTGACTCTGACAAGATCAAGTCCACCAGGCTGATCAGCTCCTCTGAGCTGAGTCGGAGCACAAACTTCTCTGTTTTCTTCTGCACAGGCGAAAAGGAGAGCAAAGAAGAGCAAACACATCAGCTCCACTTCGATCTCAGTAGAAATTAAGACAAAAAGGCTAATTTTGTAAGTCCTACTTGAGGGATCTTCTGGTCACGTCCTTGCCAGATACGTGGGATGTGGCTGCATGCCCACAAGAAGTCCAGAGCTGACGATGGGTCCAGTCTGAAAGAGAATTATAGATATTTTAAATTGCAAAAAAAAATCTTCTGTGGCAGATAAAGGTTTTGACAAAATTCAGTACTTGTAGTCTCTGCGCTTGTTGAGAAGAGCACTGATACACTGCAGCAAGGTGGACCAGTTTGACTGATGAGTAAGCAAGGCCAGAAGATAGGGTCTGTAAGCTGGAGTGCCTCGTGCCTGGAACAGATAAAGAGTAAAAAGGATGCATCGCTAATGCCGAGCAATCACCTACTCTGACATGATAAGACGAGAGGAGAACACTATCTGCACACAACACTTATCTTACCTTGTTGAGGGCAAACAGCAGCTTCTGTTGGAGGTCTGGACACACTGAAGTAACCTCTGGGTCAAGGTGCTCCAGCCAATCGACCAGCAGCCCGGAGCTCAGGCCTGATTTTGACACCTCAGAGCCGCTGGGGAAAAGTCAAACTGAAGGGTTACTTCTAAAAAAATATATTAAGACCTCAGACAAGAGTATTGCACAATGAATTACAGAAATTGCCACTTGGATCATGTCTAGTTTGCATTCAATGTTAATTTTAGTCATATAATATCTTTCAGCAGTGACATGTGTCCCACTCGTAAATAATTTCTCCTCTGATCAGACACGAGGTTCTCGGTATACCTTGTGAGAAAATGCACTTTCCTGTGATTGTTAAACCATGCGAATCCAAAAAGCCACCATAAAGCTGCAAAACCAATTAAACCTTCCTAAAAGAAATCCAACAGGAGTTTACAAGCTGCAAGGCCACAGACGGCAGGCGCCGCTTTGCTATTTTTGTCGCAGCCAGCCGCGTTAGTCATTTAGTCCTGTCATACAAAATGTTTCTTGCATGACTTGAGAGGGAAATAGAATTGCAGCGCTCACTTGTTAGAATCCACTTCCTTTCTCACAGCTCGCTCCTCACTTTCCTGAAGGAGCAGGGAAATCACCATGGCAACAGGGCCAGCCGTCCCATTCTGTGTGCCCACAGTCATCAACAAAGACAGTAGCTCCTCCAAATATGGTGACTTCACCTCCATCAGCCCTTGTAACACTGAAAATGATAATACAGCAAATAGATTTTGAATCCATATTCAAATTGCTTTATTGTTTTTAGTAGTGCCCTCATTTTGTCTAGCGCAGGGTGCACATATGACCCAAGCAAATAAGTCTTTATTAAGCAATAGTCAGATAAACTACATACATGGCAATAACTTCATTAACCCTCATGCATTGTTCGCAAACACTACCCTAATGTGTTGTTCGGGGACAAAAACGTCCCCTAACTTTAACGGTTTTAAAAATATATTAGATAAATATTTTTTTGAAATTTTTTTGCATAGACCTTTTAATTAACTTCAGTTCTAATCAACAGTAGTGAAAAAATCATTTTCCCCCAGGATTTTAACCCTTTAATCACCAATTTTATGAGGGGTGGTGCTGAAAATTGAAAAAAAAAAACACAAAATGGCTCATTTTTAATAGAAAAGGTGAATGTGGACTGGATTCTTTTGAACCTTTATTACAGTCTTGGTCATGTCAAACATCAGTAAAAAAATTGACTTGATTGCATTATTAGTTTTTGCACAGCACTGGATTTTCTTTTTTTCTCCCTAATGTGTTGTTCGGGGACAAAAACGTCCCCTAACTTTAACAGTTTTAAAAATATATTAGATAAATATTTTTTGAAATTTTTTTGCATAGACCTTTTCATTAACTTCAGTTCTAATCAACAGTAGTGAAAAAATCATTTTCCCCCAGGATTTTAACCCTTTAATCACCAATTTTATAAGGGGTGGTGCTGAAAATTGAAAAAAAAAACACACAAAATGGCTCATTTTTAATAGAAAAGGTGAATGTGGACTGGATTCTTTTGAACCTTTATTACAGTCTTGGTCATGTCAAACATCAGTAAAAAAATTGACTTGATTGCATTATTAGTTTTTGCACAGCACTGGATTTTCTTTTTTTCTCCCTAATGTGTTGTTCGGGGACAAAAACGTCCCCTAACTTTAACGGTTTTAAAAATATATTAGATAAATATTTTTTTGAAATTTTTTTGCATAGACCTTTTAATTAACTTCAGTTCTAATCAACAGTAGTGAAAAAATCATTTTCCCCCAGGATTTTAACCCTTTAATCACCAATTTTATAAGGGGTGGTGCTGAAAATTGAAAAAAAAACACACAAAATGGCTCATTTTTAATAGAAAAGGTGAATGTGGACTGGATTCTTTTGAACCTTTATTACAGTCTTGGTCATGTCAAACATCAGTAAAAAAATTGACTTTATTGCATTATTAGTTTTTGCACAGCACTGGATTTTCTTTTTTTCTCCCATTTTGTCCCATAGACTTACATTATAAACACACTTTTTTTGACTGCACAGCCATGGCACTACATAATCATGCATTCTTGATTGTTGGTGGTTTACCCTGTTGGTAGGAGGTAAAATTTGTGATTTTTACAGTTAACAACTTAATTACCATATTAACCCTTTACCTGCAGGCCTGTGCTCATGTAGTGTAGTTTCTGGCTTGTATATGGAGTTATAGGGAGTATTTTAGCACATAATTGTGTGTCTACACACTGTGTGTGTATGTTAGAGAGGAAGAGAGCCATTTGCACACTGATCTTGTTGTCTGTGAGTACACACAACCACAGAGTCTTCATAGTAAACAAAAACAAAGAAAGTGTTGCTATGCACGTGTGGCCCTTTGATGTCTACAGGTGCAGACTAAACAAAACAAAAAGGCAAGTGGTCTTACATGTGACCTTGTGGTCATTTGATGGTGAGAAGAGCAGAAAGCAACATGAAGAGAGGATTCACTTGTGCACAATCTCTGGAAATGATTGTGCAGCCTGGCTCTATGAAGGGCCAGGCTGTGAAGCTGTGAAGGCTGCACAAGTAGACTTGTTCACAAGCGAATCCTTTATTCGTTCACAAGTGAATCCTTCACTCATGCACAGGTGAATCCTCTCTTCATGCTGCTTGCTGCTCTTGTCACCATTAAATGACCAGGAGGATGCATGCAAGTCCACTAGTGTTTTTGTTTTGTTTAGTCTGAACCTCTCAGCATCAAAGGGCCCGGCACTTACTTTTAGGGCTGCAACAAATTTACTTTACTTTACTTTACTAAACTACTTTTAATACTAATTTTAGTAGGGGACTAAACTGTAGATTAGATTTGGTTAGTCAATGATTATTTATTATGTTATCAAGTTATCTATCTATGGTGTCTATTTAGTAACATGCACATGTACGTATGGTCGTGTGGAGCGCAACACACCATGGAAAAGGGGCACTTAGACCTCACTTAGACTAATTCAGTGATCTCAACTGAGACACTAACCTAAAAGTAAAGTCACTCTACTGGAGGACGTGTTTTCCGAAAGCTAAAAAAAAAAAAAAAAACAGCTATTTTACCCATCCACAACTTCAGACGCCAGAACTCCTGGATGTTTTCATTTTACATGCTTATGCATTGCCGTTGTACGTCTGAATTAGGTACACTTCACTTACTTAGTAACTTTATTTTCCTGACTTTCCTTCCCTGACAGTGTGCAAATGGCTCTCTTCCTCTCTAACATACACACACAGTGTGTAGACACACAATTATGTGCTAAAATACTCCCTATAACTCCATATACTTAAGCCAGAAACTACACTACATGAGCACAGGCCTGCAGGTAAAGGGTTAATATGGTAATTAAGTTGTTAACTGTAAAAATCACAAATGTTACCTCCTACCAACAGGGTAAACCACCAACAATCAAGAATGCATGATTATTTAGTGCCATGGCTGTGCAGTCAAAAAAAGTGTGTTTATAATGTAAGTCTATGGGACAAAATGGGAGAAAAAAAGAAAATCCAGTGCTGTGCAAAAACTAATAATGCAATAAAGTCAATTTTTTTACTGATGTTTGACATGACCAAGACTATAATAAAGGTTAAAAAGAATCCAGTCCACATTCACCTTTTCTATTAAAAATGAGCCATTTTGTGTGTTTTTTTTTCAATTTTCAGCACCACCCCTTATAAAATTGGTGATTAAAGGGTTAAAATCCTGGGGGAAAATGATTTTTTCACTACTGTTGATTAGAACTGAAGTTAATTAAAAGGGCTATGCAAAAAAATTTCAAAAAAATATTTATCTAATATATTTTTAAAACCGTTAAAGTTAGGGGACGTTTTTGTCCCCGAACAACACATTAGGGGGTAAAATTTGCCCACAGTGTACCGTTGACCTATGAAAAATTTTAAAATCATATTAACAAAATTTATGTAAAATTAAGCTTATTGAGGAAAAATGATTCAATTTGTCCACATATTGACAAAGTTATGGCCAAAATAAACAGAAAAATTTCTCTCAGAGGACAAAAATGTCCCGAACAACGCATGAGGGTTAATACCTTTGCCGATGAGTTCTGCTTCTGCGTTACATCTCTCGCCACTTTTCAGCATCGCCATGACGGCTCTCAGTGGCACCTCAGTGTCTCTGCGATATGCCAAAGTCTCAGCCAGGTGAAGGAAACCAGAGCGCACTGCAAAGCAAAGATTCATCAATTACTGTTTACATAATATACAGCATCTGTAAATGTAAATAGCTGGGGTGCTCACCATCACTATGCCTGTGTTTGTGAGAGTTCTGACTGGCAAAGGATTTGAGCAGAGTCTTCAGCAGCCCTGGTTCCACAGTGGGGTTTTCTATCCAGTTTAACATCTCAACAATGACTTTCAGGAACAGTGAGGAGAAGACATGGTCCTGAGGCACAAGACGCTGCAGGAGATATAAATATTATAACTGAAAGCTGTGTGAAGCTGCATATACAACAATGCAAGGCCTGTTTGTGTACCTGGTAGAGGTGAAGTTGCCTCATAAGAGGACATGAAAGAGCATGGTTGCGGTGCATTGACATGACAATAGGTCCTGCATGAGCAGATGTAAGCAAGGCGGCGATAGCCTGCAGGAGATGAAATGCCAAACCACCCTGCTGTATCTGGCCCTGTTTGGCTTGCATCAGCTCTTTGGCCAAAGCCTGCTGCAGGGACAGGGAGAGCTGACTGGGAGGAGGGCCGTGCCAGCGAGGGTCCACCTTTAGGGGGAAAATCTATGAAAAGGAAAGGAAACAACAACAAGGAAACAAGTCAGGTTGACACAGGATTTGCTAAAGTTTGAAAAAAAAATTAAATGTCATTGCCACCCGTGTGTGCAACAGTTAAAAAAAAGAGAAAATAAAAAACTTAATACCTGAAGCAACATGCCAGTAAGATCATCATCAGGCCCAACTACAGGAAGCTGACTAGCTGCTCTCATCTTCACAGAGCTATGGGGGGTTTCCACAGTCACTTTAGCTTTATTTGTTTCAGCTGAGTCTGTCAGGACACATAATGTTGACAATGTTGGTATTTGTATTATTGAGAATATATTACAATATCTTATGCAAGGGTAATACGGGAAGACATTTAATACAGCCATTCATTTCTGTGCAAAATGTAAGCTGAAACTGCATCTTAACCATTTGAAGGATAAAGACACTGACCTCTATTTGGAGGAAGAGAAGACCTGAGTAAACCATGGAAGGTATGCCCCCCAGTGGCACCTCGCTCATGCTGCACCTCCACCAAGTGGGCCATGTAGTCTGTTGCAGAGGAAAAAAAGATCACTTGACAAGATTTTCTATGAAGCTAAAAATGTTTTTTTAATGTGTAGTATCTTACGTTTGTCCATGATGTTTTGCTCCAGACTTTGTGGATCATGAGACACAGTCTGATCCAGGTACTGTAGAAGTTTACTCATGCTGGAGACTGGAATGCCAAAGGACTGTACAAACAGCAGCAGCTGCTGAGGCTCCAGGTCTTGTAAAGCTGTGGGAAACATGCATATTGGTCCATTACAAAGTACTTGACAAACATTTTTATGGGCAATAAGAAGTTGTACCTGCGTCAACCAAGCGTGAGACCTCAGATCGGATCATCCTCAGTTTCAGCCAGTCAGGCAAGAGAAGGGCCTCCTCTGATGTGTCAACCAGGAAAGCAGTGGGTAGAGGTTTCTTGTCTGGAAACCAAATGTCCAAAAGAGCGTGGAAATCACTCTCTCCTGTAATTAAATTGACATTAGTAAACATGTTCTAACAACATAAACATTGAACATTACAGTAAACAGGACTACCTTTGGGTGGCCCCAGAGTCAGCAAGATAACCATAGCATGGACTACAAGTATGTGCATTGTAGCAGTCTCTCCTGTAGTCCAGCGCAGGAACACTTGGTCCTGAGATTCTGACTAAAAAAAACAAGAGACAATTGGTCAAGAAAGTGTGTCCTCAAGTAGATCCAATTTTCAAAATGGTAAGTGCCTGCAGTCCTCACCCAGCTGTAAAGATCCTCGCCCTCCTTGGTCTTCCTCATCCTCTTGATGTAAGCAGAGAAGATGGTAAGGAAAGCAGAGAGCACCGCATTAGACTCAGGCCTGCTGGAGTGTTTAGAAAAGAGGTTGTTCATGATAGTGGAGCGCTCGACGATGAGTCTGGCAATGTCCTGCAGAGAGCGAGAGGAAAATAAAATCCATTAAAAATGGTTACAAAGATGTGATGCAAGTTTATAAGCAACTTGCTATAATTACCAGAGCCAAGTCATTATGAGAGGCCTGCTCCTCCACTGGTGCATGCTGGGATAGGTAGATGATATAGGCGCTGATGGTTTGTGGGTCTGTTTCCATGTGAATGGCCTTCAAAAAAGCAAATATACAGTTACAGTTAAACCTTATTGAAGTTTTACATTTGCTTCCAGTCACTGACTCATCAGTGTGGAGTCAAACCGACCTGCTGCAGAGAAGTGGACGTCATGCCTCTGACACTGTCAAACAAAGGGAGCTTTGGGAGGTCTTGTAGCAGCCACTGGTACCCAGGCAAGAGTTCAGCATCCACAGAGTCCTCTTCCATGGGCTGGTCTCTTTCCTCTCCATCTTTCAAACCTCCTTCAGTCAGCACAAGAGACAGACCCTAAAAAACAAATGTTAAAAGAAGTAAACGTGAGATATTCTTAACTGGAACACAATGCTTTTTCATTTTTGTTTGCTTTGTAAAGTACCTTCATAGCTAGAACTCTAGATGCCACCTGAGAAGAACTGAGCCGACGCAGAAAGTAATCCAGCACTTCACATGTTGTCTGTTCATCAGCCTTTGGACCTAACAGAAGATCCTGCAGGCGTCCCAGTAGCTGCCTTTGTTTTTGCTGTCTCTAACAGAAACAAAGTAAATACATCAGGATTAGCCATGAGTCTGTAAGTCCTACCCAAAGGCCATATACCTATAGCCACATAATAAAAACAAACTATCAAAATACTTGTCTCTTCTTGGCCTTCTGCTCTTTGCTTTCTCCTTCGTCATCATCCTCTATTGGCAGGCTATCATCTGCAGCGTCATGCAGAAGGAATTCACACAGGCACTGCACTGGAAGGACATCCAAGGACCCCTCACTGGATTGGACCAAGTCAGCCAACCATGGCATGGACTGCGAGGAAGCCTGTCAAAGATCAAATATACGTTAACATTACACTCCCACTACAACATTCAAATGTCATATTCATAATTTGAGTTTTCTGAATTTGAGTTTAGTAAAGACACTCCTCCTAGTAGCATGCTAAAACTTTTGAGCTCAGGCAAACAAGGCAACACAAGGCAGACACTAAACCAGGTTTTGCAGGAACAACTATAAAAATTCAAACTGCAAATTCAGCTTTATGGAGCGTGTTAGGGTTGAGTTTGTGCCAGGTGTGTACAAGACTGCTACCTGTCTCTGGATGATGTTGAGAAGAAAGTCTGGGTTGCGACTGCGGCAGAGGAGATGACCAAGACGCAGAGACTGGTTGAGACTTTTGACCTGCTCCTGGACCTGAGGAGGAGGTCGGCGAGGAGGACCCCTAAAAACAAACAATAATGTGATGTACTAAAAACATTTTATGATTGCAAAAAAGAATCAATATTATTATATACGGTTCAAGTGCACTTGGTGATGAGAAAAACATCATTGTTGGCCAAAGTGATGTACACATATATAAGAACATATAAAACACATAAATTGATAAAAGGTGGACTTGATGGTCCAGTTGTCACCAGATCTGTTCATAATTTTTAGTGACAATTTCGCAGCATGGGACTGGTTTCGTCTCTGCTTTTTGCAGATGATGTCCTGTTGGCTTCATCAAACCAGGGCCCCCAGTGTACACTGGAACGGTTTGCAGTTGAGTGTGAAGCGGCTGGGATGAGAATCAGCACCTCCAAGTCTGAGGCCATGGTTCTGGGCTCAGGAGAGCTCCTGCCCCACATGGAAGAGTTTGTGTATCTCGGGGTCTCGTTCACGAGTAAGGGAACGATGAAACAGGAGATTGATATGTGGATTGGTGCGGCCAACCCACCCTGTTTTAGTGGCAGATGCACTTTATCAGCATAAAAGTGGAATGTGACACCATGCTTCCTGAGAATAGATCCAAGAGGAAGTATATACGAAAAAAAGAAGAGGGCCAAGTATAGAGCCTTGGGAGACGTGAGAGGCGCTGCACGAGACTCTGCATTTTTAATATCAGTTTTACTATGTATGTGGATGCTCTCATTCATCCGGGTCAGTCAGTCATTTCGAAGCGTTTAAATCGAGGCAACTGGACTCCAGGATTGTTTTTTGACAACATTTCGCTACACCCCCAAGTAGTTTCTTCAGTTCAGCAGATCTCGGGGGAGTGGCGAAATGTTGTCAAAAACAATCCTTGAATCCAGTCTCCTCGATTTAAACTCTTGGAAATCAGTTTTAATTTGGCTGTTCCCCAAAATATAAGTGAAGTCAAATGTTCTAACCATGCTAGGGTGGAACTAATCCCTTAGTATCTTACTGTGGGTCCAGGCTGGTAAGCTGAGACAGCAGCAGGCTGTTGCTCTCTGTGATGGTCTGTTTGGTAGAGGCTGCTGCCAAGTGGCTTTCAAACGCCAGGATCTCTTGTTTCTCTCTCTGGGAGATCTGCAGCTCCCTGTTGATCATCTCTGTTTTTGTGTCCTCATCCGCAATGGTGCAAGGAGGGTATGTATAGTTACTTTTAAAAACACAGAAAAAAATCGTATTAGCACTTTTGCATTATCAAAACAATTGGGATTAAAAAAGTATTTCTGATTCTGATGATCATATTTAAGAGGCTCAATGGTCATTAATACTTACTTTGTCATAACCATCTCCATGAGCATTTTGAGGGTAGGATAACCATCCCAGGCAGCCAATCCTATATACAATATAGAATACATTCATCAAAAATATGGCCTATAATACACACAACTTATTGTATGTATATATACATAAGTGACTGCTGTACCTATCTTCTGAGGATTAAACGCAGCCACCACCAGCAACAAAAGCCAAGCCTTCCAATAGAGTGTGGATATAGCCAAATTTGGCGGTTGGTATCTTAAACATAAGGAGTCATTTGTTATTTTCATCTGTAAACTGTATGCATTTTTAAAAGCCATTAAAGACAGCTGGCCTACCCTGCAGGCAGCTGAATGTTCTCTGGGTGGTGGTATGTACACAGATTCAGCACTGCATCAATGAGTTGGATCCTTTCCACTCTCACAACCTCAAGATCTGCTTAATGAGAAACAGTCAAGTCAGCTCTGCAGTGCATAAATATCATTAAAAAACATGCCAAGCGGTCTGTACCAACAAAAACCATATTTCCTTTGTTCATACTTTCCATTATTTAAAAAACTAGCATTGTGAAGGCTGCTTGGAGGACAGATCATTAAACTGACATACAAGTGTTTATGAAATATCCAAACACTCTGCCAGAGTGTAATACAAATATCTTTAACTGTGATCATAAACATTTACAGTCAAAACTTCACACACACCATCAGACTGAACTCCAGCAGCTCTCTTAACCAGATGATCTGCGAGCTCCATGGCATCAGCCGGCCCCAGAGGCAAATCACGTGACAACCCGATCACTAGGATGCGCATCAGCGTGTCCTCCAGCAGAGGCACCTCGGAACAAAGGCGGAGGAAGAAACTGAGGAATGAAACAGAAGTGTCTCAATAATGTGACAATAGTAGTGATGAGTGATGTGTGAATATTGTAGGAAGGCTCACTTTCTGTCACTCTCTGGAGGCCAGTTGTCCCACTTGTAATATGTTTCTGGCTGCTCTGTAAAAAGCACTTTGTGGAGGCTGCAGACACGAAGGACATAAATCATATAAGAAGAAGCAGAGAACATGACCAGACTGTCATGTAGAGAAAATAAAATATATAACACGTCAGGTACAGACCAGTGAACGTAATCTTTTGCACCAACTTTGCTGATGGTTGGAACAACAGTGTGAAGCCACCACACAGCATCTCTCTGGATTGCAGCGATCTGATTTTGAAATGACCTCAGGACCTCCAGATCTGAAACAAACCAGGAATATGTTTAACACAAAGCAAAGACATTTGTCCTTTTATACAGACACTGTTAAAGAAATACACTCAACATACTTTTCTTCTCTCCTTTGTCCCAGGCAATGCCAGCTTCCTTGACCTGAGCAGTGATGCCCAACATCATGGAGACAGTCAGTAAATCTGTCACCTGGATGACAAAGCGCTCCTAAAGGAGAAACGGTGAGAAGCAGTTCAGTTTCAAGTTTACCCTAAACAGAGCTGAGGAAGGAGGGAGAATTGTCATTATCTGCCTACTTTGAACTCCATGTCCACATAGCTGGTCTCCTTTCTTTCCTGCATCAAACCAAAGCAAAAGGACTGAAAGTTGATCTCATGCTTGGTCTGTTTGATAATTTCTCTCAGCAAGGCACGGGAGGCACGGAGGTAATCGTCCTTATTGGTAAGCAAGTCCTGGAACACCATCGCCAAGAACTACAGACACAAACATACAAGAGGAATGGTGATTTTAAGAACATCTTAAAACCACAAGGTCTAATTTAATGATTCACATGGGCCTAGTTTCACCTTTGGAGCCTGCTCCGGGCTGTGCTGCAGCACTGTATGGAGGACCTGCATATTGTTGGGATTCCTGGCATTAGACAGCTCATTAAAGATCACCAGCTTCACCATAGTGGCCAGGTTGTCTCTGTGCGCATTTAGCAGTTCCCTGGAGAACCACATCCAAAGCACCAGTTAGTGTGAGTGAAACCAAACTGGAGCTAAGCGAATAAGTACAACTCTACAGACCTGACACACAGCATGTAGTGGTTGAGCAGGACTTTAGGTTTAAGGCGGATCTTGATCAGGTTGGAGATCACCTCCATGTCTTCTGTTCCATGGGTGTTGCAGTTCATGCACAAAGACATGAGGAGGTCTTGAGCAGGCCGAGTCAGCTGTGCACACAAAATAGATTATTCGGCTGTTCTTAATGCAATATTCAAGCTAGGCATATTAACAACGATCTGGCTTATTACATATTGGAGACTGCAAACTCACCTTTGGGTTCTGGAGCCACATCTCCAGCCTCTGCACAGCCATCAGCCGTGCCTCTTTGTACCCGCATGTGGCTGTGAGCAGACGCAGCAGATTCCGGGACACATTGTCCATCGGTTGTCTACGATTCAACTGATCCCTGAGGACATCCAGCACATAGTCCTCCACACTCTCTGCCAGTTCATCATACCTACAGTTAGCCAGTGGGGTTAAGAAAAAACATCGCATAAACTCCATGAATAAATGTAAATGGAACACTTGTCATATCTATATGATTAGTTATCATACCTTGGCATGACCTGCCCTTCATCCTCAGGGCTGAGTTTCTCTTCTGCTATCAGCAGTTCAGCCTGGCTGTCATCCTCATCTGGGGTAGAGGGATGAGGACTGCTGCCTAGAAGAAGCCCAAAAGCATGACCAATTAGCACTTAATCAATCTTAACATGTCAGGCCTGTGTGTAATGTAGTGTACCTGCACTCAGATCACCAGCAGTGCGACCAGTATCAGCCTGCAGCAACATACTCTTTGGGGGCATCTTTGTGCCAAAAGCAGTCTGAATGTTGTCCACAAAATTCTTGCAGTGAGAACTGTCCACCCAGATTCTTTCCCCCAGCGAGTCCTCAATGTACACCTGAAAAAAAATACATGTATAAATATATCTACGACAGAAATAAAATGTTGATTTAAATGGACATATAACTTTTGTTTGAATATATAGAGCGCTCTCACTTTGACAAAAATCTCTGGCCAGTTCTCATCCTCCTCGTAGGCTGCCATTAGCAGATTGCATGCCAGAACAGACACCAGGCTGTTGCCCTTTGCTTTAAAGTTGATGGAAGCATCCCGACGCAGGAGGCTGCACAATGCCTAGTGATGAGAGAGAGGCACATAAAAAAATGTTTCATTTCAGTCTAACCTGCTTCCAATACTGTGAGAGGAAACATGGTGTTCAAAGTTGGGCTACACCCAAATATTTAGCTTTCTGGATATATGCTCATTGGGGGAATATCATTCACCCAATGAGCATAATATATTATTAAAATTATTAACTAATCTAAATTAATGCCAAATACACTGAAGTTGACTAGGATGACAATTAACACTCCCTGTGTGTAGGTGTACATTCTTGTCTGGACATATATTTCAGAGTTTTACCTCAATAATTCCTTCAGTAGCGAAAACATTGGGTTTGATTTTGGCCAGAAACATGAGGCTGAGGTACAGCGTGATGTCAGGCTTGGCTCTGTTCATCTTCAGTTGTTTCACTGCTCCACACAGCAATCCTTCAATGCGATCATCATTTCCTTCTGACTCTGCAGCTTCAATCTCATCCAGAAGCACAGCTGGAGACACTGAAGTGACAAAAGTAAGTTTTTATTATTTTCCTGTTTATCTTTTAACCATTCCCTATCAAAAATAAAGACACAAATCGACTGACTCACCCTCAATCGGTACCACTGATGGTTCCTTTATTGAGGGTGATATAGCCCTCTTATCAACAGCTGCAACATCAGCGAGTCGTCCCAGAGCACTGACTGGAGGGGTGGTGGATAGTTTGGGCCGCTTAGCAAGATTGGACAGACCCGATGACGAAGGTAGGGTGGAGGAAGTCTCTCTCTTGCGGTCAGCAGGTAAACCTGTGGATGCTGGCTTCAGGTGAACAGCGGGGGCTTTGGGCTCTCCACCCTGGCTCTTTGATCCAAGAGCAATAAAATCCCCTGGCGGTGGGTGTCCTAGGAAAAGCAGATGTCAGTTAGAATTTACTTCTCTTAGTTACCATTCTAGGATTAAAACGTGTCATACCTGATGGTTTTGCAGCACTGGGCCGCCTAAGAGCTTGAGGTTTTGCACGATTCATCTTTTCTTACGGGACAGGATGGCATCACCTAGCTTAAAGTAGCCTCTGTATGAAAATAAACACGAAATAGGCAACGTTAGCTAACATCACTGAGCCTTTTAAGGACCAAAATCACAAAAAACTGCTGCATAAGAATTACAGACTACGAGTAAGAAGAAAAAATATGTTCAGTGTCATTTGACTGTTTGAATACTATTCATTTGTATAACACCCGGCACAAAAAAATGCTAGGCTAACAACAAACGCTATTGGCAAATTCAGCTAGTTTACCGGTTACCATGGACAGCGAACAAGCGTACATTTTGCTTTTATTTACATCCAGAGTGGCTCATTTGTTTGAAATGTTTCATGAAACTCACCCAAAACGAACAACTTTGCGCAAAATATCCTTACATTAGCCGCCTTAGACTATCAGACGGACGTAGCCATATTGGCTTCTTCTTCTCTGTTTGGAAGTTGTTTGCTGATTTAAGGCTCTACACCGCCACCCAGCGGCCCGGTCAGGTAGCGATATTACTCAAGCAACAGACTCAAGAGGCACACATCAGTTTTAACATTAACCAGAAGAATAACCGTTTTATATAAATATATTAATTGTAATATTTTTACAAAAATGTAATAATTAATAAAGGATACAAAGCAATATCACAACTGACCAGCAGATGTCAGTTTCACTTAATGAAAGAGCTTCAAATCAATTATTAATATAGTTCAATTTCTGACAACAAAGTCCAATCAGTCAATCAGTCACCTGAATACTGCTTATAAAATACTTTCTGTGCTTCCATGTTGATAATTGGGTCACTAGTCCATCCCCACAAGTAATGCATCACATGTATGTATACTATTCCTGACATATGATTTTGGACTGATCATCATTTCTAAAGATTAAAATAGTTATTAACAGTGGAGACAAGAAAGGAACGGCACAAGTTGTGTGGTTGATTATAAGTATATACATTTTCCAGGTAATGTTTTGGTTTTGCTCTCGTGAAAGTTTCAACAGTGGTACAAACTTTTAAATTCATACTAGTTTTAAATTCCAGTGATTGAACACAGGGTGGCAGTAGTACATAACATCCCCATACATTACCACTTGATTTATATTTTAGTGCACCTAAATTAAAGCCTTAGCAATGTAGTTGTACTCAGGATGACCTGCTATGATTGCAAAAGAACATTTAGACATTCAACAACACAGCAGCCTCAACCTAACGACGGCAGATCCAGAATGTTGGAGCAGTGTGGAGGCATCACTTTTTTAAAGCATGTAATTTTTCATCTCTACAACGCTCTTTCATTATTCAGAACTTTCCATGCCCCAAGGAAAACAAAATCATCAAAGCTTTACCAGCCTTAATAATGTCCATATTTAGTCCCACCCATGGTCAGTGGCGGTGATTTGCTCATTCCTCCAGCGTTGCTAAGCTATGACAAGACTATCAAGTATACACAGAGGCTACTTGCACCTTCACAGAAGTATTCTGAAGACTTTTATTTTGTTGACTGAGTAGTTTTCAGTATGAGAATCTTGCTTTGTGACATTAAACAGTCCACTACTACTACTACTGTAACTCCACCATGTTCACTTCCATACAGCTCTATGGCTGCCAGACGGTTACGTAAAGTGTTTTCATATGAAACACATTTTGATGAAGTCAGTGGAATGTTCAGTTCCAAATTAAATCTTGTGTCATATGGGAAGTCTACAAATCTGCAAAAACAATTCCGTAGCTTTTGAAATTACGTACGGCCTCGCACTGTGCCAGAGGCAGCTGTCTAACGTGTGAGGCATTTTTTAGCAAGCTATTCCTGAACAACGTGGAAACATCTACAAGACTCATTGGTAATGCTGTTAACTTCAGATTCAAATATCCCGTATGGTCACTGTCAGCCTTTTTCTTGCTAATAATTTAGAGCATTTGGCTGAAAAAAATGATCCCCTTACAACAGGGGGCCTCTTTGTACCAGATCAGATTTCTGAGTTCAACAGTCTGAGTCAGAAAGAAGCAAGATTAGTGACTCAGTGTTACTTCCTGTAATCCAAAACTGCCTGCAAAAACTCAGACCCCACAGCATGCTGAGCTGAAAGAGTCTGCTGCACATGGGCCGCTGCTGTTTTTGTTTTGTTGGGAGTCAACGGGTGTATTTCAGGTCATCTACATACGCTGCCGCCAGATGGACAGTAATTGGGTGGTATGGCATGGACTGAGCAGCTGGGTGTTGAGCTGATGCAGTGTGTCAGTATTGTTCCTGCTGAGACTTCCACACTTCTGTCTTTAACAGACACTATTCCACTCGTCTCTATACTTTCTGCACTTTTTCTGTCTGTCTACCTTTATATAACATAAACTTTATGTAAACTCAGCGCTGCAGTATTGTAATGTTACATTCTTAAATATGATCACTGTTAAATGTAATCTCATTTTTGTCTCAACTCAAAGATTTCTCAGTCTCAGTTTATCTTATCTAACATTGAGATTTTACCTCTAATCTCACTCTAATCTAATCTAATTTTAACACATCTCAACCATCTAACTCTATCACAGATCTGTTCTCATCCATATAATCTCTGCTCCATTTATTGAGAAAACTCTCATTTCTGATCTTGTAATATACAAATCTAATCTAAAACTCCTTACTCAGTATGTTCTCTGTAGTCCTCTGAAATTCAGCATAATCCCAGCTAATTATGTCTTCACACTGCAATACAAAGTTGCTGTATGCATTTAATCTCAGCATCTGCATCTGCATGTAATCCACTGTAAACCAAACTAATTTAATGTAATCACATTTTCTACTCTACTGTGTTCTAATCCAATCTAATCTCCAGTCAAAGACTATGTATGTCTTCACAAGGTTGTTCAGATGTTTGCATCTCTAATCCAATGATTTCATATCATTCATTACTTAATCTAAATATACATTTCATCTCATCTTCTCTCATCTATGTAGTCTCATCGCATCTGTCGTCTAGGTTTGTCTATAATCTAATCCGAATCTCTGCTTTGTCATCTTTACTTATATAAATGACTTATACTTTACTTATACTTTACTATATATATATATATATATATATATATATATATAAAACCTCATTGCAATACATCTACTGTAATATTATCTGTCATTTAATCTGAATCTCATCTCATGTCATCTTTTCTTATCTATGTAATCTCTTTGGATCTCTTATCTAATGCATTTTATCTGTAATCTAATCTGAATCTAATCTGTTCTCATTTCTCTGCTTAATGTTTGACTTTAAGTTACCCTTCCCGACAAAGCTGTGTGTTTTTATCTTGAAAACTCTACAAAAACAAATGGCCAGTGGTTCACCTACTGATGCATGCACCCACCACTCATGGCAACACAGAGGAAATGAGCTGTTGTTCTTTGTGGTCAGTGCTTACAGAGTTAAAGTCGGTTACTCATGGCTAGTTTATTTGCTTCTTACTTGAAACATGCTTCGGTGCATATGAAAGAACCGACCCCATTGACTTCAGTAAACAATTGATCCCACATGCGATTCCAGAGAAGAAGCTGAATTGCTGAGTCATGAGCCGTCAACAATGACACGAGGAGTGAATCTGCCACTCTGGCACAAAGCCTGGGTTTAATAAGTGTGTTGGAGTTGTTAGTCTGTTTCAGTGGAAGCAGACCTTTGAGAGTTGTACTGTAAAAGGCAGCATTCCTTTTGTGACTCAGTGTTTTTATCTATAACGTCAGTGCTTTGGAAAAAAAAGCAAAGTGTAAACCCTGCTCACAACTGACAGACATCTGTGTGTGGCCATATCTAGCTCAGCATTTATTATTTATTTACACAACAGTCATACTTTAAAACGTCACGCTTTTATTTATGTCTCTGTGTTTCCCCTTCTGTTTTGTCCTACAGAGGCTAAACTTAGCACCAAGCCGATGATGATTCAGGTATAAAGCCATGAATCAATGGAGGGGAAAAAAAATTCTTTCATCATCAGTGTTTCGATGACAGCACATTGATGGTGCAGTTTGTATTCTAAAAGAAGATCTGACAGCTTTATAAATGTTACCAAAGGAGATGAGAGCCCAATGAAAATGTCCGACATGTTCGTAAAGCACATCTTCATTTTATCAGTGCTGCTACAGAGACTCCACATCCACATGTCTGTCTTTCCAAGATGAAGATGCCAAGAGCTGTGATCTAATCTTTAATGTGTTTTTAATTACTCATACACACAACAAGTGTTAACAGTGGAAAATCGTTCTCTTACCATTTTACTATTACTACTATTAGTATTGTATAATCAATTTACTCAACTAGTAATTATTATTGACTATTAATGTATTGATAAATTGTAAGTCCAGTGGATCCTACACTGCAGTGGAAATAGGAGTGAGCTGACCAGAGTGGCTGGTTCCTCTGTAAACGTCACTGTATCACAGAGTTCCTGTTGTCTAAACACACCTATGGAGAAGCATCATTTTATTGTTTTTGGGGAAAAAAATTAGGAAATATGTACTTTATTCTTCCTATTTCCTTATTTTCTGTGGCAGAAAATAACTGAATGTGACCCATAAGGTTGTACAGTCTATGATTAGTCCAGTCAGCAGATAAAACAAAACGACACAAAAACATTTTCCACTTTACTTGAACTGTGTGGCCCTCATTGTTTATAGAGTAAACACGCTGCATCTGAGTCAACCTCAAAGTCGAGGTCTCCTTCCATCCCACGGGCTGAACGGGAAAATCCATACACAGGCCTTTTACAAGGCTGCACAACTTAACATATTTGCATCCAGTGCTTAATTGCCCAGAATAACCTGTGACGTTACTGGCAGCCGTGCAGTTAAAATAAGAGAAATCCTGTGACTGCTGGGCTACTACACCACATACTTTCCTCAGGAATGGAATGCTGCTGCTCCCTGAGACAGAAAGTGGGAGGAGGTCGCTGTTTTCACTTAGTTTGTGCACATTTTTCAACACTTTGTAGTGAGGAGCTCAAAAAAATGGACATACAGGAGGAACTAGAGATGAGACACGTTAAAAAAATGTAACTTTTTCTTCTTTAATACCGGCAGCGCTTTGATTAGTTTTGTAAAGTAAGCAAAAGCAGTCGCCAGCAGTATCTATCTTCTATTTATGGCCTCCCCCTCGGCCCCCCTTTCCCAGACTGACGTCAGCAGAAAGTTATTTTCATGAATGGAGGGGGCGGTCACGAGGAATCGGTGACGTGAGTGCTTGCGGAAGCAGAGCGTGGAATGTTGGTACATTGTTGTTGTTTTGTAGTTAATTTAGTACGAGGATACAGCGCTGCCCGTCAAGCTGGACTCTTTTACTCCAAGTGCGTAAAAGTGACTTCGTCGGCTGAATCGGAGACATATACTCCGCCACTTTTACGCATTCCAGGCTCCACATATATCCGCGTCCACAGAGGTGAGCTTGTTGTTTTTTTTTTCCTTTTGGGAAGATGTTTTGACATTCCTTTCTAAATTGCACAAGTTCTCACGGTGACATTTTGGCGCACGCAGGCAGGTTTGTGTCTTTTTTTTTTGGTTTGATCCGTGTTTATGAAAGTTGGTGTTGACTTTGTGGATTGTTTCAGTCGCGCCGACACGTGTTGTGTTGGAGAAACATAACATAATGCAGCGTAGAAAGAAAACGATATTAATGTCTTTGGTGATTTTTCTTTTGATTTTAGAAATTTATTTAAATATTATTTCATAAAAATAATAAAATAGGGCACAGGGAAAAGCATGGGCGTGTTTGTTAATGTAAAAAATAATAATAAATAAAAAAAATGAATAAAAATAAAACATTATTTCAAAGCAGATACAGCTAATGTTAATGTTGTGGAATATATATAAATATATGCCTATAAAAAACATTGTTTTGTTTACTATTTATAGCCTACTTTATGTTACGGGCTTTTACCTCCTGACTGGCATTAAATATATTTCCAGCATTTTCACATCCACTTTAATTCAGGTTGCTTTCAGATGGTGTTTTTAATAGACTTTGCTATAATGCATAAATACCATCCTTGGTTTTGACAACGGAATCAACACGTGCTCTGCATTTTTAGACATGTGGGACAAAGGGCAGAGTTGGGACCACCGGGGCTGCAGTCACTAAACATCAGGAGGAGCGCATATTTCCACAAACTATAAATCACTCTGTGGAAGACGGGCTGGCTTTTGTCTTATCACTGTTTAAACCTCTCATCATAAATCTCCAGGCTAAGAAATGACCTAATAGAATTTCTCAACTGTGACCTCACCTTTTGAATAACTTGAGGAGTGACCTTTTTAATACCATTGTGATAATGGAAAATATGTGTGTGTTTGGCTTTAGATTTTGAGTCTCTGAACGGCCTCTTGTTCATCTTGGTGCTCTCTCCTCTGTCATGAGGCTAACATATGGTTCCATCACCAAAGTGATGATGTCTTTGTTGGATGGAGAAGTTACAGCTGCTGACTCATTTTAGCACCCATGGCACATTGGGAGAAATTTCCCCTGGTGTATATATATATATGGGGTTGAATTGTCTCTGTGGTTTCTCTGGACAGTGGTGATAGATGAAAGCAGCATGCAAATAAAAAAAGTGTGCACAGTGTGAAAGTGAAATATTTGTGGTTAGTGATGACTCATAGGGAACAAGTTCGCTGTGATGTGTTTTCTGCTCTTACAGGAGAAAAAACGTTGGTGTATTGACTATTAGATGCTATATTTTGTATAATGTATGTATGAGGTGACTGTGAACTGTTATATAGTGTCTGACAGCACTAACTTTGCCACCCACAGTGATTTGCATCCTGTCTTTTCCTGCTTTTCTGACAGACTGACCCTTTCTTTAACCTCACTCTGTGTCAGGTTTAATCATTTATGTATTTATAGAGTTGTTTTCTGCATAAAAAAAAATTGCATTTCTTTGCATTCTTGACATTTCTTGACATCCCATCTGCGTCTTTGACTGAGAGATAATCCTTTTTCCTAAGATAATCTGTGAGTTCTCCTCCCTTTTCCCGTACAAAAGTTCCGGCAGCCATGCCAACCATTTCCAAGGTTCTCTGTACTTTTCCTTCCTCTTAGTTGAAACAACGGGATTTTCCAGGAAACGTCAGATCAGGAGGGTGTGATTCCCTGCCGCTGGTCGTCGCTTTTACCAGTAAACAGCATGACTCACCGCTCAGCTATGCTCTCCATTTCCTTCACATATTATCCCACCAAATGTGCTGCGCTAGAGAAAGAGCAGAGCGCTTGAATTCCCCCCCACCTCCCTGCATTAAAAAAAAAGTGCAAGAAAAGCAAGAGCTTTCTCAGACTGTCAAGGGAAGCAACAAGTCTGCTAAAACCTGCTCCCAAAGTGACACAAAAAGAGAAGAAAAAACAAAGAGTCCAGACAAGCAAATGCTCCATTTATCACAGTGAAGCCTTTGATATGCTGTTTATTTTAGGGGGAAGACTGGGCCCCACAGTTACCTGCTGGAACTGAAGACCAACCATGAACTTGACCAGATCCCTGACTTTAAAAACATTGGGGGTCAGGGAGGAAAAAGAAGCTACATATAGGTTTACAAAGCTCATTTTGTCACAAAAAGGAGTCACAGTATTTAATGAATTTGCCTGGCTTAGGCTGAAATGTAGTCATGTAAAATGTTGTCCTTCTGATACATCAACCCAGATACATCAAAGAAAAACTAGCAAGAACTAAGGCTGACTGTGGTCAGAAGAAGTGTCAAAGTGTCAAAAACTGCAGTTCTACCTGCAGCCTATAGGGGCTGACTCCAAAAGTGAGTCATTCCCTATTGACCTCCATTTTAAAAACATGTTTACAGCCTGAATTTTTATAATGCTCACGTGTATGTTTAATGTTATATAATTATTGGAATGGCAGGTGGGTAAGTGAGCTTTCTGCCCACCTGTCAGCCTGACCACCTCTCTTCCACCTCCTCCATCTGGAGGTTAAGGTGGAACATGGGGACTGTTAGAGCCTTCTCAAAACAGTGAGATGCTCTGTCCATAGTTATATACAGTCTATGGACGCACAGATCTACTACTAATATCAGATATTGGCACTAATATTGACCAAATAGCTAGATCAGCTAGCTAGATCATGTTGTTTAATGGGGTGGATCTGTTCACTTTAAATCAGCACATGTATCCTTACATAGGGCAACAAACCAGAGGGAGTCAGTATTTCACACTTGCCATGCAGAACAACTTTGACAGCTACGTGCAACATCTGCAAAATATATGTTATTGGTGGATAACAAAGCAACCGAACACACCACAAATGTGACAGCAAACAGCCTGTTAGTTTATCTGTTCTGTGAGTGGAAACACCTCTCGATACCAACCAAACAGCTGAGCAAGGAAACGCAGATGTGACAAAAGCTGCAGTTCCTTGCACAGCCACTTGAGGCTGGCTTCAATCACCAAAGAACTGCTAAAATATTTATTTACAGCCTGTGATACCAGCAGGTGGTGTTAGTCTGTGTGTGTGTCATCTTCTTGTGCACTGGTTTATTACAACAGCCAATCGGAGGGATCATTCTCACTGACGTGGCTAATTCAACATGCCGACTCAGCTGAAAGCTGTGCCAGTGGTGCAGGGCCACAGGTGCTCCCAGGTTGTCTGATATTAGCCAAAGGCTGACCCTCAGCCTGGTACCCAGCGCAGATTGCACCATCTGCTTCTACAGTTAGTTTAAGTTTACACTGAGGTAGCTCAAAAACACACACATCTACAACTACAGTAGTAGCAACCTAAGCCGACTGTGCCATCTGAACCAAAATGTTGCACTTGAACACACCAAGCAGACTACAGGCAATGACCAACTTGTTACCAACATATTATTTCTCAGCAGTCTTACACAAGACACTTTGTTGCTTGATCTTAAGTTTCTTCATTCCAGATGGCCATATTGTTCTAAAATCATTTGCACATTGGAATGTTCAGAAGAGATGAAGAAGGGGAAAAAAAACTGAGAGGAGCTTATCCCTACTCTGCTGGATTGCTAGTGCCAGTGGTGTGGGACACATCACAAGAAAATAGGGCCACACGCGCTCTGACTGGTGTGTCACATGCCTTTAATGGGTTCTGTACAAACAAAGAACAGAAACACAGCTATGAAATGTGCGTTTATTGGGAGGAAATGGTTAATAGTAGCCTTTTTTTTTGCTGTATACTGAAAAGTAAGGCGTGTTGTTTACAAAGAAAGACTGACTTAAACACATGTGCACGCAGGCTGCTTTTGATTTGTTTGTCCAGAATGATGGCCGCTTGTGAATTCCAGACATTTTGTGAATTTCGCAGCCATTGTTTTACAAGTGGGATCGTCTGCACTACCCCCCCCCCCCCCCCCCCCCCCCCCCCTTCAACCGCCCAAGTGCATGGCAGGACATATTCAGACTGCATGCGAAGATCTGCCTGCCTGCATATATGCACATGTGTGTTCTTTCAGGAATGTAGAAGGGGGGGTTGTGCTTTATTCGCCATCTGTGGCTTTCCTTTGAGGTATTTTCCCAGACTCCCTTTTCTTATGAAAAAACCTAATAGGAGTTGCTTTGGTTTGGTCTGTGTGGCACTGTCATTATAAAGTGTGTGTGATATAATTGCTGCTTTTCTTTAACTCGGTGGAAACGTTCAAGATCATGAAAACATTGTCCCTGTGCAAGTTGCACAAACATAAGCGCATGCCTAAGGAATTTGCAGGGAAACAACCTTGCCTGTTGGTCGGGACTGGGGCCCTTTCTTGTATGAAGAGAGGGAGGCCCCTGCACTGCTTTTCCATGATCTTTGTAAAAGGAATATACCCAGGGACCCCCCACCCCCCTCTGATGCAATCCCACTTAAATCAGACCCTTTCAGCCAACTAGAGTGTTTTCATGCGCTTCATCTTGATTTGAAATTCAATTTTGTAAATAAAAGAGTGCAACACATTGTTTTTTTTAAATCTCTCACATGATTTTGTTTTTTTAGCTGCATTAGCAATATTTATAGCCCAAGATGGGGAAAACATCCTAAAACGCACAGCCACACCCAGACTTTTTTTTCTTCTGCAGACCACAGAATATCACTTATCGCGTGCTGCTTTAAATTGTTTAGTTGGCAGAAATTTGTGTCAGCACTGTGTGTGCTAAATATATCCAGCAGAGTTAAATAAGGGCATAGAGCAGCTCAGGAAAGCCCAGTGTGTAAGAGGATCCGACCGGAGAGAGAGAGAGAGAGACATCCAATCGATAGACTACATTGTCTCGCAGCAGAAAATACATCAGTGACTATAAAGGAAAGTATTTCTCTGTGTGACACTCTGTCTCCAGGAATTTTCCACATGCTGCTGCGTAAAGTTCAGCATTAACTGTAAATGTTACGGGGGTCTGTTTCAATGTGTGATGAGGAGGCAGAGCGGCAGGAGTCAAAGGGAAAGATCATCATCTTATTTGCACTATGTATGGGCTGTGTTGCGGTTATGAATGAGACTTGTTTACCCTTTTGGTGACCATGTGACTCACACTCCCACGCCCATTGGCAGGGCGTTTCCATGGTAGCTGTAGAGCATGGAACAGTGCGCTGGTAGTTAAGCTGGCCTGTCGGTCCTGAAATGGAGCCTTTGGGGGGTGGGGGGTGGGTGGTGGGGAGGGTTGAGGGATCACAGCTCAGCGTGTTCGCTTTTTTTGGCCATGGCAGCAGTCTGGAAAGCATGTGGCTCGCTCTAATGAGGCTTTGCTAAAAACTACCCTGGCAAAAATGGCTTAGGCAGAGGGGGAGCTGAAATGCAAAGTTCTGTGAAGAGCAGAGGAGGGTGGGGTGTGTGTGTGTAGGGTGGGGGGTCGCCTGCTTCTAATTTTGCTTGGTCTAGTGAACTACATTGCAAGGGCAGCCCTCCACTACTAAGTAAATAAGTGTGCTGGTAATCAACGGTGTCATGCTGCCCTCTGCTGGCATCTATTAAGACAAACACTCGTGTTGACACAGAGTGATGTAATGCTGGAATGTTGTGATGTGTGTGTGCAGTGAATTTATAGAGAGGAGTGTCAGAGGTAGCAGAACATATGTGTATTCAACACAAGCCCTGCATTAAAAATCAAACTTGCCACACTATGATGACATACATTTTTGTTTTACATATTATGATAACTGCATATTTATAGTGTAGAAAAATGTATATAGATTGTATATAAGATATATTTAAAGAGCTGTTAATTTTCACAGTCTTAATTTTATCCTTCTTAATAGTTATCATTCTAACATGGTGCTGTGGACCAATTAAAGGCCAAGAAACGGGACTAACATCCATTCACAGTCTTTTTTTCTCTTCTCTGTAGGAAGTACAGCACTTTAGTAACCGTATTCTAAATGTTGTGTTTGTTGTGTAGCTACTTACATTGTTTTCCTCTTCTCAGAGTGTCTTCTGTGAGATTGTGGTCAGTTGTCTGCATGCAGGGAATGACGACTCACTTCAAGACGAGCAAAGCTTTAAAGGTAAGAGTGAGAGATGTGTGAGAAAATGTTTGATGTGACGCTGCTGTTCTTCATCACATGGTCACTTCCTGCAGGTCAAGAAGGAGGTAGGAGAGAATGCCCCGGCGCTCAGCGACGACGAGCTGGTGGCCATGTCTGTGCGGGAGCTCAACCAGCACCTGCGTGGGCTGACCAAGGAGGACGTCGTCCGGTTAAAGCAGCGCCGGCGGACCCTGAAGAACCGTGGTTACGCCGCCAGCTGCCGCATCAAGCGTGTTACCCAGAAGGAAGAGCTGGAGAGACAAAAGACAGAGCTGCAGCAGGAGGTGGACAAGCTGGCCCGTGAAAACGCCAGCATGAGGCTGGAGTTGGATGCCCTGCGAGCCAAGTACGAGGCCCTGCAGTGTTTTGCCCGGACTGTGACCCGAGGGCCCCTCTCGCCTGGCAAGGTGGCCACCACCAGCGTCATCACCATCGTCAAGTCCACCAACCACAACAACTCCAGCCCAACCCCGTTCTCGGCTCCTTCCTAGTGTTGACAGGACTGGGCTCTCCTTCCTGGTTCTGACCTGGCCTGAACCCGCTCATCCTGTACTGAGAGGACGCTCAGTAGTTAGACTGAGGGATGGAATGGGGTGGCGAGGTCTGATGTGATGTTATGCTGCATTCACAATTCTGTCTCCATCCCTTCTGTCTCTCTTACACACCTTGTCTGTGCACTGTGCAAACTCCCCCGTCCCTGACCCCCAGCACCGGCAGGGTGTCAGGCCTCTGTGACCCTACCTCTATGACTAACAGCACAGATTTGCTTTTCTGCCACGCCTTTACTACGTTGAAGCCCATGGTCTGGGACAGCCTTTAAGAAAAAATATGATCTAGCAATGTAAAAAGAGCCTTAAATACATGAACATCACATCTCAATGAGGTGTTAGCTTTCCAGCATAGCCACAGATACCAGATGCCTTTGAGAGGCAGCCAAACACAGCAGCAGATGTTTTCGCCGATAATGTCCCTCTTCTCTTTTTAGGAGGTGCAAAGCAGTAAAATCACAGGTTTGAGTGTTGTTGAAGTGAAAACGCCGCACTGACCAAAATTCCGTCAAATGGCTCTACTAGTTGCTGTGAAGTCATTGGAATCAGGTTGTAAGCAGTCTGAGGGCTTCCATGGCAGTCCAAAGTGTCAAACCAAAAGTAAACGGACACCATATAGGATACTGCTTGTCTATTTTTAGCCTTAAAGGAGGAAACGTTCAAGCTACTAATGATTTTTTTTTATTGATTGATTGCTTATTATTGAATGATCAATGTGTTCAGACATTTTTTTTTCTGACAAATCGGTAAAGAATGTTCCAGTTTCCACATTCATTCACTGGGTAATTATTGCCTAATGGTCTGGACAAAGAACCAGAAAATGGTGTCCACATACTTTTGTCCATATAGTGTATATTAAGGATTTGTGCCTTTTCCAACTACACATCTTCAGGTTGCTGTCACAGACAATATATTATCGGGGCTGACTATATACACACACTTGTTTAACAGACTTTAAATGTTATAGGCTGAATTGTAAAATCAGTCATTTTGTTTTAGCACTTATGAGGAAACTGTTAAGATACAGTCTAAAATACAACACAGGGCAACTTATATGTACAGCTGAGGATGAATCTGGAGTTACTGGAGCGATAATACAAATGTGGTGTGACCACTCACTCCTCATGTAACAAAGGATACTCTGATATGTAACTGCAGCACTTACACTTTGCCTCATTTTATATGCCGCTCTTCAGTAGGTAATCCATATTGGATAAATGAGAGTGGTCCTTATAAGTATGATGCAATTCATTTCACTTCCTGTATATTACAGATCTAGGAGATGATAAAAAAAAAAATGTCACTTTACATTGAGAACTCCGTCCAAACAGAATCATTCCTTACTGCTGGGTCACCAGAAGTGCTGTCGCCGCCGGTGTTGGTCACAGTTAGCTATTTTACCTTGCTTTTTTTTTTTTAATGACACACTCTTCTGCAAGAGAACTCCTGACACCGAATCTCTAGAAACAGTGGTGTCATGACGACGAGTGCAGTAAACACCTTGCCCGTGTTGTTGTATTTTTTTTTTGTTTTTTTTGTAATATTTAAATATGAAATTCACTTGAAATCGAAGCCGTTCTTACCGAGGATCCATTCCTAATTTGGAGTGAAGTCAATAGAGATTGTTCATGTCAGGATTTTCTCTTGGCAGAGAGGACATGACTGTTCTTCCCCTGTTCCATAGCTGCAAAGAACAGTATGGGGAACTTTGCTGCTGTACAACCTGCTGTGATTTTTTATTTTTTTTTTTATAGCAGGGGCATTGCTGTGTTCTTACTCTCGTTTTGTATTTTTCACTTGGTTTCTATGTTGATACATCCTGTTCTTTCTCTGATACCTAGTTTTATATGCATATACAGTATATAAATATATATATATATATATTACATATTTTTCTATATTTATGTCCTTCACTATCCTGGGAGTGGTGTGATTATGTAATCAGTCTAATTCTATTGATGCTACAATGAGACAGCTATTCTTCTCTGTGAGTATTTATAGCCCATGAATAGTTTTTTCTCAGCACATTTTCTATTTGTCTAATGCACAAATTGGACAGAGTGTGACTGGGGTTACATACAGGCTGCAGCTAATTATACATAATGATCAAGAATGAACCGTTTAAAAGCAGTCTGGCTGCCAGATCACACCGTTAAGAGAGGGGCACGCTGTTGTTATTTCCTTTAATAACCCGTTCTTACATAAAATAGCATGAGACAGGTTGCAAAACAATTTGAAAATCTGGATATCTTCAACACATATCTTAGCTCTGAAACAGTCATTACAAAGTGACTGTAACATATACCCGATCAATTCCAAAGCCGTCTAAGACTCTGTTCACTCGCGCCTCCTATGGTGAAGCCTGTATAGATGGCAAATAAACACATGTTTACATTTACCAACACAGACAATATGGATAAAAGCATTTTCCTCAAAGCATTACAGTGACCTCTAGTGGTGAGGTTAAACCGACGAGGCCTTGAGAAGAATTTAAAGCACTTATTGCTGCATTTAAGGTGATTTTTTTCAATAATTACCAGAATTTTTTTAAAGGTTACATGTTATATATTTCTGTAATGTGCCAAATAAAAGACAAACCTTTCTCTGGGTGAATTAAGTACTCTGTTGTTAAGCCTACATTCAGAGGTCCATTCATGCTCTTAAGCTAAGCCAAACAGAATGCTATGTTGTTTGCTAAAATAAAAATAATTTTAATGAATACATATATGTTAAGTTTACCTGCCTTAGATGTTTACTTAAACTAAAAATTAAATGAGTAAGTAAATGTGATAGGAGCTGCAATATAATGTTTATAATGAACTGTTATTTTCATTATAAACAATGCAAACTGTATAGATGCTTGTATATCATGTTGAGATTAATTTAAATGAACTTTGGTTAAATAAGCTTCCAAACACAAGCTCAGTCAGTCCTACAAGCTACAGCTCCTATACAGTATTTAACTTTAGCCATTAGTGTTTAGAAGGAGCTAGTACACAAGATGACATGGTGAAATGATGAATGGAATACATTGAATGTTAGTTCAACAGCAGCCATTTCTATGTTAAGTATGTCATTTTTTTTGTTTCTGGTCTCATGGCAACACATTTGAGTGACTGTAATTTTAAGAGGACAGAAAAAAGGCAGCATAAACTAAGTATATGTACCCTTCACAACTGCTCATATATTGTATATTTATTTCATTGATTTGTGTAATTTTATTCAAACAAACGCCTAAATTATTTTTTATTTTACATTCATTTATTTACATGTTTTCTCAATGAAACTACCCTCATGTACAAATAAATTCTGTATTGTTTCTGCTCTGACTGAAGTATGCTAAATTATTCCTAGAAATAAGTCTGGTTTGTCTGTTTTTTTTTTTGGTACTTTCAAAATAAAAGCATAATTAAAATCTTCATTTGCTCAATTGAACATCAAGGGGGCAAGACCATAAGCTGTCACTAGTGGGTGATCTTCAGCGCCTTTAATGTGCCCCTTCTGTGGATCAGCTGTCACTTTGCTTAAGGTTTACCCACGATTCCCATTTTTGATCAGAGATTGACATATATAACAAGATGTGACATGAGATATTAAATGAAAAATTCTGTTATTGTTTTTACAGACCGATAAGAGAATAAACAACAAGTTTATAATTCAAAAGGAATATCTGCAGTATGACGATAAACACGACTACAGCTGGAAGTGACAGTCCTATTTATCCATGATGGGATCACATTTTTAAAGCTACAGTACGTCATGACTCTCGCAATGTGGCTCTTAACAGATTCTGTCCCTAATACCGTTGAGTGCACTTCAAGGAAGGCTCTAGGGTGCAGTCTATACTCGACAGAGTCTTTATTACAGAGGCAAAACAATGACTTTATTTTGCATTAGTATCAAACAACAGTAAGACACGCAAACCTTTTATTTTTGTACCCAACTGTAAATTAATATCTGCTTTCCCATAAAAGCCGTTATTGGCACAACAGGGTATACAAATTCAACAAACAAGGGCTTTATATGTAGAAATTGGTCTCTAATAACTACTGTGTCTCCTATATTTAAGTCATTTAAACCTGGCGAAGTGGAAAATACAGAAAGCGTCACCTGTGTTTCTCCTCATGTTTTTTCTAACTGGGCCCAAACTACACACAATAAATACATTAAGATCTTCCCGATTCAGTATCCAAACATATTTTTTTACATAAACAGGACAAACTTCACAGTTTGTACTAATTACATTCTGTACATAATCCCTGGAACATGAAGTTATAATATTAATAGTCAATAGCGCGGAAACTGCATAAAACTAATTGCTAGCATCCGTCTAGTTGCAGTGAATTACACTCTTTAGCATGCTAGGGCAATCGATGAGACTAATAGAACTCCCACTTTGTAGGAGACAGGTTTATCCAATATGTCCCTGCTACGGTGCATACAAAGGATTGTGAAGTGCAGTCTGCAGTTTGAAGTGCCTGCTCCAAATCTAATGTGTCTTTGAACGCCTCCTTCCATTTGTCAGGAAACCGTGCGGAGGAATGCTCAGCAAATACTTCAAACAAGCAGATGCGAGAAACGGTCCATGAAGTGCCATTCCCAGCCATCCCTGTCTTCCCTGCTACCCACCTGGAGTCACGTATTAATCATCTTCTCTTTGAAACTGACATGAATCAGAGGAAACACACTTCAGACAGCCAGAGAGCGAGTGGTGACAGAAACAGAATCAGCATCGGGGACGCGGCAGTGCATCCAGCGGCTTGATTTAAAGCTCCAGACTCGTTGGATGCAGTGAAGGCGACATGTCATTTTCCTGTGATTATTACTGCCAGGATGGAGATAGATCAGTTCCCAGGCTATTAAGCTACAAATTTGAAAATTTCCTCCTCCTCTTGGTGCTTAAATTATCATTAAAACAGGACATGACGAAGCGGTCCATCTTAAATACTGGGATAATGAAAATTAAACACCTGGGCTGAATCCAGCTCTGTGCAACATGCCATACAGCTGTTCCCCTAGGGGGTCAAAGATAGAGGTGGCAAGGGCACAAACACCTGGATCTTGCTGGAAAAATGCCTAGAACTCATCATCAGATGTAATCAGCATGATTTTGTCAGACTTGCGGGAGCTCTTGTTTCCTGCGGGTGCTTTTCCGTTGGCGCTTGGCTGGGACACCTCCTGTGTAGATTGCTGGGTGTACTGCTGATAGGCCGGGGAGAAGTTGTGGATGGCGTCCTGCACCATGTCTCCTGGGTTTATGGTTTCCTTCAGACCGCTGGAGATGCTCTGCATAGGTGGCATGTTCTCTGCAGGGGCAGGGACAGAGGTGTGTTTATGGTCAGACAGTTATGAAGTCTTAAATAGATAAGACTATTTTTGCCAATTATTTAATTGAAATGATACATTACTCATGCATTCAGAGACAATCTAAAATAATTCTGTAACGCGATCATTGCTAGGCTACTTATGTTTGGGATACCAGGCTAAAGCAACTCAAATCTAATTTCTGGCTGTATTTGTCAGAGATACTTCCAGTTTTTATGTTTAAAAAAATATATGAGAAGAGTGAATGCCATAGATCTGTGTTTTATTATTCAGCATGACAGCCTGTCCTAAGGAATGACAGCAGCCTATAAAAACAGCAGGCCACAGCACAGAAGATTTTCTTCAATGTTAGCGACAGCTAGAAGTGGTCTAGCATTTGGGACACATTAGATACCCACAATGCATTTAGGCTGTATCAGCGATGATTTAATGTTTATTCCCATCATGTCATGAATTTATTAAACCTTTCACTGCTACTAACTGTGCAAAGAAATTCATAGTAGCACCCAGCTGTGAGCCAGGCTGAACTAAAAGGAGGTCCGAAGCAGAAAGAGAGCCGGCGGACATTCGCAGCCTTCTTTTTCAGGGTCATTGCTTAAGGAAGTGGCACAAGAGAAGGGCAAGGTGGGGTTTGGGTGTGTGATGGGGCAGTTAGGCATGGTCTGCTGAGTTTCTCCTTACAGCCTGCCTGCACCACAGGGCAAAGACAATCTGTAGAAACCACAAGTGTGGCAATCTTTCAATCACATATCAACACCTGAGGGGATGTTAATGTTACTGTTATGAAGTTCATAACAGGGAAACACACAGGAGATTGTAATATGATTGAAATGTAATAATCAGATGCCCGCTTTGTTAAAACCAGTATCTCATATATTTTGTATTAACACATCCTAATCAGTTTAGGGTATGTAGGATTTCCTTTTGCAAACACAAAAATGACCAGAAGTCGTTCCTGACTGACGTCAAAGCAGTGACATTCACCCTGCGCTTGTTAAAGTGCTGTGGCTTTGAACTCCCTGTTCCCTTCTGCTTTGCTTTAATGGCAACTGTCCTCTGAGACATCAGTAACAATGTACACCCTTAGACTGATGGCTACCCCTACAATCTGACACGAGAGAAATTTAAATACAAGTATGTAAATACAAGTAAATTTTAGTTTCTGTTTCAGTTCAGAGGGGCTGAGTGGTAAATCTCACTTTAAGATTCGGTGTGACTGGTCTAAGTGGCTGGTCTAAAGCTACAGAGGAACACAATTACCGTTACCTCGAACACTTCCAAGCCTGTCAGTCCTTATTCTGCAGGGGGAGTAGGGCAATTAGCCTCGGAACACATCAACACATTTTCAAGGCGAGGACAAGACAAAGTAACGATCTCTCCTGGCTGCTTTTCTCTGCTCTCTGTGCAATCTCTGAGCGTCACTCACCTGGCACCTCGTTTTTTTTCTCCTGGTACACGGTGCAGGTGAAGGCGTATCGCAGGGCAATGGCGGCGAAGAACATTTCGATGCAGATGATGAAGTTCTGCCAGCCGGCTGCCACGGTGCCGGCGCCGACCTCGTGCCCGTCAATGAAAAGAGCGTTGGGAATTACGCCGCAGCGCTCCAGGATGGCGAGGACCATCCCTACAGAAGACATGTATTGTCAATGTATACCTAAAGTGACAGGCATACATGTGAAAAGTAGACCTGACTAGGTGGAACATAAAAAAAAGTTATTCTCTGACATTAAAGTAAAGAAATCTATGTGGTATATTTTCCCTATAACAGTAGATAAATAAACCAAAAAAAATAAACCATCTCAACTTTATTTCCTTAGATTTGAATATTACCTCCTCCACTGGCACAATATTATGTCCTGTAATTATAGAAAAACAAAACTGAATAGGGGTGAACTCACCTTGCCAGAAGGACAAGAAGATGACTGATTTAATTGTGAGAAATTTGAGCACTGGTTCGTACGGCCTGAGGAGGTCACTTGTGGCGAAGAAGAAGAGGAAGAGTGCGTAGAGCGCCAGGCTGACTGAGAAGTTGTAGATGATTGTGATGTACAGGTATCCTCCATTCACACTGCACAGAAAGAGCAAGGGGCAATGTAAAGGGGCAGTTCACCACAAAAAGCAAATATTGTGTAGGTACGTTTTTCAGTTAGTTAGAAAGAAGGTAGAAATCTACAGTCAAAAGTCAAAAAAGTGCAACTCACACAGACACTAGACAGAAACTACAAACATGAATGTTTAATTTGTGAAAAGTGTTTTTGTCCACTTTCCCAAGTTTAAAGGTTTGTTTGTAGTTCGCACTGTTACTTCCGCTACAGCTGATAAAAAAAGGCACATATCTAGATTTAATTGTCAGTCAGCCTTTCTACCCTTTTTTACATTCTGGAGAGGCTCTCTGAGGACTCAGCTGTGACTGCTCTAATTACTTCCATGCAGTATAGAGTGCATGGTTGGCTGAAAGCGTATAAGTAAACAATCTGTAAATCACTGTGGTCTTGCTGCAGAGCTTAAAGACAGAGTTATTTCTGCCTGATAATTTCGCTGTTCAACTATAAGGAGGAAGAATTGAATCAAGTCTGTCTTACAGCTTGACAATATGAGTGTGATGATATAAAGGCCTCAGTGAGCCTTCTGTGTTGTCACAGCTGAATCTTCAGGAAGAGAACTGAAAGGAGAAGAAGAGCGCCTGAAAATAAAGCCGGGCAGAATTTAAAGCCTGAGGGTTTTATAGCTTTTGATTACATGCTAAAGACAATTTTATTAAATATATTACCGTCTCCTTATTCTTCTGAGATTCTTATTGGCTCATCTCAAGCACTGAGATGCATCTAAATTAGATTTGTCAGTCTGCAATTTATCCCCAGCCTTTGTATCACTTGACATTCAAAGTATGAAATGAAGCTATGCGTCTCCCCTTACAATGATGTTCTTCACTGACTGGAACATGAGAGTAATTTGCATTTATTTGAACACTTCCTACATTTGTGGAAAAGTTGCTATGTAACTACTGAAGTCCATATTGTAGAAACTTTTGAATTGCTCCTTTCACTATCAACATGACAGTGACACAACTGGGACAACATGCCAAGTTTGAACCCGTCCCTTTCTGCTCGATATGAAATCCAAACATTTTCATCATGCCTACTGTGAAGAGGTGATATAATTATCTCCCCTTCCAAATTGTTTCAGCGTGCACGTAAACAGCAAACAAGCCTTCTGGCAATGACAAGAATGTGCGCGGAAAACAACGAGAGAAATGCAAAAAAAAGAAAAAGAAAGAAAGAAAAGGGAGGTTGCTCACTTAAAGTCTCCGTCGTGATATTTGCCGAAGGCCTGCAGGATGATGGTGATGACTGCCATGACGGGTTTGACAACACAGAACTGGAGAGTTGCCTGGAGAACACATTAGAATTCAGAGTGAGACACCAAGCAAGGACACCACAGAGGAAGATGACAGAATCTGTATGTACATCTCATTAGATGGGAGAGATTTGGACAACAAGCTGCTCATTTCACACTTTAGTGATTAGGTGTTTTTTTCCAGATTAAAAGATTCAAAATCCTTCACTGAAGATGTGCAACGTATCCTCTAATGAAGTAGCCTTGAATGAAAGATAATGATGTTCATGTGGAATGGACTGGACAACAGGAGGATGGAGACCTTCATGTAATCTGACTGGAGGAGCAGCCTCCTGTATTGAAGCCTGAATAAGTCTGACTGAGGCTAAAACACCTATCTTTGCAAAGCAACACATCACAGTCGTTAAACTTGATTAGCCAGAATGAGTTTTTCTTTCTTCTGAATGACCAGAGATATGATGACCTCAGAAAAATGTCATCGGTGATTATTTTGCCCTGCACCTGTCCTCATGTCCGCTTTTCACTCTGTGTACCCCTGTGGAAATAAGCTAGAATGTAAATTTCTGTAATAATTCGACACACAATGTTCCAGTGGATTCTGATTGAAAAGAGCTCCTGCTTCACAGTCAGTAACCCTCTCTATGCAATTTAAAATTCTTTACACACAGTAATACCATTATACAAACCCAAGGTGTGTACATTCTATACTAACAACTCCTTTTAATTACAAATTTCCTTCTTATGTTGTATTTTAAAATCTTTGTTGGCAGCCTGGTACTGAATATTACTTTCACTGTATTTGTTGCTCACTGGCAGCAACTCTTGACAGCAACACTCCACTATTTAGAGTTTTACAAATAGACCTCTTCCAAGAGGTAACAGAGTTATTATGAAATCTATGTATCAGACCTCAAGCCTTATATTTTTTCGTGTAGGTGTCTGCTCATGCAACTTTAATTTCTGGAGAAAACTCAGAAGCCTTTCTGATAAAACCTCTGCTGCTCAACACCTAGTAATTATTTATGTCAGCCGGGCTTGTGTATTCTGACTGCCTTTCCTCCTGCCTCTGAATGGGAGCTCTGTGACTGGCCATTGTTTAAACTTAAAATAACACATGACTGACATATCAGCTACATCTGAGAGTAGAGGAACGTTAGCAGTCAGGTCAGTTGTGCGTCAGGTCTCATGTGGCGAATGAACCATGTTCACAGGCAGATCCCACCTGAAGTGTAGGGTGTTTGTTATAGAAAGAGAGTGGGTAAAGACGGCAGACACAGGACAGTTCAATACTGGGAGAACCTCATGTTGCCATGTCAGTCCATCCACAATCAGGTCAGAGCTACTGTTAATTAATCACAGCTTGGGGGATCTATTAAAAGGGAGTATTACAGTGCCATTAAGGGTCACCTATAAACCTCTAAATAAACATGTTCAGCTTGCTGACATTTTGTTGAAAGCAGAGCAGCCATATCGATCAGAAAAGGTGGCTTAAAAATTTAAGGAGGAAAAAAACAGATGTTTCTGTAACATGGCCCAGTGAAGTCCAAAATTCTTTTAAATGTCCAACTCCAATAAAAAACAAGGTCCTGTTTATATTTAACTCCAGTACCTAGCTAAGGCCCTTTTGTAACCTTAAATATGTCGTTATAACCATATAACTATGGACAAACAGTCTGTGATGTCACTCACACCCAGGATTATGCAAACATTTCTTTATATAATAATCCACCCTCTGTACAGTTGTAATAAAAGTGTAACTTATACAGATTTTATTGTTGTACCAGGCTGTAACATTGGGGTCTATTGTCTTATGGTTTTTCTTAGAAATAAAGAGTAATATCAAGTTTCTTTTGTGGCCTCTGGGGACTTTTCTATGATTTTTTTTATCCAAGGGACCCTGTTGATACTGTAATATTACACTAGCAATGCAAAATATAGTAAATCATGGTACAATAGCAAAACACAGTTATTCATTTGGATCCAGCACAACAACCTGGTGCCCAGTTTTAAGAGAACAACACCCTTAAGTCTCCCACAGTATGATAAAAACCTTAAAACTGAAATGTCAAACAACCGTTTAGGATGTAATCCTCTAACCTTATCTACAAGAACCACCATTACTCTGGGCTGCTTTTCCATATCAGCGCTTCATTTGTTAAGGCCTCGTCTAATGACACACTCGTGTTTAGAATTTTAATACTTTTTATCCCCCAAAACAGATCAAGACCTTTCAGATCCTCTGCTGGTTTTTTGACCTCAGTTTAGCATGACTGAAGAACACATTGACGTTTTCTTTCTCCAAATTGCATAATTGTATGATCAATATTTACATGGAGTGTGTCAGTGACTCAGCCTGAATAAATTAAGTCAATCCTTATTTCTGATTCAGGATTCTTGACCTGCGAAACAGCATTTAATAATTTCTGAAGTGTTCGACGTATTGATTTCTGAAAGGTTCCATTTGATGGAAGGCTTTTTTATATATAAAGCAGAAAACTCTAGGCTCTTTCATTTGGCCTACACACATTTTTAGCACAATGCTTCTATTTAAAATCAGCCCTGCTGATATTCAAACATCCTCTCATTGAGAGAGAGAGAGCTTGCTTTGTTTTCCTTCCAAAAAACACTACACACAGGATTCCAGTCAGTGTTTATCACGTGCGTCTCATAAAAGAATGCTTCATTTCACTGTGTATTTTGTTTTGAAGCTGTAACGCTCAGTCTCAATATCCATCAGTGTTAGACTGGGAGCTTGTGCAGTATCCCAAGGCACAGGGAGGGAGCTCTGCGCTGACAACTCATATCATCTCTCTGTGTTTATTATCAAGCGGCTCTCACCTGAACTCAATTACTTTCCTTTTTTTTTTAAACCAACGGGTGTTATCCTCTGAACAGCACATAGCCAACTGTAACAGCTGTCATTTTTTATAGTCTGAAGACAGAATGCTAGATTACAGTTTGGTGTTATTATTTTTTTTTAATGACAATTTGATGTATTATTTCTTAGTGTGTGTGTGTGTGTGTGTGTGTGTGTGTGTGTTTATTTCTGTGGCCAGAAGGAACAACTCTAAAGCAGAGATAAGGGGATGACTGAAGCTCACCTGTTTGCAGAATCTTAAAAAGCCGATAGAGTAGCTCATTCCAGTGAGGCAGCATGTACCGTAGAGACAGCTTGACCTGTGAAGGGAACAGGAAGTGATCAGATAATGAGTCACATTAAGGCTGGAATGAAAAAAAACCTACATATTAAGTGTATAAGGACAGGTCAAATGAAAACATATATGAGAGAGAATATCTTTGGACCACAGATGGACACACACACACAAAACTTCAATGATGTCTCTCAGATCTCTGTGAAACTCTGCTTGCCACTTTGTATTGGACCATTAATCATAGGTGTGTATTTATGTCTGTGTATTTGAAGTTCACCACAGGTGGCAGTGTAAATTAGTGCAGCAGGTGACATCTATATGAGGCACAGGTGCAACAGATCATCTCATCATGCAGGGTGAGAGGAGCTCAGAAAAGCCACATGATCAAGTCAACCACTCTACCATCATACAGGCGTATGTTTGCAGAATAAAGGACACTGTTGGTGTGTACTAAAGATCTAGTTTGAAGAAAATGTTGTATGGACCGTTTCCTCTCTTTGCTTATTTTATTGTGTTTTGATAGAAAATCTAACCAAACAGACCATATCATAACTTAAAAGTTAAATAAACTGTAAAATGTTTGATTAATTGTGTGTTAATTAGTGGTAAGTAGTAATGATGTTCATAATACATACCCAACATATATATATACATACCCATATATATATATATATATATATATATATATATATATATATATATATATATATAGAATGTGTGTGTGTATATATATATATATATATATATATATATACACACACACATTCTCATTCTTACTAGTTATTATCATCACATCTGTTACTGTGTTTTAGAGGTTGGAGAAAACATGGAACAATACAGCTGTAATGTGGGTGTTTTCCACTTTCCACATGGGTCACCATGATTCATAATCAAAGGGTGTGCACACAAACACAAGGCTGCTTCAATTTCATGTGACTGCACATGTGCTGACATGTTCCTTCCAAACAAATTTGGAAGGAAGCTGTGTGAAAACTCCATCACTACAACAGTCTATAGAAGACAAGCAAATGTGCAGGCAGGCCTGAGAAAATGTTTCTGCATCTGTGATGTCCACAATCACCACTAAAGAACGATAATCCCAACCAACCCAAGGCTGAGAGGAAGATTACGACTAAACAGCTCACAATCAGTCAGATGCAGCCACATGATCTAAGGTGCTGTTCAGAGCACTTTAGGTGCCCTTGAAGCTCAGACCTTGCAAATATATCATCATGTTTCATTATGTGCCTTTGTCTGTAGCTTTAATTGTACCTGCAACCAGATTCACATTCAAATGGTAACATGAGCATGATCAGGCAAAATTAATTCAAATTAGGAAGAAACAAATCAGTGCATGTAGAGTGAAAATAGCTCAATCCTCTGCAGCGTCTTTAAAAATATACAGCTACATCTAAGGTGTATTTTTTTAAGAACTGGGAACATTAAATACATTAATACAACATGCACAGTCATTAGTGGAGCTTGCATTTTGTCTGTGTTTGTGGAGCTCTATCACACTCTGTGGCTGAGTCAGCCATAAACAGTCTATAAAGACTGGTCAAAAGAGATACACAGCTGTCTATAAGAAACACAGTGATTTACTGGCAGCACTTTCAGTGGACTGTTCAAACTAAAGGCTTATCCAAGGCCAGACGGTGCACCTTGTACCTTCTGTGATCATAAACAAGAAGCAGCAACCAATTCATTTAAGCTCCTGTGTCAACAGTACAAATCTTTCACCCTGCAGCATGTACAACACTCACTGTATGGGCTTCCCTCGAATCTCTGACATGATCGCGCTCTCTCCTCCCAGATACTCAAAGGACAGGCTCAGGAAGTTGTAAATGACAAACGCTGAAACACAAGAGAGGATTTGTTTCTTATTAAAAATGTGTGCCGACATGATTTTAAACGTACAATAATTTTTCACCTTCAAGTACAACTTCACTGAAAAGGTCAAACAATTTTCATAGGAATAAAACTTCCACATGATAAAAAATAATTAGTCCTACATTTTGGAACAATAACTGTTTCAGTCCTTACATTAAGAAGCTTCCGAGGGTTCTGTGTCTTGGAAATCCCTTCCTAATCCTTTGTTGCTATTTAAGGAGGGATTAAATGAAGCTAATGCAGATGGTGTCCAGTCAAGAGAAGGTTCATTATGTTTTAGCCGTAGCCGCTGGTGGTATTCTACTCTCCCTGCTTTCTGATGCACCGCACTATCAATCAGCCACAAAATTGGCCTGCAAACTGGAAACTAATCTCTTGAATAATGTATTTCCTATTTTTCCTCTTTTTCAAATTACTTGTAATCCATTTTGCATATGACTCACCTTTGCCACTGCTGAAGTGCTTTGGACCTAAAACTTTGCTACATAATTACAGAAATAGTGTAAAAAGGTAATTAAAGTACAACCTAAAATGTAATAGAATAAACCTTTAAATAGATGATCTATTTGTTTGTTTCACTGTAAAGCAACACATGCTCCTAGAGTTACACCTTCTAGAAATGAAACCTCTGATAACGAGGTCTCCTTACATGAGAACAATGGTTGGTGAGCAAAACTAGTTTGTCCACTTTCTACTTTCTCCTCCTCACAGCAGACTAAGATATGAGGGCAGGAAAATAAATGCTGTTGTCTACATATATCATTTTCAGCTCGTTCAACGTACCTTCATAGCAGTCTCGAACTGAGTCAAAGTAGACGTAATACTGGTCGTTGCTGATGAAAAGGAGGCTGAGCCAGGAGTCAAAGGCATAAACTGGCACAATAAAGAGGATCCGGATGATGTAGCGCTGTTCGTTGGGGATGGTGTAGGATCGAAGGTGTGTGTAGATCTACAATGAAAACACGGACATAAAAAAATCAGTAAACATGGAGAAAATCCTTTCAAGTATAAAACTTAAAATCATTTGGAAACCATTCACTAAATTTTGTTGGTATTATGTGAATGGTAGACTGCATTACTTTTAATGAATGAACATGAACTGTCACCTCACATACAACAGGTGTTTTGGTATGAATTGCTAAGACAAACAGATATATAGAGCTGTTTTTACCAGTCCCTGTGCACCAAGGCTTGTGTCAATGTTCAATCCGAGCATAGGGGACAGGTGGGGTACACCCTGGTCAGGCTGCCAGTGTATCACAGCTAATCAAAGACAAACAACCACACTCACACCAGTGGCCAATTTAGAATCCCCAGTTAACCTAACATGCACCTCTTTGGTATGACATGGTAAGAAGCCAGAGAGTACTCCTCATCAGAGGAAGAACGTCCAAACGACAACAATGGCTGTAGTTATTTTGTATTATTTGATGAGTACATAAATCCTCACTTTTATGTCTTCAGACTCTGATTAAAACAATTGTTCAACATTTTCCATTTTACATATTTGTAAAACATCCACCATGGGCACTTAAATACTTTATTACTAGTATTCATAAAATGTTTAACTATTTATTTATTGTTTTGTTTTATGTTAGTTGAAATATCCCCCAATGGGGATGAATAAAGTATCTATCTATCTATCTATGAAGCAGAAAATGCTAAATGTTGCTATTGCTATAACCTTGTCTGATTAATTAACAGGGTTCATACAAATTCAAGCCCAGGTAGCCATTAATAAAATGGCAACCTCTCATCATCTCTGACTCACTGTGACTTTAGAGGAATCGGGAATCATCTTTCTCAACTTTACCTTCATGCAAGTTACAAATATATGATGATATTGAAAAGTAAAACCTGCCCATACCAAATACATCATCCACTGTGGGTTTGATTACTCACTAATCAAACTGTTTGCTATTTATAAGACAGGCTGATAAAAAAAAAAAAAAAAAGATTTTAAAAGACTTAGAATCAGGAACCGCATTTGCATACAGCAGGGGAGGTTACAAAGTCATCTCAGAGAGTTTATATGCTGATCACTCAGGCACAGTAAAGACAGGTTGTCTATAAATGGAGGTGACGCAGTGCTCCCTAAAGGCGGGCGCTTAGTTTCAGAATCACAAATAGGGTATAAATTATGAATGTTACTCTGTTATTAGCTTAAGCTTGCTGTGCTAGATGCTTGTGACATAGATAAAGATCAAGTTGCATTTTATAGGCAAATATTGCAGAAAATACAGGTACACGCTGGCAATTAACACAACAGACCTTGTTATTTTTAGAGTGTAATAATCAGTATGTGTATGGTAACATTAGCTTCAGTTTATAAAACAAAGAAAGAAGAAATAACGCTGTAAAGAGTCCAACCTCCTGACAGTAAACAATAATCAATGTATTCATTTTATATGGTTGGTATTATTTATGGCCACATTTTATCTTCCTGACTGTTCTGTAATGCAGCGGCGAGGTCGTCTAGGATAAAAAATGATTACCCAACTCTCATCTTAATGACTTCCCACAGCCTTCCTGCCTCAAACCTCTGACCACACCTCATTTTATACAGCTTCCACTCTGCAAACATCAAAACTTTGTTTCACCAAGCTGATAAAAGGATTTAACCTTTAGTTTTAACACACAGGACTCTCCCACATGGCCCCTATTGGCCTCTGTAAATGGAATGTAGTGAGGCTGACGACATTAAGGGGAATACACGCAGCTCGAGGCAGAAAAGGCAGAACCATTCTTTTCAATGACCTTTACATTGTAGCCAAGGCTTGACGTGGCCACACTAACACTTGAGACTACTAGTAGCACAGGTAATGAGGCTGAAAAAATGAGAAGCTTTCCCATTGTGACCTCAAGTAACTGAGCTGTATGTCATTACAACAGTGTGAGGAAACATTTGGTAGTGTGATGCCAGAAAAGCTAAATAGTTCCAAAGGTTATGTTAGATGATCGGATGAATAACTTCTTATTTGACTAATACTCACAGGATGTCTTCAACTAATCAATTAGCAGATTTAATTGATAATCAGTCAAGTCATTGTTGTCCCTGTCCATGTGGAATATTACTATTGATGACTCACTTTCCATAAAAAGACCATTTATAAAGGACTAACAACTAAAAGTTTCTCAGTCCACCACAATGCTCATGGCTCATTAGTCGACTAATGGTGTATGAGGAGCAATCCGAGTAATCACATCAAGCTCAAGACACTGCAGACTAATAACTGTCACTCTCTATAGAGACACACAACAAAAGCATTGTTTCAATATTTTAACACTAGCTCATCTGACAACCAAGTTGTGTGTGATCGCTCCCTGGTGAAAGTGCAGCAACAACTTTGATGAGTTGGTCAAGTTATGTATAAACAAATATGCCAACATTATCCTCGCTTCAGATGTACAAATGGTTGGTGAATTTTTTAGACTTTGTTTTTCACAATTTTCTGATAATATAGGGCAAATAAATACATTAAAAAAGCTTCATCTAAAGCACATGAAAGTTCATGTGCAAAAAAAACTAAAACAAAAACAAACTTTATTATTATTATTATTATTATTATTATTATTATTATAGAATATACATCATTAGGCCTTTTTACTTTTTGAATGATCTTCCTCTTTGAAATTCTCCCTAAACATGTGGACCAACCCTTTTCACACTTCTCAACATGTGCAGCTTGATTAAATGCTCATTAAAGGCACCACATTAAAGCCTGATTACAGTGAGCATGGGGGTGGGGTGTGATGCATTTGGCCGTCTCTACAAGTGAAATGAAGCAGAATGTACATGATGCCCTCCATTTGCTTGAAAAGACGGAAAACTGCTGTCCTTCCTGACTTCGTACACAGCACCTTCCTTTCGGTAATTCATAGCTGTACTCTTAATAATGGCTTCAAGTAAAGACTTATTTCTGCAATTTCTGCTATAAGTGCAGAGGGAATTACAAAGTTGAAGACAGAAATAACCTGAACGGAAATCAATCTGCATGCTTTAACTAATAGAGGATGAGCAAAACATAATAAAGTCATACAAAGGGAGATAAATCCTCCCTGCTGCTCTTAATCCCCAAACGCTTCAAGTTGCAAAGGGACCAATAAGCCCACCATGAAAAATGAGCCACCCTCCATGGGATTACTAGTCCAAAAAGCATTGGCAACATTACAGCAAAGAGGATCTAAGGTCATTGTCTATCTGTGTTTAGTATTCAGAATGTGACTTTAAGAGTCTATAGCAATCCTCTCGAGCCGAATCAGATGAAACACCACCAGCATTGCAACACTGGTCCTGCAGACCATTTCATTCCCCTTGTCCTGAAGCCTGTTGCAAACTGGCTCCCTGTGGAACACTTGCTATTTATTTGTTCAATTAAAATGTCTTGCTGGCAAGTGCTTTGGACAAACACGTACTATATTAAAAAGATAGAAACTAATTTGCTGGAATACTGAGTCACAAATCCCTAAACATGGTTTGTTTTCAGATTGCTCGATGCAACACGCCAATGCTCTGTGATTACGTCAATATGTTTACAGAGATACATCACAGGAAACACAGATACATACAATGCAACTAGTTTCTTCTGTCAAGTGCTTTTTTTTTTATTCAATAGGGTTATGTACTGGTGCTGGCAGTGGTTTTTGTCTACCTTTGCCAGACACTGCTACAGCATAAAAATCATCCACCACTCGTGCAGAATAATGATGATATGCTGGATAAGTTAAGCTATACCAGTTTACAGCAGAGACCCAGCCTCCAACCTTCAGCTGCTAAACTAAAAACAAACACTAACCATATGATGTAATCAGCAGAAGAAAGCACATGCCCAAATTTATGTGCATCTATGTTATGTTTGCATACCGTGTCTTTTAAAATTACCCACATTTCATATTACTGATGTTTATGTTTAAGGTGCAATCTTACAACTTGCACCTTTAATGTGCTATGGAATATAAATTCTAACCTGATGTTGGATCGATGCATTTTGTGTTAATCATCAACTAAACTGGGCACTATTACAACTGCGCCACTTGAAAACAACAGCGAACAGGAAAACAACTGCGTCATCTTTTAGAACACTGTAAATGTTATCTCCATATCAATTGATTTTCCTGCTGATATTACACAGCACCCGTCTGCATTCTCTGCAAATGATAAAACCGTAATGATAAGCTATCACCTTCGCACAGTGGGAAACTCACATACACACGAGAGGAAGCACACATTTACTACAGTGGTGAAATGGATTCTGGGTGAAGACGGTCTCTGTTGAGCTATTTATTTTGCATGGCCATCTTCCTGCACCCCACACAGAGAAGGCTTGCTGTGTATTCATTGTCCTGTTATTTTAATGTTATTTTAATTTCATAGTCACTTTGGACTATAAAGTAAGCAAAATAATCTCAGTGGTGGAGTGGAAGCTGGGAAGGGACATTAATACCTGCCTGCAAACAAAGTAATTCTTTTAAACTGGATAAGAAAATGTGAAAATAAGCAGTGTGAGCTGAAGCACTGAGCTGTAAGATAATAAGCCTCTATGACTATAAGGATGTGCTTCTGTCCTCTGGCAAGGGAGGTGCAGTCTGTCAGTTCTCTGATTACACATTTACATCATTCAGTGAGGACTGTGTTACCCTCTGTTGTGTGATGCTGTGATTTCTTGCATACATATTGACATACAAATGGCAAAAAAAGCTCACCTGGTGGCATGTTATGAGCAAGGCAGACCAGACGAATATCCCAGATAGGGCCTGAGCGGCCAAAGTGTTTAGGAACATCTGGTTCTCTATGATTGACCCGTTGCCGGTTCTGATAATGGTCATATTGGAGATGCCTGACGTGGATGGAAGAATTGGTGCATCCAGGTGTACAATAGAGTCATTGTCGGCTTGTGAAGCCACATCTTTGAAAGAGACATTCATCTGAAACAGAGAGACAACATGACGTTAGTGAAAGGCACACAATACAGGAAAAGCTTCCATATGGGTTTGACTGAATATTACTCATTTAATGCTGCCAGGTGGGCAAAAAATATAAGATTTACTCATTATACACATTACTAAACACTATCTTTTTTTTATAGAAACAGGCTGTCCTGCAAACGTTGTTTAAATGATCTTAGTGTAGGCTATATGAACCGTCTTAGCTGTCAACAAGCAGCTCACCTTGTCCCGGAGAGCGTGCAAGCAGCTTTATCCTGTTTAGAAGGCACAGTCCACGAACAGGATCAACATGGAGACTAAAATGACTTTTCAGAATTAACCACAAAGGCATTTGCTGCCATTTACAAACCGCCCGTCGACTTCATCAACAACGGCTTCGACAGGCTACACTTCCTTGTTTAAAGCAGGTGCCTCACCGAGGTCGAAGTCCGCTCAGTCAGCAAGCATAAAGTCAAAAAATAAAAAATAAAGCTGCCAGTGAAGTATAAATATTTCAATGTCCTCTAGCGTTTACTCTGTGAAGCAAAAGAAAGGTTTAACTTCAGTGTAAACAATAAGAGATTTGAATATATCCCTAAGCGGCGACTCAGAAGACGCACAACGCAGATAAACAGGTTGGGCACAGGTGAAGAAGTCACGTGGTACATGCTCTGCGTGTGGCGTCATCACGTCTGTTATCCCACAGCCTGCATGGTTTGGATGAGAAAAATGTCATCAGCTACTGTGGAAGCAAAACTATGTATTACACTATTATTAATCTACTGATTTTAGGGAAGTATCATATTCATCCTTCATAGTATTTTAGAATGAAACAGACTTCAAGTCTCTGAAACTTATGTCACAAATAACACTTAAATGTGCGATATTTACTCAGAGAGGTTTACTAAGTAAATATCTGTCACGGGTAATTTATGAAGCCTGTCTTTCTCTTAGCAGTCCACGTGTGACTGTACTTTTATGTATGAATTGGCATGTCTGAATGTTTATACATTTTACACAATAATATATATATATATATATATATATATATATATATATATATATATATATATATATATATATATATATATATATATATATATATATATATATACAGGGCAACTGTGCACGTTGCCCTGTAAAGGACTGGTGACCCGTCCAGGGTGTGCCCTGCCTCTCACCCATAGATAGCTGGGATAGGTTCCAGCCCTCCGTGACCCTGCACTGCAGGATGAAGCAGGTTCAGATGATGGATATATATATATATATATATATATATATATATATATATATATATATATATATATTTGTATATATATATATATATTTATTTGGACCAAATTGTGGTACTTTTCAGACATTTGAAGAAAATCTAAGAATGTATTAAACACAGTTAACATAAACACAACCAATTAAATCTTAACAAAAGGGAACTTCACAACACCAAAACCTCATTATCATTGTGACCAGGATTGCACAAATCGAAATAAATCATTCTCTATAAACACATTCAGAAATTCCACACATCTACTGCAATTCTGAAGCAGTGAATATTAAGTCTCATCTTGACCTTTAAGTTTACATTTTCTCACACAGTGATGAAAGAGCTGCTACAACACATCACTCTGAAAAGGACACTAAAAGTCTACTCAACTCTTTTGTAGCTTGTGTAACAGAGATATAGCAAAAGGGCCTTGAATAATTTGCCAGTTTAAAGGCGCTACCTGTGTGTAATTCTGAACTATATACTTCAATGAGGCTGAGACAACTGTGCTGCATTTGTTAAAGCAAGTTTCAGATGTGACTTCTTCATTTATTTATTTTTTTCCATTACACAAGTTTGAATGTTTGCATTCTAAAATACAAAAATAATGAACAGTATAAAACATTACAAAACCTGTAAGGTCAGGCTGGTATGTACAGTAATGAGTCAGGAAATGGCTGGCCATCATTTTGTAGATGTGTCAGCACACATTCTTCAAGAAAATCCTTTACAGACTCAAGATCTTCTGTCTCGACACATAAAAAGGGTTTGAATCCTTTCATTAAATTAGCTTCAGAAAAAAACATCGGAGCTTCCAGATGGCCTGTAATTTCAGGATTCATGTCCATACTTCTGACTTGCTACCAGACCTGACAGCTTTTGACGATCTCTTTAATTTGTTTTATTGCATCGATGGAGGAATCCTTCAGTGCCAGTCCCAGTAAGACAGGTCTGTTTCCAGCTTCTTGTGATACGAACATTGCCAGGTGTTTAGCACAGACATGCGTCAGAGGCTGAAAACAAGAACACAAATAAGATATTAGATTAATCCACATAAAAACCATGCAGAAGAAGGTTAATGATCTGACAACTGCTGGCTGTGAAACCAAAAGCATAACAACAAATAATATTAAAAACACAAATACACCAAAGCCTTACGGCAAGACTACACTCGCTTCCTAATCATGGCTAAATAATTGAACTTGCCTTTTCTTTCGGGTATTATTGGTTCCTTCATTCCAGAAGACAAAAACTAATTAACCCTGTCTAAAATTCTCCTAAAGTCAGCAGCATTTGCACATCTTAAAACATGGCTGGATTCAATTATCATTAAATAAAGAATGAGTCTGTGGAGGGATTTTTTCTACCCTGTAGGAGATACTACACAGGAAGAAGGTCTGATGGATCCTTCACAATTTAAATAACCTGAATGGACTGATTAGGGGGTGTTTCTGTAGTCAAAATACGCCTATTGTTACTCTCTGTGAAACAATTATCTACCTTTCAATAGAACTAAAATGTCTTGTCAACTTCATGAGCAAGCTTATGTACCGGTACCTGCGAGGAAATGACATAACCATGTCGTGATGAAAAGGGTTTCCTTGTGTAAATTTTAACAGACCACTGAACTCCATTTCTGCACATATCTAATTTCTACAAAAACCCACTGGTGCACCTCAGAAGCAATCTTATCTGCCCTTTCACAGCATGAAAGGAATCACACTGTGTTGCAACAAGTCTGCCCGACATCCTGTGAACAAGTCCATATCAGACTGTTACATTATTTATCTGAACAATTTCATCCAGCCTTACCTCGTCTTTGCCCAGCAGTACTTTAGTGGAGAATGCTGGGGTGCTGATGTCATTAGATCTAGAGTCAGGTGTGACAGAAATCAATGTCCCGATTTTCCCGTACTGAGTAAGAACTACGAATATATAATTACTAAACTCAGTGCAGACGACTTCTGTTGAAATCCCATTTACTTCCTTCAGTGCTTGTTTCGATTTGATGATGGGCTCAGCCATTGGTGTTTATTCTGAGGAGAAAAGAAAAACATCGGAAATGGTACATGATGATTAATTGGAAAGACACAATGCACACACATATTATTTACTTGAAATAATGACAATATAAACAAGTTTATTCAGCTGCAGAAAATCCTCACTTTATTATTGTTTAATCTGCCAGTTCATTGGTCAAGTTACACAGTCATGTGTACTAAAAAGATCTGGTAAAAATCCTTCATAATTTCCTAAAGCCTGAAGTAAATATTGCCATAAAAACAAGCAAAAATCCCCACAAACAGGAATGTGGTCATTTTTCCTTGAAAAATTATGCAAGATTAATCTTCTCTTGATCACGTCACTGATAAAGTGTCTCTGCTCCACGTTTATTTGGTGCTAATTTGCTATGACTGTCATATATATCCACAGGTCTGTGTAAGTCCAAAGAACAACCTTAACATGTATCCCTTCTGTTCCAACGAAATTGGCAATTATATTTAAAATAAAATATTAGCCATTGGCCAACAGAGACGATTGTAGATCAGTGACACTGATTAACGCTTGCTATGTCATCATTACATTAGCGAGCATAACAAGTTTTTCTGCGGTTTTTAGCACGTCATAACCATTGATTATATGTATTGACTGACAACCTGGTTCCACTGTACAAAAGTGAGGCCAAAATATCTTGCTTTTACCATGTCAAGAACCAGGGTCTGCACAGTAGAGGTTGAGAGGTGACTGAGGCTGAGTGTTGCCACAGAGATGAGGAACTGTGCTGTTCTCTGCCTAGATTTTACCAGCATGTCGCCATTCCCACATGGGGAGACAACACTCTGGACTGTGTGTAACATCCACAGTACATACAGAGCTATCCCCCGCCCCCATCTTGGCCTCTGCGACCACATCTCCGTCCTGTTAGCACCAGCTTACCGCCCCCTGCTGAGAAGGACCAGGCCTACAAAGAAGACTGTAACTGTGTGGCCCAGTGATGCAGCCTCTGTGCTCCAGGACTGCTTCCAGCGTGCTGACTGGCAAGTCTTCAAAGAGGCAGCTACATGTGAGGGAGAGGTGGCCCTGGAGGGAAACACTTCCTCTGTCCTCGGCTTCATCTCTGAGTGTGCTGATGATGTTGCCACCACTAGGACTGTAACCTGCTTTCTGAATCAGAAACCCTGGCTGAACGCTGAGGTAAGAGCACTGCTGAGAGCTAGGGATGCTGCATTCAGGGCAGGTGAGGCATCAGCACTGAGAGTGGCGAGGAAAAATGTGGCAGGCATCACAAGGGCTAAAACACAAATGTTTATAAAATTCCGGGGCACTTCACCTCCAACAACCCCGGAGCATGTGGAAGGGCATCAAGTGCATTACAGACTACAACGCCAGATGCACTAAACAGGTTCTGGGGGTGGGTACAGAGGGACTGTGCACACTAGGGTTGGGCGGTATTAAGGTATACCGGCGGGGCACACAGGTAGCCACGGTATCATTTTTCATTTTTAAAATGCAACGTACTTACATAGAAGGATCAAATATTAAACATATTTTATTTGATGCCTTGTGTGGTTGAATCTTCAGTTTTACTTCAGTAGTATAATATATTTTACTTTTGGATACATTTGATAAAGTTTACATGACGGGACAGCGCAGAGAAGAGAGAGTGTGACCTGGTCCCTTAGAAGAACACTGCTGCGCTTCAGAGGACGAGCCAGAGCTGAGATGGTATTTAGTTTCTGAACGGTGTAGGCACGAGCCAACAGTTTGGTGCCGCCATCTGAGCCTACATTTATCATTTTAATTGTTTCCATTAGAAAAACTTGGCAGAGGAAAATGTGACCGGCAGGTTTTCAGTTTACTGGACAAGAGTTTTTATTACCATGCGTAACTTCTAACATAAATACTGCACAATGCTGCGCTCTTAACATGATAAAATTGCAAAAACAAACAAAAACACATCGGGACTGGCTCATACCAGATTAATACTGTGCCACTGTGTGCTGCCAGCATGAAATTTTAAAAAAGTCTGTTCTCTATATGCGTTTTTAAATGGCCTCAATAAAAACTATATTAACTGAAAAAGATCGCTTGACATGTTTCAGGCAGTTTATAATGCACTTTACCTGCCATGACTTGTAGGCTACAGCAGCTGAATTAAAATCTTTTGCACAGGGCATGGGACAGTATTTACGTATACTGGGGTAAAATGTGAAGGGCGTTTGACAGTATCAAAATTTGGATACTGCCCAACCCTAGTGCACACCAGCTGTCTGATGTGCTGACATATTTAACACCTCCCTGTCACTGGCATCCCTCCCCACCTGCCTAAAGACATTATCCCGGTCCTTAAGTGCTCCACAGTGACATGCCCTAATAACTATCGACCCACACCTGACCCTGGTAGCCATGAAGTGCTTCGAGAGGCTGGTCATGGCCCATATCAAAGACTCCATTTATGCCACTGTGGACCCCCACTATTACACCTACAAGAAAAAAGCTTTGCGGATGACGCCATCTCATCAGTGGTTCACACAGCCCTCACCCACCTAGAGAGCAGGAACTCCTACGTCCGACTGCTCTTGCTAGACTTCTTTAACACCATCACTTCACAGACCCTGTTAGAGAAGCTCCCCTCCCTTGGTCTGAGTCCCACAGTGGGGAACTGAGTCCTGGACTTCCTAACACCATCTCCTCCTCCATCACCCTCAGCAGAGTGTGCTGGTCTGGTGTGCTGAGCCCCCTCCTGTTACTGGTATACGACTGCTTGGCAAGACACAGCAGCTGCCACATAGTGAAGTTTGCAGATGACACAGCAGTAGTGGGACGCTAACTCCTCACTGACAATGATGAGTCAAAATTCAGATAGGAAATGGAAGACCTCCACCGCTGCATCAATCACTCTGCATCAATGTGAAGAAGATGAAGGAGTGGAGGTGGTTGTAATAGCTCTCTATTAGCCTTACCTAAGCACTAACAAGTTTAATTATTCAGTTAGTTTAACTAAAGGAAAGGCTGGATGTTCTCTGCAAAAATATCAGCCAATGGGCAATGTCCTATATAAGGTTATCATTAGTCCAGTTAATCAGATTTCTAACTTTTGTCTGTGTCCTAGTCTTTTAACCTGAATATATTTGCTCCTAAAGCTAATCGATATGACTACACGACACAATTGAGGCAATACAGCGTAGTAACTGTCGTCAAATAATGACAGCAAAAAGACGACTTAAAGAATGCTGTTCACAGTTAAACACACATCCTACCACCAGCAGACACATTTAAAGAGAGATTAATTCTCTTACTTTCCAGCAGGGTTGTGAAAGAGAAGCTCCACAAAACCGTGGCTGCCTGCTAAGAGGCTAACGTTAGCTACACAGCTACTGTGAGCTACGGCTGTAAAGAAATAAATACATTCTAGAAACAAATAAGCGCGTCTGTGTAAAGAAAAGTTCTCACCCTGTGTATTTTCACTTTGAAGATGAAACTGTATTCTGCACGGAATCCGGACAGTTTCTGAAACTTCAGCAGCGCTCTGTCATCCACGCTACACCATGAAAACAAACCGAAAGGGACGTGCCTTGTCTGAGTGAGGGTACGCACGCTGCGCGATGACGTCACGATCACCTTCCTGGTTTGTTTGTGACAAGCAAGAAAGCAAGGAAGCAGTGAAGAAAGGAAGAAAGACAGAAAAGCACAAACAATTGCATAAAAAAAAATTGAAACTGGCTTGATCTGACGTATTTCAATACATTTTAGAATTAGTGATGAGCATTTTCCACAATTAGTTATTATAATGATGCATTTACTTCCCAGACTTACACAAAATAAAAAAGGACATCTATTGATACGTAACAGCCAGGGCAAGAATAGAGACAGAAAGAAATCAATACTGTTAATTATTTCTCAAATTCAAGTAATATTTGAATAAGTAATATTTAATAAAATAAGCATATATACTACTACTACTAGATACCTAAATTTCCCCCCGGGGATCAATAAAGTATCTATCTATCTATCTATTGTAATATCTCTATACTAATGTACAAGCAAATACAGTAAGGAGGCTATTGCAAAATCTATATTTATATCAAGTGAAAAGCTGCAAAAGAGTGGATTTTCACAATAAAAGCTGTTAAACCTGTGGGTGGGGAATATTGTTTTATGACTAAATCATTTTTATCCTTGGCTTTTGTCTCAAAATAGAATCTCCTTGACATTTCACCACAAGTGTTGCATACGATAAAGTTTAGTTGACTTTCTGTTTTATTTGCCTGAAGTTCGCAGCAGACTTGAGGATTAAAACACTTCATGAGCAGTTTGATTTTCCTTTTTGTTTTTGAAGGCTCCAGAACAGTTATATTTAATCTCCATAGTTATTTACTGAGAAACTACTGAGATGAAGTGAGGATGATTTAAGTGAACTTTCATTGTTTGAGTTTAAATGAAGCTGGCCTTCTGGCCTCCACATTTCAATCATTATTAGGTAACAGAAACAGCTCTTCCAAAGCAAGAAACCACAGAGGCAGGATATTTTTAATTAACAGTCAATGGAGCTTTAAAGAAGGCAGAATTTTTCATTTTCATTTTTAAATATTTATTTTTGCTTTGGATTTTTTTTGGCATTTTAAACAGAACAGGCTTTTACTGGGGGTGGATGGAAACACCCACAGCATTGTAACATGGGATGAAAACAATAAATAGGACTGCTTCAGTTCTGTGTGGTGGGTATTTCCTTGTGATTGATGCATAAGTTTTAAACACGCTTGGGATGAAATCAGTTGCAAGCACATTGCCTTGAATTAGAGAATTGCTCTCTAATACTATATATGGGTCACGTTTAAGGACAATTTAGTTGGCCCTTTCTATTTTTGGCTACAGATTGACCAGCCTGTGTAGCTTTGTTACAGCTCCAGTATGGGAGAGACATGCAGGTGAGGAATTTTCACTGAAAGTGCTTGCCTGACGTTTTTTTTTCAGGTGGATGAGAGGCTTCACTGAAGTCTGCAAGTGCTGCATCAGGCTGATTCCAAAGGAGCCATCCCTATGAACATGACACATTCACAATGTCAAATAGAACCGGCTCAGCGGAATTGTTATGCACTCTGAGTAGGCAGCTGTAGGTATGAAATTGGTTGGACCGCTTCCTGTGCTCCCCCGGCTGACCATCTGTGTCCTTGACTGATCATTTAAATTTGAACAAAATTGTAATGCAAATATCAATGCAAAAATATTTCCACATTAATGTATGGAATCAGTCAGGCCAGCGTGCTGAATTTGTATGAGTACCTGCCCTACCTGCTCAGCATAAAGAGGAGCCTCGGAGTCTGTGATGTAGCAAAAGTCAAATGGGGGTGGCAGACTGATATATAAGTGTAAAGATTCAGGCTGATAACAGAAACATAGCCTTCCATTCGTCGCTGATAAAACACCTTTAAATTACTCTCTCCTTGTGTAGACGCTCTTCAAACACACAAACAGCATTTTTGTTTGAATTTATGACACCTGTGAGAGGTCCTCTTATGTTTTTCTCTTTAATTAAAGGTCACTCTTCACTTGTTTTTGTTGTTTTTTTCAAAGGTGAGATTCTAAAAATGACACCTGGTAAAGTGAGCCACCAACCAACACAGTGAAATACTGGCATTTATTCAGTCTGCTGGAGAGTAGAAGTTTTCACATTCACAGAGAAAAACAACCGCAAAACACAGATGGCACATTCATAAAGATTCAGCATCTGTCATCTTTTCACATGATCAATATTGGCATTCAATATTTATTTTTAAAGGGATATCCTTTATTGTTTTTAAGTGCTTGGGTTGCATCAGTTTCCAATGGAGCCAATAGACTGTATGTAAAGATGTGCTAACCATCTATGATGACATCCATAGGGTACCCATCTGCAACTTATGGGTGGCATGAAGAACCAAAATACCTTAGTGTATGCTTGGGGCCTAGACACACACATCAATGACTTACTTCATCATTTGCTGTTATGGCTGGTATATACTGTGAGATTTTGGGCTGTCCCAGACGAAAGACGACCATCATAGGAGAAATCTTTGGTCATGGATCTACCCTGAGATAAAATTCTAGTGTTGTCAGAAAGTTAGGACAACTATCTCACAGTGTGACAGCTGCTACGACCTAGGTCTACTAATGGATGGATGATGGACTGATAGATGACGGTTTAACCTGCAATCACCTGTGATTCAGTAAATGGTCAACGTACAATCTGTATGCATCACACTGGACAACGTACCAAAGTTTATTAGATCCATGTCACATTGTGTGTCATGCAATGGTCTTATGAGATTGCTACTGAATAACTTTAGAAGTCCTCAAGTGGCTGCCCAAGGAACTGCAAGTTTTGCATCACGTTGGCTTTACGTTTTGGTTGCTATTTGAATTGAGCCATGTTGATACAGCAAGGGTGTAGATTTGCTTTTAACCCTTCCTGCACCCAATGGGAATCTGTTTTTTTAGGATCAAATTATTGGTGGGGACGTGTCACCTCCGTCCATGCAAAAATTACGCCCTTGCGATACAGTCTTGCTGAATCAGTTTAAATGTGTCCACTTTTTTTTTAAATCTTGGCACAAAAACTGCAAACTTGTCACACTGGCTCTAGGATCTGGTCGCTCAGAGAAATAAAAAAGAATTAGCTCGCGCCAGATTTATCTGCTCACGAGGAAGGTTTATGACAGAAAATACCACAAAGGCTTTGAAATGAGTTCTAGCCTCACATTACTCAGTCCATGTAATATTTCACTGTGAATTACTTAGGCCTTGCTTTGCATAATGAATTACAATAGACTCACACTAATGGCTACAGTGCCTGTTGCAGGGGTTCAGGGGTGCTTGCCGTTTCCAGGGAAAGGAGGTATAATCCATTATACTATGATTCATGTAAGGATAGTGCTGGTTAAGAATAATTATACACTTCAAATCAGAAGCTTTGTGTTCATCTATGTTTTGCTTTTGCTTTAACGGATCATTAAATGTCTCAGTAGCCTTGCAGCTGGAGTCCACGCACTGCAGGGATTTCTTTGATTAATGATCAAACTGAAGTGAAATGTGTGTGTTTGAAACTCAAAAGTCAGGCAGAGAAAAGGAAGAGCATGTCTGTGATGCTTTTCTAAAATGTGCTTAGGGGTTCTCAGTTTTATAAACACATCCCTCTGTGTGTATGGCCAGTCAAGCATTTTCACTGTCTGTCTCTCTTTCACATGCACACAGTGTCAAAATGTCATCCCACATTAAAATATGTTATTTTCCTGAATGAAGCAGTCCATCACAATTCTGGTTTTAATTCACACATTCAAATTTGATGTGTATTATTTTTGTCTCATCAAGTTGGCACAGACTGAATACATATCATAGAGGCTAAGCAGCAACCTCTTTATACTTTTTGAATAAGAGACAAACATTGGAGACAAATCAGGAAAAAGATGGTGGCACCTCCATGCCTCAGTCACACTCTAACACTGGCTCTCACAAAGAGGTGTACAAACACACACACAAACACACACACAAACACACACACACACACACCACACACAAAGGCAATTATTACCCTGGTGGCCACTAGAGTGCTGTGCTGTATTACAGATAGAGACTTTACCATGACATTTCACACTTGCACTCATACCATGTGGGATTTTCACTAGGGGCTAAAATTCATTTTTAAAATGCAGGCAAAGAGCAAAGAGAGGGAAGAAACAACATGTTCAGGAATATGTTAGACAGCCTGGGATTTACCCAATTTTATCATTTATTCTTAAAAAAAAAACTACAATGTGGACTCTGTATCTGAAAGTATAAGGAGAAAATAGCCATAATGCTTCATTAATAATTAAGGATTACTCCTCCAACCATGGTTTCTTGATTCTAAAAATCACTTTTAAATACATAAGCCTCACTTTTTTGCCAAGAAAAAAAGACAGCAATCCCATGCCTGACCAATCCCCCATTCCATTTATTTCCAACCTCTCAATAATGTACAGCAATACATCAAGCAATGCAAAAAAGAGCTTTCCTTAAAAAAAAAATGTTTCTCACAGCTGAGTCCAAGCCAGCATGTTTCTGCAGCTTGTGACTGACAGAAGGGAGATTCAAATATTTTGGAAAGGAGAGCAGAAATCAGAGACGCATTAAAGACACCTCCCACTCTGTCTCATCTTGGCTCCTCACCGCGCTCCAGATACGCACACATTAAATTATGACTGAAACATCTTTCAGTCGGTAAAAGGTTCTGGCTTGAATGCTGTTAAATCATTCTGTACTCCTCAAATCATATCACATTAAAGCAGATATGACACAGGCAAGTTGCTTTAAAATGTGTTCTAGATTAAATCATTTCCCATCATTCATTCAAAAAAAATAGTATACTTTGTTCACAGCAGCAAATTAAATTTCACAATAAAAGCCTGAAGATGTTCTCTGCTCTGTATTATCCACCACAAAAAATCACATTGTTATTATTGTTAGGTATCAAAGATGACACTTTTAAAGGTGCAGAGCATTAAATCAATGAACAGTAATTCAGCTAAATGTCATTATATGAAAGAGCTAATGGATGGAAGTAGGAGACAGGGATGCCGTCAGCCAGTCACTGAGAGGAAGATCAATGAAATTGTGTAATTTCTAAAGCTTTTAGTGGTTTAAATGACCACAATTTGACACCAATTTTACAACATCTTGCCCAATAGTAAAGACTCTTTTATCATATATTATATTTAAAAACAACAGTAGTTGAGCCAAAAATGCTTTCTTGGCATAACACATAAAAATGGGTAAAATATAAGCAACAAAGGTTCATAAAATAAATAATAAATTTCAGGTATATGGTTGAGTAAACACATTAAGAGGATAGCCAAAGTAAGGTAGAGGCAGTGTCAAACTGAAGTGAAAGTGAAAGAGAGTGTTTTTTTAACTTTAAAACTGCCAGTGGTGAAAAATGAAGCATGAGGGTCTATACAGGAAGGCCCTGTCGAGATTCAGTTTAATGCATGAGGGAGGGATCAAGTGGAAAAACTGTTAAGATGACCTGGGAGTGGAGAAGGCACAAGGGGCCAGTGGAAGTGAGGGAAGACTGGGGTGATAAGCTGTCAATTTTTGTACTGGTTGGATTGAAAACCCAATATACAGTGTGAACAAGTTAGCGGTCTACTTTACATAACTTGACATAACATAACCTTAAAAAACAGTCCTCTTTTGTAGACTGTTTAGGTATTAAATAACACATTCATAATATTTCTTTATTTTTTTCTTGCAGTTATTGCCCGCTTCCAGTAGGGGGTGTTGCAGCTACTTCTGCGCCCCAACCACCTGCATCCCTGGTAGGACAGAGTTTTGTTAAATTGACAGAGATGCTAGCTGGAAATAATTGAGAATACCTAATGTGAGTACTAGTGTCTTAACTAGAGTTTAGCAGTGGCAGCTAACATTAGCATCTGCAGCATGTCATATTAAGCATGGGTAAACATCGTTGTCATTGTGAGATTGCTATTATGAGGTTTAGGCATATTCTACAAGACAATGATGAGAGAAAGCCAAACCCAAAATGTATTTTTATTGGTGCTTTACATTATTCATTTGTGCACAAGTGTGCACAGCTTCAGACCAAGACATGTGGAAGGGCCAGGGATCAAACCGCCAACCCTACAATCAATAAAAAAAAAACCTGCTCCACCACCTGAGCCACCATCTGATCTCCATTCAACAAATGGTTCTGTATCTCTTACACATTTTGATGTGAGATGAGGTTTGTCGTGGCAAAGGAGAGGCTTTTCATTTTCTTTATATGTCTTTATTACACAACATGAGTCTCTGGCTCCACTCTCTGTGATTGGTAGAAGAGGGCAGCAGCCCATATATGCCTCCTGTGAAGCTGATGCACAGGCAGCAATTCATAGCTTGTAAGAAACAGAAGTGGCATGCTGAGGTAATCTTTTAATCCAGCTATGATCCCACTAGGGTATCTGTCAAATAACATGAATTTAACCTGCAGCCAATCACACAGGGGAGTGTGTGGCCAATTATCAGGACTCAGCTGTTTTAATGATTTAACAACATGTTTAATATGCATGGAGACGCACTGTATCATTCACACTATTCGTGAGTATTGGATTTGACATTTAAAATCAGGTAGTATTATAGACTTTATTTAGATTTGATATAAATTAGTATAAATGAGAGGAAACCTGTCAAATATATATATTATTTATTTATTTATAATTAATATATAATAAAATAATCTGTCTGTAAATTAAACCCATCCATCCATCCATTACATTACCCATCCATTATATATATATATATATATATATATATATATATATATATATATATATATATATATACACACACACACACACACACACATGTATGTTTGTATATAGTTATATATAGTTATAATTCACTACCTTTGGAAAATAGGCTAAAAAAAATGTCATCTGCGCATACAGTAGTGCTGCTGGTACATTTATTATTTAACAAGCTGTAAGACTGAAGAAGGTAAGTGTCACATAATAATTTATTATTTATTTTTTTTATTACAAAAAAAAACAAAACAAAAGAAAATCTTTTTCTATAAACAGTGGTGATGTTTTTAATAATAGTATAGTAGTAATAATAATAGAAAAGCGTTGGTGCGAATCAGATATCTTCAGACTGGGGTGGAGGTGAGAACTGTGCACTATTAATATTTCCATCATGTTGAAAGTCTTCCTTTGGTTGAAAGTCACAAAGTGTTATATAACTGGCAACCCTTCAGATTCCTCAGTTATTCAGGTCACGTGCACGTACACTTTGTTCGTCCTTGTTTACACATCCTTGTTAGTCTTTTGTGTGTTCTTTTCTTGCATGTGTTTAGAGAGTGGAGGCACACATCTTCACCTTTACAACCTGAATACCTGAATAGCGGCATAGAATACTCTTTCCTTCAACAAACTGCTCTTATCTGAGTGGTGCTTAACGTCTTAAGTGCTTTGTAATTTCTTTGTGGCTCTGGCATTTTGTCTTATTTGTGATAATTAATCATTGCTAATGAGCTTGATAAACTTAGTTTATCCATGTTTGCTGTGAGACATAGTTAAATATGAAAATATAACACAAGATTGTCAGGAGATATGGATGAGTTTGGTCAAATAGTTGAGCGTATTAGTTTGAGGAGTTCATTAAGGCAATAAGTTCCAACTGGGTCTTAAGATGAAGAGCACAAGCAGCATGCCATTAAGTGTTGTTTAAGTTTCCCCACAAATGTATCACTTGATTAATTCGAATAACTTTGCTAATTTGTGCCACTCATTATCTGCCCTGTCTGTGATGCAGCACCTCATTAGATCAGAATAGCCAGAAGGCATTTGAAGCAGCTGAGAAATTAAATATTCCAGACAATTAATATTGATATTCAGAAGCATGATGTGCTCTGAAGTAATTAAATATACGGTTATTAAATGCATAACTTCAATTCATACCTGCAAAAATAAAACTATTTAAGGGGGAAAAATAAAGGTTTTTCCAGCTAGCTGTGAAGAACATGTATAAAAGTGCACCTTGCGTTTTTTGTCCACAGATGGTAATGTGGAAGAGTTATTTTTTTCCTTGATGCCTCAGGAACTGGACTCAAATGGCATCCATTAGTTTGCTGCAATGTTGCTTAGAGTCCCATGGAGAAATCACCCTATTTTAGACTCCACTGGAAAAAAAGGTGTTTGTGCACAAAGGAGTGCATCATCTGCAGTTTTTAAAGCAAACTCTGCTTTCAGGGTTGTGGTACCCTGCATGTACACACAGCTCTAAAGGATCAGGATGACAGCATCCAGCAAGTCCTACTGTTTCCTAGGAAATCCAAACCAGTTGAACATGATTTGAGACCAGTAGCACTTCAGTTGCTTCTTACTGCCTAACCGCAGTAGTTTTAAAGCCAAACTGGAAGGGAAAATGAAACAGCTTGCAGCATCAGGGGGACTTGAACCTTGGACTCTTGAGCTGTTGGCATGGCTGTAAACCAGACCCGAGTAGACAGACAAAAAGAATGTGAGGCAAGTCAAAGTCAGTCAGGGTGTTTTACTAATATGTTAATGGTCACTAATCGAATTGCGTATTAATGAAGTTTGTGGACGTTGCTGCCATAGTGGAAGAGCAACTGAGATGGGCCACTTCCATGACTGGTGCAAACAGAACTTTAAATATACAGAGGGCTAAAGACATGGTTAGTCAAAGATAAAATATTTATTATAGGCTTCTGTGATTGGCTCTGTAAGGCACGTGTGGAACATGGAGAGCATTTATGTGAAATCGTTTTTACAAGTCTATCTAATCAAGTCTATTCTAATTTGAATAATCACCCCCCTGATGTTTTTACGCTTTTAGAGTGTGACTTTTTTCTGCACTCTTGAGATTTGTCACATGTGAATCTTGCAAACAATTTGCAGTGGTAGTTAATTCACAAGTTTAGTGCTAACAGATAATTGTACTGGATTATAATTATTACCTTTTTAAATGTAAAGCTTACATGCAGAGCTGAATGGCAGAGCCCTTCACAGTAACTATACACTATATTATACACAAAGATCTCCTAATGAATGAGCTTTATACCAGTGGAGAGTCTGTCCACCCTTGGCTGATATTTTGGTCACTACCCATGGCTTGTAGACACAGATGAGGGTAGGTGATGATCAAATGATAAATCGAGAGCCTTGCCTTTTGGCTCAGCTGTCACTTCACCAAGACAGAGCAGAGATACTTGAATTTCTACATTTAAGCGAAAAACTTGCTTCTTCCAACCAGGAGATAACCATGTCCTTCAACTTAGAGGTGCTGCCGACTTTCATTCCCTCCACTTCCCACTCGCTCTTGTGAGAGCTGGAAGACCTGACTCCAGGACCATGGCATGTGGAAACAATTCTGTCTCACTGCCTGCAGTGTTAAACCAAACTCCTGCTCTACTTGTAGAGGGACTGAATGGCACAGAACAATGGGCCCAGTACTCTATACTCCTGAGCTCCCCCTGCCTCAAAGAACGTGTCCAACTATTCCACAAGTGTTTGTGTAATTACTCTCACTGTCAGAATGTGGAGACAAACATTCAGCTCTGTAGCTTTAAATTGCCACTATTGTGACTGCTTGGTGTTTAAACTATGATTAATCCTTTGTAGCTGTTTTGAAATGATTATTATTACAGTGCGTCCTAAACATAAAAGCTGATATTGGAAGTCATTTTCTCTCCTCAATGGAGGTGATTTGCTCCATTTGTTCCATGTCTGAATGACAGAGCAGTGAATGTAACCTCCTTTATACAGTGCAATCTTCACAGTGTCAAATCATGCAGTCTTTTTTGTGTTGTTCTTGATTATGTTCTAATAAGCGTCCATTTTCTGAAGATAGCCAAAAGACTAAATTACCTTTTTTTTTACTGTAAATTTTCTTTTAGAATCCGGACAATAAAGGCTTTGGAACTTTGACTTGTGTATACACGATCCAGAGCGACTCACCACAGAGAGGGGGATGAAGGTGGCTACATATTTAATGACTTTTGGTTTTTAATTGAACAGGCTGAGACATTTCCAAAGCCCAGAAGAAGCAGGAAGCGAAGAGCTCTAAAAATGCAGACTCTCTGACTCTGCAAAAGATAATTCTCTGACACAAACACAAATTAAAGTTAAGATGGTTAATGATGTAAGTTTACACAAGATCGCTCACCTACAAGATTCATGTCAGATCAAAACATATGAAAAAAAACTACGATGACAAAGTAATCCCATTTGTGAGTGCACGTACATTTGCAGTCCGGACTTGAACCTCAAAACAATCAATGAATTAAACAACACTCGTGGCTTCTGTGAGAATGGGCGCTTTTAATTTCCAGGCCCAGATCAGCCTCTTTCGCACAGCACTCAATTTTTCAGTAGTCTGTCAGTGGCAGGAAGGAAGCTTGTCACAGGGAGCTCTGTTGTCTGTCGCCTGTGAAAGGTTTTGTCAGCAGATAAAGAAACCTTTTAATCACAGATGTGGTCTCAGAGGAGAGCTACAGCAGCAGGGTTCATAACGCGCAGGCTGCTGGAGGTCCTCATCTAATATTCTTAAAGGTGGGAACTGTTTTTTTTTTGTATTTGGGCTGAGCCAGGGAAATTAAATCTGTAATCTATGACCAGGATTCTTCTTTTGAGAGCTCATTCTTTTTTTTGGGCATTGTGCTGCTGGTGTGTGTCATTTCCTATGATTTATCACTGTTGCGATGACTGTTCATACACACTGAGAGCGGTGTTAGGACTCGACTGGAGAAAAAAAAGCAAAAGAAAAATGAAGTGAATTTGGCTTACTTCTTCAGTATATGACATTTATGCTAATTTAAAATGAAGATCCTCATTTTGAAATACCAGCCTTTACGTTTTGCCCACCATGGCTGATACCAGCGGCGGTATTAATCTCACATTTGGCTGCTGCTCAGCTTGTTGTTTGATGAATACATGAGACCACTGCGTATTGTTTTTCATGAGACATAATGGGCACAATATTTTACATTGACATGGCAATGTCTTTGTAGGCGGACCACCTTAAATTCATTCATCAATCTGGGTCCCCGGTGCTTGATGACTGGGTGGCATTTTGCTGAAGACCGAGTGCAGGTATGGTGGCGGTGGCTGTGATTCTGCCTGGGCATTATTTAGAACAGCAGGAGACTCACAGATACATTGCATACACCTGTGAAAAGGTCACAGAGAAAAATGGAAAACAGCAGCAAATTGCCTCTCTGTCCCATTACCACTCTCTTTTCAACAATATGTTACCCAGCGTGCACACGTGCACTCCAGCACACTGGAGGGCCGGTTTGAACTATAGGCCCTGATTTAGGATGAGAACTTTGTCGAAGTTTATCCGGTCTGCTTGTCAACAGATTCTTTGTGAGAACTACTCAGGTGGAGTGAAGAATAATAGGCCGGAGAAATTATTTATACCACATGTTTAATTTAATTTTATACCACACATTCATTTTTATTTAACAACAAGGTTTTGCTTTGAAATGTTTGAGGTGACTTTAAATGAGCCCAAACCCTGAGGCCAGTTTTTGAACTTTATAGGTAATTATGCCTGCATTTAATTGTTTTTCTTTGGAATAATAATAAAAAAGTGTTATGAATAATGCTCAAACTTTGCAGTCACAGTCATTCTTTCCTTATTTATTCCTAAGGCAAGGTCATATATCTGACCTGTGAATGAGGACTCTAATCTAATGGCTTTCAGAGCACACATGTGCATTACTGTTTTAAATCATCAACTGTGACATTTTGCAAATCAGCACTTCTGTAACATGTCCATAAAGCAAAAGACATCATTATACTTTATTAAAGAGTAGAATTAATGAACTATATAGGCAAAAGTATTTGGACGCCCAGCCACCATTTGTGTTTGCTGGCCTCCATTTATTTGGCACCTGATCATCCAAATACTCATTATATGCTCTAAAGCTGCAACAAGTCCATAAACCTGTTAGGGATGTTTTCAGCACAATCTCCACTGGTCCGACCATAAATGTATCGATTATTCATGGACAATCAATTAATAATGCAATCATCAGACAGATCAAGCTATGCACGTCAAGTTCAGAAAAAGTTAATGACATCAGTCACCAGAAGAATTTAATACTTTACTAATAGTAAAAGTAAAGGGTACATATTTCTGAGGTTTTTTTGTTCAAGCTCTTTGGGTGATTTATAATCCTATTAGTCTATTGTTCCAATAATTGATTATCAAAATAGTCATTAGTCGCAGCCTTAAACCAAAAACATTTTGATTGAACAGGCTCACATGAAGGATTTCACGTTACTCAGCAAATCAAGCTTCCCACCAGCCTGATTTTTAATTTTCCTTTGACTCTCCACTAAATTAACAACATGGCAGGAGCTGTTCGGAGTGGGAGTACACTGCCTATCATCATTTACAAAGGCATCAGAGCATCAATGGAGCACTCGCTCTCCCTCTGTGTGTGTGTGGAGGTGTAAAGGGTGAGAGAGGGTAGTGGCTGATGAGGTTAGGGAGGTTTGTGCCACCTCAGGTCTCTGTGCCGATTTGCCTCAGTTTACAATCAGTTTTGAAAAGACTCACAGCAAAAGCTCAAAGGCAGCGTTTCTTACAGTGTATCCAGTGTCCAGGGCTCATCGGGCACACAGCACACAAAAAAATCTGCCAGTTTAATGTGCTCACTGAACAGGAACATTGTGTTTGACTGTGGTTGTTCTTATCTGCCCCTTGGTAGTATCCTTCTCACATTCTAATTTACTTTCCACTGAAAGGCATTTTTGTTATTAAATTATTCAAATGAAGACCCAAAGTATATGAAGTAAAGTTAAAGAGAACGGGTTAAGATTCCACTTTAGGCAATCATGGATGCTCATTATTTTCCAAAAGAAGAAAATCATTGCAACCGATAGCCCACAAGCCATGTAGGAGGAAATCATCCATCCATCCATCTTCTTTCATTCTTTCAGTTACCACCTAGAGCTCATGACCACAGGTAAGAGTAGGAATGTAGATTGTAAGTCTCGTGTTGATTCTCATCCCTGCTGCTTCACACTAGGCTGCAAATCGTCCCAATGCACACTGAAAGTCCTGGTTCGATGAAGCCAACAGGACAACATGAGGATGAAATCCTGCGGTTCCCAAACCAGACCCCCTCCGGCCCCTCGCTGCGCCTAGAAATTCTGTCCATAAAAATTATGAACAGAACTGGTGACACACAGGCAGCCCAACGTGCACCGGGAAAAGGTCTAACTTACTGCCGGCAATGCAAACCAAACTTCTGCTCTGGTCATACAGGGAGCGGATAGCCCCTAACCAAGGGCCTCGGCCCCTTACTCCCATAGCACCTTCCACAAAATGCCACGAGGGACACGGTTGAACGCCTTCTCCAAATCCACAAAACACACGTGCACTGCACTGAAATAAATTTGGAGTGACATTTACTTAGAAACACATTTTTTGCACTCAAAAATGCTTGTAATATTTACTTAAGTAATATTTAGCAATGTTTAGTGAATATTACTTGGATTGTATTAAATTTACATACAATTACACACATAATTACAAACAATCACCAAGTAAATCACTACATGAAAAACTGCTATTTTAAAGTAAAAGCAATACATTCTTATTTCTTTGTAGAATTAAATATATAATTGAAGTAATAATTACAGGGCCAAAAAACATTTTTTTCAGTGTGGTTTAATGAACTCCCATGAACCCTCCAGCACTCTGTGGAGGGTGTAGAGCTGGTCCAGTGTTCCACGGCCAGGACGAAAACCACATTGTCCCTTCTGAATTCGAGGTTCGACTAAAGGCTGAATTCTCCTCTCCAGTACCCTGGCATAGACTTTCCCAGGGAGGCTGAGGAGTGTGATTTTGACTACCTTGACAACTTCAAACAATGAGTCCACCACTGAGCTTCTGTTTCCTCAAGACGTGTGGTGGGATTCAGGAGATCCTCAAAGTACTCTTTCCACCATCCAACAACATCCCCAGTCAAGGTCAACAGCTCCCACCTCCACAGTGTTGGTGAAGTACTGTTTCCCCTTTCTGAGGTGCGAACAGTTTACCAGAATCTCTTTGCAGCTGACTGATAGTCCTCCTCCATGGCCTCTCTGAGTTTTTGCATCTACAACTGCCCTAGCTGCAGCACGCATGGCCTGTCGATACCTATCAGCTGCTTCAGCTGAGTCCCACAAGCCAACCATGCATGAGGAAATCACAGCACAGACGAATTAAAAACTACATGAAAAAACATTTATTTCTGTATCCAAAACTGTATGTATTTATATGTAGGAAAGCCCATTACTAGTTGTTTACTAGACCCCATTCAGTCACTTGGAGCATTACCAACTGGCAACATCTAGGGCTAAAAGTTACAATTTCACGTTTTGCCACTTGAGGCTGACAGCAAAAGTGAGTCAATTCCCATAGACCTCAATGTTGAAATGTTTACAGGCTGGATCTCTGAACATAATTTCTCTGTTTACTGTGAGATCTGATAAATAACCAGTTACGTTCGAATGACACCAATATGATTTCTTTTGTTTTGTTGAGTGGTTGTTAAAGCAGCCACACTCTGTATTCTGACATTTAATGAACAAACCAGTGAAAAATGTCCTGTAAATGCCCTTATTAGTTATAAACTTTAACTCATTGTCAGATTGTTGCAGCTTTAGAGCATATAGTGAGGAGTAAGATGATAATTGTGTATTTGTCAGCTTCCTGTTTCAACACAAAAAGCTCAATTAAATAATCTTCTCCATTTGGAGTGGAAGAACGTGCCCGTCTTGACCTCAGAGTCACCTGATGTCCTCATCAGGCTTTACAGGCTCGACAGGAAACCAAATAATATAGGCTTTCAACAAGCAGCACTGTCAGACTACAATGGAAGTAAAATGAATATGTTGTAAAAAGGGCAGGAGATGTAACCATGGTAACCATAAGGTAAACCTGTAATTTAATCTCTACACCAGACGCAAAATCCTGAACCCAGGTGTTCTGGGTGAAACCTTGGCTTGTTTGTACCCTGTCACCCATCCAAACTTTAAAGGGAGTCTTTAAGGGACCTTTGACAGACAGGTCATATGATTTTCTCAAAACTTCGATGATTTAAAAATAGGTATATTCTTTGCAAAATTGTGGGTCTTTCTTTTTAAGCATGGTTCAGATTGTATGTCATTGTGTACAATGCATGTACTAATCCAAAAAAATAGGCACACTGTGTTGTCCATGGCCCTTTGACATTAATAACTACATTTTCTAAAGTGCCTTTATTCTACAGTGAGTCTATAGAGAACGCTCTACAGTGGGGCTGACAAGCAGGTCATCAACACATAAATCTGAAGACATTTTCCCTTTTTTTTTCCTCATTTATACTGACTTGTTATATTTAGTTATAAAGTTAAAAAAAAAAATCCTCTGTGTGAGGTCCCTAATACTAGGTGTTGGGCTGAGCCAGGTGAGAGAATTTCCATCCCTTTGTAGAAAGAGACATGAAAGAACTTCACATCATTTGATTTGTTCAGCGTTCTAAATCGGTACCTGTTGCTGTCATTTGGATCAGTAGTGCTCAGCCAAAAACATGAAAGCGCTACAACAAAGCAGACTTTTTGACAGGTTAATGCAACATCTGTGGGACTCAGTAAGACAAAAAATGTCTGTATATATATATGTATATATTTAATGTAGTACCCAGGTGCAAGAATGTAGAGCTAACTTGCAGCAAATGCAGGCGTTTTTCTGAAAGTAAGACTAGGATAATTGAAATAAAAAGCCCCATTACCAACCAACCTCTACCACACCTTCCCTGATCTGTTGCATTTCATTTAGAAAGCATTTACTTTTAAATATCTCATTTAAAAGCCTTCAACAATATGACTTTACAATCACCAAAAGGCAAATGGCAACAATTCCTGGAGCTCATTTTTACACGACTCCGTCCCTGGGAAGCTGTAGAAAAAAATGTTAACTTTGCTCCTGCTGAAAGTGAGTTCAGGCCCCAGGGCCATTTAGCAATTAATTAGAGATTTCTAATGATGGAATAGTAGTTATGAATAATCATGTCTTAAACCGCAGGAGTTAGCATAGCCCGAAGAGAGATCAACACGCAGGCTATTATCCTTCTTATTTCATGTATTTATTCTTCAGCCACATTAACCTTCTCTGCAGTGTCTCTTTGTTTGGTTGGCTCAGATCAGGAAATTTCTCATCATTAGTGCAAATGATGGCAATATTTACACTGTTTGCTTTAAATAAATAAAATAATGTTTCAAATCCTTTTTTATGTTGTTGTTGTTCTGCATCTGCGTTTATTTTAATGAGGGCCTGCCAGTGTATACCCAGTAAAATATGAAATAAAACATTTTTTCTTCACATTATGAGCTCCTAGATGATTGTACAGCATCGCAAAGTGTTTTCATATTAACATCACAGCAAGGATTACTGTTGTGGATTAGAGAGACTGAGTCATGTGTGGGTAGCACAGGTAAGTAGAAGCAGAAGTGTTGCTATGGTGTTGGATTTAAAAGTACTCTTTATGTTTCAAGATATCAGACTTGCGTGGGCAAAGTCTGTGCAGTTGTCATTCATCCGACCTCTGAGCTCCAGTCCTTTTTTTTTCTCTATGCAGGATTTGATCTCAAGTGGAATGTCTCAGGAGGAATCAGAACGGTGTTTGCAGAGGGAAAAAAAAATGGAAATTAGACAAAATCAATTCAACTAGGTAACAATATTACATGGATTAATAATGACAAATATTTAAAGTGCTTTACCTGAAGGGCCTCTTAGTTGGAGGCACTTCATTTGTTACCTTCTTAGCTTGTTGCTTCTAAAAACACCACTAAGAGTCATTAAGGAGGAAATGAAACACTGATTGTAGCTAACATAGCTTTATGGATATCTATCCAAAAGCTGGAATTAGCTAACCAGCAGTGATGGCTTTGACAATGACTTCCAAGATAAAAGCAATAGAAGTGAGGCCATGTTTGTACTGCCACTGGATGTAGAAAGATTCCATGCTTTTTCTCTTAGGCTGGTAGTTTGTTGGCTTGTGGTGATGATTGCAGCTGTATACTGATAGAGGCTTCTGACTATCCTGACTCTGCACACCTGATCGAGGGAAAGTCAAACACAGAGGCAGCGTAGGGTGCCTTTGTTCCACAATCTCTGTGTGAGAGTGTATTCAAACTAAAACCGGTTCTTTAAAAACCTGTGTGATGTCACAAAGACATACGCACAGGGGTGGAGGAAGTACTAAAGCTTGGCACTTAAGTAAAAGTACAATTACCCGGCAAAATATATACTCAAGTAAAAGTAGAAGTGCTACAAGAACAATCCTACTTAAGTAAAAGTCTTAAGTACTTATTTTTAAATGTACTTAAAGTATTAAAATAAAGGTACTCACGCACCGAATACATATATTTGATTTCCATTGCAAAAGGTATCTGAACAGGTTAAAATAATCAAAGAAATCATCTTAAAATTAAAATTGACAATGTGTAGTTAATGTACATGTTCAGTACCCAGAAGCAGCTATGGACAGGTCTGTGTGTCATGAGGCAGGCTGTGGGCATCAAGTGAACAGAGGCTGCTGATAAAAAAACAGGCATTCACCATTTTTACTGTGTAAGTATTCCTGCTGAGATTACATGACAATGGAACCAGACATTAATGGATGGACTTTTGTTAGCAGACAGCAGCTAACTAGTTAGCTAACTGAGCCAGAGCATCATGACTGAGGCTCGTTATAGAAACACAGCTGGCAGCGTGACACCACCTCCATGCAGAGTCTGACCTCACATCAGTCCAATGTTTCATGATGTCTCCCACAAGTTTCCAACTGTTCCTATGTTGTAAACCTTATAAGCTTTATTTCTAAACCAGGCAGGTTACCGATTGGTACTGAGTTTACTGTGACCTCAAGCCCATCCCATTCTTCTTAAAACAATCAACAACTAAGAAGACCTTTAAATTACAATTGTCCACTTGGACTCAAGGTCAAGGTAAGTGTGAGGGTCAAAGGTCAGCATAAGCTGTGAAATCAGAGTGCAAATATGCCAAACTACACCCCAAAAGATTATAAAGCAAGATGACTGTTTGTATGCTTTATAAATCCAGGCAGCACATCATGGCAGAAGAAGCTATCATAGTTATCAGAGCACTGACTCTGCAGACAATTCCACCTGTGAAGTGAACAACACAGCCCCCACAGTTAAGCTCTGGTAAGCAAAAGCCTACAACAGTAACACACACTCACTCACATACAAACAGCACACACCTCAACAAACAGTTCAGCTTCCCTTGTTGTCTTGTCTTCAGACAGGCAACCCAGCGGGTTGAACATTCTGGCTCATATACAGCATGTGTACAAAAATGTCCCATCAGTGCAGAAATGTGATCCGGCTCAGTTCACAAATTGTTTGGCCTCTCTGCTTCCAAAACGTTGTGTGCTTGCAAATGTTTGGTTCCAGGGCTAGTACCTGAGAATGAACCCAGCAGATATCTGGATTCAACGATGTGCTTTTAATGCAGAGTGAGAATCACAGTGAAGTATCAGGTGAGAAATAAGGGGGGAAATGATGAAGGTTGTTTGGTAGTTTGCAACATAAATGACAACTTTTTCAACAATTTATCTTACTTTTAGGCCTCTGGTTTTGGTCATTCAATGTACAATTTCATTCCTTTGTGAAGTGAAAATTATCCAAAATCCTACATTATAGATGATGTCTGGTGGCAAAAGTCGGCGTCAGTACTTCACTTGTGATAAGATGGGAGGTTCCACATGTGTGTAATTACAATAGTGCATTGCATAAAAAGCTGCCAGATTGTGGCACAGTGCTGCAGTTTGCCTCCAACTTCAACTGATTTGCCATGTGATTACATGATTAGACTTCATACAGTCCAGATCATCACTGGCACACTGCCGCCGGTCCTTAATGCGAGATAAATTATAATGATTTTGACAAGTCTTTAAATTCCTTCTGCCATTTAGAGTCATTCACGGACATTTGTGTGAAATGTCAGTTGTTCAGAGTGGTGAAATGTGTCCACATGTAAGTGCTTTTTCTCTGGACAAGCTTTCTTATATATGATTGGTTGGTCGACCGACCTCAAACCTGCCTTCTTAGCTTTCATTGTATGCTCTGTTTTACTGTTATCTCATTTATTTAATACTATTTAATACATGGAATTACTTTTAGGACTTAGCTAAACTTTTGGGTATTGAAAGTAAAATATATTTTATGTAATTACATGTCATTAGTTAGTAGTAGTTAATCGTTTCTTAATGTAGTATTTGCCTTGTTTACATTAGTTTTATTGTCTCTTTCTACAAACATGTTGGATCGGTGTGTGTGTGTGAGCACATGCATGTGTATAAGTATTGTGGCAGGAATCTCTGGAATGTCTTTTACTTTAGTTTTAGTTCATTTTATTATTTTTTATTTTTATGAAAAGTGCACACCATTAGTGATTGACTGTTTGATTGGCACAAACTATTGTTTGTCCTCTTAAACAAGGAGACGCACTGGTATGACGGGCAGGTTCATTGATACTGTATATAAAAGTGCTGGTAAACCAGCTGTGGAGCTGTCATGTTATTTTAAGCATGGAAGCATCATAATAAACACTTAAGCACTCAGAATGATTAGCTCTTGCATAACCTGAAACAGTGCCAAAGGGTTAAAGCACAGTTTTAATGTAGTTCAGGCATTACTATAGGCTTTCCGTCTTGGGCTGTATTCCAAAAGGACAATTTAAGAGAATTACTGGAGGAACATCAAGTTGTCAAGGTACCCATTCCATCAATGAGAGCCTACAGAAACATTGTGTTGCTCAAGAGAAATGCATCCGCTCACATGTGGCTTTTGTTAATTTGCTGCTGCATGCATATCCTAAATTAACTGCAACAGAGCAGCTATAGGATTGTAACACTTCATGCATTGCACCAAGAAAGACCACTACGTAGATTTAAGCTGTGGGTTTATGTTGTGTTTTTGAAAAGGCAATTAAACACTGTGTGGGTGGATGCACAGAAAATTCATCGCAAAATAATAGCATTCTCTTGACGAGCAGAATTATTGTGTATGGGAGAGGTGAGAAGAATGTGTTGTTCAGTTAACTCTTACATCTGTGCATAGGTCATAGATGTGCTCTGTATATAAAGGGGCATGTTATTTGAATAAACAACAGCTACCTGTGTGACATTATGTTGACAACTTCTTTGTTTGTACTCGATTGTTTGCATTGATATTCCATGATTAACCCTTTAAAGCATTCTGACATTTTTTTTGGACAATGTTCCTGAGAATTTCACGCGTCCAGTCCTCGACTAATTGTTGCAGTTTTAGACCATATAATCAGGATTTAGATGATAACTTAATGTGTTTGTTGACTTCTTCACCTCCTAACAGCTAACCTCATCACCCCTCTTTAGACTTTAGAAATGCTCAATGGGCATGGCAGGGAACTAGAAAAACAGAGGCCTGCAAAAAAATATGGTGGCTGGCTGTCCACATATTTTGCCTGTATATAGTATACTTACTTAAGTGTATGCATGCTAACATGCTAGCTACAGACATTTAAACCCACTACATGGTTAGAATGAGGGCCAGACTGTATGAATATTGTAATGTATATGTAAGCCCGGGGCCGCCAGAGGAAGCAGAAGTGCAGGAAGAGGTTGGAAATCTGTGTGTGACAACAACACACTTCCATCATCCATCATGCTCTTCAATGTCTGCTCCCTGGACAATAGGCAATGCAAACAGGACTGCATCCAGCAGACAGTTGGGACACTGTTGTTTTTCCAAAGAGTTACAGACACCACAATTCAGGAGTTATTGTTGGTGAAGCTGTGGTTTGACTCAGCAGGTCATATTTCTGCTATGGACAATAATATAGAATTTCTCATTTTTGTATCAGTGTTAAACTACAAATATGCACATCATGATTGTTATATCAAATTTATTTACAAAGAGCATGTTTTAAGGCCAGATCTACTATTGGTTGTTTGTAAAGATCTGTACCTCACCCAACTTCAAATGCGCAAAGAAACCAAAGACGAGGACAGAAAAAGGAGTCAAATAATCCACATGCAGACAGTGGATAGACACATTGTATTTCTGAGTTATTACCAGTGTTGTTTCACACTAGCATACAATACACAAGCAGCAGTCTGGCTGTGTTTGCAGTCCCACACTCAGACTGAGTAAGAAAAACTAATAAAAACAAGCAGAGTGCTTCCTGTGCTGGAAAATAGATCCATCACTGCAGAAAGAAGCAAAAAGTGTGTGTGCCAAATATTTCACCTGCTTGTTTCGATGCAGGCTTAAGGGACTAAATTTAAAACATGAGACAGCTATACAAATTAATTTAGTGAATCCGGATGATGAAATATTATTATTATTATTATTAATGCTGTTTCTTATTTTGCCAGACTTTTGTAGATATTTATAATTATAAGTTCATCATCAAAGCAGCCATAATCCTATATTTTCAAGAATCTTTCTTTTTTTAAAGAAAAAAAAATGATACAGCTATTGGCAGAGACACCCAGGCAAAGGTCATGTGCAGATACAACATCTGATGTCCACTTTATAGAGGTATGTTGGCAGCTGGTGTACAGACGCTCATTTAATGTTGCAGTTGGATGAGACACCATGGAGGACCTGTAGCCCTCTGGTCCCTGTGGATCAGAGAAGTATCGACTCACTGCAGCTTAAAAATCACTGTATTGATAGAACTAGTGTATGTAGTCCAAGGAATGTGCAAAGAAATAAATGTATGGTCATCTATAAATACACAATCATCTTCATATAAGATGTGTGTTTACAGGTGGGGAATATGACACTAGGAAGAGTTGAGTCTGATAAATTGCTTTATGCTACTTAATTTGGTTAGCACTGAGGACTTAGTTGGAAAATGAAATGGAAAAAAGCTTAAGGCTACATCAGGCACACACAGTTCTCTACCTGACAGAGAAGCTGCATTGTAAGGTAAGTAGGCTGTAATGTATATTATAAGAATACAGAGATGTAAAGAGTAAATAATTGTTTTTGAGGTGGTAACCTTGGCAACCTCAAATTGGAGCTTGTAATTGGTTAACATTGTCAAAGTATGTGACTGTAAATAGAGATGGACAACCGCCCCCCCTTTCAGCAGCAAACCTGGCCTTGTTATTGTGATCTAGATTATGTAACTGCTACTGATCTCTGAGAAGGTCCTTGGTCTTCTTCTCTTTCCTGCAGCTCAAATTATTACACTGAAAGAGGAGTCGGTTACAAAGCACTACGTGGGAGTGCTGTATTAGCTCCCATTAGTGTTTCCTTTGTCTTCCACCAGGAAAAGCCCAGCTTGACCGGATTCACTGTGAAATTCTGACCTGACGGACATCGACTGAGCATGAATATTTAAACTCTGTGGCACCATCTGCTACATTATAAGCAGCTCCATCGTTTCACAAAACAAAACGCTGCACCTACTCGTAGAATGACAACATTGTTTTTGCAGCTTCAAGATCACATTGACATTTGTAAAGTGCCCCATTATTCAAACTCTCTCTCTCTTTTTTTTTAAGGTTTTTATTACCGCACAGAGAGAGCAGGAAATTCATAGATCTGCACTATCCCAAACTTTCAACACAATAAACATCATCCAGTGTTATGTAATGTTACCAAGGATTTCATTTCCTTTCTGTTTTCATTTCAAACAATGCTTCAGCTTTGTTGTTCTTTTTATTTTTTCATCGCGCAAAGGCTAGTTGTGCGTGTGTTCATTATTGAATATTTCTAATGTGGTGTGGTGTGATTATAAAAGAAGCTTAGTTCTCTCCAATGCTACTGAACATAATCATCAGTGTAAAAACTGCACATAAGTGTTTTTTAATTAAAGCCGCTCGCTTAGAAACGCCTGAGGCAGCCTTTAATCTCAGAGCAGCATGTTGTTAAGAATAGGGATATATTATTTTTCAGGTCAAAATGAAATTCTCTGCAAAATGTTCCTATCAGAATCAAAGGCTGTTTTATGTTTTCTGGTTTGGAGTTTTTTTTTTTATTTCTAATTAACAATTTAAAGAAACACTTCACCATAAAATCAAACATTTTATTGAGGTGGGGTGTCATAACTATGGTCATGTTAAGAAAGCAACCCTGCTGCAGGAAATAAGACCAGAGAGCCACCATGAAAGGAAAAAAATCTGATGCAATGTTGATCATATGTGAATTAATTTTACTATTCACCATGCGCATCGCCTCCTAGTATTGAAACTAATGCTGCAGATTAAAAAGACATGCATCATTTAAAAAAGATCACAGTGATCAGAACCTGGTACAGTTCAGGTACCTTTAAGTTCAGTGGCTGTGAAGCAGACAGTCAATAAAAGGGATGAGCACCAGATTAAGCACACATTTTGGTGTGTTTGTGTTTGTTGTGTGGAGGCTCTAAATTGGCAAAAGGACCAGGGTGTAGCCCCACAGTGACACTGTAGTAGAGGAAAAACAGGCAAGAAAATTGATGATTGGATGGATGATGATGATGACTTTCAGCAATTATGACCTGGAAAATGAATGTTGAGAGCAATTTCATGTAAGAACTAATTTTCTACTGAACTACACTGTAGGATTTTTATCACAGCCAGCATGCATCTATACCTAGCTCAATGGAACAAGATGCCCAAAGGTCTAAAACCCTGAGGGCATCTGCACCTAAGAAGAACAGAGTTCTTCAAGAAGGCCAGAGGGGTGGAGAGTGTGGGAGGAATGAGGTTTGGATGAGGTCTGTGAATCGGGTAGGTCCAAGACCATGGAGGAATTTGGAGCTGACCTGAGTATTGTTTCACATGCCATATTGAACTGGGAGGTAGTGAGTGTTCCCATTGCGTACAAATGAACACAGGCATCATTGAGAAGATGCTGGTATAGAGGATCACATGTCCAGATACCTGTCATTAAGAGAAAAGGTTAAATTCGTTGATTTGTTTTTTTTCTGCTGTTTATCAAGTAAACACTGCAGCTCAGCAGAGCTGGGCAAAACAGGAGGAAGGCTCAGTTTCCCCCTGTGACAAAAAAGTTAATCAACAGATCAATTGATATTCAATCAGGCAATCAACTATAAGCCAATCTCTGAGCAACTGCCACCAGACAGCCCTTCAATTTGGTGAAGGCTATAATTCAGAATGTAATTGAATCCAGACAGGAAGAACGATGTTAGTTTCTATAATCATTCCCAAAAAGGGATCCAGTGCTTTATATCCACACCACCTTCCACAAAACTGCTGTAAACTCAATATTTATCTACTGCAACAGCACAAAGCAACAGAATTAATGGCACTAATTAGAACTAACCTTGAGTGCTAAGACCTTGTGTGCTTATTATTTTAATGTGCTGGGAAATATAAGGTTTTATATGTAGGGCATGACTTGAATATAGTTTTACCTGTGATGAATATATAAGATCTGGACTTCAGGAAGCATGCCAAGAAATAACCATGTATCTAACACAAACAAGATGAGTGAGCCAGATGTGTAATACTGGCAGGACCCAGGAGACAAACATATGACAGTTTAATAGGATACCTTCTACATGCTGTCCAAAGGCCAACACTTTCTCAACCTTTCTGACATAAATTAGCCTTTGAAGCAGACCACAATACAGAGGGGTTTTCATTTGATGACCCCGGAGACACAAGATGAGTCATCATGGCGCTACTTTCGGTAGCGGAAATGAATTAAGCATGGAAGCGGGGGTAGTGGGGAAAGTCATAAAAAACACAGAGCGGAATGAATGGAATATCTTTAAAGAGTGAACAGTGCATGTCCTTCTTCAAACAACAGTAGATTTTACTCACCAAGGCCTTTTAACAGCCACAAGATCTCCAGTAGCAAACACACACATAATCCTCCATCACCACAGCTCAGTGTGATATGTTAACCAAATACATACAAACTGCATCCATTTTCTAGAGTTTACAATTCAGTTGCTCATATTTGATGCTTTGCTACCTCATTTGTGCACAGAATTGTTTTACTAGTGTTATTAAGTTGTCTCTTTCTATCTCTCTAAGGCTGTTTCTGGACAATTAGGCTGTTTCCCCATTAGCTGGCTGTAGTGTGGTGTAGTGCATACTAAGTAATTGTGTTCTGTTTAATTTATTTATTTTTTTAACCTGCGTCCTGTTTTATTTTGAAAGTCACCTCTCATCTCATCTCTGTCAGATCGTCTACAGTATTCAGGTTGTTAATGTCTTCCAGTTCTTTGACTAGGACTGTTCCTGCACCTAGTGGCCTGATGTTTGCATAACCATCTGCCTGGCTTTTTGGATTTGTTTGATTTGTTTCTTCAATCATTGTACTGATTCCTGTCTCACTGGTCACACATTTAAGTCTTGGCTCAGTAGTTACATACCAAATAGTGATGGATCAATTACTGAATAAGTCTCTATCTCTAAAACCCTATCTCTCCTAGTGTAAAGTGGTCAGTAACTAACATAAGTGGTCCAAGAAAGGACAAGCAGTGGACTGCCAACAGGGTCAAGGGTGGGCTGAGTAACTGTAGCTTGGTGTGTCATTAAGGTGTAGAAAGCAACATTAAAGCTAGGGGCTATAACACATGATTGTTTACGTCAATGTCTATAAACTCAGTGTTTAAGTGTTGGAACAGTGCTCTCCATGGTCTCCCTGGTGTTTACTTTGTATGCCTAAGACTTCAAGCATGACTCAAACCTGTTGTCTGACAATACTGCCATCATGAGATGTATCAGGAGTGGACAAAAGGACGAGTACAGGAGCCTCATTGAAGACATTGCATTACCTAGTGCTGGTCAAACCATCTACATCTCAACCCCTCCAAGACCTAGGAAATGGAGGTCCAAACTGTACTGGCAGCCTGCCAGACCTAAAAATACCTAGGTCTGGAGCTGAATGTCAGACTGGACAGGTCTATGAACCAGGACAACAGGCAGAGGAGCACCTTCAGCAACAAGGCTGTTGTCTCTGTCCTGCCAGACAGATAGACTGAGGAAGAAAGGTTAGGTCAGAAAGTCCTAAGGGTTATTAAGGGTTGATAATTTCAGACACAGCCAAAGACTACTTACACAAGAAAAGGACCCTGACAACAAATTAGCTCTCTCTGACTTTGGGGTAAGGTCCAACATAAGTACCTCGTGAGATGTCTTGTGGAGTTCAGCAGCTACTTGGCAAGATATCGGAGATGGTGGCATTAGGATGATGAGCCAATGTTAACCCGACACAATTAGGACCTATGCTGCGCAATCCCACTAAAGCGAGGAAAGCATTTGACGACTCACTCTCCCATTGACTTAACACTGGAAGAGCAGATTTTTGGCTGCAGTGCCCTTAGCATTTTTTGAAAATCAGCCTTTTTCCAAAGTCAAGTTAAAGGGAGTGAGGCATCTGAATGATTCGCATGCATGTTAGACTCATCCAAGTTTCAATAGGTTCAAAACCTAGAGGAAATAAGACCTACCACAATTACAGGAAATTCAGCAAAACCAAACACACAGTGTCAACTAAACCATGCTCTTATACTGATGGAACTAGAATAATGGATTTGTGTGTATGTGTGGCAGAGATGACAAGAAACTAAACTCCCAAAAAGGCAACAGATAAAACAAAAAAAATACAGATAATTGACTTGGGAAAGAATCTTGCTACCCTTTTCCAATTGATGACAAAAGCTAGATGTTAGTGGGTTTTGTGAAAGAAGGCTGAGACATTTATATAGTTCAGTGTTACGGTTCTGTAGTCACAGTCAGAATTTATAGCTCAGCCTCAGAGCAAATATACACCCAGCCTCTGAGCAGGGAGGGCCAAACTTAACAAGATACTAGTGAAGAAATATGAGTGAGTTTGTTTTTACGCTGCATAATTGTGAAAAATGGATAAAAGCTCATACAGGAGAGGAGAATGAAGCCACCATGACCTTAAAAACTCCTATCAAAAATACAAACTAATTCTGTAACAAAGTTCCCTTATCATTATAATCTATATATATAAAAAACAACAACTTTGTGTTTACGAAAGCAGAACTGATGTTTATTTTTATGAATAACTCTTTACTCCCGGCTCAGTTTCAAAAGGTCGTGCACAAACATCACACACCGTGTGCATGTTGGAAAATAAAGCTTATCACTATGTAACATCGGGCAGATGTTAATTGAGTGGAATTTATCACAGTGGTAAAGTGAAGAGACAACAATCACATTCTGATAATATTATCATTTCAAATGTCTTCCTCTACACAGAGGAAATGTCCTGTGAATTTTAAAACGGCGATATAAGGATCTCTACTGTGAAAAGGTCACATTTGAGGGTGTCGCATGTTAATATAACTCTCGGTCCACTCTACATGAATTCCCGGTGTCACTTTAAATATTCATTGAAATTTCTGATCTATTTTGAACGGAGTGACGATGCCATCTGTGCAAAAAAAAAAAAAAAACACATTCATGATTTATTGATTTAAAACACTGGATATAAAATAGACCTGAGCCTTTTGAAGAACGCAATCACATCCCATATTTTTCATCCCATCTGCTGTGTTGATTTGCCAGCTTTTATACGCCGGCTTCTCTGCATTGTTTGGAAGTCCTAACTTTTGCCAAAGTAACATTATCATCCTATTGTGGACAAAGAAGAGTGCCTGTCTGCTGAGAGCCAATTTTCTTTCTGAACTCATGCATACGCCGAAGAAGAAGAAAAAAATATCACTGCCAGCAGCAAATTTCACTAATAATGTAAATTCAGCGCCTAATTGGCAGCACACCAGCTGTTTCTCATCAAAATAATGAGTCTGTTTTTCTTTTATGAGGAGAATTATCTATCTTCTCTGAAAGCTCAGCTTCACTTCTTCTGTCTTTCCTCTGTCGCAGTGTGTCCTGACTACAGTTACAGCCTTCCAGATCCGGCTGGAACCTGCCTGAAGCCAGAAAGCAGAGAGAGAGAGAAAGAGGGAGGAAAGGGAGGCTTTTACCAACAACAGGCAGCTCACTCACCGCTCATGACTGACTGATTAATTTCCTGCCTTTGTTGGTCAAGAAAATATAGACCCGTTCATAAGTCTTCCTCCCCGTCTCCGTCCTCCTAAATGGCTCACTGCGCGGTTTGATTGTATGCAGATGAGGCGCCCAGATGAAGTCAGTGTTTCTGTGCGCATGCATAACTGCAGGGTCTTAGATCTCCCACTCGAGTGAGACTTATTAATGATTTCTGGGACTCCGGCTCTTACATATGCACTGAGCAATATGAAAGGTTAATAGGTATTTTATTTTCACAGTCCAAAGGCAGGCTGGAGCCTAGTGGTCAGATGGCAGTTCTCGCTGGGTATTAAATAAAAGAGCCTTCTGGCATTGTGCATTAGAGATTGAGTGATAGGCATGCAGTGGCTTTAATGAATGTCTGATTTAATGAGATTGCTTCAAATTGTATCAGAACGTGACAACATGCAGGTCCTAATTAAGTCATTGTTTGATTTTAATGAGTAAACATTAGCAAAAATGTGTTACTGATCAATATCTGACACTTTTAATGTTACGTGGAAATTTCAAGATAGAGCAAATGACATATGTTTCAACAGAGAAACCATAGCAGCGCAAAAGAGTTAATGTTAGCGTCTCTCTGTGGCAGTGATTTGAGCAAAGTGTAAGAGCTGATTGCAAAGATGGTGTAAAAAAAGGATCAGAACAGACACTGTTGGGCTCAGAGTGCAGACGTGGACCAAGGTGACTATTGTAAGCCAGAAAATAATAAAGGGGAGGGGGGTCGGTACACAGACTTTAGTCCAGGAGGCAACAGTAAAAAAGAGGCCTGATCAACGCAGTAACAAAGGCCGTGCAGGGATCGATAACAATATGGCCGTCCACCAGGCTGAGGTACCCACACTGAAAAGGCTACTCACAATCCAGGAAACAAAGCAATGGTTGGTCCAACAGCTAAGTCCTCCAAAGCAACAGTACAGACATAGGGTCAGGCAGGAAACTCAAACCATACAAAACACTTCTGACACTTGCCATATACACATTAGCATGTACACCTCACGACCACCCCGGATGACTTTTTTTCATGTGACATTAGATAAAGTTCAAGACTCCATTAGCAGCACTCGTGGGTAATTTTCTCCCGCAGCACAAGGAATAGCGCTAAGTGATTGCATGAAATGATATTGCATGAGATGATGTTGCTTGAGAGATGCGACGCAGACGACTCACAGCTTGGAATGTGATTAATTGTCACAGCATATGTTGCTCCATCCTCTCCCATTTTGCCTTTTAGTGTTTCCTGCATACTGTTAATGCGAAACTCTTCATTTGTTTCCATGAATATTTGATGTCCGGGCACGTAAGTGTCTCTCTCTCTCTCTCTCTCTCTCTCTCTCTCTCTCATAGGCCATTTACAATATTATTTTTTTGTAGTATCACTTGTTCTTAATCTGTGACAAAAAATTCACAAGTTCAGTTAAGGTTATGTTACATCATAATAATGCTGGGTATGTGTTAGGAATAAAAACAAGTTCATTCTGCAATATGCAGAAGGATAAGAATATGATTTACTCAGTCAGAGCAGCCCATTATTATTGTGATAATTTGAGGTTATATGTTCATAATTACATACCATTGGAAGCACTCCACTGTCTGGGTACTTTAATTTAATATTTCATTTATTCTCCATTAGCCTATAGAAATGAGCGCACATTTATAAAGATACAGTATAATGACTAGATTTCTGAACAGAATCTGATGTGACAGACACTGATTACAATTATAGAACATTGTTCAAGTGTAATGGAACAGAGAGCACAGTAAGTCATCCTGGTGCTAATCAGATTACAGTAACATCCTTTAAAAAAGAGGCCGTTTGCAGGTTAGTTTAGAAGATTAGTTCCAAGGTGACAAAGAGAAAATAAAATTTACTTAGTTTCATATTGTGTTTACTGGCATTCTAACTTTATGCTGTGGAAAATTAGTTTAGAGATTAGAGATCGTTTTTTGCTCAACAAAACATGACCGTCACAGAGTTCAAGTGTGTGAACACCAGTGCTAGATGTAATAGAATGCAACACTGAAGCAACCTCAAAGTACTTTGTAGGTTAGGCTGGCTATATGCTAGAGGATTTTCAAATCTTAGCCGGTGTTAAAAACTTGGGAGAGCACAGATGATTCGGCAAGACTGTGAGACCAGACACCTGCGGTATGAGGTAGAGTTCCACTGCAGAAACATAGGTGATCAAATGTGACTTTAGAATACGACAAATATGGAGGACGATCAATATGTCTTCCTCATAGACCGTATATAACTATGGACATCATCTGTAGGTTCCTGAAGAGACATTTTGAGGAGGCTCTGGCTGTCGCCATGTTGGCAGCATCATTATCCTCTTAAACACCAAATACAGTCAAAGACGTGAATGGAGCTAAATCTGGGAGGGCAGTCACAAAAGCAGCTGTGTTGGCACATCATCCATCATCATCCACTTTCTATAGGCAGGCAAAGTCTGGTTAAAATCCTTCAGTTAGAAGTTCAAGCTACATGATGATTGATGTTGTTAGAGTACAGCAAACAAAAGCTCTGTACATTTACATCCCAGCAAGTACAGTAGAACACATGTAGCCAACCTTGAGCAGACCTGCATAATGTCTCCTAGCTGGGTTGGGAGACTCTTCTGGGGCATACAGGTGGACTCATAAATCACCATTGAACTGAAGGTGACCCCAACCTCAGTCTACCGTAATGATTCCTGCATTTTTAGACCAAATAAAAAAGTGAGTTAATTAACTTTTTATGTTACTTTGTTTTATTTGTAGCTAATGCAGTTCTTCCCTGGACTTTCAAAGGATTTTTTTTTCCAATGCTTTGACATAATAAATACTAATGCAGCCTGTAGACACATTTGTGAGGAGATGTAGCCACCACTGTTTGGGGTAATTATCTTGGCCCTTTTTGCATGGCCAGCTGACTAAATAATCATATTTACCTCATATCAAACGGCAGTCAGACTCGCCTGCGTGACAGCAGCTGCTGCTTGAGAGGGTGTTAATAACATTTGTGCTGCTTGTTGAACGTTTTTTCTTTAGATATCGTGCAAAAAGTTTTTCTATTTATCAAATTAAACAGGCTCAATTTTTGTCTTTTTAAACTTTTATGTCCAAATGAAAGAGACCCTAAAAGCAACCATTCGCTCTCACCTATTATGAAGCCTTTAATACAATTTTCTTTTTAATTTGGTGTCAAACTGAACACTCTAAGAAACTTCCATTTGGACTTTAATTGAATGCCCTGGCTGCTTTGGATTTGATGTTTAAAAAAAAAACAAAAAAAAAAACAATAAAAGAGCAAAGAAAACTTGTGAGGTGACAGGGGAAACGGTATAATTGAAAATGAAATCATGGAGTCCCTGAAGAGGCTGTGGTAATTTGCATAATAATGAATAGGCATGTGTTATTGTGTAGTCCAGTACACGCTGTTTAACTATACTGAGACTTTCAAATGTGTTTGTTCCCGGGCTTTGATCGTCTTGCTGTACAGCTGATGACTTCATCAGCTGTACAGCTCTGTGTAAAATTCATCTGAACGCATCTGTTCCCCTCGAGTGTCATCCAGTGATGCAGCTGTAAAACGTGGGAGCATCATCCATTAATGGGGAAGAGCACAAATGGCTAACATCACCTATCAGCCACCATTTATTTGGAAATAAAATGAGCTTATTCGCATACTCGATCAGATTTCTCTGCACAGGGGACAACTGAAATGATATCCTAGCAGCGGAAACAATGAATTGTGACTTGTGAAATGTACCCAAATGTTGAATAGCTGAATAAAAAACAGGTTATCAATTAAACAACGTGCCTTGCTCATACCCATATGCCCGCCATTAGTGGTCCCCGTGTAGCATTTTTTTTGCCCTTGACCTGAGAGCAACATTCACACCGAGCTGGGGAAACATGTGCAGGTGTCAGCTTTGGGTGAGCAGCAACAACAAGCAGATGTCTGCAGTCGTCGTTGCTTGTCATTTGCTCTGCCCTGACCCACTCTGAGCATGCCTGAATCATTTTAATGGTTTCAGACGTACAGCAGGAAAGAAGAATTACTGTGATTTCATCCCGCTCCAGTCATATCAGTCTGCATGGTGGCATCTCTGCATCACATGAGGATGTCACTGTAAATCTTAACAAACCTATGAAGAAAATTTTATATATAAAAAAAGTCTCTTTGGTGGCAAGAAGGCAAGAACATGAATCCCAGGCTGAATCTGCCACCCCTGTGACATTTCCATTCACCGTGGGCTTGTTTTTCACATCACAGCAATACAAAGTCCTGTGCGTCTATGGAAACATCACGAATATGGTCAGAAGCAGAGCACAAATATGACCTTGTGGACTGTGGATTGCATTTTACACTGAAACCGTTACAACATTACACACGATGCATTCAAAGACTTTCAGAACATTGAACATCCATATTCTGCATATTAAGCCAGCTAACTAACTGAATTCATGCTGCATTCAGCTTCCCTGTCTGTACAGAGAGCAGCTGCACCAGCTCCCCTTTGAATCCTCTTGTGTGTTGCCATGTTTCAGTGACTGGCTGGCAGGTTGGAATGTAAGTAGAGATATAATGTCTCATAGTTGATCGGGGGAAACATCAGATTAATGGATCCCTCTGCAGTGATAACTGATTATTCATCATATAGTCTGAGGCCATGCAAATTACGAAGTTTCACACACAACAGAGAGCCATCAGGGGCCAGCCTTGGTGAAACCCACATGTAATACTGTACAGCAAAACCAGGTGTGTACTTCCAGTGTGTTATAAAGTGTTACTTAATGGTTTAATGCCTTAGGACAGGGGCAGGTTGTTTCATATGTGCGTTATGCAAAAACCGCCAGCTGTAGCGTCATATTTAAAATGCATATACGCTATTGATCTGACGCAAGCCAGTGGGGTTTCAATACTGCTGGCTTCACTTTTAAATGATTTATGATGAACCTATAAAACATAAGGCTACATACATGCAGAGCAAATGTCTTTAATGTTGTCTTTGCTGAGTGAGCCTGGTGGGCTTTTCAGATGAATGCCTCCATATGCTACACGCCTCACACATGAGGGCTGCGGGCCGGAAACAAGGCAGGAGCTGTTCTCAGCGGTCCTTCTGACATGCTGCTTCTGTCTCAGGGGCGCTCGTGTTTGCATGTGTGAGTCCAAGCTCATGCAGCATTTTAAGCCATTGGTCTTCGTCATATAATCTCCTTCATTGACTCACTGTCTCTGACAAAAGTAGCGCCTTTAACCTGATTTAACTTTTATTAAATTTACCCTGATACTGTTGTCTTACTTTCAGAAGTGTGCATAACAAGTTTGTAACTATTTAGTTGTTGACAGCAGTTGTATGTGAAAGTCTTCAGTCTCATTCTGGCACACTGAACAGTATGTATTTGGACATACAGTAATTATTGAAGCATTGTTTTTGCACTCAGGAAGTGCTTTGTTTTCCCTGTTGGCTCCTTTAAGAGACCCCCCAGCGATGCAGTCACTTGATTCAAAGTGTTTTTCTCTGAGAGCTGCTCTTTTCAGAAATTGATGTGTGATTATATCCGCAAGTCACAGTTCTAATCAAAATAAAGTTCAGACGTCCAGTGGTGCTGGCATCGTGGCATCGTGGGGGGAAGCACAGATGGTAAGAATCAGGTGTTACTCCTAAACAAATGTGTTTTTCTAAGGAGAGGAGAACACATTGTGAACAATATGTGAGGCAGAAGACCTGAAAGGGCTGCCCTGGGACGATTTAAACCTTTACTATAGCAGCACTGGAGAATCTGTACATCTGCATTTTAATATGGCTCATAGTCTCTGTGCTGTGTTTGAAAGACACCTCCAACAGGGAGTCAGAGGCAGAGACTGTCAGGTGGTTAATACCACTGTTAAACAGGTGGGACCCGATGAGTGATCAATATTTAATTGTGCTGTCAACAAAATATTAGCAAGCGGAGGTGCTGCAGTCAAACACACACGCTCACACACACACACACACACGCTTACAATCATCTGTGACAGGTTATGACTACAGCAAGGAAAGTCTGCAGCCTATCCTCACTCAGGAAATGTACAAAAGATTGACATTATCAGATATCACATATCAGACTATGAAAGGCCCCTTGGTTATGTATCTATATAGCATATACAATAGGCTCTTGAGGGTGGGAGAAGTTGCCATGGTAGCTAATGGAGTAGACATGCAAAAAGTCTGTTTAAGCTCTACCTATACCTAATCTACTAGTTTAATGTGTACACCAAGCCTAACTAATGGTCTGCATATATATATATGGTTCTTCTACCTGGTGAAAGGTCTTCTTCACATTTACCCTTTTGGCACATTCACACACAAAACTGCACAACTAAGCAGTTTTAATGACTAAACCTAACCAAGTGGCTTAAATCATAGACTCATAATCATAAACTTAAAAGCACTTGTTGGCACATACCTCCCTCACCTTTTGCATAGCTTAGTTTCTCCAATGGCTACTCACTGTGGTTTTAAGTCCTCCTTTTTTTTAAGCCGCGGCAGAGGTGTGGTTTATGACCTATACTGCAGCCAGCCACCAGGGGGCAAGATGTTCCGGCCTCACTTTCGGTCCATCTTTACATACAAAGAACCCATTTCGTTTTTGTGACTAATGTTAACAAGTAAGTGAAGACAAAATTGAAAGGGCATTCAATGTGGTTTGTGAATTACTTAAATATATGTCCTTGATGAGCATGTGCACCACCAGATGTGTCTTTCTGGCCACCATCAAAACAGTGACCATCTGACGTAGGTGAAAATGTACCATCCCTGTGTGAAGGTGTTTTGGAAGTTGGTTCGAAAGCAAAAGAAACTTCACAGACTTGCCAAAAAGTATTGATTTAACAAGCTTCACATTGCTGCGAGACCCTATTAGGAATGGACATACAACCAACAGACCTCTCAGCAGAAACTCTTTATGACTGAAACATCATTCATGCTAATGTCATGGATCAGCAACTGGAACTATCTAAAAAAAAAAAAACCTGCAGTGCTTTCTGTGCCATCTCAATATTTGTACATCCTTGTGCAGATGAGGGCCAGAGTGCCCAGATGACAATTAGCAGTTTGTGCTTCACATCCTCATGCATGACTTCACTTCGCTCATAATTGTATTTCATTGTAAGCTGCCGTATCATATTTGTTCAGGATGGTGAGGAAAGTAAAGTTGGAGTTCGGGTGCAGCAAAAAGTTCACTACAACCACATTATTGCACAATACATAACTGATTTATAACCCAAGTTTCCTGTATGCTGTATTATAGTTTAATTAACCGGTGGCCTGAAGCCATCTGATTTCTTCTAATTAAAATGCAAAAAGCAGAATATTGAAACCTGTTTCTCCTGAAAACCCTCTTGTGTAAAAACTTGGCACACATACAAGCAGTGAAAGTTCACTATTTCCAATATTTGGGTTACTTGGCTGGTAAAGGAGTTTCACATCCGCACAGGAAAACACAAGATTTTGCACTAATTGTTCATTTGTGTGTTAATAATAAACAGCATTCTGCTGTAGTGAGCTATTATTAACTTTATCCCTCCATAAATATTGCCAACTAGTAGGGCAAAATGTTGACTAACATGAATAAATTAAGATAATAAGCAATAATTAACACGTCAAGCTAATAAGCTTACGAAGGATTTTGTGGTGCATCAAGCTGACTGTCATCTCGGGCTGTTATGTGTTCATGCATGCCAGCGTGTTTGTGCGCGCTTTTTTTTATTGCTTTCAAGCCTCAATAACACCACCTGTAATCATAGCTGAACATGTGCCTGCTGTGTGTGAGTTCACTTCACCCGCCCTCGATTCACCTTTGCAACAGTGTTCAAAAGAATGAAGCGCTTTTAGCCCGGGTTTATCAAAACAATGGCTCTCTCTGCACCATCTGTCAGAAATCATAGACCAGCTCCAGACCTTTCACCTTCCTCCCTTTATTCAAGTAGCACTGCAGAGCAGTAATGAAAAGTTTTACAGGAACTGAGGCAAGTGTTTCTATAAACACTTTCCAACCTCCGCTGATCACACACTTCACAATCTGCTCTGCTTTTTTTTCATCGTTACGTGAGCTGGGGAATCATTTAGACAACACTGTGTAGGCGGATGTCCTTTTGTCAGTATGCGCAGCATCTGTGTGGGCTGCCTGCTGGGCTCGGCTCTCTCATGGATAGGGCACTGGAAGGCACAGGCTCCCCTGGCTGCAGTCAGACAGATGCAGACTGGTGGGCGCCTCATTGCTAACTGCCTGCAGACAGACGCACAAACGGCCACTGCTGAAGTGTACCGAGGCTCGGTTGGAAACCACTGCAAGGCTGATGTGGGCATATACTGCACATGTGCGTCTGAGTCCCTGGCTTCTGACCCATTGGCCATCATTCTGTTTACATCCTGTATCATGAGTCAGATATTGTGAATGAATTACTGTGTAGGATGAGTTTGCATAAATTATCACCATATCTGTTATGTTATCTGTTTATTTGAATTTAGTTTTATTAGTATTATTATTAGCTAAAGGGGCAGTTTGTCATTTTGAGAGGCAAAGTTTGTTTTGTTGCAAACAATCAGAAAAGTTCCAAGATGGCATCTAATTCTGACACTGCAAGGTATTTTGACCTTACTTTTGTACAACAGTCGGAGGGGGTGCCACGTCCTCCATCTTTATATGCAGTCTATGATCCATACACATGGATCCTTGGAACCATAGAGAACCAAAAGATCACTTGTACAGTTGGGTGAAACCAAGCAGCTAATTCCGGGGTTGGGGCATGAAGCTAATGTGTTAAAAATTGTAATTCACACCACAATGTTCTCAAAGTCTCAAACTTTACAGCAGTAATAAACATGTTTGTGACAACTGTACCTCACATGTTTTAATCATATTAGTAGCAGTTCTTCTGCAACTGTCCACCTGCCTAAGTAACGCTCCCCCTCTTTGACTGTATTTAGAGTTTAGGTGGACCGTGACACTGCTAACATGGCAACTGTGGGAGTGCCCGGGAGCCTCCCACAAAGACTGAAAATAGCTCTTCAGAAACCTACAGGTGATGTCATTGACACTCTGTCCATAGTTGTTTATTGTCAATGGCAGTCAGGTAGCAATTTAGCACTGTAGAAAGTGATCAGTAAACTACAACTACTATGTAATTCATTTTTAAATTGTAACCAAAAACATGTTATATTTTCTTCTCCAAATGGATGGATGGATGGATGCTTTGCATGTGCTGGTCACCATGGCAGCCAAGAAATGGTAGAAAAGTTTGTTGCAAATCCAGTAGTTTTAATATCTAAAGCAAAACAAGTGTAAAGTAACTGCTTTTATAACATGTGTGTGTGTCGGCCAGATTTGGCAATCAACCTATTTTGGTGTGGTTTACACTAAACCGCATCTCTGTCGGCTGAATGATGTCTAATTCAGGTAACACTATCCATGTGTGTTTAAAGTTCATGTGACGGTGTCTGCATTTTCCTGGAAGCTACATGACAGACATGACATTAGCAGGGCTGTCTTCATCTAAGCTACTACTGAAGAAGATTATAAAGGACTTGAATGGGCAGTACATCCTTTATGACTGAGAGCTTCTCCCCCTCTGCATCTACATCTCTATTGATTCACCCTGTGCCTGTGCTGTCTAGTTGAGATGTTTCTGGAGACATATTGTATGATGAAAGAAGGCATCAGTTCCACAAGATGAATAATTAACTAGTTATTTTTACCCCCGTGGGGCATGAAGCGGGCTGCCAGTGTGTGTGCAGACAGGTGAGAGGATTGCTGACTGTATAAATGATGGCATTGAGTTAGAGGATCTGGTGGTTTCACAGGCATGCAGCCAAGCCTGTTAATAAAAGACCCTGGTAAGGGGATTGAGCTGCATTCAGAGTCACGTATTTGAATAATTCAAATGCAGAGGTATTGTACACTTTATATACATCCTGTGCTGCTTCTCTTGCATGTAAAGTCACTGTAAGGCATCAGGGAGCAGTCTAATAGAAGTGTTTCCTATTGTTCAGGCCATCAAAGTTATCAGGTTGATGGAAAAAGACACGCAAAGCAAGCAGTTTTCTTTCTCAAATTGACGTGTCATCCATGTCAAATCAAGACCAACTAATTGAACTTATAGATGATGGATAAACTGAGGCCCTGAATCATGCATGGTATTCTTTTCTGTGTAAAATGTAGGTGCTAACCAGGTGCTGGTAATGGAAGGAGTAGTAGGTAGAAAAAAAACTATTTACCACAGCATGCACACATGCACTTAGCTATTTTTAATGATATATGTTTGCATCAAAATAACCCCACTGTGCATTCACAGCTGAGACACTATCCACAGATCTCCATTCCCTAAATCAGGGTAACTCAGCTGAGAGATGAAAGTACGGCCATCAGGTATTTTTTTTAGCCTTCCTTCCATCTAAAATAAACCATAAATAAACCTCCTTCATTCAGGAGTCACCGGGTACAGGCTGCATGTCGCAGCTGTTGGAATAGCCGTGTCTCTTTTTTGTAAGGCTTTTAGTGTAGGTGGTGTGTTTATCCCACCGGTCATGCTGAGGCAGCCACCATGGGGCCACAGCCCTCCTCGCTGGAGTGTTGGCGAGTTTGCCCACGCTCCGCTCTCTCTGCTGCGAGCTGTCTGTCTACACCTGAGCCGTCACAGGAAACTCGCAAGTGGAGGAGGGGGGGGGGGGCACATCATTTTCACTAAATTACGGCGCAAGCATGACCCTCACGGTTTGTTTTTTTATTCCTAATGGTTAGAGAAATTATGAGGGAAGTTTGACACATTGACTGCTGAATGATGAGTGTAGACAATAAACCTCACCCTAGGCTTAAGCGACATTTCACTATCCCTGCAGAGCCACCGATAAGAGGATAAAATCTCAAATAGGTCTGCTTGTCTTGGTTGGCGGGCGGTAGATATTTCAGCAGAACGAAAGAAGTTTCTTACTCAAACCTGTGGAGCTGTATGAAACAAAATATATCCTTGGTCCTACTTTTAGATCAGCAGTGATAAATGAGAAAATGATTATCTCAGGTTTATCTGTGCTGACTAAATATTTAAATGGATGCAGATGGTGCTGCCACTATGGCTCTTGCCTTGGTATATGTGTCGTAACCCAGTCCCACTCATTGCTCTATCTTTTGTTTATGCAACTGATTCTCCATAGTCACCTTCCTTTCTGTTATAGCGCTGATGTGTCTTTGTGTTGCTGCTGAATTGTAGATGAAGCCATTAAAGGGTAAATGCAAATTGCAAATGTACTTATTTTATATAATAGCACAAGAAAATGCTTTTATTCATCTCACAGCATTTGCAGTGTATATAATCAAATAACTGCTAGTCGGACACAAGCATTTTAATTTATTAATAACATTTAACATGAACCACTTATAACTGCAGCCTTGTTTGATTAGAAAAACTAAAATTGTCATTGATGATAAAATGATGCTTTCATCCTGTCATGTGGATGTGTTGACATATTTATATATCTTTTTATTATCTACATTACTAGTCAAAAGTTTATTTTGATCATTTTCTACATTGTAGATTAATACTGAAGACATCAAAACTGTGAGGGAACACACATGGAATTATGCAGCCAATAAAACCATCAGTTGTGATTGTGCAGAGGCAGGGTTGAAATCCATAGTACTGTTCAAATCCATATTATGGCCAGAACCACTCAACTAATTGGTTTAAGACATGGAGGTCAGATAGGCAGGAACATTTCACGAATTTTAACTGTGGTGTTTTGGTACCTACCCTTAACAATCAACCCACCTAAACCAAGTTGAGGTGGTTTGGTATAAGAATATGGATGGATGACACCACTCTGCCTCCGCCCTCTTGTGAGGCCAAAATACCTCACTCATGTGTTGAGCTTGGCTGCTCCGGCTGCTGACAGCAATGTTACTTCATCCTTTTTTAGCCAACAATAAATAATTAAATACAGATATACTAAAAATATATGCATTTGAACAGAGATCAGTGTGAAAAAACAAGCCTTAAACCATGTCTATGAAAAATGTATTTGAGGAGTACTTTTAGTTTATTTGTTGGGTCAGTGTCTCATCCACAAAAATAGAGGTTAGGTTTAGGACCTTTACTGCAGCCACCCACCAGGGGGCAATGGAGATGTTTAGGCCTCACTTTTAGGGAGCTGGTATGTCATCTATCTTTATATACAGTCTATGACCTGAGTGAGATAACATTTTCTTTTATATTCGATAATGGTGATTTTCTCTGTTTTTTTGTCTTAAATATAACATTGTGTTATAGTGTCTGTCGCACCTTTACAGCAGCAGTTAGAGACATTAGTGTCATGTCATGTGCCACCCACCTCTTCATGTTGATGCCTTCACACTCCATTTGCTTGCTGTGTTGTGTGTTGCTTGGAGGGCTATAACATGGTAGGTTAGGGCTGTTAAAGTGCAGCTTTCCATATCTCCCATATAACACTGTCACTAGTGATGTAGCTGTAGACGTCCTTCCCACTGCTCTGCCAATAAGACACATCTCCTGCTCATCACTGACAGCAGATATTCCATTATATCAACCAGCCATCACTGTCTCCTCTCCTGAATTATTGCCTGCTCTGTCACTTGCCTCAGCAACCAAATTGGCTTAGCCAGTAAATGAAGGATTTGAATAATACAGTCCACCTTTCTTCTCCACCCAGACTTCATTTAGTGACATTATAATCTTTTCATTTGCAGCAGTTTCGCCTGACGCATGCGGCATTATCAGCCCTCTCCGAAGCAAAAGTGACTGATATGGTGTAAAGCAGCATTACTGTCTGTAACAATTCAGCATTCAAGGTGAATATAAAATAAACAAATAAATACATATAGAGCTATATATGCTTCACTGAAACATCCAGGACCTAAAGCTGTCTACATTTCTCATCATTGCCCGAGACAAAGTTAAAAAAGCTAATCAGAACTTGGAACACCCTATAACAGACAAATTAGGTCCAGGAAACAACCAAAACGCCACAACTGGTTGTCAGCACTGTTAGAGAAGCTCTACACAAATAAACACACATTGGTGGCTCTTGTGTTTACATAAACGCCAGGTTCTTGTCACCAGTGTTAGTGGATCAACTCCAGATTTCATATGTCTGTTTTGTATGTTGACAGAAAGTTGTTAGCTTCTCTGCTCCTATTGACCTTTGAGTCGGTAAACACAATGTATTTAAAGTACAGCACTATCAATAGGGAATACTGACCCCATTCCAGAAAAACTTGATTACAAAGCACCAACTGGTAGGAGCATTACAAAACTTACAAATGAGACTAATTTTTCAATATATATTTTGATAGAGTCATAATGAAGATAATTCAAAGACTAGTAGTGTTGATGAAGATTCTCAGTCATCCAGGTCATCATACGTAGAGAAGATTGAAGCAAGGCGTCTGGACTTCTACAAGTCCAGACGCCTTGCTTCAATCTTCTCTACGAAAGACTAGTAGTGTTACAAAGTTGAATTAGGGTGAAAAGCTATTCTATTCACTTTAATGAAAGACTAATTTTACACAAATCTGAATAATTTTATAACTATAATAGTTGAAAAATAGTTAAAACTATAATTTAAAACTGGAACTAGCACTCAAAGAGCTGAATAAAAAGTATGTAGAAGTAGTTGAAGAAGTTTGAAGGAAATCCACTATTTATTGTAATGGGCAGAACTTTAGTTGAAAAACCTGAAAATTGAAAAATAATAAATGCACCTGTGTCCTAAAAGCTTAATATTTTGGTAATCTACATTTCTATAGCACACAGAATGCAGGAGTAAGTGCCAAGAATGCACAGAAAAACAATCAGTTTTTCATTAGAATTAAAGTTTTATTGCTATGCAATTTAATTAATTACAAATGATTAGCAACCCAAACCCATTACATGCAAACAGTTACAATATTTTTGTTCCAAACACAGAAAGCAGAAAAAAAAATTGAAGTGCAATCAGCAGCCATTAGGCTTTACTGTAAGAAATCTCCTGCTTGATGCTTCCCCTCCACTGTATGTTATGAATCATTATTGTGTTATGAACAAGGACTCGTCCAGTGGGAATCAAAGCGTGTACATTGATGACATGAAAGCAGCCATACCCTGGAGGTAAATTCAGCTGGGAAGGTTCCCTGTGACAGCCCATCAAGCCCACCCCATCTGCTGCACACTGAAAGGTCCACAGGCCTAATGTTGTGTCTTAATTAAAAGTAAACAAAACATAAAGGAATGATAAAGACTTCACACAAAGGCCTGTGCCTGTGAGCGTTCCCTGCTGTATTCTAAAAAAATATTTAGGCTTCAGAAGTGAAGCAGAAACGTTGCCATTTCTCAGAATTTATGTAGCTTCTTCAAAAGACCTCCTGGCTGCAACTTGCTGCTCTTTGTTCTGCCAGCTGCAGGTCCTGATATCTTTAAACTCTTTTTTTTAAACTTAGGTTTGTGCACAGTGGCAGGACCGGGGCTGAAAGGCTGACAGCACCTCTGAGGGGTCATGTATCAAGCTCTCCTTGGGGGACTGTGAAGATATTAAAAAAAGGAGGATACAGTGTCATTCTTAAAGCTCGCAGCTGCTGTGACTTCCTGGGTCCTGGCTTGTCCGTCTCCACGTTTTCACAGCTCCAATGTGACTGCTGCATTGGAGACAGGGGATGGCAGCGTCTGTGCCAAGTCCTCACACAGCCACTTGCTCCCCCTCTCAGAGAGGAGCATCTGCATCCTGGCTGCCGCTTCCCTGCTCACTCGGGTCATCCCCCAGACTACGTCATTACAGAGGACATCAGGCAGCACTCTCCATAAATTAAATCTGGGACTGCATTTACACAGGGACAGACAAGCTGGGTTTAACCCTTGAGTTGCTGTTGCTATTTTACAACACCATGTTATCTTCTATTTTTTACTATACTAAGCCCATACCGCAACTATACAGTTAATCAGATTAACACTGTGCCTTATTTCCATTTTGTATCACATTGTGTGGATTGGATTTTACATTCTGGCAGGTCCTTGTATCCAATAATTTATCAATGATATGTATTGATTTTCCATCACAGAGACCAAGGCCTGACCTCTCCGGTGAAGTATGGGCTACTTCAATAGATCCCCTGGCTCCTCCTTTCCTCCCTCCTCTTCCTCAATTTAACCCTAGAATTTACAGACCACTGCCATACCAATGGGACATTTTTCACTCGTCCAGGAAGCACAGCATAATGGTTTCCATTTCCATTAATGCTTCTGTGCAAGATGGGTGCATGGATTTCCTGGGACACACAGGAATAACTTTATCGGATCTGTCTGTGTGTGTCTGCAGTCGCCAAATAGTGATAAATGCTCATATTAAGCACTACTTTTGATTATTAAAGGGCCCCCTGCTGTTGAACTAGTGGACCTTTATGTGGGAAAAGAAAATGATCTCCTTCCATGCAATAGCAAATTAAACATACCCCCAAACAGACTGTGAAATTGAACAGTCCAGAACCATTTCCAGTGCGCTGGTGCGGTAGAGGAAAGAAAAAAAAAGTTTGCTCACAGATAGGCTGCTCAATCCTTAAAGCCTGTGTGACGTAACCGACACCCCCCCCCTCCTCCCTCTCCCCACTCTCCCACCGTCTTCATTAACTTGAAACTGTTCAGTTGTGCACAGAAAGACACCAACTCTCACGCGTTTTCCGCTTTAGCCGCGCGGTACAGTCGCACCTCCAGGCGCAGCCCCACCATTTATAGCCTCAGCGCTGACAAACAATCTTATTATGAGATTTAAACTTTGCTACGGCTAGACTGGAGGATCAACATGCGCTCCTCTCGCACTTATTCCCCGCAGTTTCCCAACTGATACACGCCTCCTTTTGATTGTGGTTAAACGCTGGGTGCCAGCGCTCGGTGCGATAGAGAAAGAGAGAGAGAGAGAGAGAGAGAGAGAGAAGAAAAACCAAAGCAGGGCTCCGGGTCTCTTCAGCATAACATAAAAAAGGAGCTCAGCTCTGAATTAAATCACTCACCGCTAAATGGATCTTTGACGCAGACACAAGCTGCAGCTTTGTGCGCCTCCGAAATCAGAAACCTGGGATTCCTTCATTATTATCATTATCATTATTTTTTTTTCTCTTAAATATCTGCTGTCTCTTTGAACATGTCTCGTGTTGGTGGTGAGGTACAGTAAGCTGCCGGCTTTGCATCGGGAAGAGGCTCTTGCTCTGCGATCGCTAAGCAGGTAAGCTGGATTTTCACACTTTCTTACCACTTTACAGAGCATACTGTGCGCTCTATGTGTCTATGGCTCAAATGTTATGATGTGATGAGCAGCGTGGGTCATATTTAGTCAGGCTGTTGTGCGTTTTATGTGTTAAAAAGCATAAGTCGAGCTTTGAAAAACGCAACTTGTAAAGCAGGAGCCGCTTCGTTTTGCACGACGTAGAACAAGGACGGGACACTTTGATTGACATTGGAAAATGATGTGAAGTTTCTTCTTCTCTTTGTATGTGTTGCATTTCATTACATTTGCTCCAGTTAAAGTAGAGCGGTACTTTGCAGCCTGTCAGCAATACTGAGACATGGCTTCAGCACCACGGACAGCTCCTCCAGAGACGCTCAACTTTCTTCCTAAACCAAGCAAACATGATGTCATATGTAAATGGACACTTTTATAAATGTACAATGTGCTACACGACTATGTCTTCTTCAAGTGAAAACGATTAAGAGCTCTGCATGTCTTGTGTTGACATTCCTCAGTCTTAGAGTAGCCCTGTCCCTCTCAGATTAGCTGAGGATTGTGTGCAGCGTCTGTGCCATCTGTCTGGGAAATGCATACTGAATGCTGGAGGTGTTAGAGAAATGTGGATGATTATACCTAATTTCAGAGGAGGAGGTGGAGGTGGTGGTGGTGGTGTTGGTGGTGTTAAGGGATGGGGCTCTGCGGTCACACAAAGTCCCAGGCTGTCCATTCCTTTGTAGGTGTAGGAATGCTGCATCATTCCTGCTTTGTTCAGGTGACATTTTTAGCTTTTAAGACAAACAATCTGTGACACTACATGAGTATTGTCTTCACATAAAAGAAGACGAGCCTCAGCTCAGTCTGTACCATCAGCGTGAATCACTTCTTCAAACTTTCTGATGACTGTTTCACCACATCTTGCTGCTGTTGCTTAAAGCCATCTCTCACATTAGCCTTCACATCTCTCCCCTCTTTTTTTTTCTTCCCCCCCTCCTGTCCCCGTGTCTCTTATCTTGATTATGCAGCTGGATGATTGAGTCAGCTATTTTGTATGCAAGTTGCTTGAGCTTGGTTCTTTGTGGAAGAGAGAAAGAGAGAGATCGTGCGGAGGATACTGAGAGAGAATTACAGCTTCTCATGACGATGGGGAAAGAGAGAGAAAAAAAAAGACAAGGCTGCCCTGTTCGATAAATTGCTATTTGAGAGTGAGATATGGATATCCTGGAGGGGACAGCGGCTTTTTGGAAATGTGACCAACCTTTCTAAATGGAAATGGCAGTCTACATGACAGCTTTATACAACTCTACACTTGAATTGATGCACAACTCTTTTGTTATTAAGTTAGCATGAATTGTGGAGCATCTCCTTTTTGATGGTTTCCACTAAGGGCCAAAAAACATGTCTGTGTCATCCAAACACTGATGTCATGTTGCAGAAAAAAAGAAATAAAAAACAGCAGGCCTCTTGTTGTAGGGTTAACAATGTGTAATCAAAGGGACTAGGCAGGGATTGTATACAAAGCTGTGAAACATATGGTACAACAGCACGGAGTATTTCACTTCCGCAGCCATTAAACTCCAACAAGAAACTTCCTGCGCCGCGTTGTAGCTGTCGCACCACCTCGCTCTCAAGTGTCCCATGTGACACTCAGCTGAGGGAAAGAATAGGATGATTTTTTTTCTTCCATTATGACGAATGGATCCTCAAATTAGTCACAAAGGGACAGGAGGAAGAATGTCTACAATGAATGAATTGAAGTAGCAAAAACACAATATACTGAGTGTATAAGAATTTCATGATGCTAATTATTGTGTTATGTGTTATTATGTGCAGCAGTCATCCAACCTATTTACATTCTGTAATTACCTGTCATTATACACCATTAGCTTTCATTGTTCCTAACTATTCATGCCATCATATGCCTTTACATGGGTGGGATCCGCTGTCACTCTTTTCAGTGATAACAGCCTCACTGTATTGAGGACATGAATTAAGCTGTAGTCCCAGCTTTGCTTTAATATGGAACTGGCAAGACTGACCTTTATTGTGAAGGGTTTACAGGAAGAAGAAGTTTTAGCCTCCACAGGTGCCACAATCTGTCTCACGATACACATGTAATCTGGAATTCAGTGGCAACACTTGGTTCTTTGTAGTGAAGGACAGGGCCCTCAATGACACCGTCAGAGACACGCCTGGGGAAATATTTAGCTTAGCATTCAGGAAAGGAAGGCGGTCGGTTGAAGATTTCTGCCATCTAATGAAGCTGTAGTGAGCAGATAAGGGTGAAATTTCATGTCCCTCAATGAAAGCTCTTTTTAGTTGCCGATCCAATGCAAAGATGCACTTTTTGCCGAGGTGATCTCTCCTAGAACCATTAGCAAACTTCACCTTGAATCAGCACCTCATGACTCATTAACTGCACATTGCATTCACAGAGCCGTGGGCCTGGATGTGTTTGAGTTTACTCAGGGGAGTTTATTGAAAACGGCAGCAGTGGTCCTTTTGGATGCTATGTGCGTTTCAAGGCAGGTGGCACCATTATCTCTTTCACTTCTGATTGCAGATTGAAGATGATTCTTACATATCTCATGAAAAAAACTGCAGGAGAATAAATCCACAAGAGAGGAGAGCAGGAAAATTAGAAGGCGGGACTGTACCACTGACAGCTTGTGGGGATCAACCCGGAGATGTAGGGATTCACTCGAGGGTGTGAATCAGTCATAATTAATTTAGGAGAGCACAAAAAATAATCCACTGGAGATTGGCAGAAACATTTTTTGTGTATTTTCCTGACAGACCAAGCCCTTTTAGTAAACAAGCTGCGTGAATAGTGAGTAAGGCGGTATTGATCACCTCAAAGTAATTAGATGGCCTGGCTGTCTGGCACCTGCTCTGCTTGATGACTATACATGAGTTAACATCTAGTCAGCATGGAAGGATCAAAAACTGCAGTTCTTTAAGCAGCCACTTGAGGTCGGCTCCATAGTTAAAATACCTTGTTAAAATACCTAGCTTTTGTTGTTAAAATACCTAGCTTTTGGTGCTCTTGGGCTCCTCCTACATTTAGGAGGTGCAATGCCACTGTCGTCAATACACTTGTTGTGGTAGAAGCCCTCCTCATAAACTGTGTGATACATGTGTATTTATGTACACACTGATGGAAATGGAAGCGGCTATCCTGGATGTAACAATATCTACAGATAACTCTGATCATGTTTCAAGATTTTACACTGTTAAACCGCTTCATAACTCTGCTTACAAACATAAGTGGGCAACTTCACTAGAAGAGCCTAACATCAAACGAGATCAAAAGCATACAACATAGAAGCAAAGCAGACAATTTATCTCTTCCTAATCCAACAGCAACAAAGCCACATCGGCATCAGTCTTGCTTGCATGATTTTTCCTCGTTCGGCTCTCCCTAGCCAGCGTAAGCCTTTTCTTATGTTCACTCTCGCTCGTTGTTTGCTCCTCTTTGGTTTCTTCACTGGGTCTGCCATAACTCTGAAAATAACAAACTACACAGCTCCATCTTATAGTTAGCTGCTGGCTACCTCCACCACTGAGCAGCTATAGTGATGATGTATGCCTGACGAACACTGTAAAGCAGATCCTGTGTAGTTTGTAAATATGACATGCAGAATGAAGTCTATTCTTTTCTTTAATGGTCCAAAGTACATTGTTTTTTAACAGATCTGCGGGTTTGGTCTCCATAGTGTCAAGAGGAATAAAAACTACATGGTGTTCACTTTAAAAGGATGGTGCCGATGCAGCCTCTCACAATGAGCTCCATCAGAAAACCTATAAGTGACATCACATAAGGTTCATCCATCCTCACGGGCAGACGATGACAAACTTCCCGACTCACACCAAAGCAGAATTTATAGATGCACTGCACACAAACATGGAGCTGGCACACACACACACACACACACACATATATATATATATATATATATATATATATATATATATATATATATATATATATACAACAGCATATATATATATATATATATATATATATATATAAAACAGTATATATATATATATATATATATATATATATATATATATGCTGTAAGCTCAGCTACATATTTCCTCTGTGCATTGTTCACAAACATAAAGCAGCTGGCATAAAAACAAGTCTTTCTTTATTCTGTTTTGTTCATGAAACTTTTAAATTGAGTTTTCTCGCTCGCATGGCGTCGCACATTAATATGCACTACTTGCTCAGAGAAAACAGGAAGCTATGGGTCACGACATGGGACATAATTAACCGTGTCCTGCAGCAGGCAAACATTACATCACTGTAATGTTTTTTTTTTCACATCTGTATGTGAGTAATTTATTTTTATTATAAAGCCCGCCATGTGATTCTATAGTGCCTTCTCATGTGTAATCTGTCAATCACGCAGTAATACTAGAAGACGTATATGATCATTTAGGTGCTAATGTTGGATGCAGGTGTGATGATGCCTATTCTATTTTCTGTTAATGCCAGAGATGAGTGAAAACAAAAGAAAAAAAAATCTGATCCCGTGTCTGCACTCAAAGGCTTTCAGCGCGCATAGTAAACTGACAAACAAAGAGAGGCTGGGTGAATAAATAGGGTGCATGTGAGAATGAGCCCCGCAGATTATACAGCAAGTGAAGAGAGGCGGGGGGTGGGGAGGTAGGGGGGATGCTGTAAACATGAAGAGACCATACAGCAAACCAGCTGCACCTGAAAGGACAGATGCTTTCCTCCCAGCACTTGAAGTCTTGAATAGCCCTTACCTGCACGATCAGACCGAATACAAGGATTACATAAACGAAGGCCTGTTCATTTTGAATGAAGATCAAAATTCTCCATTTATTGAGTGTATATGATTCGTTTTCATAAAAAAATCCTCACAAAGAGGTGCACATGCAGCATAACACATAAACTTTCCAAAAAGACAGGACATCAATCACATTAATTGGGAAAAGGAAGAAGTGGGTCTGTAAAAGTCCAAGGAAAATTGTGAGCCCTTCAAAATAAAGCGCATCCTGTGCGAGCCGTGCATCCTCCCTTTTAGATAATCACGTTACATTTCAGAAGATGCGCCTGATTAGATCCGTGACTTGTAATGCAAGCGTGATTAGGCGGTTTGCTCTTTCCTACCAATTATGAGATTTAAACCGGCAGCCTTTAAAGATGACAGATGCTCGATGAATGAAGGCGCTCCTGCACGCCATCGATGAAGTCAGTGAGAAAAGATGCCACAAGTCGCATCAAAGTGATCAATACGCCGCCCTGTCAATGTTACCAGTAACTCTGCTTGCTATGCTTGTACACAGCTTCAGAAGTGCACTAATTAAGCACTTGAGGAAATTAACCTGTTCAGTGGTTCCTGTAAATATGAAGGACCTAATTGAATACAATGTACATTTCCTCAGATTTTAATGCCAAATCACACATCATCTTTTTACAATCAGACACATTTGATAATTCCTAATGCAATCAAAACCACCCGGGAGTTTTCTCATTCAGCTAGTAAATATATGGCAAAGCAAGGAGCTCATGCTAATATTAATTTATGGTGGTAATTCATTCCAGGTATGTGTCCCATATCGTGCCTTCATCATAGTGAGGAAAAGGATACCTGTCAATCAAAATGCTAAATAAACCACTTTCCTGAACATTGATGCCTGAATTTGGAATAATGACAGCAGTAATAGGGGAACAAAACACATCAACCCTGTGGATTACCGACACTTTAAAAACACACTAATGCCAGAATCATCCTTTCAAAGTAAAAGGACCGCTGCTGCTCAGACCTAACCCCTAACAAAGTCTCCACTTCTTAACTCAAGGCATTGATTGGCGAGCAGTTTTTTTTTTTTGGCTCTGTGCACCCAATTGCCCCTTACCAAGTGAGCAAACACATTCTTTAAGTGTACAATCATCTGAAGTGAAAGCCAGGAAGACAAGGAGCAATCAGATGATCAGGCCAGGACTCATCTACACTTTGATGTTGTGTGAAGGTCATCCCTTAATCTTCCTCCACACATCAAGCCCCAAGCATGTTGTGGAGATGCCTGATGGATGATTTGAGCACGTCAATCGCTTCACATTGAGCCGACTCCGTAAAAAAGCCGGGCAGGGGATGGGGCGCAATGCTGTTGAGTGCTCTATGGGTGATGGGCGACCATCGCAAATACGCCCTAAAATAACAAGGTTACCTCTTGATAGTGTTCCTCTGATCACAGTGATGCACAAGTGCTAAATGCTGATTTATGCCACTTGTTTGCACAATTCTCTAGAGTGAAGCATGATGGGAATTCAAGCCATTGAGAAGGCTACATCCTTGCATGTAACATAACAACTACACTTTATCCATCAGATGATGCTACAGTTACACAAACTAGACAAGGCTACAGTTACACTGCTTTTAAAATGCTGCTGTAAAAAATACAGTAAAAACAACATCTTGTACTTTTTACAGTTTAAAAATGTCATAAATTACAAAAACAGCCCTTTCCTGCTTCTTGCGCTAAATCAGCAAGGCAGTGCTGCTAACAAATCAGTTATCGATGAGTATGAGTACGATTAGGATGCGATAGGTGTTTTTTTTGTACATGGAGTTTTTAACTAAATTTTAGCAGATTTCACTTAAATGTCATTTAAAATGTACACATTATAAATAAATAGATTAAGTATAATTATTTATATTGAATTATAATGTCATACAAAGAATGAGGCAACCACAGCTACCAGTTTTTCCAATAAAAATTTAGATAAAGACATTTCCAAGTGACCACAAACTTTTGAATGGTAGTGTACTTTTGACTACCTATGCATTCTCTGTGCAGTTTTTTTTCAATTATCATAATTCTGCAGGAAGGGAAAAGGAAGGAAGAACTCAAATAAAAGCCTTGATGTAGTTCAAATCAGACCTCCATCAACAAAATGCTGTAAATGCATCCTTTTATCACTATCAAAAATATACTTGAATATATAACTGGAGCACTCATATGAGCTACTAGTCCTTCTCCTACGGATATTCTGCCTGAGAAAATTATTCTTATTGATGAAAAAAAAACATCAAAATAATTTTCATTTTCAAGGTTTTGAGTGAACATAACACTATGGGAGGTTTTTCTGAGCAGTAAGCAAAGACAGACTGATAATATTAGGCAGAGAGTATCCACAAAGTCAAGCTCCACTGCATATAAGACTGGCCAAGAAGGGCAGCTTGTAAATAATAGGGTGACTGACTCATCAATAATTTCAATGGCCGTGTGTCTAGGCTGGTTGACCCGTCTAGCCTTATGACCGTGCTTGCTGCTCTGTGGGGATCAGAGGTCAGTGATAAAATAATCAAGTAAAATGTCTTTTGATTGTTAGAGTGCACACTGTTAATGCACTTGAAGTTAAATCTACTGTATAGCTGTCGAGGTTCAGCAGCTTTGCGTATCTCAACACAACACGTGTCGGTGCTATAAACATGAAGGTATGAAGACTTTTTTTTTTTTTTTTTTTTTTAACAGTATCACCACCCAAATCTACAGATTGTCTGTGACAAAGTGAAGACAGGACATTGTTACCATGGAAACTGCTTCCAAACTTGGAGCAAACATACTAGCATCTACTTATAAAAAATGTGCCAGTATTCACACCATTAGCAGGCCACAGTGTACCATAACACTCATGTTGGAGAGCGTCTCTGCATGCTTGACTTACTGTTCATTGACACTATCAGGAGGCTTTAATATGAAGCAGATTATTCAAAGAGGCTGATTTCTACACAGTCATCTCAGTGAGAGAAAAATGCCTTTGCACAATGACTTCACTGATAAATTAATGAAGACTCAGTGTTGGTAAAGGGTCACCAGTGTTTCTGTCTTGGTGGTGGATTGACAACTTTAGACTTTCAAAGCAATAACTGAACCATCAACTGGAAAAGTTAAAAAAAATAAAAAATCACCGCGCCCAGAGCAATGAAGTCAGTGTTAAGCTGTGCCAAGTTCTGAGAGTGCTGTTACCAAATACTACAGATCATGATTCAGATAGGATGCTAGACCTTTCTTGGCAGCTTCCTCACTGCTTACAGCAGCAAATCCGAAACATATCAATATTTACCTGGATCAGCGCCACGCCGGTGTCTCTGAACAACAGCCAGATGAACAACATCTTGTGAATATATCTTATTTCTCCCAATATCTGAGACTGAGTTGCATGAACACTTTTTTGCAAACATACTTCTTTTTTTTTTTTTTTCTTTTAATGATTATTATCCAGGCCGACAGCTGGCAAGAAAAGCAGCCCATCCCCAGCTGCAGAGCATCAATCTGACGCTCCACCTGTTGTCTCTTCACTCACGCCCTCCATTGCTCATTAAACAGCGCTGCCTTTCAGGCCGAATCAGCTCAGACTGGTGATCACCCACTGTGAGACCAGAGAGAGAGAAAGGATCTGGGGTGCCAGATTGTCAGGCCTGTGAGGTGTTATTCCTCAAATAAATATGGAGATTATGTGTAAAGCCTGTGTGCCAATTATGCTTTCCCACTTCTTTAGCAAGACCACTTGGAATCTGTGTAAAGCTATGCACAATGAATAAAACGTACAGTTAAGGCCTCTTGTGATCGGATGACTTTGTGCAGTAAATACTTTATAGCAGAGCTGATCGTGCAGTCGGACATCTCAGCAATCAAACTCAGATCCTCTCCTTAGTTAATGTGTGCAGTGCTTCTCCATCAAGGTGCCTCTCCATATGGCAACTATAACTTAAACACATTTTCTGTTATTTTATCTCAGCTTTATTCTATAAAGTGGGTTTGTCAGTCAGTGCTCATGTAGCGCACATCTCCCAGACATTCGTCCTGACTGAGCCTGTAAAATCTTTTTCTACAGGGATTTTATGACACAATGGGTGACTGCATATTCATAAGTGTGTGTTCTTTTTATCTGCCATTATGTCTCACAATGAGGCTTGGTGGCAAACATTTGTGTTTGCAAAACCTCACTACATAGTTTTGTTGTTTCAACCGTATACTACCGTATAATCTGGAATATAAATCACCCCAGATTATAAAAATCGCACCAGCCAAAAAAATCCACAATGAAGAAGAAAAAAAAAACATACATATGGTCTCATTTGGTCTCGGATTTTACCAAATCCGAGACCAAAAACAGACATTTCATCTTGAAAGGCAAGTTAACAACATAATATTAACAGAAGAGAAAACAACAGGCTGAATAGGTGTACAGTATGCTAATGTAACACACTGATGGCTATTCAGCTACATGAAGCATAAAAACAAACTCAACAGTTGTCCTTTATGTAACATATGCACAGTTATTCAGATAACTATAGCATAAAGAACATAACAAAACAAGTTTATCAATCTCTCCATCTCACTCAAAATCACTAAATCCATTCAATTTTTCATCCTCGGTTTCACTTCTGAAGAACTCTGCCAACTCCAGAGGTAGACAAGTCTAGAGGGCCCTCTAGCGACTGTCAGTGTGTAAATAACAAACATGTGAAGGTATATACTTTAATATATAAGTTGCACCTGAGTATTAAGTCACATACCAAGCCAAAGGATGAAAAAAAGTGTGACTTTGCTCTGCATTGGTTGTTTAAAGCTAACCAAGCATTTGCATCACCTAGTCTTACCAAGTCATTTAAGGTTAGGCAAAAACAACCATCTAGAGTTGGACTTATGCAGAAACACCACCAGCCCACCGACTCTTTTTTCTATACCTGCTAGTACCCAGAAAAAGAAAACACACACAAACAGAAAAGTAAAGCTAGCATAATCTTCTTACACTGTTCTGTCTGAGTCACAGAAGACAGCAGAGCAGGTAAAATCCTGTCACGCCGAAAGGCTGGAGCTGAAGTGTTATCATCAGCCATCTTTTGCTCAGTAATTTGCAGGAGATGAATAATAATAGAAGTGTTGCAATTTGAGTTTTGATGAGGATGATGATTTCCTGTTCCTCGGGATGTTTCAGATCTGCTGTGTAGGAAGTTTTTGCAGCAGACAGGCTGAGCGAACAGTGTCGGCAGAGAGGCTTGAACAGGAAGTTCTGAAGGCTTACTCAACATTTCTAAAAAAAAAAACAAAAAAATCTCTGTAAACAGTGATTAAGGATAGAATACACAAAACATGTTGTCTTTAAAGAATACACATCCTTTTTATTATGAGGGATTGGAATGGAAGAGACCTGTGTGAGGTCTGGAGTCGGATTTAAATAAATAAATAAATGAATAAAATCTGGATGCTCTCCATAACCTGCAATGCCTGAATTTAGATTCAGTCCAAACACACACTGGCAAAATACAGGAGCACAGTGATCTTCACTTCATTTCAAACCTGCTGCCAAAACTGCTCTCAAAGTGCACCGGTGCACCTGAAAGAAATAACCTGGGGGGAAAGAAATGCTTTTAGAGAAAATCAAGCATTAAATTTATTAAAAAAAAAAATTTCAAAGATATGATTACCATCCAGATCTCTGCACTAACTGTGGAGAATACTCACACATATCACAATACAGAGGAAGCATCTCTGAAAGCAGAGAGGATTACAGTGCGGCACTGTGGATCTGCTCATCTCCAGGGAGAAATGAAAAGTGTTTAAGGGAATATAAGTAAAAGATGACTTCTTTGTAAACCACCTGGGCTTCAGCTAATAGTTTTACAGCTTGACATTCTATAGACTTGAATGCTCCAGATAACTCCCGGCGCCTTTAAAACAGAGTAACGCCGCCAAGGCTCTTCTTGGAGCGCTCCACGGACGGGGGCCCACAGGAGCGAGAGTGCGAGCGGGGGAATATTACAACTACAGTGTGCGCTGTATGTTTTATTCGAGGACAGGGCCTCCCTCGAGGGCCAGAGTGCCTATTAGCCCTGCGGGTGTGCCTGCCCAGACTTCAGTCCTATCTGCCACAGGCACAGTCCCTCTGTCAGTTCCTCTGTGTTGTGCCTCCAGCCCATCCTCCAGAGAAGTTCTCAAAGAGGTACATCTGTCATGTCATCGGAATGTCAGCGATAACATGATGACGTATTGTTCGGCTTCTTTTCTATGAAAACTATCAAAAGGATTCAAGATCTGACATTAAGGAGTACAAAGCACACTGACACCGATACATCGTGTGTTATTCTGGCTAGTTACTTCTAACAAGACAACGAGCACAGGAAATGATGAGTTAGCCTGCTACATGTGATGCAGACAGTGATAACGAACAACCCCATGATGACTCTGTGTCTAATTTATTGATTTTGCATTAATAAAAAAAAAAAAATATTGGTACGACAGGCCGATAACAGTGGCTAATATCGGCCGACCGATATATCAGTCGACTAATTAAATTTCTAATTGAGCTGAGCAACTTATAGCCTCATTCATTGGGGAGAGGGGGCCCTCTGGGCTCTTAATTAATCAATAGGAAATTCTAAAATTAATTATGCAGCTTTGTAATACCATCATATATTTTACTAATGAGACAAAACATATTCCTGGAAATGCATTTGAGTCAACCCTTCACTAAAGCATGTTTCGCAAAAATTAGGTTTATTATAACTACATTAATCAGGGGATATAAAAAAAACTGCAATTAATTTTTTTTCCTTGATACTCCTCTAAGATACGAGTCTGATTAAAACTTATAATCCATTCTGACCAGCGTATAAATCCCCATCAGAGAAAGCCGATATGAGGAGGAGGCTGCTGCAGTGGGTGTCGGGGGGGCTCTGTACCTTGCTATTAGAGGTTCAGGCTTGACTAGCTGCATCCCTTTGTGTCTAATCTGATTTTACACAGTTAAATGCTTATGCCTAGTGCTACAGTGTCACTGTACTTTTAATTAAAAGTGTTAGGTCTTTCTCTTTTCATTATTCCCGCTGTTTAAGGGTTTGCAGTATTCCCGTTTGGCCGATCTGATTACACAGCGAGGCCGATTGTGGATGGAGAACAGGATTTCCTGTCTTTTGATAATTAGGAAATATATATTAAGACTTGTAGTGATGATAAATGTACACAATATCTCCCATAACACCTTTTCAGAAAAGAAACTATATGCATACCAAAGTGGACTCACGTCTGGGACTATGTAAGTTCAAAGCACACTTATCTTTTCCACATTAATTACCACTCTGTGTGTGTGAAATCTGCTTGATGGGTGGGAAAAAAAAGAAAAGAAAGTGTCGTGATGCAAAGATCTTTCATGTGCACAGCTCAAAGCGATGACACTGCAGCTTCTATACAAAGAGTGGTGGTGGTGGGGGGGGGGGGGGGGGTCCGTCGTTAAATATAAAATATAGGTGGCCGGCTTGTACATCAAAGCTTTTAAAGTTTTTTTTGTGTCTGAATACATCAGTGACTAAAGGGCCCACAGATAGGAGCCGGAGGGCCCTGCAGGCGATCTTGGCTGACGTCCCTTGCAGCTCGGACGGCAGCCAGGGTTTCAACTTGAGGCTCGGGCTCAGAAGATTGAAGGAAAGTCCCTTAAGAGAGACAGAGAGACAGAGAGACAGAGAGAGAGAGAGCGAGAACGACATTTGAACTTTCTATTTCACTGATTAAAAGTAGAGTTTTCAGTGAAAATGAACTCCCAGATGCAAACAGACTTTGACCTCTTGTGACAGCTTGTTTTTTTCCCCCAACACACCAAAGTGCACAAATGGGCAGTTTTGTCCAGCAGTGCATAAATTGGATGAGCGACTACAAGCTTCATGAATATACTCTCTTAATTTAAACTGCACAATCAACCAATGTGGTGCCAACTTTCTTTCTTTTCTTTTTTTTTTGCCACAAATCTGTAAAGAGGTCAGTAAGCCTGTTGGGGGGGGGGGGGGGTCAGACTCAGAGAAACTGACTCCAACAAATGTGATTATTGGAACAGAAGAATTCAGTTTCACATATTTCTGCTATCATGTGCATTTTAAAGTGTGATTTTTGGGCTTCTTTAATCCACGTGAAAGGAGTTTTATAAGATTCATCTGATTACTGTCACTTTGTATTATCATCCCCATGCTCTTCTTTTCTCTGTGTATCTTTCTATATAACTGCTGCTGTCTGCTGCCATCACCCTTGTGCATTTATATGCATCACAAACCACGCAAGCCACGACTACATGGGGCTTCCTGTTGACCCAGTGTTGTAAGACACGTACCATGAAAGCACAGCGTCCTCAGTCAGCATCTAGCTGAGGGGGCTTTGTGGCATATCAGGTCCTGTTCTTTGCCCCTATGTTATTTGTCACTCTCAACTGTGAACAGCTGTACAAAGGTAAAAAAGCATAGAATAACACAGAATAACAGATATTCTGAGGACTGTCAGATTCACAACTGATGATTTACTGTGTTTTTGAACATAGCATTAGTGTCATCTTATCTGCCATCAGTGTTCATTTTGGGCTGATGCATTTAATATAAAAGTCAATTGTGCATCCTGTGTGGTCTTCCATTCACACAACAAATCCTCACCACAAATATGAGTTTGTTGAGTTTCGTATTTGAGGTAAATGAAGCAACCATTGGGCTGGTTTTGGAAATATTATTATGAAATTCTGTGCATGCATGTGAATAGTGCTAACCTTACAGTGGCCACCAGGATAATGTAGTTATATGTACTTATATGAGTGCATGTCACAGTTTGTTTTGTATTTCACCTCATGAATGGTGACTAAAATGGCTGTTTTTACCCAGATCTAACTTTCATGAAGCTTTTCAGTCAGCGATGCCAGCTTCTTCAGTTCTGCCTCTGTCAGACAACATCAACATAATCACCAAGGCCTGGAAATGTTACTTCTTTTCTTTGTCAGACACTAACAAGTACGGTTGCCCTGCATCCAGCTCTAGAACCCAAACCTAACCTAGGTTTTTAATGTCTAACCATTACCTAGTGTTTTTAATTCCTAACTACAAAGTGACGCTCATGAAGCACTAGGTGTGTTTTTTACACTTGGTCTCTTTCAAACAAACTCAGATCGATGACTCAGCATTTTTTGCGCATATGAACGCTCAAACCACACCCAGACATCTTTAACCAGAAAACACAGGAGGAGGCAAGCATAGCAGCAGACAGCTTCAAGTGAAAACTACCCAGAATTCAGTGCAGTGGGGAGCTATAGAGAACCTGGTGTGACCAGAAAGAGAACCTGGTCCTCTTTGTAATAAACTCACAGTGTGAACATGAAAAGAACTGGGACCTTTTTCTGTTGGTCCACTTTTTGGTCCACTAAAGGAGGACGGAGTTTGGTTCTTTTAAAATGGACCAGGTGTGAAAACACCCTAAGATAAATGGACTCAAACCCAGTAGAAAATTATAGCCACCATTCAACCCTGCAGCCTCCTAACCTTTTGGTTAGATGACATAGGGACATATACCTATATGTGCCATCAGCAGGTTAATTGGGGGGCCTCCATGGGCTGACAAACTACAAAACACTTTGTGCCTTTGTGTGCTATTTATTTGTGGCAACATGTTGGACGTTACACATCATTGGGCCTAGAGGTCACTGCTACATGATCAAACACTGCAACCAGTGGGGTTCACCCTGCTTGGGTTATCAGGTGGATGAAGGACGTCATGTTGGTGTGAAACAGTGCCCCTGGCCTCCAGTGTGTCTGCTAATCACTATATGCAGGAATGGATAGCTGGAGCCTTAAATTATGCAACTGTTTGTATACATATGAATGAGCCACTTATGTTTTAACAGGACAGGCAGCCAGCAGTGGATTTACTGTGAAACAAATAAATCAGTAGTGTAGTTCACCTTGGTTGTGCAGAAGAAACACAAGCAATGTTGCTCTTAAAGTTACGACACATTGATTTTTGCAGCTTCAAACCTCTTAGGAGTGAGTACAGTACAGTACAGTTACAGGACAGCGTAAGAATCAAAGGGAGAATCTGCTTGTTTCTCTGTAAGTGGATGATGAAAGAACACACTGTAGCGGTGCCACAATGTTTATATTTTCATGAGAATATATGAAACACTGTAGAGTGCTCACAGCATATTCTATGCATGGCACAGAAGCTTGGCTCAGCTACTGTGAGATTGTCACAGTGTGGCCCACATTTGACTATATTTTCCACATTAGTCAAAGTGCGTGAAGAAGATTGATCTGGATCTACATCTTACACAAGTTTACATTCACAAAAATCAGCCCATTCTTATTTTAAAAATGTATTTATTTAGTCAATCAGACGATGGATTTTTGTGGACTGCCGGCCGTGTTGGTTCTAGCAATAGTCAACTATGAGAAATCAGGCTCTTGTGGAATTACATAACAAGTCCTCTAACAAAACTGGAGACAGGCCAATGGCAGCTTTGAGGGACCAGCTAGACAGAGCTTCTCTTCTCTGTTTAATGTGCTCTGGATACACAGCCATGAGCCATCACACTTCCCCCTGCTAGCCTACATACATACACACTTCTCTCTCTCTCTCTCCCTCTCTCTCTCTCTCTCTTCTGGAATCTGCCTCCATATCCCTGCAGCCCCAATAAACAACATCACTGTTAAATGGACAAGTTGAAGGACTGCTTGCATTCGTATATACTTTATATTGACTCAGACATTTTAAAAGCACAGAGGTGTCTGATACTGTACAGAAGCTACTTTATGTTTAAAGGCTCAACAGTGCTGCAACAATGTATCTTGGTATTTTACTGCTGAATGGGGCTGGCGGTAAAGCTGACATCAGCATTTTGCTGATGTAAGACTACACATGTAAATCACAGCACTAAATAGATGGTTTTGTTTGTTTGTATCTTAGTTTCAGGACTGTTTTTGGTGTTATAATTCAATACACATTGCAATTTAGAATCATTTTTTAGATTCAGATATGTTCCACTCTTCACACTGTGAACAATTTAGATTTTTGTTACACAAAAACTTTTTCAAAACAGCAATTTTCTGAGTAATTACTTAGTATTTGAAAAACGCTTCTAGTATTTTTTGCTTTTTTTTATTAAATTCTTAAATATTTTTGAGTAAAACATTGTTTTCAAAATGTTGATGTTCTTTTTGAATTGAAATAGATCACATGTCAAAAGTTCAAGTTTGAATGACTTTGAATAATTTATTTTTTACTCATTAACTTTTAAAACAAAATATTGAATCCCAGTCAGATTCATATTCACTGATTTTTATCAGAATAAAAACTGAAAGATGGTCAAATTAACCGTGATTTACTTTTTTGGCCTCATTCATCATCGTTAACACTCTGCTGAATGGCTTTTTAGCTGATATGAAATACGTGTTTATCTGGACATATATTAGAACTGTCAAGTGCTCTGATTGCGTGGAGTGTAGCAACCAAGGCCAGACGAACGCCCTGCCACTTCTGCGTGCTGTGAGCTCTCCCATGCACTCCTCTGAATTACCTGTCAGCATCGATTACAGGGAGTCTGTGTGGATGGGATCTTGGATTTTCTCTGCCTCAGAATTAAGATAAGCTCCTGCCTGCCTGTTTGAGATGCCCCATGTTGACCCACCTGTTGAGTGTGATGTGAGATGTGTGTTCCGCCACTGTGGCCATATTATCCTCCGGCTACACACACACACACACAGACATGCGCTCCCGCCAAGCTGGCAGCACTCACTGTCCTCGCCTGTTCATTTCTCCCCTGTTCCTCGTCTCTCCTCTCACCTTTGTTTTCAGTCCTTGTTTCTCTTCCCTCCTCTCTAACCTCTCTTGCTAAGCTATCTGTCTGCTTTTATTCAGCCTCATCTCTCTCGCCACAGCTCGTCGACAGCAAATTCCAAAGAGAATGTCCTATTTCTGCTCTTATCCAAGCAGAAATAAAGCATTCTGCTCATTTGCTTGGTGAAATTGGAATTGTATGAATTTAAATAGTCAATTTTCCAATCCTTGGTGGTACAAGGGTGCACAAAAAGCAGATGTCTATGTGTGCATGTAATATTTGTCATTATCTATTCAAATCTTCAAGTCTTTTGTATCCTCTGCTAACTCAAGGTTGCCGGTTTCTTTAGTCAGCTTAAATCCATATCTATGAGTCAGTTCTCACAGCAATTGGGCAAAATATTAAAAAGACATATTAATGACTAAAAACATATAATCATAATAACTGGCCAACAGTTTAGGGAACAAACACAGATGCTACATTACCACCTCGTTTACATCATTGCCCTACTGCAGAGAGACAGTATTGCATTAGCTTTGCCCAGCTTGTTTGCAGTGGTAAACAAGAAAATGGCAGAGAAGCTTGTTTCAGGTGGGCATGCCAACATGTTTAAAATCTAGGTCAAATCCATTTAACGTTGTGAAAGGCTCTGTTTACTGACTTTTGCAGTGTTTTCAGTCCCATGGCCAGATCTGTCATTGTGCCACTATGGCCAAAAAGACACCATATGTTGTTTTTTTTGGAGTAGGCAACAATTAACCTATTCTGCCAGTCATTTAAGTCGTTAAACGAAACACATTCTAAATAATCTTTTTCTTTGCCAATATTTTAAAAATGTGGTTAAAATTGAAACTCTGTCCTCCTCACATTGCTCCCGCCTTGGCTCCTCACAGACAGTCTCATAATTCTTGCGGTAGCTCTTTGTCAAACATATGCTGTTATTGCTCATTTGTTGCAATGACTGATAATGTCATTTCTCTGGGAGAGAACAGACGGACATGAAGAGACGCGCAGAAGTGAATAATAAAGCAGGAAGATGACTCACAAGAACCCCAAAGAGCTACACTATAGGTGTCAAAACACATACCACATACATTAAAGGTATATGTATCTTAGTATAAGTAAACATTTTACTATGGGTTTCACAAACATTAATTCTATAGATATTTTTGATATATATAGATCACATGACAGTATGTATCACCACATAGGTAACTACTGTATATGGCATGACTGGGGATATGGGGGGGGGGGGGGGGTCATGTCATATATTAAATTGCTGCAGGGGTAAACAATAATTTAGAATGAAGGTGAAATATAAGAATATCACCACTACCACTATCACCTATGTGTTCAAATTTGAAACTTATCAGAGAGTTGGCTAAACCATCATCACTCAGAGCTCTTTGATCTGCTAATATGTTGTATTATTAATCTTAGCATAAAAAAGAGATGTCTCTGACCTCTAATCTAATGCAAGGTGTTTCACTCATATGACAGAAAGTGATTAAAGACAGAAAAAGCGACAGTGGCAGTAAAGGGACTATTCTTAGCACACGGATCAATTTTCTTACCACTAGAATAATATAAAGCTCCTTGGACCATAGTTCAGACAAGCTATTTATGAGTCAGCCAGGTGCATTTCCTATTCATTATCAAAGCAAGAGCTCTGGGCCGTGCATCAACATGACACTGCAGTTAAGTATGGCTTCTCTGGATTCAAGTGGGAGGTTTTTTATCCTTATAGATTCTGATTATTCCTAATACTCTCATGAAATGATACGTGACCATGCGGTGTTCCTAAACCATCACAAAAGGGTTTCATCAGAGGGAGAGGAGCCGCTCCTTAAAGGAACACTTTTCATAATTTGCACAGCTTCTAGCCTAATGTTAAGTTGATGAGAGTTTTGTGGATGGGAGTCTGGAATCTAATATAATATCAGCGGAGGGATGATTACATTTTAAATGGTGTGCGCTTTTCAATATGTTGGGAGATCCAGGAAAAATGTCTTTTTAGGTTTCTTCAATGTGGGGTTTTAACTTTACTAACACAAATACAATTTTGTGGGCTCTGCAAAAAACTATCCCAGGAGAAGAGTTTGATTGTCAAGGAACCCCCCCAAAAAACATTTAGGTGATTTGGCCCAGATTCCCATAGAAAATCACACCAATCGTTAAGCCCTTTTATAATTAACATATTTTAAGTAAAAAATCGTCGACAATCGTCACAAACTGGGAACTTATTTTCTGCTGTAAAGTTGGACATTTTAACATGAGAATCTAGGGAGATTGACTTGCTTTTAGAGTCAGCCCCCAGAGGCCGTGCGAGGAACTGCAGCCTCACTTTTACATAGGCTTCATTTCAGAAGGCCTCGTCACAGTTACTTGGTTAGGTTTAGGAAAATAAGGTAAACACCAGTGACTGTAAAGAAAGATAGACCGCTCCCCTAAAGTGAGGTTAAACCCTGGTGGCTGGATGCAGGATAAGTCATAAACACCACCTCCCCTGTGTTAGTAAATGCAACACAGAACCAGCTAAACACAAAAGGTATTCCTCAAATGTTGCTTGCAGAACAACATCATCCATCTTTATATACAGTCTATAAACTCACATAATGAAACAAAGCTCTCCACCATTTTTTTCCTGCTCCAACCATCAGATTCTACATTTAAAGGACTGCTCAGCTGTGTAACTCCTTACTGCATGTTATTTAACCAAATTAAAATATGGCACTGGTACACACTTTTATTTCAATATTTTACAAAGCTTGTGAATCACAACCTTTGCAGTTTTAAAAGTCATAACGCCCCTAACATTGGGTCAAAGCCACCCTTGGTTTCAGTATTGTGTGTTTTTTTTTTTTGGTGAGCATAATAATTATGTGATGCTGGGTAAAATCATACGTCTCAGCCCATTCCTTTTTAAAAAACATGACTCATATCCACATCTGCCTTTATCAGCCTGTCTCAAACATGGCAGTAAGCAATTGTGTTCTCGTCAAGCCATTTTGTTATCGTACATAGAGTTCCTAATCCCCCCTACCCAGGTAATCCCATCGACTTCACTGCAGCCACAACCTCCACGACCAGTTGAGCTTTCCTGGACAGCTGTCATCTGCTTCTTTTTAACCGTCAAACCGTTTGGACAAAAACAAGTTTGTTAGCACAGTGTGTATATTCAGAAACTTTTTTTTTTCTTTTTAAAGCTATGACTGGCTCATTAACTATAGCCTTATGAAGATGTGAGGTGTGAGAATAACAGGCCTGTAATTGGATTCATTTGGAGATGATCATTGTCCCCATTAGTGCCATTTGTGTACAGTGATGTAGACTCAATCTTTCATTGCCTCCTCCTCTCCCCTTGGAAATGAACAATTATCTTCCGTAAATTGATTTCTGCCACACACCGCGTTGCACATCAACAGCATGCCTCCCTGTCCACCATTTATTATTTTTTTTTGTCACGTTGCATACATGCAGGCACGATGGGCGTTATCTCTTGTCTTTTGTGCGAACATACATCTAGGTCACGAGGGAAAACAGAATATATGATTTCTTTTCATGTTTGCTTGCCTCTAATCCCTATAATAATATTTGTCATGCTAAGAATTATGCTCTCTGTATTTGAACTTCAGTGGGATGAAGTGATAGCGGTGGGAAAAAATAAATAAAAAAGAACGTAAGAACTCTCTGGATATCGTTATCAGCCTATAGTCGGCACCGCCTCCAGCGCATTCTATCCTGAGGTTGACACTGTTTCTCCCGGATCTAATGTGTCTGGGTTGACTCTGAGGGCCAGTGTGTGAGCCAAAGATGGGATTTTAGAGTACAGTGCAGAGGAAAACACCAAGATGCTCAAATCCTATTAGCTCCCTGGTCAAGGCCCTAATGCACCTAATGCCCTATCTGAACAATCAGAATAAAGAAAGGATGTTAAGATTTACTGTTAGGAGGACCAGAGGCTCTGTTTTCCTGCAGTTTATAATATACATCAGCGACATGAGAATTTAGTGCACTAAATGACATGAGGAGGTCTCTTTTTTTGGCCCTGAACATTAAAAAAAGAACATTTCCACCACAAACAGTAAAATTCTGTAGTAAATATCCTTTTGTCTTGTATCCTCGTGTAGAGGATTAGAGGGAAAAGCCACAACAAAGCAGAGCTCAATCTCTGCATTGTGTCTCTGTGATCTTGAACAGCTTGGGATTTTAGAATGTTCACAAACACTGTCCAAACTCAGAGAGAGAGCCAAAGCATTGTAATAAAGTGCTGCAACAAAGACTGATGCTCGCTGAGCCCCCCTCCGAAGAGCCGAGTATAGCGCAGTTACAGTACGTGCCGAGCTGGAGGGTGGAGGTGCTCTGTAGGCGCGAAAGCTTACCAGGTGTTTAAGATGCTGTTCAGACCTCAGTTACCTCTATGCTGCTGCCTCCAGGCTGTCCAGCCTGAGCTCTGCAACACAGGCTCGCTGTCTGACTGTTTGTTTATCCTGCATGTTTCCACAGAGAGAGAAGTTCTGTCCACCGCTGACTGTTTTATATAGTCTGTTACATGCATTGAGTGAATATAAAGGGGAGCAGTATTCTTGTTCTTTTCCACTTGTCATGCTATTTGGTATGTTTTTTAGTTGTCTGTATCTTTAAAGATGGAGGATATACCCTTTGCCAGTTATACAAATGTAAGGTCAAATTGACTTGCTTACGGGCATTGCCATGTTGGTAAGGATGCTGAGGTGAAGCCATATGGTCACTCCTCCTCCCAATCATCCACTCACTTCTGACACAAGCACACACTTCGCTGATCTTTTTATTTGGCTTTGCAGCTGACCGTAACATTATTTTCTCTCTTCTTCTTTTTTTGCCAATACTAAGTACAAACCAAACCAAAAAGGAAAAATGAACACAGATTAGCATGGTAAAAAAATAGCTACAAAGTCATAGACCATCTAGGAAAACTTTATTTGAGGAGTACTCTTAGTTTTTAGTTGGATCAGTATCTTTCTTCTAACATGGCGTAGGCAGGGTCATCATCAGTACTACAGGCAGCCACCATGGGGTTTGGCTTCACTTTTGTGGAGCTGCAATGCATCCATCTTAACAATTTTTATGGCAAATGTGTGAATATTACACTAAACGTTGGCTGTTCTATTCTATTCTATTCTATTCTATATACTACGTTTCATGGTGCATTGTGGGATACATTGAGGGCCCTATATGGGGTCTACAATTTCTCACTAAGAAGTCGGACAGACCTATGAAATGGTGGAGGCATATATAGGGCCATATATAGTGATTAGGGAGTGATTTTGGACACAGCCAAGGCGTTGTGTGCAGTTCACTTAATGGCCACAGGTGTCACTATTTAGCAGAGTTTTCAGATTCTTAGAACCTTCAGAAAAAAACACAAAGATTTACTAACATAAGAGTATATGGTCAAATTATATCTATCTATCTATCTATATCTATATATATATATATATATATATATATATATATATATATATATATATATGCTATCTTGGTTAGGTAATAATTACACCTGCTCAATGAAAATGTCTTTTCATTTGACATAATTAAACTTCAGCTATGACCAGCGTGGGTCCATGGCAGCACATGGAGACTGTAAGAAAAAAAAAATCTGCAATCTGTCACACGTTTTTTTTTTTCCAGCCCCTGATAGACGTGCCTCACCTTCCTGAGCACTGATGCATGAGTCAATCACAACTCTAAGCACAGGACATCTCGGCATGTCCTATCTCCCCTGAGCTCCACCAATACATTACAGTGATAGACGTGTGTCAGGTGATGAGGAAAAAGTCAAGTGACTTACAGCAGTCATTTGCTGCCTTACATCTTGGCAGTTCAGCGGCTTCATGCAAAAGGAAGGATAGACAGAAGTAAAGTGTTGCTCAGTTTTCTTGGAGAAGACAGACCTCTTCCTACAGATCAGCTGTTAAATTCACTGAACTGACAGTCGGCTTCTTTTCTTTCTCAAAGAATCTAGCCTGCACCTGCCTGGTGTGAAAATGTTCCATTTGTCTAACACTGTTTCTTGTACATTATTCCTCTGAGTATATTTCCTATTTGGTGTGGGAATGTTTTTGTCTTTGCAGAGAAGGCTCAAGTGTGCTGACAATTTGTGCAGTCATTCAGCACAAGCCCACACTGCACCGCAGCTGCTGTTTCACTGTGGGTGAGGCCCTGTCGGCCTGAGAGGCAGCGCCAGAACAAAGGCAATAACAGCCATGTTGCACAAGTTTGGACAACATGATGATACAGTATGAGCAGCAGGGACTCTGCTAGATCAGGCTTTACCATTTCTACCACAGCTGCATGAGGACATTGCAGAGAATGTTACAATCAATTCCATGTTTAAACTTTAATTGTGGTTATTTTCTTTTGTTTTGAGTTGATCTTTACAATGGCTGCTTGGTTTTTGCTCATGTGCTACACATTTGTGGGTAAATACCATTTTTTTCAGACCTAAGAGGAACTTACTGGTAGATTTTAGCCTTGAGTTGACTTGGCTCTGAGTATGTTATGAGTTATGTTATTATGAGCTTTTAATGGAGAATCTTGGGGGGAAAAATCAGCCCATCCTCTCTAGGAAAGCAAGGTCCATATTTAAGTCTTTGAAAACAGAGCATGTGTGCATATTTCATATATATCTACATGTTCATGGGAGCTGCAACTTGTTGCTGAAAATGGCGACCTTCACCGGTACATTTCAATGCGTCTAACTGCGGACAGAAAACAAAACAGCTTGTGGTGTTATGGGGACTCAAACACCATCTGACTGACCTTCTACGTGAATGTCTGCCTCTCTGCCTGTGCCCTGACGGTCCCCAACCTATACCATAATGCAGATTTTTATAGCTCTATCAGTCGCATGATTGGATGACGCCGGGCAACTTATGTTTCATTAGTATAAACGTAATGTGTGGTATGAGGGGGGGATGTATTTGATGTTGAACAAGTTGTTTTGGGGGGATATGTTGGCAAAAATCTCCTAGTCTCCTCATAGTTCATTTAAATTTTTCATTTTACTATCAAGTGTGAAAAATCCACTGTATCACAATACACATATTACATGGAATTTGATCAAAAAAATCCATGAGGCTTAAATTATTATCAGCAGCTTCCAGATTTGCACATTAGATGGAAGATATTCTCTAAAAGTCTTATTTTGACCAGCTTCTTGATTAAACACAATATCACTTAATTCTTAAATATTTACTTTGAAATTTCAAATACTATCTGAAAGAGACAACAAACAGAAATTAGTGGAATACGACTAGCAGATTACAGTTTCTGATTGTGTTTACATTGTTGTTTTCTCCCACCCTTACCACTCACACTCACCATTAGCTAAAGCTAATATCAATAATAGGCTACTCAGCATTCAAGGGGATATTTAGCTCCTATCATTAGCTTGGTTGCTAAATTTCAGCCTTATTTACTGATTGCATGAAAGAGACATCATGGAATGAAAGCCACCAAATGGGCGATCATTAGGGAATCCAGCCATTTGTGGAAGTAGGAATCCCGCTGGCTTTGACAGCACTTATGGGTCCATTGTTTTAAAGCATCCATTAATTGCAACACTACAGATTGAACAAACTGATTAAAAGTTGCCATGGAGATGGGATCCTCTGCCACCTATTTTTGGTGAAAAAATTAGCATATGCTCAACCAAGGCAGGGTGATCCGAACTCAGTCCTAAAGGGGCTGTTTGAAAAATGCTATGGGGCTTCGTGCTCTGACACTTATTATCTCAGAAGTTAATCCAATGCAAGTAGAATTTTTTTAACCCTTATGTGACAGCATAGCAGGGATCCACTGCCAAGGACAATGGCCAAACAAGTCTGACCAGAGTTTGTCTGTGCATGTGGTCCTGTGATGGACTGGTGACCCTTCACCCGGTACCCCGCCTCTCACCCGTAGATAGCTGGTATAGGCTTCAACCCCCTGTGACCCTGCACTGCAGGACAAAGCGGGTTCAGATGATGGATGGATGGATGGATGGATGTCTGACAGGAACCATCCAACACATCCCACCTTTGTTAACAAGTGTATGATTGCAAATCTCTGTGTGGGGAATGAGATCTCTGCTGTGTAGAACACACTGTAAGATGGTGATATTATTTTTACTAGCACCAGTACATAATCTCAATATGTGTTTTACTCAAGAGTACATTTAACTTATATCAATATTTGTTAATGAATGGCTTTTAAAGGCTAAAATTGAACTGTGGATTCTTTACAACTCCCAAGCAGAGGAAGAAAGTTCATTACAGCGTGCTTTTATTGCTCCACTAATCCTGCATAAGTCATCATAAAAACTTGAACCAAAGTTTCCACTTTGTGTATCCGTACATGAATAAAAGGCCTCCATATCTACTGTATGTGGCATGCCCCGTGCTACTACTATTTGTAGTAACCTGTGTTTTTCAGTGTTACAGAGGTCTTGTGAGTCAAACAGGTGAGGACATTTCGGCAAACATCTCTGTCCTGTAGAACGATGATGTAAGCACACAGGCTTTTTAGCGTGCTGGTGTGCAGCCAGGTAGAATGACATATGGCAAGGAGGCATGAGCAATGTGCTGCAAATCACACTTAGGTGAACACAATCTCTGCCTTGACTTTCAGGTTTCATAAATAATGCAGTACGGGCAAAGGAAAACATTTGGATTTCCCAGGAGCAAAGACAAATACCTTTTAAAATCCACTTTTAAGTGCACTTGTTTAAGAAAAAAAAAGCATGGGATATTCTTATCGTCCGTCTCTGAGCCATAGTAGAGGATTCTGTGAGGCATTTAGCAGAGTAGGCTGAAAATATCGCTTGACTTGTTTAAGTTTGACCTGAAAATGGCTCATCTATTTTAAAGCAGAACATAAATTGGGCAGGTCTGGGACTTCAGCTGAGACAGGGGTGCCTCAGATTCAGTCAGATCTGTTCGGGGGGGTCGGAGTTCATTCACGATGAGCATTTTTGTGTGGTATAAAGAGCGTGCAGGCCTACAGTTTTAAATTGAGATTATTTTTGACAGACTTCCCCTAGTGCGACAGAAGACTAAATAAAGTTTAGATGCCTGCAATGCCTTAATGTCACAGCAAACAGCAGAAAAAATCAAAGGGCACTGACACTGAAAGAACCCCAGGAAAGAAATGTGTAAGGTCACAAAAACAGAGTCCAACAAATATACAATCCTGAAAAACCCAAAAATAACACACTACATCTATGGTGCAACACAATATATATACTCCCTAAATATAATGCAATTATTAATATATTCACCACTGAAATGGCCCCGGATTGCATGCATTGAAAAATAAGGTGCACGCACACATACGCTGCAGCACTGAATAAATGCGAGCAAAAGTGAAAGGGAGGGAGGGGAGAGACAAATGAGGAAGTAGAGAGAAATAAAGCTTTGTGGGTTTATGTGTGATAGCTGGTGGCTGTAGGAGGCTGTGAAAAGATAAGGTTTACTAATGGGCTGTTCTGGAGAATGTTTCATTTATTATGATACGTTACTAATGCAGCTGTGGAGTCACATCGAGCGGCGGCACCATTCATGTGAGCCCTGAGAGGTTTTGCATTGTAAGGGATGTGTTGGTGGTGCTTCCAAAGCCGTTAACCCTGAGAGCTGCAGCCCTGAGAGGCTGTTGTGAGGGGACACAGGGGCTTTGTGCACTTTGTGACATATTCTCTATAGTAGTTTGGTTTCTACAAAAACATAAAATGGGGATCAGAGAGGACACCAGAGCACAACAATATGTCTGATCTGTGCTGGTAAACAAAAAAAATAAAACTTTAATAGTATGTGTTACTATGACAACAAGTAATGTGGTTAATGCCATAGTGTATACGAAACATGAAATTTTGTGCGCACTGTATCTGCATGTCATTTTGTTGCTATTTCGAAATAGAGCATTAGTGACGTATTAGTTAATTTCATCCCCCCTTCCCCTTTAAATCTAATATAAGGGTAAACTGCCTTGTTCTATTGCTGCCCTTATGGCACATGGCTATGAGTCAAACCTATAGGCTATGTGAAAACTGTGTCAAATGTCATTTATATGAGTCTTCCTCTCAGCATTTCCAAATCTGACTGACATTCAGCATCAAGAAGGACACAGGCAGTACTTCAACTTCCTGCTTGTAAGCACAGTTACTCACTTTTGTATGTACTTTTGTGTCCTAGTTTATAATGAAAGACTGTATATAAATGTAGATAAATATGTATTTGTTGATTTTTTTTCCTAGAAAGATAAGATAAGAGATAATATAAGATAAAACTTTATTAATCTGAAGGTAATTCTTGTGCGAGGAGTGTGTTCAGGTGTTCAGGATGGACCATTGAAAGGTGACACATGTACAGTAATAAGCATGATTGGTCTGTGCAGCAAAATATGATGATGATTTTATGAGAGATATGATTCATTCATGACTTTCATCGCACGGCTTAATCGTATTTGATTGATCTGCCATATGAACAAGTAACCAAACATCTGTCATAACACTTTGAACATAACAAGAACTTGACCTGTTTTAAATTCTGCAGAAAGCAGTCGTTTCATTAGAACCCCATCACTCAAAGTGAGATGCTGAGCGAGAGAGCTCTGCTTTCAGGATGCAGTCTTTCAAATAAAAGCTCCCCAACTGCTTTAGTCCTCTATTTCCCACAATAATGCAATGAGCAAGGCACCATCTTTCCTGCCTACCTAGTTTTGATCTCGAGCCAGAAAGTAAATGAGAGAGCAGGATTGTTACTGCAGTATTTAGCATTGTGATGTATCACCTCATCACCGAGCATTTCTGTTGGCCCCCTCCTGCATTAGGTTAGCCTCCTCATTCAGTGCAAATTACTTTATTATTTTGTCACTGGGGCTGCTTGTGCCAGAGTATCCATAGCAAGGAGCCTTTAACTGTTATGAGATGGGAAGATGGTCTCGTAAACGGAGGGGATGGAAGCAGAACCTTGTGTTTAATTGTAGGATTACAGCTTATGTGTATTATGTGTAAAAACACAAGTGTAATGACCAACCAGATATTCATAAAATGCAAATGAATGTGTAATTAGCTCTATTTAAGGTAGTTTTCTCTCCTGAATATATACTGCAGATATGCCTGCATCGTCATGTCCACATGAGGAAGTTTACCTCCATAATTAAGATTATTTGTGGTACACTATCTACACATTGCAAACAGATGTACAAATGACACAGCAGATAATCAACAGGAGGAGAAACATCAGACCAATTGGACAAGGCGTTTCACATCAGTGATCAACCCAGAGGAGTTCTAGAGGCAGAGAAAGAAAAGCAAAATCCAGGAACACAGCCAACACAAACAGATGTTGGAAAATGTACCAAAATCCAGTGCAGAGCCAGGTGCTGGATGGCAGAATAATAATAAAAAAAAAAAACTCAAGACATGTGGAAAAAGATCACTGAGAAATGAATCTGCCAGAACAGGTCACGTAAACCAAATTACAGGGGAAATATGGAGGCACAAAAATATGGTGGATGTCAGGAAAATTCAGCTCCGAAGGCACTATCTTCCATCAGGAAACTATGGAGATTATAGGAGGAAGAGTGATCAGTAAAAGAAGCAGAAAGGCATCAGTCCAACTATCACCACCTGTCATCTGAACCCTGGGTGCAAGTGCCAATCCCACCACAGCCTAGAGTACAAGCTGCACGACATGGCATTTTTATCACATGATCGTGACCTGAGTTATAACAGAAGATCATCTCATTAGATTGAGAATGAACCTTAGATACTGTATGTCAGTCCTCCTGATTCAATTTGGAAGGCTGTCCAAGGTCAAAGTACACTACAGAGCATCTCACTTCTCTTCCCACTTCTCTCTCACTACCACTCCAGTCCTATTAGATAGTAAACCCTCTAGAGGGAAAACAAGATTAAGAAGAGATGAGAGAGGAGGAGTAGGAGGAGGAAGAGGAGGAGGGGGTCTGCTTCTCGACCTTAGAATTAGTAACTTGACATTAGCTTCTGGGTGCATGAAGCAGAAATACAAACACATGTAGAAGTTGAAGATATGGCCCCGGTTATTTTAACCAGGTGTGAACCAGGTTAACTTATCCACAATGTAAATAACAATACACAGAACAAAAACCATGTAAAGAAAGCCACAAAAATCATAGGTACAATAAATAAATGACATCAATCAATCAAACCAATTAAGCTTTTACAAATGTTAGGACCACTGTCGGTTAAGATTCATCTGTATCTGTAGTCTCATCATATTCTACCCTGATAATAATACTGAATAGATAATAGTGGATTTTCAACATGTAAGTAATCATTTAAATGAATGATTGATGGTTTTACTTAGAGGATTAGTAGAGTATCATCCGCAAAGCACAAAATAATACATTATAAAGGTACAGGTACAGGATTTTAGACTCCCCCTCTGGCAGTGATTGCATAAACTTTACAAAAATGTGTATCTCATCCATTATGGCACTATACTGGGACTGTTAGTTAGTTAGTGGTAAGCTAACCTAGCCCGAAACTCACACAACAAAGAAAGACACCAACTTCCTGACACATTAAAGCTTTTGGCAGAGAGGTGATTTAATTACATATTGTACAAGACAACTTAGACCTGTGGATCATGAGGCCTAGCAGTGTTATGTAGCATTTTGTTCTCACTATTATTTATGTCTTCTAGACTGCATCCTTTTTTTAAACACATATCTAAAGCATACAGCTTTTTGATGTTTACAAAAATGGTTGCACGAGTAGTGACTATGGGCAAATACTGAGATATTTATGTGGCGCATTATCTGATGTGTAAAAATCCACATCCAAGTTAGACTATTAACAAATAACTGCAATTATATTAATGACCAGCAGAACATGAACTACATGTTCAACTTTATCCACATAATTCTAAGCCTTTAATGATGTTTTGGTGGTCACATAAATTCTGCTTGAATAACTAAGTGAATAATTCTGGGCAATAAGTTGGCACTTGCTTTAGAAAACATTAAACCTTAGATGACTCAGATACTGTAGATAATTTAAGCCAGCGCTGCTTTTGTTTTTTTCATTACTGTACTTTTCTTAATGTGGAGGCAGTAAATGCGCATTTGAAAGACATTTCCATTAAGATACAAGCCTGCAAAAGGCATTTTAGAAAATAGTGCTCAATATAGAATATAATCTACAATATCCCAACAGATTATTTGGGATATATACTGTCCTGTAATCTGCTGCAATGCTTTTTTTTAACTAGCCTCAGCGCCCACACTGTGGCTTCATCAGACTTTAAAGTGCATTACCAGCTCTACTCAAACCTCTTTAATGAATCAACTCTGGCAACACCACATCAATATGAAGGCACTGAATAATGCCTTCAGTGCAGACACTTAGCTTGTTACAGTATTCATTCTGTAAGTGCTGATTTAGGAAACGGGAATATAGCTGCAGCGCTCTCATTTTTGGTAACAGTAATGTTGTTACTGTTAGATTCTCATAGAGATGTCATATAAAATGATATTTCTCCTTTGTAAATGGATCCATGAAACGTAACTCCAGGCCTCTCAACAGACAACAATACCTGTACATGCATGTATCTCGAGTTACTTTCTACTCCTTGTATTATAGATGACGTTCCTTCATTTTCCCTTTTTAATTATTCAAATTATTCACATGGGTGAATTACCTTACATCCCTCATGTCGCGGTAGAAATAAAGTGGCTCAAAATGGCTCGAAATAAACAAATAATAGAAACTCTTTCAGCCAAGAGTGTGCTGAGTCATGACAATTCATCCTCACAGCCACTGACATTGGTGTCTTAGCAGAGTAAAGGCAGCAGCGCTTTGCTCTGTGATTTATTGAGTGGGCCTACTGCAGAGGGAAGCAGGGAGAATAAAGTGCTCTCACCTGGAAAGTGAGGCTCAGTGTGGTCAGGAGAGATTTTTTTCTTTTTTCTTTTCAGCGCTCACATTACTGTAAAAAGAGCTGGTGAGGTCTTTCATATTCATGAGCGGATTAATAAGCGGGAATCGTGTCTGCCATAGCAAATTGATTCTTAACATTTATCAGTGTTGAATATGTGAATGGACAAGAGCAAGTGTGCGCCGTTGACCACTCGCTCTCTAAATAATGAAGGGGGAGGGGGGGGTGTATGTGTGCCTCTCTGGGATGGACACTTGCAAACACATAAAGGCACTCTGCAGACTGTGTGTTTGTGGCTATGCAGGTTTCCATGTAAACATATGTACAGCACAGCCACATGGGGCACAGGACTCCCATCTATCTGCCTCCACTGCATCCCTAAGTTCTCCATACAGGTCATTTTAGGTGTCATATAAAGTTAAAATACCAGATTTAGTGCACTCCATCGGCTTCACAACGGCTCGTAGGCTTCACCGGGGATGCAGCAGTTCCAGGCTTTTACATCTCTCAGTCCTCTAAGTCTCCTCAGATCCCTTCAATTAAGCTGCAAGCTCCTCTTTATGGAGGGTTTGTCCTTTACACAGAAAGGCCTGCCTTTAAAGCTGTCCACATAACCTGACTGTGCCAATCTCAGCAAACACGCTAGACTTTTTATTTAATATTACATTTTATAATATTCACTATAATCTACAACCACTGGAATATGAACAAAAAAAATCAATTCCATTACTGCACAACGTTAAAAGGCCAGACTTATGTTAGGGCTGGACCACATATTGAATTAATTAGATTAATGTTTGGAGTTTTTGTTTTTTGCTCAGTGCGAAAGAAATGCCTGAATCAGCACTCACATTTATTATGGTCAAAGAAGGCCTGCACTTTACTGAAGTGAGTCGACGCTGTGTAAAAGTTTATAAAGACCCTCTGGCCTGTTTGCTTGTCTCTGCCAGGTACAGCTGATTGGTTGGCAGGGTCTTCCACTTGAGCTGTCTGGGAGCAGCTGGGTCTGACGCTCCCAGTCACTGCCATGTCCTCTCAGGGAGTTTCTCTCTCTCTCTCTCTCTCTCTCTGTGTGTGTGCACAGATTCTAGTTCTTTTTGTTATTTTTTTTCCACCACATTTGCCCCCCAGGGGTGGTGCAGTGGTTAGCAGTGTCGCCTCACAGCAGACGGTTCCTGGTTTGATCCTGACTGTTGGAGTTTGCACGTTCTCCCTGCATTTCTCCGGGTGCTCCGTCTTCCTCCTTCATTCTAAAAGACATGCTTGTTAGGTTAATTGGTCACTCCTAAATTGCCCGTAGGTGTGAGTGTGGGTGGTTGTTTGTCTGTGTGTGTTGCCATGTCATGGACCGTACATAGCTGGGATAGGCTGCAGACCCCTGTGACCCTGCAATGCAGGACAAAGTGGGTTCAGATGATGGATGGATGGATGGAATTGCTACTCATCTTTACCTTCTATCTAAAACAGTGAAATGAATTTAATACACATAAGCTATAAATGTATTACAATTTAATTAAAAGCAAGTAGGTGTGCACAAAAAGTGTTGAAAAGGACATAATTTTAGGTTTCTTTAATATAATAAAACTTCATTTGCATCTATGACATCACCCATTAGACCTGTTGACCTGTGGGACTCCTGATACAGGCAGGCAAAGAAGTGGAACAGGAGTGGAGCTCAGGTGGGCAGGCAGTCATGGAAGCAGGAAGTCAGCACCTGCCTGTCACTCAAGTAAGAATTTAAAAGGGTAATTATCCCAGGATGACATTCCTAACGACACATTTAGACAAGAGGTTGTGCAACTACTCAACAGAATTAAGAATCAAATGTCAAATTTGACATGTGACCAATTTATTGTCACAACTGTCCCGCCCCATATAACACACACTATGACTGCCTCAAGTAATTGTTCACCAGCATCATTTCCCTAGTGAAGATGGGTTGACTTGAGTATTTGGCTAATAGTAATGGGAATCATGGCTGATAGTGTTTTTAGAAACAAAAATGGATAGTGAACCCCAGGATAAAGTCAACACCCTGTGCTTACTTTATCTGACTATTGCGTCCAAATGACCACACAGTGGTCTTCTGTGTTCTTATGCCAGAGGACAATAATTAAAAAAAATGATGTTTCAGCACTCCTACTAGTTTGAAAAAGATAAAAGTCCTCATATTTCAGATATTTCTCTCGGCTTATAAACATTGTTTTTTTCCCACTGATGACGATCTCAATTAGACAGCTAGAGAGAACTGTGGGATGCTTCCTCTGACAGCCTCTGAATCACAGTTTGAATTCAGGTCTAATGATGACAGTTCTCATCTTAACTTATTCCTGAGGCTGCTGATTTGCTCGGCTGTTGGTCTTGGTTGAATCCTGGCTGCGGCGCTGAGAGACATTCTGCAGCTTTACTCTGACTGACTGACAAAGTGCCGGACAACACCAGCACCATATGTCCATCCAGATGTGTTCACTCACGGGAATATGAGAGAAAGACAACCTTTGTGTAGTCTTGAAAGGATGCTATTGTTACATTTAATTAATAACAACACACACCAGTTATTCTATTAGCAATAGGTGCATGGATTGTCATGTTGCCACAGGTTTATTAAGTTGTTACAATCACTGCTCAGAAACACCAGGAATACAGTACATGCTTTACATGACTTTCATCTCCCTCTGCTTAATGTAGCGTGAATCCTTTCTTTTCCTGAAAAGAGCCTGCGTGCATTAGCCTCCGTGTTCTTGCCGTGCACATGTTCTTCTCAGGCGATCCTAGAATACCATAGCACAAACTGCCCTCTTTAACCGGTCCTTCCCTGAAGAAAATCTGCTGAAAGCAACAAAGGCGGCGGAGTAAAAACCACACAGAGCCTCTGTTATACTTGTCAGCCTTATCATTCTACCCCACTTATTCCAGATAATAACAAATTACTGGCCATGTCACTCAAGAGATCTGACTTTGTCCGAGAAAAAAAAATCATTACGGTGCTTCACAAGATGTTCCTGATGAATAATCCTAGAGAGCAACAGCAGACAGTGGAGCCTCTCTTCATCCCTATTCATCGCTATTCAAAAATGGAAGCAAAGAAGAAGAAGAAGAAGCAAGTGAAAATCAGACCTTCAATGAATGATTCCCCTGGCAAAACAAAACCACACATGAGTTTGTACCACTTAAAAGCTCTCCTGCTTTTTGTACCCCGGGGTCCAGTCTGTTCACAGAGCAGAGAATGGCTGTGACAAAGGACTATGAATGCACTTCTGAAATGACGTGTCAACAGCAGGGTTTCTTTCAATAAGGCAAAGGTTAAGTGCAGAGCTTTTTCCATGTTAAAACAACACAAGAGGTGACGCACGGGTGACAGATTTTTTTGAGTATTATATAATGGTACATTGCTATTCATATTCAAAGTGAATATAATCCTAAAAATCTTCATTTAAAGCACCTTATGAATTGTCAAATGAAATCTGTGGAGACTATCCAGTTCTATCCAGAGACTATCCTAGTTCCTCATCTCAGTTCTAGCTTTTTAACCTGTGTCTGTGAAAGTGTCTGTTTTAACTGACTATCATCTTTTTTCTAACCAAGAATTTGAATTTTGACTGTGACTGAAGACAAAAAAAAACTCTTACAGAATCATTTGTGTATGATTAAGTGTGAGGTAAACATCAGTAAGTGTAGCTCAAAACACTAAAATGATTCAAATGTAGAGCTATTTGCACTGTGAGGGAGTTGTTACTTATATCTTAAACATTTGTTGTAAATTATATATTTAATATTTATTATTAACAACATGTGGTCTTGATTTTATATAGAAACATTCCAAGTTTTAGTTAATACATAATTACTTAATATGTTAGGAGAGGATCCCTTTCTCCAAATGGACGGTAGAGTGTGTTGATCCTATTGATCCATTATCAGACATCTAGTGTAATGTAGATCAATAAGATTTCATCAGGGACTTTTTAGTCAAATATGTCAGCATTAGAACAATCAATGTGTCTCCAACCAGAATTCTGTGTCTCTTTTAAATAGCGCAAATCTGGGAAATAAAATGTTTCATAATAAATAGCTTTTGTAAGCTGCTTTCAGCGTTTATGATGCTATTATGACATCATTATGTTTGCTCTAGAAGGTATGCCATGCTACTTTAATAATTGAATAGTAAAGGAGTAGCGCACCAGTATCTTGCTTTCATGAAGCTATCAGGAAAGCCATTCTGTCTGCAAATGTGCTCTGCAGATAGCTATGGTTGAGGGTACAGTATGTCTATTTTTAGAGAGGCAATTTCAAAGTTTACTGTCTGCATGCACATGGGCAAATGTTTAAATGGAAGGAATTGTGTATGTGTATGTGTGTGTGTTGCTTTGCTTCAGGCTTGTTTGTGAGCAGAACAGGCTGCGTGCACTTTCCTTATTTTCCACAGGAGGAAAGTAGCTGCGTTGCATTTCACTCGCTCACCTAAACTCAGACTCACTCAGATGTAAAATCAAACTCGCCCTCTCTCAAATATTAGTGGATAATATGTAACACTTCACCTCCTGTTGTGTTGTGTCACCTGAATTTCGATTCCTACACAACCTAAGCTGCCGGATTACCAAAAGCAGTGCAAGGCAGCGGGCTTAACAAAACAGGTGACGCACCTCCTAACATCAGAGTGGACCCTTCAAAGAGCTGCAGTACCTGCGCTCTGCTTGTGACAGCAGCGGGCTACAAAGATTTGCAGTGCTTTTGTACACCCTCCTCCACCCCAGCTGCTACACACTTTTAAGAGTGGCTAAGTTACCTTGGCGCTGCCTTGATTGACAGCTCTGGATCAGTCAAGTACATAACAGGAAATGTAGTCACAGGGAAAACCTTGTCATCTTGTCAAAATCGTCTCCAAATATTACTCTGAGTCAAGTCATATTAATCCTTAAAGCAGCAGTTTCTGTCTCACTGTTACACTAAAATGCATTCCTGCTGTCTGGACACAGGCCAGTGCTACTTATTACGGTATATATATTATATTATAAGACAATATAACCCTGTCTGGGATTTTTTTAATCACTAAAAACAGAAAGTTAATGCATTTTCAGCAGCAATAATTTAAACGTATTTCCAACAGAAAGCCGTCTGCAGCAGAGCATAGCTGCGAAGGACCAAGGTCAATGCATTTTTAAGGACACTCCCTTCAAATTGCAGATGGCTCTTGGTAACACCTGATGCCCACAGGGTTCACCCAGAAGTACAAACACTTAAAATGACTCCCACTGGAGGTAAAATGTGGGAGAGCTGAAGTCATGGAAACGCCATGCAGCGTCCTCAATGCTGCTGCAGCCAGTCATTTTTTTAGACCTCTTTTATTTTTCAAATTCAGCCTTCAAAGGATGCCTAAATATTCCTCCACCCTCTGTTAAAGAAAAGCATGCATGTGCCTCAGGTTTACTTTAAAAGCTAGAAAATACTGCATATAATCTGCATATTAAGTATCCACAGACTGGAACCTTATTTATAAACAGACGCTGGAAGCCTGTATTAAAAACAATACTTTGAGGTGAATATCATCCAGCATTGTTATTATAAATATATATTTACTATATTCTGACACTTCTGATAAGTGATCCAATCATTTATTTCCAAACTTGATTTTTCATTATTGTGTGCTAATGAAGATGGCTTTTAAAGGGCCAACAAACTTTAAACTACAGCGGTGTCAATGCACAAATACACTCTGAACTCTAAACCATTGTCTCCTGTCTGAAGTGGTGGAGACATAACTGGCAAACCTTCTGTTTTCTTATCCCATCTCAGAGCACATTCACGTGTCCCTCTGTTATTAATCTCTATCCTTAAGTGTAGTAATAGCAGAAAGAAGGACACACCCCTACCTGCGTGCAGGTACTCCCACCTGGTCTCCAGTACAGGAAACAGGACGACAACAAGTGCCATGCAATTCTAACGACAATAAAAAAAACAAAGGAGTTAAGGTTGAGTGGACTGATTAGAGGCGCCCCAACAGACTCTCAAGAGGCCTCTGCTCACACAGTCTGTCTTTAGCTGCTTTAGTGTTCTGAAACATCACTATGAACATATGAACACGTACAGTAAACACGCTTATGGCTTTGAGCACTTACACTGCTCCCATGTGGCCTTTAAGCAAAAGTATAGTGTTGGTCCAGAGAATCCCTCTGCAAAGTCTGACAGAGCACATGCTGTGGCTGCTTATTGGTAGTCCAGGATTACATTTGTCCAAAAAACTGAAAGAATGTTATTTTAAATTTGTGTATACTTGAATAAATAGATGCTAGAAAGTGTGGACATTCAGTCCAAGAGTCACCGAGTGATTGTCGGGGCCTCACTCATCAGAGGATCTTTGAAATCAGGCTTTAGAACACAATGTGGAGCCACTTGTAGCAGTATGCAATCTACTACTAACAACAAGATGGGCTGTGGTGACAGGGCGCTGAATGATGATGGCATAATGGCTACCTGATGATGTCAATCACAGTCAAAAGTATAACATAAAATAATTCAATGTTATCTTCATATATAACATAACCGAATGGAGAGAATGTACTTTTCTGGCTGTTTTTTCAGGTAATAGAATATCTGACTCTGCTATCTTTGTTTTATTAGCATCATAATGTGGAGGCCTTTACTCTGAAAACCACTTAAGCACACTAATCTCTCACATTAATGAACAAGCACAAGAAGATGGTTTGCCTCTCACACAGGAAGGAGTGGAGGGCACATAAAATTTGACTTGGGGTCATTTCATTCCTGCATATATTTAAAGCTGCACACACCCAGCAAATTCCAAGTGCGTCTTCACTTTCTGCAGCAATTGCTTAATATGCACATGAAGTACACGTTGCTGCATTGTGATGATAGTCTTTCTTAAAGAAAAATAGCATGTCATACTCATAGATGCTTAATTAAACTGTCTTTGAGTCACTCATTAATACTTGACACGGGACAGAATCAGCTGGCAGTGATTTAAATTTCGAACAGTGGTGTCAAGCTGTGGACCACAGCGAGCTATTTTTGTCCTCATATCCATGCACGTCAGCAGCAGCCCGGGCAGAATCAGTCAGATCGGAGCCAATGCTCAACCTTTCAACACTCATGGGTCAGCATCCTCCTGGAGATGTGCCAGATATTCCAGTTCCTAAAAACCATACGGGTTTAGTATGTTTTCACAATCTGACTGCAACCTGTGGTTTTAAACATATAAGTGGCTCAGCAATGGACCCTTCCCCCTATTTTCATCTACAGGCGCTGTGCATCCACTCTGAATACATAACCACCAGTCGGGGTGCATCCAGAATCAATATTGTTGCACGATAACAAGTGAGCAGTCAAAGCAGAAACTTGACCTCTGCGGCTAAACAAATGTACATCTGTTGCAGTTCCCTCATGGGGGCTATGAAAGTCCCTAGTGTTACACAATACATGGGCTGATCTGCACAGAGAAATCACTTCACACCAATGCTGTTCTTACCTCTTTATATAAGGCTAATCTGAGCTTTGTAGAACTAGTGATGGGATATTAAAACAGTTATTTCCCTTGTTTTTTCATGGATTTAATTATGAATAACAAGGGTTTTTAGGCCTTAATTTGCACATGTCATTACATGGTGTTTAATATATTACATTTCTGCTAAGCCTTTTGAGGCATCTATAATTTCTTGGAAGTTTTGTGAGGGACGACAGCAAGAAGCGTTTGTCTGCTAACAGTTTTTGAGTAAAGGTGCTTTATAAGCATTTATTTATTTCAGAAAAAAAATGATCTTCATGCTGTTTCTTGCTACCTCCATGTAGTGTTTCCTCCACTGTGAATCGTTGTTTTGATCGTTTGAAATTAGACTGTGACAAGAGGGTGATGGCTTTCTCTAATCATCTGCCAAGGATTCTTTTGTGTGTCTACCTTTTAGAAACTGTTCTGCATATCTTTGTAGGACATGGTATCTATATTAGAAATGTTCCTGATGCAGTTTTCATCAATAGGCATCACTAACATCATAATTCTGTGCCGGCCTGACAGACATATCTTTATCTGATGTACAGCAACATTCATCATTATTTTTGCTCCCTGTAACACACACCTCTATGACCTGACCAGCATCCATTTCATACCTAATTTGTGTCAATGAATCCAGTGTGTGTGTGCGTGTGTGTGTGTGTGATTTTGAAGGAACATTCATAAGTAACCTGTCTGTTAGAGCCCAGTGTTTGGAAGAAAAAAACATGGCAGCAGGGGCAGCTGCAGGGCTGACCCTGCCAAGGACGGAGAGCTTCCCATGCCCGCTCAATGCCGTAAAATGGGTCATTGAACAGCTAAATGGAGTCATTATGATGAGTAATTAAAAGAATACGGCTGAAGACTCCCAAACTCCCCCCTTTCTTGTGGTTCCGCTGCTTTTTGTGTGTGTGTTGTCACAGGGCTTTGCTGAAAGGCAGCTGCCTTGGGCCACTTTGACTATCACCCCCTGTCACTAGAATGCAAATAGCCGCCTTAGCCGCTAATTGAATCACATTATCTATTGTCCTCTCATTTACTGAAAATCCAGCCATTTTGCAGATTTCCATTACTGATTGTTGGAGATTGGATTCTGCCAGCGCCTTTCATCTGATACAACATGTCATACACTCTGAATCACAGGAGATGAGAGCACAGAATTGTTTCATTAGAGCGAGAGGAGTAATATGAATACTGAGTGCGGCGGTAATCGGGAACTGGTCTTACGCAGACATTAATATGAATGTAGGTAGGGAAATTGCAGCCTTGCATGGCTGCATTTTGTAAACAGAATCATAACAGTAAAGATGTGGCATGGACAAAAGAAGAAGAAATCATTTCTATTTGGCTTATTGTAGTGAATACAAAACATCCATCTCTTTATTCTCTTGAGTTTAACTTCCAATAAAAATGCATGAAGATGTGCCTATGTAGCCCTCCCTAGGCAGTGTGTGTGGAGCACATTCTTATTCACTGTATGGGCAGTCATTAAGGTGGTGGTAGTGGTGGTGGTAGTGGTGGTGGGGGGGGGCTGATGTGTGATTAATTAGCAAAACTAACTTTGGCAAGACTGGAAACAGAAACAGAGGGTTTCATTAGCTTGTGCATGTTAGATAAGGTTAATGAGGGGGTTCAGATTCTTGAGAGAAATTTCTCCAATGCCAAGAGAAGGTTGTCCTTTGCCTTAAAATCATTCAAAATCGGTCTCTTGTTATAAATCCTCATAAAAAAATGGAGTATTTACACAAATCTCTCTCTTATTTCCTCAGAGTTCAACAGTCAGTGGACTCCTGCACCGGCGGAGGGACACCAGGGATGCTCTCTCACACCAAGGACTTTGACCTACATTACACAGGTAGGTACGAGCGCTTGGTACAGTCGAGCGCGCACAAGTATAGCTGGAGTCGACCGCATGAGTAAACGCCCCCTAAGAGGATCACAGAGAATCCATCGCTAATCCACTGGTCAATACACATGACAAGTACAGTACAGAGCCAAAGACAAGACGCTCAAAGGACATGTCATCCTGAGAGTGGACGACAGGAATATCCCTCTGTGGATTTATGTTTGTGTGCTCAGGACCTCCTCTTTCAAACTCAGTTTTTGTCCACATATAGAGGCAAACACAAAGGATTGTTCTACAAACTATAACAATAATAATACATTTGATAACATAAACCTTCACTGTTTAATATCCTGTGCCTGTCATTGGAGGTGGGATGTGTCACCATGGTAACCAAGAAAATGACAGAGAAGCTTGTTTGATTTGATTGTTATGGTTTTTTTTTTAAACCCTTAAAAGACAAAAATGGAAAAAAAAAATAGTGGGAAACCTGCAAAATTTGAAACACAGACATTAATGAATGGCCATCCAACCTCTTATATGGTATTTGTAAGTTTATATGTTACATTCTGGATGCACATGCATATGCATATGCATATATATATATTATATTTCCAGGCTGCCGAATTCCAGATATACTTCTACACAGAGGGAGAAATGTAATTTTTATGGGAACCCAGCCACACCACTCTGCCAAATCCCCTTTACCATCTGGTGTTAAATTTTCAAAATCCTCCTTCTGCAATGGAATATTCTGCCATTTCTGTGTGCCCATGTAAACTTGAACACACCCTGACAAGTAAACCTTATTTTATTTTTAAGAAACACATTCTAAAGAAAAACAAAAAGTTCCTTTCTGCCGGAGCCATTTTTTAACTACCATGGGATTAAGCCCCGCCCCCAACAAAAGCAGCAGATGTGTAGTTTCAAGGACTGAACTTCAATTTTCGTTTTCCTGGTGATGACAGGGTGTAAACAGAGGCACTGCCAAGGGCCAACAAACTTTAAACTGCAGCAGTTGTAAAGTTTGCAGTGACAGTCGTAGACCTTCATACCTCTCCAGAGAAAATGATAAAAATCGTAATGGACACAGTATGTCAGTGCTTTACTGTAATTTAGTAATACATCACACAATCGTTTCAATTTGTGTTGCCATTTATGGTCTAATAGATGCCTGTAAATTGTGGCTTTTGCAAATTCAGTTATGTTATATTGAACTCCTGATGCACTTGTCTGTTTTCATGCTAAGGAAGACAGCACAAATTTAACTTAAACCTTGGCTTTTCCAAACCTTTTCCCTTGCTATTCTTTTCTACCTTGCTCTGCTGTCGACTCCTTTGTACCTTCACCGGCTGATGTAAGCTCTGTGACAGAGTTAGAGTGCGCACACAGAACAATTACTGCCAATTAAGTGGCCCTTCACAAAAGGATGCGGCTCCTGTGAATCATCCCCGACTCTCTTTCTTGCACTGTATTTTCATAACCTGCTCCACCTTTCAACTTAACTGAGTCACTAGTTACTCAGCTGGTCCGCCATGTAAACAAGTGCCCCCATGGCTTCATTAAGGGCGTGTGTCATCTGGTTCAACAGCAGCCATAGAGGTTTGCTCAACCTGACACTTCCCTCCTGCCATTTACATACAGTAATTGTAGCTGAAGGTGGGGTCTGTGAAATGCTTTATATAATGAGAGCTGGGCGACAATGCTGGAACAATTATAAGAGAGCTCTGCCTTCATGCAACAGAGAGACAAAGTGGATCTGATATTTCAGTGACCAAAGAAAAGCGCTTTATTGCTGTTTTGATGTATCTTAAAAAGAGATTTTAGGCTTTTATGTTTACATCATTTCATTTTTCATTTTTTGAGCCTTTGTATTTTGATCATTTTTATGTCTCTTTGTCAATCATGCATGTAGGGGCAGGCTTCAAAACTCACAGGGCACACCAAATATGTGTGTTTGAGAGCCGGATAATTGATTTTATGTCTGTCTTGTACAACTAAAAGATTTTTTATTATTTTTTTCTGCATTGAACAATACATTTACTGTTCAAAAGAAGGCACAGCATAAGTCTAAGCCATTAACTTCCATCCTAACACTAGTTCGAGCAGTGCAGCTTAACCACTGTCACTAAAGCCAATGCTTCTGTGGTTTAAATGACAGGTCTGTGTGTCCAGAGCTGGAGTGGGACCACAAAACTCCCAGTTTAATTATTTTATTTTTAAAAAAAGAAGTGTCCAGAGCAATATTCTTTTAGGTGGACCCATATTTCCTTGTTCTCTGGAGGTATAAGCGTTCACTTCACTCATTTGTACAGAATGTGCACAGAAAGATATTCGACTATAGCGTCCGTCCATCCATCATCTGAACCCGCTCCATCCTGCAGTGCAGGGTCACAGCTATCTACCTGTGAGAGGCGGGGTACACCTTGGACAGGTCACCAGTCCATCACAGGGCAACATACAGAAAGACAACCATTCACACTCACACCTATGGGCAATTTAGAGTCACCTTGACCTAAAAAGCACGTCTTTAGAATGTGGGAGGAAACTGGAGCAGACAACAAACAATGAAGAAGAATGTTTTACTACTACTCTTCTTCATTGTCTTGATTAACACTTTTCTATGTTGGTCATTAGATCTGCTTACTGTGCACAAACATGTGCATCTTGCTGTCAGTATGAATTTGCCATAACCTCACAATTAATACCTTATAATAAATTAGTTAGCATTTTCTTTCCTAATCGTAAAAGGAACAATAACCTTAACAACAAATTCACATACGTGCAGTCAGGTGCTAAAATGCTGCTTGTACATGTGCAGAGGATTGTGGAGGATATGACTTTGTCAAAGATACACACGTATATCCTTGAGCTCTTTCAGAGCTTCATTAGTCACTGGAGCAGTCCTTTGGCTGCACTCGATGATGAGGTATCCTTGTAATGCATCCTAGAAAGGTTCCTACCTTGACACTGAGAAATACCCTCATGCAAACAAGCAGTAGGCACAACCATGTCAATAGATACTTTTGGACGTGATGTCCTGTTATTGATTTAAAACTTTGAGTAAATTTAACCAATTTTATCATGGTGATGGAGTACAGATGGAGCTTGAATATCCCTATCCTTACAGTAGAAGGGAATGAAACATAAAAGAGGTACATGCTATAATGTCATCGTTCAGTCACCTCAACAATGCAGTCATTTTAGAAGGATCATTGGCTAGCTTTATCACCAGTTGAAGATAGTAGCATCAGTGCAAGTGACACAGAGTGTCATTCTGTAGACTTAAGCAATGCCATAGCAGCATACTGCTAAAATGTGGCAAAGGTCCACACAGAATGTGTTTTAGTATAGTTTTACACTTAAAATCATAATAAAAGGTGACACAGGAATCAGTATGCCATCACCATAATGATCCTTCTCCCTCTGTGGGGGCAGGACAGCTTTAGCAGTATGGTGCCAGCTCCTCCATCAACCTGGATTTCTAATTGATGGCACTAGAGAAGAGTTATTTGAATGGATTACCGTAAAGAGCATCATGGATTAGCCTGCGAGAGACACAGATCCCGAGGGAGCCTTAAATTGGTCACATAAAGTGATTATAAAACATCCGTATGGTTGGCAGTTATTGGTATACCTCCTCATCAAGGCAATTTAACTCCTCCTCATCATTTGCTCAGCGCATCAATATCACTTCTGCCTGTTAAATCTCACGTTGGTGCTGCGCCGCATGTATTGGCTGCAGCGGTGTTTGTTGGTGTAGACCGTGATGGGATCAATGCCTACAGGATGGAAACACAACCAGCTGTAAATACACGGTTGATTTGGTGACTGGAGGCTGTATTAATCCATGATGATCTTTAAAGGCAAGACTGATGCAACACAGTACATTCTCCATGACAACACGGTCCATATTTAAAAGACTAAATGGCTGGTTTACACTGCTTGATTGATGATTCATGTGATTACATTATTACAGAGAGCCACAGCTCTAAATCAGAAGCAAAGAGACAATGTCAGTGATGCTCCTGCACTTCTGCATTGGTGCATTTCCCAGAACTGAACTCATCCACTTGTCTGGCCCAGTCTGTCATCAAGCCCCAATGAACTGCAATTTTTAGTGATCATTTTTACTCACTTGATACTACCTCAGTGCATTAATTTATGAATGAGAGCCATATCTATTAGGGAATATAGCCAGCATTTCTAGATTAGCTAGATTAAAAGCTATGTAAAATATATGTGGATCCGCCATCCTACGGTTAGTTGCTTAACTCTAAAGATATCAAAAATCTATCCTAGTTTCAGGCTTTGAAAGACAAAAAAAGCAACTTCATCACAGATATATAATTAGCTATAGCTACACAACAACCCAATCAGCAAATGTCCAGTCAAAGGAGGCATCTCAGAGGACAAGTATCGACCTCTAAACCACTTTACCAAAGGCTTTCATGTTGCAGCATTCCACAGTGGATGATAGAAAAAGGTCCTGTTTACTGATGAATCACAGTTGTGATGTGTGGCACTAACAGAAGATCGTGTGTACGGATGTTTGCCCTGATTAAAGCAACTCCAACTTGCACTGTTGCTGCAACAACTCTCATGCTCAGACTTTCCTCAACAAGAAAATATTTCAGTCACAGAAAATGGAACCTATGTTACAATTTTTTCCACTGCATCTCTATGTCTTCCTGCTTCCTAAAATGCCCCCGTAAATTTAGCTGCTTTAGAAAGTAACTTGAGGATGGTGGTGGTACAGACAGCATAGTGAACCTTCACTTAGGAGTCTGAGCTTTGTGTGTTTTCACTTGCATTATTAATTACTGGTTAAGGTTCGGGTTTGAAAAACAGGGCTCAGGTACAGATCATGTACACGCATTCATAACATCAAATTCTACTAGGTAAACTGTTCCTTTCCACAGCTGCCTTTTTTAGGCTACCATGGTGATGAGTCCCCACCCCTATAAAAACACAAAGATGTGGCCAAAGACATATGCACAAGACTGTAATATAGACCTCATGTTGCATTCAAGCGGAAACCTCCGGGCCTCAGACTTGAAGCCCATATGGAAGTGTCAGAACTTGTAGTTCACACGGCAACTGCTGGGGGCTGGCTGCAGAAGCAAGTCTTTTCCCATAGACTCCCATGTTAAAATGGCCGACTTCACAGCAGACAACATGTTTACAGCCTGGTACAAAAAACCATTCTGTCTCAAATGATAAGTTCTCTTCTAGAGTCAATTGTACGGGGGGTTAATTTGAACTTACTCACACACTTTTAATTATATCGGACTTACACTTACATAATTATGGGCGTTACAGCTTTGAGTGACAGACGGTTGCCGTATCACAGCGCGTGATTCGTGCTTCCACGATCGCCCGCCCCCCTCAACTCCACTCGTGCTCCCCCTCTTTGTCTGTATTTGGAGTTTTTGTCGGACTGTGATTCTGCCAACATGGCGGCTGTCGGTGCCTCCCACCGAGCCTCAAAACAGCTCTTCAGAAACAAACGGCTAACGTCACAGAAGCTCTGTCTATAGTGTTTACTGTCAATGCTGCAATATCCTGGTGAGGATGGGCTGTCTTACACCCAGAAAGGGTGACACTTTGCAGACCTCCAGTCTATAAGCAGTTATCATTTGTAATGAAAAATGTCTTTTAAACTGAATTCAAAAGAGATGTATGGACCTCAGTGAGTTTCCAATGTCACTAACTTTAAGAAAATCCTGTATTTGGTTCAAAATACGCATATGAAAGCAGGCTGGGACTCGGCAATGATGAAGGCAATCATGGAGAAAATAAAACAGAACTTAAAACATGTTTTGACAGACAGCTGTCAGCCATTCATTACACAGTCCCTAATGACTTTTTTTCCCACATCGCTGATAAAACGCTGCGGCACCTTTCTCTGCATGACAGGGAACTTTTCTCAAATCATGACACCTCAATCCTTCCCTCTCATTACATGCCATTCTTTAAGCTAGGCGACCGAAGACAAAGCCTCTTGTCTGTGTTTGAGTTTAGCTGGTGAAATCCCAGCAAAACAAAGAAGAGCCTGCATGTGTCATGCACATACTACTGCTTTGACACACAGATTTAAGTATGGTCTCCAGTGACGAAAGAGGAGATAAGTGAGGCTTTGCTTTATCGCCTGAAGAATTGGATTAAAAAACCCGAGGCCACTCATCTTTAAAGAAGGATCTCTGGCCATCTGTTTTTGTTTCCCTTCTCTTTAGTAGGTGCTCTTCTTTTCTGTCATACATTCACATTACATTTATTTTCTACAGCAGCCTGCATGCTTTGATATTTATTAGACATTTTGAAGATGCTAAATATGGTGCTAAATGTGTTCTTAGAAGCATAACTCTGCAATTATCTGTGCCCATCAATTGTTCATCTACTTGCAAGTAAATGTTATGTGACTCACTGTTTATAATGAGCTAAAATTGATATGGAAACTCTCAGGTACACTGGCTTCCAATGGCATCGTGATTCTCTTTGGTTTGAAAGATAACAAGATTGCGGTGGATGAGACAGCAGGCTACTCCAATGAGAAAACTGTCAGAGCCTCTGCTTTGTCACGCCATCATTTGATAAACCATTTTGTATTCCTTTTATTAGCTTTTAATCTCCCCGACTCTCTCTCTCTCACTGTTATTCCATCTTTCTTTTTTTCTGATATCACTTTGAAACAAAAAATATTATCAGTAATTTCAATCATTCCCTGCTGTGTTTGGTTCTTTCTATTTAGTGACCTCACTGTGTCAGATTTTCATGGAGCTTTTCAAGTATTACTGTGTGTCTTTTCTCCCTCTGAAAGATGGCACTAAAGCTGAAAATGATATGGCACTGTAGATTAATATCAGCGTCTGATTCTTCAACTTGGGTACTAAAATGTCGGGACACAGACTCATTAGTCGTCAAACTATAATGTAAATATGGCAGGAGAGCATCCATGATATCGCCTCTAGACAACTGTCAATCAAAGTGATCTCACCTATTGCTATTGCATAAGTCTTAATATGATTACAATTATTATCATTATTATTATCAATGCAGACCAAAAGCTTTTATGTACCAGGCTGCTGTAAAGTTTTACCACAGATCTCTGTGAGGATTGACTCACTCATTTTAATAGCCAGCCCCTGGAGGAAACACAGGGAACTGCAGCTTTTGAGTAGGTGTCTTTTTTCAGCACTGCACACTGTTGCCAGTTATGAAAGATCAAGAGTCATATTTACATGCACATTTTTACCACCTAAAAAGAAGCATCCTTTTTCTATAAAAAAATAAATTAACATCACTATAATAAAAATATAGTGTTGCTATTAGTCAAAAAGGAAAGAAAGCTCAACAATGAATTGTGTAGTCTGGCTCTTCGTGGTGAGGGTGAAGCATGGTGGTGATGCATTATTAGCATTATTGCATTATTTAGATGATATATATGTCAGAATGTTTGTTTGTAATATAAATGGAGATTTAAAGCCACTGAAGTCATTTGTAACGAGAAAAACAACACCAGGGGGTAGTTTTTTGTAAAGCAATTGAAAAACTGGTCAAAATGATGCAACCAGCCATGCAGTCCATCACCCGGTGATATATTCACGTTGTCAGATAACAAATCTACAGGTCTGTGTGGTGCATGGGAACTCCATATATACACATCACTTCTACCACATCTCTTTATTTATCATTAACTCCTAAAGTGATCAGCCAAAACAACAAAAAACAAAATGGTGACTCAGCCTAACCCTAGCAGGTAGCATCTTCTGTGTTTATCAGGCATCAGGAAATGGTGGAAAATCTTGTTGGATTTGAAAGAAACTTTTGGTAAAGAGTGTTTAATGGTGTGAAGAAGTCTGTTTTCTCCTAAGTTCTAACCATAAGTGAAAGTGAAGTGGAGTAAAAGAGCTCTGCTGCGTGTCCTTCCTCGGCTGCTTATTTCATTAACACGTGCCGCAACAGGAAGCAGGCAGAGCAAGGTTAAACTACATAAGGCCACGATGGAAGTTCTTAACCATTCATTCTACTGAGAATAAAAACACCACTCTGAAAATCCAATAAAAAGCAACCTATTCTGTCATTTACATGTGAGGACACACGAAGCACTCACATGAATCAGCATGAATTGCACGACTCCTTCTCTTTAAGCAGAGCCATAATCACTTCACTGTAATAGCCCGGCTTTAAGTACAACTTCCAGGAGCAGCTACTTCTCAGATCAGAATCAGCACACTGGTTACTTTGGTTTGAAGCATATTTTACATGCACACTCCATACAGTTGAACCAGTTTTGCCCTTAATTGGCTGAAAATACCATGACATCAAGTACAGCAGCAAAGTCTTGTCCTGCTGCATGATCCAGTGTCTCTAAGGATTCACTGGTCCATCAATGACAGCTGAGCATCCTAGATACTGGATTGTCATTTGAACCAAATAATTCTACTTTGGTATCATCTGTCAACAAGATATTCCCCAGTAGTTTTCTGGCTTGTCCACATATATGGTGGGCAAACTTCAGATGGGCTGAAATGTTCTTTTTGGAGAGCAGTGTCTACCTCCTTACAGCTGTGCCATGCATACCATGTTCGTTCAGCGTTCTTATGTTGTTTGATTCATTGCCAACAGCCAATTATGGAAGCCTTTAGCTGCGTAGAAGTTTCCCTAGAGTCCTTTGTGACCTCTCCAAAAATTAGACTATCTAGCTTCTGGAGTTGTCCTCAAGTGAGTCCCAACTCTGTAGAGATGGTTTTGATGAGGAGCAAAAGTTTTGTTGTGTGAAGTCTGCAGAAAGCTCCTTTATCCTGCCATAATATCTACTTTCAGGACTTGGCGGAAATCAGCTGATGCTCTTGACTCATGAAAGGTCAGCCAGCTTGCGTTACTAAAAGCCTACAGGTTGCAACATGTAGTGACTTAAATCAGTCATTTGAACACAGCGAAAGCAGCAACGCTTCCATTGAAAAAATGATTAATCACATCACATAAAGCATCTGTCTGCTCCGTAATATATCTTGTCATATGACCTTTCGACTTTGTTGTAGAATGATAATTGCCTCTGCCTCATCTCCTTAGTAGGTTATGACACGGATGACATTTATTGACTACTCACCCTTGTGTATTTTCACAAAAGGGCCGATGAAGACGAGGAGCATCTGTGAAGGAGAGATTTGTGATGGAGGCTCCTATTAACAGCTTCATTGTAGTGTTTGTTTTCCTAACTGAGGAGTGATGTATGCTAATAAAATACCTGCCAGATGGGAGGCGTGCGCGTGTGACAAACATAGCACCAGAGCTACGCAAGTGATTTAAAAACAGTTTGCAGTATGTAAATGAAACTATTTTTTTCTTCATGAAGTGTTTCCCACGTGCAAATTCCAACGGACATCATCAATAAAAATGTAAATTCTGTTTGTTTATCCTTTATTTAGCATTTAAAGCATTGGCTTGCCGCATCCTCCAGACTAACCTGTCGTCTCAGCTTGACTCGTCTTTACAAGGTGGACTTAAAACAAATGTTTTTCGCTCCTCTGATATTCAGACACAAGCTCTCTCTTGCATCCTCATATGGAGCCTGAGAGAATTTGCCCTGTCAAAAACAATAACTTTCCTTTCAAGGCTGACACCATTTTATTTCTCAGCATAGCTATCACACAAGCTGGTTGTTTCCATTTGCCACCTTGGTGTTCATTCCTGCACTCGTTGTGGATGGATCAAATTGTTGCAAAAGTCAGACTTTCCTAACATCCTTGCTAGCACCCATTGATTTTATTTCCTGTCACCTTGTCCGGCTGTAATAGCCTTTTGGGTTTTGAAAAAAAAAAGGGCATAGTAAAGGTTCAGGCAGTGATATGAAGTAGTTATTGCTCCTAAATTAGGCAATCATCAGCTGATATTCCTGTCTACACACAAATGGAACACCTTTCATAGTGACAGGTATATCTCTTTATTTTCTGTAATATAGTAAACGCTCATTTTTGTTAACCAGCAAAGGCTGGTTGGCCTGAGTTGTACTGTGAGTGCAGTTTATGATCAAAAAGCCTGTGTTCCACAGTTCACAGACAATAGTGCAATGCAGAGGTATTGTAACGGCTACATAGGCTACACTGTTTAAAAGTCTATGGAGAGAAATTAGTGTCAAGAGTTTTAATCAGTCCGTCATCACCAGTAATCTGAAGTGGATATTTCCAGTTCTTGGAAATGACCACTGTGTATGTATCTGCTGTCTGTATTTCATGCGTTGTTGGAGGCAGGACTCGTCACCATGGCTGTTGTTTTGCCTAGTGTTTAACACTATGGGAGCTGATGATTCATGTTGATGTTCCTGATCTTAACCTTAAGCAGTAGTTTTTTTAAGTAGTAGTAGTAGTAGTTTTTTAAGCCCAAACTCCAACGGCAAGTGGAAAAAAAAACAGAAGAGGAACCCTACAGGTTTAGAGCCACCATCCACCACACTGTAGCTTTCTGCGGCTACGTTGGTCACATCAATAGTCATTTGTGAGTGATGTAGTTATTGACTGAATGTGGCATTTACTTGAAACATATATGTGCATAGGTTGATGGACACAGATGACAATTTTGAGGCTATTCACACAGATCTACCAAAGAATGGTGCATTTAGGTGCTGCCAGAAAACTTGGATTTTGGTGGATGTTGGCCTAATTTTCATCGCTGGACACTATATGATGCGGCCAATCAGAGGAGAGTCTTCACAATAAAGCTTTATTAAATCTGTTGCTACTAATGCTGTAACTAGCTGTCACTAGCATCTTAACATGTGTATTTAATTATAAAATTATCTGGAAACCAATCTAAGCCTTTAATGATTTAGACTATTCAAGTTAAACTTGTCTCTTGTCGTCTTAGCAGAGCTAATCTCAGAGTGATAATGTCCTCTTCCTAAATGTGTCACATAGTCTATTGGGTCAGACAGATAGAGACATCCAGCACAGGGAATGGCTGCTCCTGTTCACAGCTTGTCAATCAGAACTCCGGAGGCAGGTTGAGCTGTCAAGTCATGAATGCTGTCCTGACGTCCAGTATAATTGAATTAGCTGTGGTCTCTTTCTGAAGGTTAATTGGTGGGGGAAACCTGGGCTCAGCATGGCAAAGTAATTGACAAAGATAAGGATGACTGTGTTATCGAAAGATTTTGTCAGCGACTTTATCATTCCTCTAAACATCAGATATTAAAACCATAGAGGAGGCGCTGTGAACTTTCCGCCATGCTCGGGGCTGCATGAGGAGCTCTCTCTTTAGTTTGATATGTCATGAGTCAGCAGCTGGAGACATTGCTGGCAGATGCTTCGGCTTGGAGGGCAGAATAACGTGGCGGGGTGATGGTCAGTTGATGGCCTGGAAAATTGCATCTAAACCTCCAGGTGTTATTCCAAGTTATATCTTACTCTCACACATAGAGAATTAAATTAAACTCTACTTTACTCTCTCGTTGCTTTTGCCCTGCTCTGCATGCATACAGCAGAGCTGACCTGGTATGATTTTTATTATAGAATAGCCTTTTTACCATCCCAGCACTAACTGTGGAAAAGTTTGGGGCATGGTGGACTTCTCCCTGCTTTTACTACTAACTAGCGTGCTGGGCTGCTTTAATCCTCCTGCAGGGTTTCACTAATGCATCTGTTTCCATCAGCGCTGAGTGATTCCACGCCATTCTCCATGGCTTATCATCTTTATAAGAGGTGTCACCCAAAGTAGAGCTTTTAGTTTGTAATGAGATTTTTTTTTTTTTGCACTCGTCTCAGCTTGAATCGTACTAGGTCATGAGCCTGCTGGAGGACTCTTGATACACTGAAGAACAATGGAGTGAGATATTGGGAATTTACAAGAGATGGCGGGGCAGTAAGTCATTTAAAGTTTTACAAAGTATGACACCTGCATGGAATACAAAGTAGCAGGTGAGCTGAATGTAACTTTTCATTGGAACAAGAGGCAGCTTTTACATTCAGGATGCCTGTGCATTTTATGTATCGGGCCAACCTCTGCACTCCAGGCCTGAGTTACCAAAAAAAAAATCTGTTATTTGACATTTAGCACTAATGTATCATCACCATTAATTGAGATCAACCAACACTTCAGCACTACTTATTATCCACATGATAATTTGGAGCTAATTAGCAAGGAAGCAGTGCTAATTGGCAGCTGTAAGATTACCTGTCCTTTGTTAATGAGTGAGCTCATGAGTAAACCTCGGCTGCTACTGTAGGTTACAGGGAGAAACTAGAGACTGTATAAAGACGGACTCCATAACAGCTGTTCAGAAGCTGTTCCGAAACATCTGGAATGTCCCCTGGTGGATGGCTGCACTATAGGTAATAAACCCCACCTCCACTATGTTAGTAGAGGGGACACAAACCCAGCTAAAACCTAATTGGCTTATAGCTTGTTCTTTAACCTGCTGATCTGTGTTCAAATGCTCATTTTTAAATGATGTATTTAATTAAAAAAAAACAGTGACACTACACCAAGAAAAGTACTGCCAAAACTACTAAAGAGGAAGAAAAGAGGAGCCAAGGAGGTGGTGCCGTGTGTCCATGCAGTCGTGAGGCAGACCCTTACTCATATCAGACCATGCATTACTCTGCAACAGTAAACAAGTGATCTGGCATCTATGCTGCTTTCATCTGGGTGAAGACTAGACTCAGGTTATAAACATGTAACTTCATCATCAATAAAAACAGTCTCAGAATAGTAATAAATTATCAAATTTATTAGTTAATTAAATAGTAGTAGTCTATGTTCAGGGTGATATTAAAGTGAGTTTTTATTCATCTTCCTAGGTGTCCGGTTTTTGATGACATACATGAAATTTCACTATGATTTCCATGCATCAGCCATCTACAAAGACTTTAACTGTGTAAATTAACATATGGGATATTTATGAATTTATGTTCAATAAGACTTGATAAGACCATTTTTCTCCCTACTATCTTTACATTTTTCCCTGTGCTAGTTCAACACATGCATATTATGTTAGCATGTGATGAAAATGGCACCACCTGTCCAGCTGCAGTATAACAGTGATTCTACCAAAGCCTTTAGGAGGATAGTCAGGTGGAGCTTAGGTAACCACTGGTGTCTCCCTCTGTCAGGGCTTCAGACCCACTTCACAAATACTTTGATCCCTGAGCCACCAAGCAGGAGGTTCCCAAGCATTGATGCAAGAAAGAAGCACAAACAGCTTCCTCCCACAGCCAATCAGATGGCTGAACAGCCGATCCATCTAAGTGTCAGTTGTTCTACAGGCACTTTAACTCTGAACACTTATGTTTGACTCATTTCTATTGCATCTAAGGTCACATTATTTGATCATTGCTGTCTACGTATATATATCTCAGTTATGAAACATGCTTGGTGGAGTTTTCTTGTAAACAAACAACAGTTGATGAAGGAAATGACTTTATAATTATTCTAGACATTAAAATCACCACAGGAAACCTTTACACCCTTTCATTTCTTGCAGAGTTGCATCACTTTTAAGAAACGCTTGGTTAAATTCTCCATAAAAGACTCATTTCTAATCAGCAGCAGGTCAGTTATGCATCAGATAAAACCTTATCACCTTATCATACGCATTATTTCAGCCTCAGCAGATCTCATTGTGATGAATCTGGCACTGACAACTTCTTCTACAAGTATATGAGGTAGAAACTCTGATTGTCACATCAGGATAAAAGGCTTTGTCTGGAAAGAGGAGAGGAGAGGTGGCATACAATAACCCTCCTCTACAAGAAAAACTTAAGTTATACCAAGTAAAATAATCCATTTGCTGAGCTCCTGCCTGCTGAAAAATGCATGCATAGTCCAACAACACTGCAGCCACGAAAAGTGCTAAACTTTCAGCCAACACTATTCAATAAAGATTGAACCATCAATTCTTTTCAAGGCAATAATCCCTGAGTAATTAATGCATGAGTTTAATATCCTTTGATATAACCCAAAAATATGTGGCCCTTGTTCTCTCTCTGAAGCAATTCAGTACCTCAATGAGCAAAATGTTTTCCTTCCCCAAGAGAAGTAGTTCCATTTCAACTCAATTGATTCTGCACTTCTGGTTTCCCATCTTTACTTTTTTTTTTCATTCCCAGCAAGAAGTGCATGCATTTTCAATGACATCAAATAAAGGGCAGTCATTGGTATGGATGAGGAGGGTCCTCGGAGATTGAGGCACCTTCGCAGTTACAAAGCGTAAGATAGGAAGCAAAAGGAGAAACAAGAAAAAAGCAAAATGTAAAAACAGATCCTTTGATATCAAGCTTTTTGACACTTTGTATTGATAAAATGAAATATATATTTGTTTAGTATGCACGGTGACTGTTTGGACAGACAGAAGGGGACTGACAGGTAGAGATAGTCGGAGAAGGTGTTGTTGCTTTGCATAAAACAGGGTGAGGGGTGGCAGTTTAAGTATTGAGAATCAGTTTACTGGAAGTTTTGTCAAAGTTTGCCTGAAGCTCTTATGATGGAGCAGCACTCATGAAGTGCTGTGTGAGAAGGGATAGGTGCAAAGAGCCACTGTCTCATTTACAACATATTTCCAGGCCTCGGAAATGGCCGCTGTGTACGTATCTGCCACCCACAGCCTTGTCTTCAGTAATTGAACAACATGCTCTGTTGGGTTGAGATCAGGCAGTGAAGGATCTCTTGAGTTTTTTTTGCCTGAGAAACTTGGGGAGCTGTCACTGTATATCTCGGGTCATCATCCATCTGCTATAAGTGCAGCTTAAAGTTGCAGCATGCGGCTGAATGTGAGCCAAGCAGCAGCGACTGGGCCTGAGAGATGAAGTGTTTGCAGTTCACCCTGCAGCCTCTAGAAGAGACAGTTCCCATAGACTCCAATCTTAAAATGTCCAACTTAACAGGAGAAATACACATGTTTAGAGCTGCCGTTTGTAACCTGGAGGTCTAAAAGAGGCCTGAAATAAGCATAACCTTTGACCCACTGCGCCTACTGCTGGGTATGTATGGTGTTTAATTAAATTAGTGAGGATTTCTCTTTAAATTATAGTTGTGTTACGCACTGGGGAAAAAAATCATTTCTCTGCATTTCCAGTTGTTTTTGTAACCCCACAAAAAGAGGCCGATGTTTTACTGTGCAGAAGCTGAAGTACGAAGGCAGCAGTGAGTAGCTAGAACAGAACTTTTACAAAGCTGTGTTTGAATCATTCTTCAAGAGCAGCTTTTTCAATAGGTTATCCACAGAAGAGGAAAAGAAAAAGAAAAAAAGCCTTCATTACGCAGCGCATAAAGCCTAAATGGAAAAGAGACTGTGCTGCAATGGCTGCCCGTGTCTGATAGGGGAATATAGTCAGCTCTGATGCCTTGGGTGTTCTGGCCTGCTGCACTCAGGGCTAGCACTGGACCATACAGATTGCTGCCATTATGGAAAGTGGGTATGTGGTGCCAAATAGAGCCAAGCTCTTACAAAGCAATGTACAGAAGTAGCTGCCCTGAGGCTCATGTGTGGATCTGAACAGACAGAACGGAGAAAGTCTTAAAAAATTAATTAAATAAATACATTTTAATGTAGCTTTGTTTATGCCTGAACAACCAAACACTGCAGGCATTATTTTTGTATATGCTCTGAATTCTGTGGGGCACACACTTTAAATGATATGTAATATTTAAAAGCAAACTCTTAGCAGTATTTAAGCTTGCACATGGATTTGTGGATCCAGCCCCAGCTCTTAATTTGTGCCACAGTTTCAGTGGTGAATCACTCTAAAGGCTCACTAGTGGTGAGTCACTGTACACAAACAAAACACAGGCAGCGCATTGGAAATGAGAAGAGACTTCTCAGGTTTAACTTAAAACTTCCATTTAGCAGCTAAAAGGATTCCGTGGCTGAGTCACGCTTCGAGTGAGCGGAGGCCAGGTCAGATGAGCTTGGTCTCTGCCTCGCAGTGTTTGCGTTAAAGGTCACAGATTGAAGAACAATAACAAGGTGGCGTTTTTTTTTTTTTCTTTAAATGATCTCTTGCCTTGGCAGATATTCTGCAGAGCTGTATTTTTCATATTCATTTCATGGAACATTTGATTTGGAACCTCTTTCCTCCCAGGGGCTTTGAAAGTGTTCTTTTCTCATGTGCTCCTCTGCCACTGCTCTTTTGTCATCATGGAGGTGGCTTTGTAATGGCAGCCTTTGGCATTCTGTTGTAGTGTCCTCCGCTGCAGCTTTTTATTCCTGCTCTTGAATAGCTGACCGCTGCTTTTACTTGATTATCTTAACCTCATTTAAGATAATTTCTTTCTTTCTTTCTTTCTGTCCTAGAATGTCATGTCTATTTTTGGCAGCTTTCAATGAAATCTGGACCTTGCTTTTTTTTTAAGTGATAAAGCTGATGATGACACAGCTGATGATGCTGACTGCCAGCACACAAAATGTGATTGGAATGTTTTTCTTCAACACATTGAAAAAATTGGCAATGATGTACGTAACGATTTTCCCTATTTACAGTAAATTTATGGAAAGTAAAGCACCAAATGGGCTAATCTATAAGCCTGGGATTGACATGTAATCTCACCCTGTAGGCCAATCTATGTGAAACATGCAAAAAGCCTCAGATTGTAGCTGCAGTCTTCCGGTTTATCAGCATGCACTGGCTGTTTAGTGCTGGAGATGATTCAGAGCTGGAATGTCTGATAACGTGCTGTAGAAGCACCGCTTATTATTAGTCTGTTAAAGTTTTAATGATCATGTTTGTCTGGGTCAAACTGATCAATTTCAGTATATTTTTTATGTGTTTATTTGCTATGCAGAGGACTGTCTCATGTATGTTTGTGTATTCACAACAGCTTTTAGATCAAAAGGGCAGCAACTGAATTTGAGTGAGTCTTGAGCCAATGAAGTGACATGCCAGGTTTTGATCTTTGGCACATAAATTAGGAAATAATGAATAAATAAATAAATACGTAATTAAAAATACACTTCTTTAATGTTTCAATAACATCTGTTTTTAGTAGTATAAACTGTCAAAATATGTGGAAAAATATGTCTCAAACATACTTCTAACATTACATTTTTAATGTAATGTGTTTGCTGCTATTTTATTCAAAAATAAAAATAAATACTTTCAGAAACTGATGTGACAATTATAGAAGAACCCCAAAAGAGTAATGTGCACATTTTCACAGGTTAAAAAACGCACTTATTGTGTTCATTGTTTGATAGAGGTCACGTCTTAGACTGCAAAAATTATAGTGTAATTTCTATCATTAAGTGTAATGCAGTCCCTTACCCTGGATTTACACCAGCGTGAGTTTAGTCTCACAGCATTTTATTTTGAAAATCTCCCGGAAACTCTCTGGTGATCTGGTGCCTGACTTCCTGTCTGCTCCATGAGGTTTCACAGCAGCTGTTGCGCTGCTTACATTAGTCTACACACATTACATTAGGCTTTAGTTACACCAAAGTGTCACCCACTATTGCCTTCTATTGACCAAAAGTGTGGAATATCAGCTAAAACCACTGACAGTGCATTTGAAGAGAACATGATGTAATGTGAGATGACAACAACAACGACAAAGGACAGTCATGTGACCACAGGAGCAGCTGTTGCCTGGTAAATGGATGAAGAAAAAAAAAACAGCCTAACCGCACCAGGAAAACGTGACATGAGGTTGATATTTCATACGTTGAAAACAGAACATGTGAGCGCATTTCTCTGGCCAGTTCTCTATGTGCACAAGAGGGCAGGGACTCCCTTACCTTGGTTTTAATACCTGACCATAACCAGTTATTTTTATGCCAAATCCAGCTGCACTTGTAAATGAAAGTTTAAAAATGAGTGAACACAAAACAGCCAGTGGTGTTGGGGGACTCCTCAGACTCCTAAATGTCAACCATTTTTGATTCCCATCCGCTGTCCACCACACACCTCCAGCTGTTTATGCCCTGAAAACGGACAAAAAAAGTTTTACCAAACTTTTATTTTATAGATGCCTGGAACACCCATTTTGTCACTGACCCTGCACAGCTGTTTCTTTATGCTCTCTGCCTCATCAAGGACCCGCTTAAGGGCGGTCTCCACCACAGGTGTGCATTTGTTTTCCATCTCCACCACTAACAGCCGTGCCTAGTTCTCCTTGTTCAAGCAGTATACACACAGTAGCCGCAGGAAGTTTCCCTGCTACATCTTGTGGGTTCATTTTTTGGCAGTTTGTCATAAGCTTCAAGGAGACAGTGTTTTTGAAGAAGAGCAAAATGTTGTTCTGTCTGTTTTCTATCATGATTTCAAGGCTTTTGATCACAACCATGGTTGTTATTCATAACAGTATCCCTCTGTGTAAAGTTGATTTTTCCACATTTGAGCCAGCAGAGAATGCTGGGAAACCTGGTTTAGGACCAACATTATCCTGGTTTTCTGAGCGCGTTTACATGTGCTTAAGTAATCTGGTTATGAATCTGTAAACTGTATTTACTTGTGCAACAAATCAGCAGTAGGCATACAAATATATTTGAAAAAAAAATGATGTGTCCCAGGTTTTGTGACTGATCATTATATGAATCTGACTTTGTTCTGTAGATCATGTGCTTCTGTAGTGATAAGATGTCAGTGTAAAATTCAACGCAAGTGACTTAGCAGCAAGGATACACACCCTGAAACCATGATTCTCAGGAAGAAAATCAAATAGAGAAAGAATGGGAAATGTAGGATATTTTCCTGTAAGGAAAACCTAAGGTCAATATTTCAGTCCTTGAAAATGGAAAATGGCGACCACTCTTTGTAAAATGTTATGAATTTGTGTGTTTTAAGCTGATCGTCACCTAATCCCTTAATGCCTATACAGTCAGCAAACTGAACATAGGGTGAAAACAAAACAGCTTGTGGTGTCAGGGGGGACTTCTGAGTGAAAATCCCTCACACTGCATGTAACCACCACCATTGCCAAACTTTGTCCTTAGTGGGACTTTTGCAGCTTTATTGGTCCTATTAGAGGATGATCATAGGTCAATTTGTCCAAATGTTCCATTAGCATAAACATAACCATGTGTCATATCTAGTGGGTGTATATTACCAATATGTAATATATATATGACCAAATTTACAAGTAAAAACATTTGTTGATGTAATTGCTGTACTGTAAGTCCATCAAACAGTGAAAAGTCACAAAATTACAGTCTTTCTCTGTATTTAACCAAAGTGCTGCTGTTACATAACCTCCTCCTCAGGATGCAAAAACACACAATCTCTGATGTTAAAATCCTGAGCTTTGTAAAGCCACCACCCACTCCAGCAACAGCCTGGCCTCAGAAAATGTGTAATAGCCATGTTGATCTCTGAAGTGCTCAGTTAAAAGTCCAAAAGAAATGTCAACTCACAATATTAAACCTTTTATTGTTAAACTAAACGTTGTGCACCAAATAGGAAAGAAAAATATATATTACACATTGTGATGTCAGACCTACAATTTACATGTAGTAAAAACAAATTCTTTCATTTGAACAAACATTACAACTGGATATAATCTAGCCAGAAATTACTTTCATTCAGAAAGTAATTGGCAAAACAAATTAGAGTCACATTTCCAGGGGACATCATTGTTGTTTGGCAAAATAGGGTTGCAAAACATTCCCGCTGTTATCCTCACCTGAGGCACCAGGCTCCAGAATGGGTGGTGTTCCCCGGTTGATACCCATCCTATTAACGAACAAACAAAGGCGACAAATTAGGGATTATGATTTAACGCTGAGACAATCGCATCCCTATCTCTGTGTACGACAAGCGAGAGACTCCCACAAAAGGTCAAATGACAGCAGGAATGGTGTCTGCATCCGCCGTGGAAAGTGGGCCTTCAATTTGAAGTATATTCTCTCTGCCATAAACTGTCACATCCACTCTCTTCTAGTGGTGTGATTATCCCTGTTGTGTGGAGTCACGTCCTCTAACACACACACACACCTTCTCGCTACTAGAGTCCCTCCCACAAGGCAAAGGATTTCCACCTTTCAATATTTCTGTAATTATCTTCAATTTGATTTCAAAAGAAAGAATTTACTATCACTAAATTCTCTTAATGAATAATCAGGATTCCACTGATTGATAATGTGGAAGCAGTGGGATTATTAAGTACAATCCTCCCCTGCAATTATGTGAAACTAAGATAATCTGCTTAAACATGTTAAAAATCAATGTAGCAAATTGCCTGTAATGACATGTTATTATTGGTGATTGCAGCCATTCACCGCATACCTGTGGAGTATGTAGCTTCTTCATTTCCCCGTCAGCTTGACCCTTGCGCAATTAAACGCCACAATGAAGGCTGTAATAATGAGTATAGGTAAGTTCGTGCTCCGAATGCACAAATCTTCACGGTGGCCCTTCTTTAAAGGCACAAAACACTCATCCTTATACAAACACTAGAATAAAAACACATCCTCACATACACTCTGGGGTTTAATTGCTGTGACTTTAGCATCTTCAGGTGACTTTGATTTTAATTTCAGTCAGCTGACAATTTGTGTAACTGTTGCTACATTTTCAGGCTAACAACAACAGCTCCTGAATAAAGGCCTGTCTGCAGGTGTCCACTATTACTCTTATGAGTTTGAATGAATCCAGCTCTCTCTATGAACTATAGATTGTCAATAATGATAGACAACGGGGTCACGTCTCCACCCAATGTAGGAAAGCATGGTCAAATTATTTCACCTAAGGGTGCTGCCATCTTGAAAAAAAACTGCATACTAGAACCACTTTGTTGGGTGTATCCCTTCCTTGGCTCCTAATATAGCAACATATGGGAAAAATGAAACCAAGCTACCAGTATAAACCATCATGGGGAAAATTTCTTTGAAGAATATGTTTAGTTTTAGGGGACAATCCAGTTATTTTGGTCTCACTTTTTTGGGAGCTGTCATGCCATCCTTTTTTATATACAGTCTCTGTGTGGCACATTCAGACAAGGATCAGCAAAAACTTTGTTTTACACAAATTTACTGACATTATTATTGCTACATAGGCCTAGACATACAATAACACATAATTACTTCTCTCTACCGTGTGCTGCCAAATTAAGCATCTCATCCATTTGTCATTCTTCAGGATTTTTTTTTCCCTTTTTTTGTTGGAAGCAAGATGATTTTTGTTTTTGAAATACAAAAACGGCCAGCTATTAATGAAAAAAAAAAGTAAAGAAACAAACAGCAAATTATAGAGATGCTGATGTGTTTGACCATCATTTAATGGATGAAAATTGAGTCTTTCCAAATTACAGACATGGCAGATTTGACCAAAATCACAGATGACTAATTACAGTCCCTGGGTAAAAAAAAATGTGCAAATACGACTGGAGATTGTAAATTGGATGATTCTTTGAACTTTGTCAAAGTTAGACACAGGGCTCTAGACTAACTTTTTGCACTGGTTGCACTGGTGCACCTAACATTTTTTTCTTAGGTGCACCAGCACAAAATTTAGGTGCACCACAGTTTGTTCTTAAACACTGTCCATATATTTTTGTACACATCAGTACATTTTATATGAACAGGCTCAATAATCACATATCATCCTAAATGAATTTGGACCTTGTATAATGAACAGTTATATAAAAATATTTTAATACTGATAGTACTCATTCAAATTATGAACAAACTAGCCAACAAGTCTGCCTGTCAGAAATCCATAATGAAGTTTCAAAGTTCATACAGCACTCTTCAGTTCCCTGTTTGCTTTCTCTCTGTATTTTCTGGCTGTCACTCACTTATCTATCTGCCAATGGGAATTAAAATTAAAAAATGATCATATACACCTTTATTTATTTAATGTGCTGTGATTGAGATATATATTTAGTTTTCTTCAACACGTTTCTAATGCAGCTACAGTATCTCTTCTCTCATCTTCCTCACCTCTCTTCCTCTCTGCCTCTCTGTCTCCTCTCTTTCTAAAGCTGAGCTCCAGCTGACAGACTTTTCATTCTGTCTGTTACAGTTTTAGCTGTGTGCAGATATCATACTGGCAGACAATGGTCCACTATAGCAGGATAATAACAATACTTTTTAAATGGGCGTGCATTATTTAACCGTGTACTACAACTCCTTAAAATGAGCTGACTGCTGTCAGAGTGAATCAGCCTTCATGGATGGAACCACACAGGTCAGATAACACTGTCCGTCAGACCTGTTGTTCAGTCTGTTATGATGCTACGAGCACGTCACACCCCTCCCTGAACATTACCGGCTCGTTATTATCACTCATTCAGGTCAACAGCAAATTAGCAAAACCCGTATAGTAGCAACAAATCCTCCTCCTCCGCTGCATGTTCACCTAAACTGTGGATTCTGCTGTTCAGCAGCAAAACGTCTTTAAACCCTGTCTGTCTGTGTGTGCACGCTGCGCGGTGCAGTGAGAGGGCCGTATGAGTTCTGCACACATGTTTCAAAAAGTCTGGGCCGAAACGAACTTTGTTTGTGTTCTCGTCACCTCGGGTAACAGATCTCTCTGTTCTCGTGGAGTATGGAACAAGCTTTAGCATCAGCTCTGGTCAGCATATGTCTGTGTTCTTCTTCTTCTGGATTTTCGGCAGACGGTCTCGGTCTGCAAACGTATGTACACACGCAGGGTCCCGTTCTTCACTGTCTCTGATTGGTTCAGACCACGATATGAGCCTGATGTGTGTCTGTTGTTGGACCACAGGGAGACTGTTAAGAGTCGCAGAGAATGTCTCTCCCTCTAACAGCTGGTCGTACCGGTGCGACCTCTGATATTTTTTGGTTGCACCATTGAGAAATTAGGTTACATGGTGTTCTCATCTGCTGCTGTTGTTATTCAGGATATAAATGGCTAATATGGGTCTTCAAATATATGTGATGTATTTTGCACAGCACTGTGTGCTTGCTGTACTGCTCTCTGATCCACTGATCACAGCCAGTGGATGTGACTGTGACAACTTTTATGGTGCAGCCGAGGCAAGAAAAGTAACAATCAATGCTAGTAGGCTTTAATCGATGATGTTCTGTCAATGCACCGATGTGGTATTGTCGACATCTCTATCACAATGCATGAAAGAAACACAAAAATTCCAATACCCTATGGAGGAACAGAGACTCCCACCCACCCACCCCACACACAAATGATTTTCATTCAAAGCAATATGGTGATCACACCTTGTACAATATTTCCATCATTTCTCATTTTACTTTATGCAAGAAGCTTTCCAGCAGGAACGACTAAATACATTGATCCGCATTGTCACTTCATGTTGCGCTGTATAATTGATTTAATGCAGCTTCTTAACATTGGCTTCCCCTCAGTTGTGTCTGACAGTCCTCAGGTTAATGGTGTGAAAACAGGCACCCTGCTCTTCCCAACCTGTCAAGTGGTAATTGGCCAACAGTTTCCTTTAATAGCAGTCTGCCACAGGGACTGCAACCCGCCTCTTAAATTGTGTAGGAAATAATTGGAGGGGCATAAACAAGGAGGGCTTGAGTAAACATGAATTCATACTTTCAGTGGAACACATACAGGATGATGTAGGTGCCTCAGCAACATGTTCTTAATGTCGAATTTTTGTGCTTATGTTGCAGGTGATTCGTCTGTGCACGTGAGAGAGACACCAGAAGGAGGAAAGAGGCAGAAGATGAAACCATTAAACGATGGTCGCGCCTGAGGAAAATAGCACAAGCCCAGCTGAGGTGGTGAAATCTCTTATAAGCTTCACCAGGAGTTTACTGCAGGCCAATGAACAAAATCTCAATATAAAGGCATTATTCTGATTGGTTCATGGGGAGAATATCCATCACCACACATCCATCAATGAAGAGGAGGCAAATAGAAGGATTGTTTCAGGCAGTGAGAACGGTTCCAGCTGGTTCTCTGACAGGATCATCTCAGCTGTACTGAAACCACATTTGTATCAGCCTCCTTTTTCTTTTTCTTTTTTTTGGCTCTGCACATGACTCTCAGAGAAGCACCAATGGCCTGCAGCTTAGGCATGGTGAAGAGTGCCTTGTTTTGGTCTGTAGCCATTGTATATTTGACTCATATTGGCAGAGTCAGTGGAGACTGCTGGTTAATTGAGGGTGAAAAGGGCTTTGTGTGGCTTGCTATTTGTAGCCAAAACCAACCACCGTATGAGGCCATCCCGCAGCATATCAACAGCACCATAGTGGACCTTCGTCTGAATGAAAACAAAATCAAAAGTATCCATTATTCTGCCCTTAGCCGCTTTGCCAACTTGACCTACCTGAACCTGACCAAGAATGAAATCTCATACATTGAAGACGGGGCCTTTTCTGCCCAATTTAACTTACAAGTTCTTCAAATGGGCTTCAACAAGTTGCGGAACCTGACAGAGGGGATCCTCAGGGGTTTAGGAAAGCTGCAGTACCTCTACCTCCAGGCCAACCTCATTGAGACTGTGACACCCAATGCCTTTTGGGAATGCCCCAACCTAGAGAACATTGACCTCTCCATGAATCGAATCCAGCAGTTAGATGGGTCCACCTTCACCAGTTTAACAAAGCTCACCACCTGTGAGCTGTACACCAACCCATTCAACTGCTCCTGTGAATTGTTTGGTTTTGTCAAATGGCTATCTGTTTTCCCGAACAGGTCGAATGAGCGAATGGTCTGTGACTCCCCACCTGGTGTCTCCGGTTACAGCTTACTGAGCCAGAATCCTAACAATCCTACATACCGAAATGCACTTCACATGCTCACCACCGTGTGCACCGATGACTATGTGACGCCGTTTATTTCTGTGTCCATGGAGTCTACAACACCGCCGCCTGACTCGACACTGTGCGGAATGGAAGACTGTCCCTCAGGCACGGAACCGGAGGACTTTACCATCAGTACAGCAGAAAACGATGTCCAAGTAACACCGCTGATGAAAGTGAAGCAAGTTTCAAACACAGGCGCCACCATCACTGTGGAGATTCCTCATCCATACAAGAAGATGTACATCCTGGTTCTTTACAATAACAGCTTCTTCACAGATATCCAAAACCTGAAGGATATAAAGGAGGACATAGATCTAAAAAACCTTAAACCCCACACTAACTACACATACTGTGTCGCTTCAATACGCAATTCCCTTAGACACAATCACACCTGTCTGACCATCACTACTGGGCCTTGGACTGGAAAGGACGCAATTGTCAACAACGCAACTGCTACTCACTACATTATGACTATTTTAGGCTGCCTCTTTAGCATGGTCATTTTTCTGGGGGTTGTTTACTACTGCTTGCGGAGGAAGCGTCAGCAAGATGAAAAGCACAAAAAAGCTGGTAGTCTAAAGAAAAACATAATGGAACTCAAGTACGGACAAGAACTGGAGGGTGGGACTATATCGCGTATGTCCCAGAAGCAGCTGTTAGCCGGGGAAAGCATGGCACGCATGCCATATATTCCATCAGCGGCTGAAATGGAGCAGTATAAATTTCAAGAGATAAGCGATACCCCTAAAATGATGAAGGGAAACTACATGGAGGTACGCAGCATGGACCACCATGAGCGCAGGGAGTGTGACATGGGCATGCCTGGGAACAGTCAGGGGTCAGTGGCGGAGATTTCCACCATCGCCAAAGAGGTGGATAAAGTCAATCAGATAATTAACAACTGCATAGATGCGCTAAAGTCAGAATCCACTTCTTTTCAAGGCGTGAAATCTGGAGCAGTGTCCACAGCAGAGCCCCAGCTCGTACTTATATCAGAGCACCCGCAGAGTAAATCTGGCCTCCTGTCTCCAGTGTATAAGGACAGCTACCACCACTCCCTGCAGAGGCATCGGACCTCTGACGCTTCGCCAAAGAGGCCTAGCACTGCCACAGGAGGACCTATGAGAAGCCCCAGGCCTTATCGATCTGAGTCCAAGTACATAGAAAAAACCTCCCCATCAGGAGAGCCCATCCTCACTGTAACACCTGCAGCTGCCATTCTGAGGGCTGAGGCGGAGAAGATCCGTCAGTACAGCGACCACCGGCACTCCTATCCCGACGCTCAAATAGAAGAGCTGGAGGGACCCGACAGCCACAAGTCCTCTATGTTGGAGCCCCTTACACACTCCCGCTCCAGAGACTTAGCATACTCCCAGATGTCCTCTCAGTACCACAATCTTAGCTACTCCTCCAGCCCCGAGTACTACTGCAAACCCTCACACAGCATCTGGGAGCGTTTCAAACTCCACCGGAAACGGCATAAAGATGAGGAGTACATGGCTGCGGGGCATGCGCTTCGGAAGAAAGTCCAATTCGCAAAGGATGAGGACCTGCATGATATTTTAGACTACTGGAAAGGCGTATCATCCCAACAGAAATCATAACCTACCTAGGTGTTTTTAAAACGGACAACAGAAAGCAGAAGAACTTCATCTGACAACCGAATCAATGGATACTTCCATATTATAATCAGCTGTGTTACATTCTCTTTTTGACTGTGAGGAAAATGGGGTCTTTAAATTTGTCATATTATGTAAAGCATTCATCGGGGGTAAAAAAAAAATAAAAAATATATTGCAAATTAATAATATATATATGTTACAATGGATAATAGGTTTTTGGGTATCGCATGGCCAAGTCCTGTGACAGTGGATTTGCTGTTGTGTAATATGAAACTACTATATGAAGACATGTCTACTGAAACCTCAATATTTTATTTTATAAGAACTATCCGGTCCCTTCATTGATTTTTTTTTTCTTCCCTCCCTACATATATTTAATTATGTACAGATATGAGTTTATATATTTGCAATGTCTGCTGTGTAAATGGAAAAGTTTTAGTGGATAAAACAGGATTATGGAGCGCTGTTTGTTCAGGTTTAACAGCAAGACCCACTTTTGAAACCTGTCAGAACATCTGTCATTTTACCGCCTGTTTTGTCTTTCCATTCTATTGTTTTATTCATTTTAAAGCTTTTACATGATTCAGATGGATTCAGTTTAAGCCCCCCACCCTCCTCTCTGAATCACACTGCACAGTATTGACTGGATGGATGAAAGACTTCATCACGCTGTAGTGAACGACATCACGAGTTAAGTACCAAAGTAGATAAAATCTGAAATGTTTACAGTATTTCTGGGGATGGTATGAACATACAGTTTCATAACTTTTTTTTCTTATTAGTCAATCCTTCCAAATATCGGCAAACAATAACATCCAGATCTGATAATGAAAGCCTACTATTAATCACTTCAGAGGGAAGGCAGCTGTCACTTGTTGTTTGGGTACACAGACAGCTGCTTTGCCCTGCAGGAGAGCCCGATGGATGAATGTAACAGATATATATTCTGATCTGTCTATGGCAGCTTTTATGTATATTTTCAAAGAAATATTTATTTGATGCTACTGTGTTTTTTTCCTTTTGCTTCAATATTTCTTCCAGTGTATTATATTGCATCATGTGTGATCTGATTAAATGGAGGAAGTAGTTGGTTTCATTCAGATGGGCCTTGTTGCTTGCTGAAAGGTTTGATTTTCTAACTGCTTCAATCTTTTTGTATATTACAGTATGAAAGCTATGTACCAGGCCAATATCAACATGCTAGATTTTAAATTTTGAGAATGTGAAACTGAATCCTCTGACTTACTGGCTGTGAATTTGTATATCATGAAAATATTTTTTTTTTCCAGTAAATAAGACGCTTTTTCTTTGTAAGGTGTTTATATAAACTATTCCCAACTGGCTCACGATGATTCATAATGAATGAATAATGAATATGTACCTTTACTCTCTTATTCATCTGAAGAAATGAAAATAACTCCAAATGTATTGTTCATGTTGGATTAAAAAAAAAAAAATTAATTACTGTAAAGTTTAATTATTGACAGATAGAGAGGTTAGGTAGCACCAGCGCTACATAAAGCTACTTCTTTTTGTGTCCACTCAAATAAAAATGTATAGAAATTTAAATTTAAATTTAAATTGGCATTTTAAATGCAAAATAATGTACATTAACACCCAGTATATTAAAAAGTTGGTGGCAATAATTCTCCATTTAGGTACCTGAAGAAGATGCAAGAAAAAAAAGGTCAAGTGTCCCTGCCTTTTTTTCATTTTTTCACCTCATGCCCAAGCCATATCCTTCATGTATGACTACTTCACTAAGCAAGTTGTTTCATCTTTCAGCTGCACCCGAGGAGATAGCAACTTAAGCCAACCCGTTTAATGAATCGCCATAGAAGAAAGCAAGGGTTAGCGGCTGATTTTTGCTATCTGTTTGGAAGGAAAATATGTTCCAAAAAACATACTCATAATTCCATCACAGAGTCTGCCGATTGGTCCGAACCATCAGCGGTTCATCCACAAACACATAACGTGGAAGATGGATTTGTGTAAGTTTAACAACATTTTCAACATTTTCAATCAATTTTAAATATCAAAGGATAAGCGTTTACTGTTATCCAGGCATGTTTGAGACATTCTGATAATAAAGGTGAGCCGAGTAAATTAGTTTAACTGCAGAGATATGCTCCTTAAGCTCTAGTTTTTTTTTTAATAAAGACAGAATATGTAAGTATCACCCATGCTTCCATCTGGTGTAAGTCTGTCATTACACTACTATTATTCATTCCTGTGAGATAAAGCGTCCATGAGCCTGATGTGAATGTCTTACATAAGCACCTTGTAAAGTGTTACCTGGGTTGTCTGACTTAATATATCAACCGCCTTAAGATTTTGGAATATGTGTACAAGTGTAAATTTCCTTTTTTTTGTTTGATTTCCACTGTTGATACTATTGTCGAGTCTTCATTTGTTATTTTTTTATATAAAGCATTTCAGTATCTTCTGAGAGAGCTGGCAGGTTTCTAGTTCATTTAGCTACTTAGCGACATGTTTTTTATACTGCATATTGTAGCACTTCTGTGTCTAATAAGAGTGGTGAGAAAAACTTTAGAAAGAACAGTTGTTGTTCAAGTGCATCAAAACAAACAAGAGCACAAAAATGTGTTTTTTTTATTTTATTTCATTTCTTATAACTATGTTATCTGCTTTCAGACAAAGTACTGTGAAATAAAGTTAAGGGTGCACATACAGTAAACACTGAGTATCGTTATTACGAGTTTTTATCTCAGATTCACTTTAAAGATAAAGTTCTAGTTACTTTAAGGGGTTTAAAACATGAAACAATGTAGTGACTGATAGATTTTCCGAAGATAAAAACATTATTTAAGAATATGGATCGATAAACACCACAGCTAGTACAGAATGTATGTGGCATTGCTGATCTGCGAGCCATCTGCTCTTTATGGGTTTAGCTCTAATATGTTTACAAAGTTGATGCCACTTTATTTAATGCTTAATAATGCATGGTGTTTGTTTGTGGAATAACACACACTGAACACAGAAAAGAAGAAGAAAGCACAAAAAAAGACTAAAATTGCTACTCATGTGGAACTGACATGATGTGACAATATAACTATTATAATATAACAAGGTCAAACAAAGCAAATATGGCAGCATTTGGGATATATGATCTGTTGTGATAGAGAACAGCACTTCTACCACAACACATCTAAATGTGTTTCTCTGCATGACAGAGGTCATTTTGACTTCTCCAATAGATAACATGGTGGTAAAACGATGGCATGAGGCTCTGCTTAAGCAGGCGATGTCAAAGAACATGTTGGCTTTGTGTAACCAGGTGTGCGCTCTGCATGACGTTCGTCTTAACTTGACCTCTCAACACAGTGGTCATTTAATTCATTAAGTGATGGCACAGAAGTGCAACAAAATGTTCTCCACATGTACCCTCATAGGTTGGATGTCCTGATCCAGCTGATAATGATACTGATACCATGGCTGCCAACCAGTATTTGATATCAATCTGATCCCACTTCCTTGCAGATATTGCAAGTTGCTATCAAACTTTCTTGGCTGTTACAAGCTTTGAATACAATCCATATAACTTATACCACTGATGTTGTCGCTCAACGTGTTGCGTTGTGTGAGGCATACTGCACAGACTACTGCTGCATGACGGGGTGCGCACTGCAAAGTAAAGTACAGAGGATATCCACATTTAAATATGCTTGCTTATATGCTTGCTTATAAAAAGACACAGTTGAGAAAAATATATCAAGAAGGGCCACAAAAATACAAAACCTCACAACACAAATGCAAGAAGCCGTAAAACAAAAAACCCTGACAACGGAAGTCAGCCCCACAAGTTTTTCCATTTGCATGGCCCTTCTCGGCCACCGTACAAGACATCCTCAACAATTTTACCCTTAATGATTTACAATATTCTGCAAGGTGCTTCATAATCTACATACGATATATATAGATGGAATGTGAGCTTTAAAAATCAACCTTGATGGATTTAACTGACTTTGCAAGTGGATATATTCACCCTACCATGACAACACATTGGCATTGAGAGCACTAGAGATGCAGTTAACTACTCATGTTGGATGATGCTTGTCTGAGTCACTGATAAATTCTTCATCCAGCAGACATGTTTTATTGGTCCTCTAGTCACACATCTTAATGTGATCAAGGTAATAAGGACAGTAAGCGATGGATTAAGCTACCTAAACTGAGCTGTGTTTTCTGAAGCAGTGCTGCTGGGATGATACTTCCAGTGTGGATAACAGAACAGTAACTGTTTTTGTCTTTGGTGCCATTTTGGTGTCTTTATGTCTCCTTGTCATGTTACACCCATCGCACAGGGACAAAAAAGGAGCACAGGAGCATTTTGTCCTCTAACTCAATGGCTCTAATAGGCACACATATAATGTAGCAGGATGGAACAGCCTCATTGAGTGCTGGTACAGCTGTAGCAGATGGTTAGAAGTTTAAAAGACTCAATCAACATGCTACCTGCGTCCTATAAAGCTGGGAACTGCTCATTACCGCTTTCCTATAAAATGCACTAAACTTCAACAACAAAGCAATGAGCATATAGACTGACTCACCTCAGCCGTCAATAGCTTGTTTACAGTGCTGCTGCTTTTTCTGACTTTCTGTCGCCTGCAGGGAAATGAAGAGGGGAGACTGTGAAAGGTGTTGATTTGTTGTTATTGTTACTCATGTTGGTTGGGCACTAGGGTAGAAACCACAGAGCTCCTGAGCAGACGCAGCTGACCTCTAGGAGGCAAAGGTATTAAAAGTGCACCCATGAATATCAATACTTGGGTTCTGTGAGATATTTACATGCAATTACAGGATTCCTGCTTGTTTTTATAGATTTTCTTAGAAATCTTGCAAATCTTTGATCATTATTACTGATTAAAATCTTCATTTATTACAGTCCAGTGAATAATCATTGATCCGAGCTATATGCTAAGAGTAGCAACATACCTGTTTTAGTGCTAATATTCATTAGGACAAGGACAAACATGAAGTGTGTTCACTTATGCCAACTTAGGCTTGTTTTTTCAGGTAATTGAGGATGATTACAAAAAATCCAAATGTGCCACCTCTTTATTGAATAACCTATGAAGTGTTTATTACTCAGGGACTAATTAACTGGTGAGTGATTTGAGCAAACGCTGAACCGCACCGACTGGACACTGTTGTAAGAACACAGGGAGCTCGGCACTCATCACCCAACTGGGGATTTATCTGAGGGTTTATGTTGATCCAGGGCAAACATATTTTAGGGGACACGGCATACCAAGTAGATAATAATGAGAAGGGGAACTGAAACATTGTATGTAATCCCAGAGCACATTTGTTTATGATGTTTCTCCCCTGCAGAGCGACATTGCAAAAATAGTCAAGGTGGCTTAGTGAAATGTGAGCACAAAAGAATTACTTTTCACTATAATAACATTTTTATTTTTGTACTGTTATCCATTTCTAAAGATGGAGGCCCTCCGCCCTGGACATGGCAGAGTGCATTCATCAGCTTTTGACAAAGCTTGGAGTTCAAAGTGTTTGCGCAGAGGAAAACTGTTCAGCTCTTGTCAAATTCAATGACTAATTGGATATGGGCGATCAACTAAAAGATGAGCGGAGCATCTAGAAGGGGTGCTGAGATCACATCCACAAAGATCAAAGTCCAAAGCTGATATAATTAACTGATCGAGATTCACAGAAGCTGCTTTGAAGGATGATGAAATAGCATTTTTGGTGTAGAAGGGGACATTTGGCAGAAATCATGAAAACCAACTGTCTTCTATTTTGTACTACTACTTCACTTCTACAGTGTTCCCAACACTGAACCCAACATGATCATAAACTGGGCGTGCGTTGGAAATCATTGTAAAAGATTACACGACTGACATCACCAATACAGTTGGGTGCACACCAGAAATATCCATCCATCATCTGAGCCCCCCATGACCCCGGGTCACCCCTGGGGCCTATCCCATCTATCTACAGGTGAGAGTTGGGGTACACCCTGGACAGGTCACCAATCCATCACAGGGCAACACACTGACAAACAACCATTCACACTCACACCTATGGGCAATTTTAGAGTGACCAATTGATCTATCAAGGGCGTCTTTAGAATGTGGGAGGAAGCCGGAGTACCCAGAGAAAGAATACATAACATGAGGTTGACATTTCAGTCCTGTAAGACATACTGTGTATTTCTCGAGCCGCATCTCTATGTGTTTTTGCAGGAAACAAACCATGATCCTTACCTAACCCCTTATCCTATGTTTTCAATGCCTAACATTAGCTGGTAGGTACCCACAGGCAAAAACAGAACAGCTTATGGTGTCAGGAGGACCTAAAACCTGGACTTTAGTGTGAAGGTCAACCCCAACCATTCCAAACCTACCCTAATGCCAACTTTTGCAGCCGTATCAGTCCCACCATTGGATGATCGAATATGTCCCATTAGCATAAATGTAACAATATAGCGTATGTGGGGCATTACGTCTATATGTTTTGTTAGCATAAACATAAGAATGTGTCATTTGTTGGGGACGCATTACCAATCAAATGAGGCGTGTGTTCATTAGGATGTGTTGGATAAGAGTTGTGCTCAGACCTAGAAATTGGTCAAGGCCTAGGAATAGAAGATGCTATAAAAAAACTGTAAACATTCAGTCCAATTGTGTCAATAACAAACAAATGAATGATCATGTAGTGTCAGTAGACATGGGCCGGATTTTTTATCACTACAGTAGCCAAGAAAAAGACAGTATGCCGGTATGAAAAGTATTGTTTCCTATTAATTATTTAGACTGTGTTGGCACACACTTGTGTACACATGATACACACTCTATTCATTGAGTGACAACTGAGGCCAAGGTCCCACTGGGTATGTTTGTGCTGCAATCCGGCTGCATTTTTGTTCCATCCTCAGTGCGACTTCAGGTCCCACAGGGAGTGTTTCTGAAGCACAGTGCTTTTAGTGTTGCCTGTCCAGACCATAGACGTCTTGCAAAAATTATGTATATAAAATATATGTACTGGTTTGAAATATGTTTTCAAAGACCTGCCACCCTTGTACACCACTTTCCTTTACTCCCACTGTCTTTGCACACAGACTATTACAATGCTGCCAAATCCCCAACAGAACTTTTCTCATTTACATACAGCTTTGTTTCTGTTATTAGACAAGAAAGTGAGTTGCTATTAAAAAGGTGAGTGCTTGATGGACATTATGTTTAGCGGTTGTTGCAGCTGCTAGATTAAAATGACTTTTTTTGGTATTGACTACACACACAAGTGAACAGTCAGTGTTGTAGCATTTTATTTTGAAAACTGACCAGATACTCTTTGTTGTTCTTGGTTCTGGTTGGTGCAAATCGATGAGGCCTGAGCACCAAAATAGACCCAGCACATTTCATGGACTGAAGAGAAGAGTCCCTTCTGAAAGGCACCATGGCATATCTAGTGGGACCTCATGCATTGAGCAGTGAGGCAGTGGTCACCTGTACCTAGCTTAATGCAGCCGGAACCTATAATAACTGGGCCTGGTGGGACTCAGCTCAGAGTGGCGTTGGTAGTGCAGCGGGGTAATGGTGGAACCACAGAAACCTTCAGCCAAAGTGCTGCCAAATACATATCCCACCTTCAAAGCCTTAACAGGACACTATAATATTTTATATTTGTAGTTTACTCGTAGTGGTGGAACCAGTAGTAATCTACTGAAGATAATGTTGCCCAGAAAAAGGGACTGTAACATTGTCTAACCAAACAATGACTAAAAAACAAAATCAAAATAAGGGTCATATATGGAACACACTGGGTGATAGCTGGCCTAACGCTGCAATCACTCCCCCTCCTCCATCTGGTCTTGACTTCTAGGATAGGAAACCCTGAACTAACCTGTTCATTAAAATGCTGCTTACAGCATCACACACTGTTATTGGTGCCTAATTAAAGAAGTGCATGCTTAATTAGCAGGATTTTCACATGCCACTGAATAACCGCTTGTGCTTTCGTGACTTTTTCCCAAGAAAGAGCATTATGAATGAGTCCATGTTTTTTACCAAAGGGCGTGGAAGCCTGTGATCTACGAGTACCTTCATGCTGATGGGCTGAAACTCTTCACTCTTGTTAAAGAGAGATTTATGCTGATGGATGATTCTAGAGCCAAAAAAGATCCAGGACCCGCCGCTCATTAATACTCTGCACGGCGGATGGAGATGAAAGCTATGGTGATCGCAGAGCAGAGCAAGCAAATGATCCTTCAAGTGAGCGCTGCGCAGAGGCAGGTCACAGGGACCACCAGTCAACACAACCCACAGCGTAGACTTGGAGGAACTGCTGAGCGCACTACACGCAGGAGCGGGAGACACCGAACGCCTCATTATGACATTAAAGTGAGAGCAAATCAAAGAGTCTTCACGCGCTAGAAAATATAAGACGTATGCCCACACAGGTCATGTGACTTTTGTTCCCGGAACTTTCGCTTCTGGCGATAATGAGCCAGCCTGTCTATTTCCTCATATCTTTGGTCTTCTTATTTTTTTTTTCTGCCAAACAAAGACTCCTCTGATCATAGTGGAGTACAAACGAGAGGAGGCTGAGCACGAAGAAGAAAAAAAATCAATGGTTCCATTCTTGTGGAAGATAAAAAGCTTTTAGGCTTTAATTATTTCCCTCTTGTCGCTTTATGAATTTGCTTAGGACTCAATTCAGAGGTGAGGACTCCATTGAACACACAATAGGCTGGATCAGTACATTTCCTTTCCCCGCATTTAAAACAGCATGTTAATTGTTTGTCTTTATTAAAGAATGAAAATCTATTCAGACACAAATGAGGGGTGACGTATCAAAATATAATCACTAATTCATTGAATAAAGTGAATATTAGAAGAGAAGCTGGTTAATGTAAAACATTGCAGTGTCTTTGACAGCAGGAAAGATGTCAGATACACTCTCTATCCTGCATTTATGCTAATGGATAATATTAATGAGTGACAAAAGTCACAGTACAGAGGAAGTTCGGGGACTTTCACTCAGTAGTCCGAGGTTCGAGTCCCCCTGACACCGCCAGCTGTTTTGTTTTCCACCCGTGGTAACTTATTTTAAATCATGGCTGAATTTGGCATTAAAAAATACTGGTTAAAGACAGGAATTAACAACAGTGTAAGGGGTTAGGTAAAGATAATCTTAAAAAACACAACTTTATAATGTTAAACACACTTTACAAGGGAAAAACTGCCCCACAGTGGCTATTTCTGGCTATCATCAGGACAAGTTCCTGCCCCCATGTACATATGCAGTATGTGATACGCTCATGCGTTACATTTCAGAGGACTAAAAAAAATTATGTTTTTCTGGTGATTATTCAATTACACTAAATTTGGCTAGATATGGCTAAATTGACTCATCATAAAGATGTTTCATAAGTTTTTTGTTCTAGTTAAAAGCATATGAAATATGTTGCAAATCTTTTTGGCAATATCTAGTGATTTTGATGTTTGTGCATACCTTAAAATATAAAAGAAAACAACAGGTTAATTAGATTTTTTACTCTTTACACTTTTTTTTTTCCAACAGTCAGTCAGTCATTTGGAAACACCTCTACATATATCACACCCTTGAATCCAAAAAATTAGAATAAGGGGTTTGAAAGTCAGATTTGACCAGCATCTGTGCTTAATGGCTTGGATAGACAGAGTAACAAGTGACCTGTTTGATGCAGTTCAAAGCAATCTTTTCAAGAGAAGGATGTTATTCTGTGAAGCAAAATGGAGGAAATATTATGGCTGGGTGTGACTTCACTCTGAGTTTGGCTTCAAAGCATCAAAGACTGCTGACTGTAATGTCTGAAGTTGAACTGGAAGTCACTGTTTCATGAGAATAATGATCCTAATCAAGCAGAAAAGGAAACAGTAGGTTATGAAGTGGCTGAGTCAAGATGTGAGAAACATCTTGCAAGTGAAAGAATTTTTGATGGAAGAGAGGTCAAAAATGACACAGAACGCCTACGAGAAGTTCTTTCTACTAATGCAGGCACAGTTAGCAGCTAAGGTCAAGGACGTGCAGAACATTTATTGATATTTTTCTTTGATTAAATGCATCTCCTGTGGTGAAAAAGAAAATGTGGAGTTAGATCACCTGAGGTATGTTAGCTAAAAAAAGCAAAATAAAGGCTCAGGATACTGATCAGGTCTCATTTCTGGTCTCCTTGGAGGTTCATACAGGCTGTAGTCATCCTGCTATTAGCTCATTTGTAGCGATAGACTCCCTTTAACATGCTTAAAGGTGTGCAGTAATCATCTTGTAAGTTTGGTGTAAACACTGTGAGGGTACAGCGTGACGAGCTGTTTTATTTCCTGATCTTTGTTTTGTGTAACTGGCATGCGGATTCACATTCCTGCCAACGGTTTCACACTATTCCACGGATCCACAAGTGGTGGTATCATGCCAAAAACACACACACACACACACACACACACACACACACAGCCCACCAGCCAAAGGGAGTGTAGGTGCTTGAGAGAGGAAGATGGGTTGAGAAACACAGCAGGGTTCAAAGGAAGGAACAGTAGCTTTTTTAATACAGGCAGTATGAAAGGATGTTACAGAACACAGCAGATTTTATTGTGAGGATAAATCAGAGGTTTTCATTCGCTGCATTTTTTTGTGAAATGGCAATGATGTCATACAATGTGAGATTTCTCTCTGTTGTCTCTGTCACACTTGCTTTTTTGGGGAACTCACCACAGTAATGTTCTCAGTGTGATGTGGTTTAATCTCAATGTGCTGCTATCACAGTTTTTTCCTCCTGCATTCCTTGGAGGACACACATTGCTGAGGCACTTTTAATATTTCCCAGATGAGGCTCTGATGCATACTACAGCATTCTAATCTGTCCGAAATCACAGCGTCACTGGAAGCTGTCACTGATTGCCCTGATAGTGAAACCACTCACTCACTGTCAGAGAACGGCACAAGCAGCCTCCCATGCACAAAAAAAACCTTTATGATTCAAATAGATTTTAAAACACGGTAACTCTTCTGTAGATTGCACAGAATGGCATTTCAACCTTTATGTGCTCCCGTTATTTGGAATAGTTTGACTTTGCGGCGCAGAGAGGGAATCCAACTAAGCAGAGGCTTCATCACTTTAAATAGCTTAGATTGCAATCCATTAAAAAGCTCAAAGAAACATTACAAAGTTCTCAGAATACTTCACGCCAAAGCGAACACTTTCTTTATTACACCCATTGCACTGACTGTTCAACTGCACAGGAAAAAGAAGGAAGTACTGAGATTTCTCATTAGCAGGAGCACTAAGTTCATCCAAACACGAACGCGTGACACCAGTTCAGGAAATGAAATAATCAAACATCTGATGAACATGAATGGAACATCTGCACACAGTCAAAGTGAAGGAGACTATTTGTATCAGATATAAGATGCAGCTCTTTGGGAATCTTATTAATTTCAATTCAACTGCTCATTATTCTCCATGCCAGCAGGTCATAAAATGGAGGTTGGAGTCTGGTACAATTAGTAGAAATATGTTCACACACTCATTCACACTTCTGGTTCTTGGTGATAATCAAGTGTAATGTAAATTGTATGAATGCAATTTATTCAGTGATATTCATACACAACAACGACTTCAGGTGGATATAACATGACATTGTCCTAGATACTGACATGGGAAAAAAGTCCCCACTCATCCTATATAAACCCACAAAGTCAGGTTTAGCCTTGTGTATTTGTATAGGTGAAGCTAAAGCATCGGTTATTGTCTGGTATGTTTTTAATTTTCCCTAATTTCACTTGCTTCCTGGATTATTATTTTTTTATCTCACAAAGATTCGCTGTTTGACTTAAGATCACATGAAACACTCTGAAAGAGGGAAACATTCTCACAGATTGCTGCATCTCTCCACTGTCTCCTACACTCCTCTGCTTGTTCTCCTTTTAATAAATAATTAATAACTAATATTTTTGGCACTCCTATTCACTGAGCCTCCCCTGAAACTATATGGAGGAGGCCTGCCTCTGGTGTAACCGATGTTGTTAGTTTGCTACAGTAACCCTGGGTTAGATATGATATTATGCTTAGTTTCCATCTTTCAGAGGACGCTGTTTGCATGACTCTAGATTTTTGTTTGTTCCATATCAATGTAATCAAAGTTCTGCAATGCAGAAAAGGACTAACTGTTTAACAGGGAACAACTTTATTAGGAAGTGAATATGGAATATGGAAGTCCATATAAATAATATGTAATCCTGTATCCAAGACTCTTTAGATCCACTCCACTCATGGCTGGTATTGTTCAGCTGGAGGACATTCACTGGGACTGGAAATGACAGTAGAAGACAGGCTTTACTATGATGTGCTGCCCTTTCAGATGTTTTAGTTATTAGTTATCAGATGTGGAGTTTTTCAGGGCTGAAAACTTTTTGATGTCACCACATAGTTGATGACAGACAGATGACGCACTCAAATTAATCCTTAATCTAACGAATGTTCTCATCTCCCTGAGGGTTGGTTTGTTTTTGATAGTAGCTGCCTATCCAGTGCTGACCAAGGAGCAGCCTCCGGGGCTCAGACTTGAAGCCCATGTGGAAGTGTTAGAACTTGTAGTTTAGCCACAACCACTGGGGGCTGGCTCCAAAAGCGAGTCATTTCCCATAGACTCCCATGTTAAAATGGACTTCACAGCAGAAATAAACACGTTTACAGCCTGGTACAAAAAAATACATTCTGGTCTCAACTGATAAGTTCTCTTCTAGTGTTAATTGTACGGGGGGTGAATTTTTTTTATAACTCACTCGTGTTTAATCGACTGTGGTGCTGCCAACATGGCGGCGGTCGGAGCGTCTCGGAGCCTCCCACTGAGCCTCAAAACAGCTCTTCAGAAACAAATGAGAAAGTGACTTCACAGAAGCTCTGTCCATAGTTTTTACTGGCAATGGTGCTGACATATGTGACATCATCTCAAGGATAAGAGCAATGTAATGCAATTACATGTTGTTATTTGGATTAATAACTATAATCTCATTACTGTTTCCAAAAAATCTGATTATAGTAACAAAGTAATACAGTACGGCACAACATTGGCTGTCACCTTGTGTTTGATTGCATCATGAAATGTAAGAAAAGGGCTCCAAGGGGCTCCAGTGGCAGTAGGTTAGATTCTATGAGGGGCCATGCCTGTGCACACATTCACTCTTTTGCAAATACAGTCATCACAAATGACAAATACTCAGAGGTTTTTGTGCTTTAGCCATGAATTACCCTCTATAAAGAGATTCTATGAAAGACATTGCTCTTTGTATGTTTCCATTTTTCATGCAGGGTGGAAGAATGTGCCTCGTCACTGCAACAGAAACTATTTTGAATAATAAAAAAAATTATCATTTGGACTGCTTTCTGTAACAGCAAAGGCTCGTGCTGAATAAAGAATAAGAAGATTCAGAGCAGAGAACAATGTGCTAGCGTGCATTGTCAGTGAAATTAGGCTTTGTTCTTCATTTTACACCCCTGGCACACACAGATATCTGAATTCTATGGGTATGTGCTCCCGTAGGAGGCTGTGGATAAAACTCAGTGTGTCTAGTAAAACATTTTTTATTATTATTATTGTTTGTATAATGAGGCACAGTAAAAAAAATCAAAGCAAGGACAGTGTCATTATATTCTAAACATTTCTGCCTCTAATGGAGCACATTCTAAATTTTGTAGTGAGAGTATGTGTTTTATTGTGTGTGTCTCGATGTAAGCTGGTTTGTTTTCATGTTCTGTAAGTACTCTGGTGTCCACCCACAGACCAGTGAAGACAGGTAGGTGAAGAAACTGTAAATTGCCTGTAGGTGTGAATGTGACTGTGAAGCTGTTTTTCTGTCTGTACGTATTAGCCCTGTGATTATCCAGCGACCTCTGCAGTTGTGCGCCTCACCTTTCACCGAGTGCATGCTGGGTAAATGCTAAGGCTGCACATGACCCATAGCTGGTTGGGGGTGAGAACTATCTAAAGTACCCGGGTAATATAGTCTATGCCGAATTTTGTGCAGTAACAAAGTCAAAATGACATTTGTGAGGCCCAAAACATGAATATGTAATAAGCTGAAAAGACTTGCCTATTCTCTACAAAACTCTCCAGTTTGTGCCTGCATCTGCTCTGTTTATGCTAAGCTACATTATCACCCATTTACCAAAAAAAACCTCCTCTAGGACAGGAGGGACCACTTAGTGTAAATAAACCATGAGCACAGGGCCAACCTTGATTTAAGTGCTTACAGACTAAGTATACGTTCCTTAAAATAAGTTCATTGTTAAAACTAGCATACTTCAGATTAGGCTGTTTTGTTTGTGTGTGTGTTTGTGTGTGTGTGTGGGGGGGGGGGGTTCATAAATATTGTAATCATATAATTGCAATGTAATCTAATACTGTTAGCAGAGGCAGCTGCAGAGTAAACATTATAGGACAACCTGATGCTAACGAGTCACACATTCATCTCCATATATATATATATATACACATGTATGTATATATATATATATATATATATATATATATATATATATATATATATATATATATATATATATATATACATGCATATGTATATATATATATATATATATATATATATATATATATATATATATATACATACATGTGTATATACGTATATATATATATATATATGTACAGTGTGTTATTGAATGGATGCATTAGTGGATTTAATTAAAGACCCTTGTAGGTAACAGGTTAACATGTCACAGTAGAATAATCCCAGGTGTGCACAGCTTTAGTTTTACTGTGTTGCAGTGCATGCTAACAGACTCATCCATCCATATAATAAATGTTACATGTGCCCTCTGGTGTGCAATAAAGTGAGTTTTTTTGACTGTTATATGGGCCCTATCTGGAAAGTTAATGGGAAGAACCTACAAGTAGAAACTTGCACTAAAATGCCTAGTTTTGGTCAATTGATAATAAATAATGCTATCTACACATGAATAACCGTCCGTGTATGTGTCAGTTCTTATAATGTGGCTTTTATCTAGTTGTATACTGTAAAAAAATAAATAAATAAATACTAATTGTATTACAGCATTAGGCAGCTACGCCTACTTTTTTGCTGATGCCAATGTTTGTGTCTGATAACTCTCTCTGGACTTTATTCATTACATAGCTTTAAACTTACAATCTATGAACAAAAACCCATGAAGTGGAAAGAGTAGTACTACAGGGCCTGTAGGATGAAGACAGAACTAGCAGCTAGCGGATAATAGAAAGGCTACTGACTGAGTGCCAGAACCAAGCAGTAACCTCTAAGGCTGAGCGATGATGTGGAAGTGTCAAGAACCGCAGTTCACCCTGCACCCTCTGGGGGATGGCTCCAAAAGTGGGTCAATCCCCTCAGGTCTCCATGTTAGAACGTTACAGCAGAAATCAACACATTTACCACATTTACATTTGAAGTCAATTGTCCAGTCGCATCAGCTCCATTCATGCTCCAACTGTACCGCGACTTGACTGAGCAGCAACCTTCGGTGCTAGCAAATGAGGAAGTGTTAATATATTGCATTTCACTCCACAGCCACTAGGGGCTTGCAGAATATATATATATATATATATATATATAAAATTTTGGTCTCAAATGACAACTGTACAACTATTTTTTAATTATATTAGGGTTTAAATGTATGCAAAATTATGGGCAGAGCCGCTTTGAGTGACAGGCATGTGCTGTATCATAGCGCCTGCTTCCTGCTTCCATGATCGCTCGCCTGCCTCAGCTCTTCTCGTGCTCATATTTGGAGCTTGTTAGACTGTGACACTGCCAACATGGCGACAGTCAGGGTGTCTCGGGGTCTCCCACCAAGCTTCAAAACATCTCCTCAAAAACTGAAGCAGAGGCTGAATCAGGGTGACATCACAGAAGCTTTGACCATAGATTTATACTGTCAATGAAATTGACACAGACACTGTTAATACGTCAATGTTTGGGGCTACAAAAGACCCAGATTTCACCCATAATTTAAGAGCATATAGCTACATTAATTGGTCTGTGATCATGAAAACTTTGATATGCACATAGTAAGAATCCTTAAACAAAGCCATGCAGAAGCTTTATATGTGTATTGCAGTAAGACTAAGCATAACTATACTGGAACATATAAGTTCCTGGTATTCTGCATCTGTGGCATTCTGGGATGCCTCAATGAATCAAGGCCACATGAAAAAAGGTCTTTTGGGTAGAAAAAAACGCATGAAACCACTTCACTTAATGACAAACATCACTCTATAAGCAGTCTGTGATTGGTGGTGTGGTGCCACAGGATGTGATTAGGACAATAACTTGTATCAGCACCTGTTCTGTGCTGTCCCCCAAGTCCTGGCTGCTCCCCACCTTAACAACACCTTCATACACTATAGGGCAAAACAGTCAGAGACTCTCCAGGTCCTGCATGTGTGTTTGTTCAATCCAGACTGATGCCTTCTTTATTCTCCTCAATGTTTCTCAGGGAAATCTACTGGAAATAGGCCATCTCAGTTGAGAGGGGTCAGACATCCATCTGCAGCGGGATATATTCACTGAGAGAATGCCAGTATCACATTATTATGAAGTGGTGCAGACAGTAGAGTGACTCCGACTCTACTGATTTATCTTGATTTGCCAGCTGGAGACCTGTCCAGCAGGTCAGGGGACATCTGTGCGAAAGATGACCAAGCGGAGGCAAAAAATCTGTTTTGGTTCTGAATATAAACAACACATGACAACCTCATGACAAATGACACATGTGGTCAACAATACAATGTCCAGATAGGACACATAGTTATATTTATGCTAAAGGATGTAGCACCTCGTGTGAGACATTGTTAGGTTAATGCTAACGGGACTTATGGGACTGATACAACCGCAGCACCACTCAGGTCAGGTCAGGTCAGGGGTCAGGTCCCCCTGACATCGTGAGCTGTTCGCAGTCAGGGTTAGGCATTAACACTAAAGGTAAGGGATTAGGTAAAGGGCAGGGTTTGTCATAAAACACAAGGTAAAGCATTCCTTGCGTGGTCGCCATTTTTGGCTATGACAACTCAAAGATGTGGATATTGCATTGGATTTCAATAAGCTCTCCGTGCATTATTAAGCATTATTCATAATCTAACGGGCAGGGCCCGGTTAGATTTCATGGCCTTATTAATAAAAGTCAAATGACAGATTGATTAGTTCATTTCATACCATTTTAAAAATGTATCAAGCGCCTATTTATTGGTTCCAGCAAGTGAGGATCAGCTGCTTCCTTCTCTTTAAAAGTTGTACTGATCTAAAGTGGTCTTATGTGAGCTTATGTCTTAATCTCAGCCTTAATGGATAGTTTCACATCAACCTAAAAGTTAATGTCATTTCGCAATCAATAAAGCAATCTGCAATTGTGCCTGATGCAGCCACTGCCCCTTTTGTTCCTATCATTTGGAGAACATTCATTTGCTTCTTTAAAACTCCTGAGCCAGACTCCTTCACAGCAGCTGCACTCAAGACAGCAGATCATCAGTCTCAGGTCTGCAACTTTACCAATGACCCGCTGGAGGCACCTCAACATTTTCCAGTGGGTAATCTGTCTCATTCACTCAAGTCAATTTATGTTTTTCACAATGCTTTTTAACAAAATGTGAAGTCCAGATTATTATAGTGATATGCATAATTCATGCATTTGTCACATCTTCGAGCTGCCTTACTTTACCTCTGAGCGTCCAGAACTTTTTTATGTATTCATTGAAACTGACGTGATCATGATCAGTAAATCCTTTTATATAACATGTCGGCTGTTACCAATATGCCTTGAATGCCACAGTCATTACAGATTTATCAAAAGCAGAGGAGGACAAAGTCTTTTACTATACAATACATTTTGAAAGGCTAAAACATAATCAGACTAATAACATTTCCAGTTCTTTGTCCAAGTAAAAGCCATTAAAAGAACACACAAACTTCAGGTTGAATTATCATTGATTCTGTGTCCTTTGTAAGTTAAAAATTTAAAAGTAACGTTGCTGTTTATCCATCATAATACTCACAAACAGCTGACAAATGAAAAGCGGATGATACATTGTCAACAATCAGAGTCAAAACAGATGTTTTCTTCAGGTATTACCTGATAGAAGATGTAACATCCAAGAAGAATGTGTCCTTCCACATATTAGATGTTTGATAGACTCTTTTCCGATATTCTATTATAGTATCGCTAGTATAAATAATTATAAATATTACTAATCAGACACAGCATCACAATCATTGACTGTAGAAGGGAGGGGGGCTGTGGACAATCCCAATGTTAATGATAGCTGGTGGGGTACACCCTGTACAGTTTGCCAGTCTGTTGCAGGACTAACATAGTCTACTAACTAGCTATTGTAGGGCTGACATTCGCAATCACACCTATTTAATTTAGAGCCTTCAATTAACCTAACATGCACATCTTCGGCATGTGGGAGGAAGTCAAACCGACACAAAAAGAGCCCACTCAGACTGAACCAATCGTCTGGCTGTAAAGTGGCAGTGCAAACTACTGCACCACTATGCAGAGGTCCTATAAGCACTTGCTTTTATGGCTGGTTAGTTAGTTCTTATCACAATATGTGTCCAAATGCTCAAGTTTCACCTCTTGGCCTCAACCGCCCAGACTCTGGTTCCAACATTGCATCTTTTTCCAACATGGCAGCCCCCATATGCAAATACTTTGACCTCACTTTTGCACAATGGGTGAAGGTGGAACACCCCTCTATTTATGTAAGTATCTGTGCAAGTGTCCATCCCAGCAATGTGCCTAAAAAATCTACAAAACTGCATGAACCTTCTGCTGCTCGCCTGAGTGAGAAATACATTCATGAATATCTGTGACATTTAATTGGCACACAAGTCTGAGGTTAATTACACATGAACTGCACAGATATGACACACATCATGAGAGAGAGCTCCTGATAAAGCCCATTACATATTTGTGCAACATCCCATTATGAGGACTGACAAGCCAGGCACATTAATATGTTCATCTTCACACGCTCGCCAATTTGTTGAATGGGTCTTGTTCCTTCATGGCATGTCTATATCAAAATACTCAGCAGGGCTTAGCCTTTCAGGACACATTAAGCTTTCACTCTGTGCAAGGTGTCACAAAATAATTTTACTTCACACAAAATAACATGTTTTTCTCAATAATTATTCAAGTTTTGGTCAAACAAGTGAACAGTTCACCTGTGTGAGCTCCATGTGCAGGCCAGGCTGAGAAATATGAAGCTTGTGCAGAAGTGCTGATAATTATATATATTATATAGTAATGGGCAAGACTGCCTTGAGTGACAAGGGTACAGACTAACAGCATAAACCTGATGACTGCCCGCCCACCTCAGCTCCACTGCCCCTCCTGTTCAAGGGGACTGTGATGGTGCCAACATGGCGACATATGTACAAAAATACACATATATATATAATAATCATGCATCTAAAATCCTCATGTCAGCTTGCTTGAAAGAGCTTTTTTTTCAGATGACAGCAGTAAAGCATTCACTAGTCGTCATTTACCAAAACATAAACTAAACAAGCAGTGATCCATGCTGTCAAGTGAAACATTTTGGTGTCATACAATATCTTTGCAGCAACAAAAAACAGGAATTATTCCATAATTTTTATTGTATGCACATCATACAAACTACCGTGGTCTGGATCTCAGTGGCAGCTATGGCCAGGCACTTTAAAATATGACTAATATCACTGTCAACTCAGCCCTGTAGTAAGTCCCAGATGCAGTGAAATACAGATTGAAAAAATATGTAACCCCTCACTGATAGTTCACTGATGTTCAGGATGACAGAAGTGTGGGCCCTATAGTGGTACAAATTGGGCAAAAAGGATGGAAACTCACAGTCTGTGACAGAGCTAACAAAGACAAACACTTCACATCTGTGAAGCAAGAAGTGGGATTAGAGCCTGCAACTCAGACTCTAAAAGGAATCCAGCACAAACAGAACCTCCAAACTCAACTTGTGTTCAGCATAGTTTAAAATGACATTTATTTGAAACCTGTTTACAGTAATTACTGGGAATAATTAGCAAGGGGAATAGCGACTAGTTTTTTTACACTGACAAGCTATATTATCTGGAGTCTGAAACCATTAGGAGGAGTTAGAGATCAAACACCGTGCTGCATTTTAACAAGATGTACCACAGAGTGCATTGTGACTTCAATAACAACAACCGACACAAGCCTGCCTGACGTATCGGTGCTGCTAATTAACAACAATAACACACACAGAGTTGGGGCTTGTGCTAATATGATGTGCAGTTATTGACTCAATTCTTCTTATTAATGTCAGACGTCTCCAATGAGGAAGCAAGGAGGAATCAATTTGCCGTTAATTCATTGTGCAGGTCAGCATGTCAGTCACTAAGAGAGGACTCTGACAGCTCTCAAGACTTTGGCTTCTGTCAATAGTTTATTCAGAATGTATTCAGCTTTTGAAATGTAACTGCTGCATTAAATAAATACATATCTGTTCCAGCTCTTCACATAATAATAAAAAAAGGTGATCCCAAACTACAGCTAAATTTCCTAAATGTTTGAAATGCAGCGAGCAGGCAGTGGGAGTTATTAGGTAAGAACATCTCAGATCAAAGCCTCTGGCGCAGCAGTGAAAATAAGTAAAACATCTTTGGTGGAAAGAAAGCCATTTTTTTATCCTTTGAGATGAGTAAAGAAAAAAAAAACTCAATAACTCTGGTTTTATTCTTAACAGGTCACACCCATTTTAGATCTAATAAATTTCATTACACTTCCAAACCGTGGCCGCAATGAATTCTCAATTCTGAATGACTCGAGGGGTGTTGATTAATTTCAGATAAGGGCGCATAGCTTTGACAGAACGGTCTTATCGCCGTTTTATATTAATGCGCCGCCATGATGTAAGAATGCTGCGGCGGCACCAGGCTGACTTGAACTTGTGTGAATCCAGAAAATAAGCATGTCTTTAGAGTCAAGAACAAATTCATCACCTGCCAAGCTAGCTAGTAACAATTATTTTTCAACCATATTTGGAACGTAGGTAGGGGCTAATTTCAAGCCCTGGTGAACACACGTAAACACCCCTTCCAAACACAGAGACTACAGGTTATCATCACAGCTCTATTACTTGCGGTGGCACTGGCTGACATTTTTTAGAGCTTCTGCAGAGGCAGTAAGATAAATGTGCAGCTACAAATTCTCCCAGAGTATGTTTTCTTCTTCTTCTTCTTCTTCTTCTTCTTCAGCAAACTCTGCATTTTATGACATCACTGAAAAATAGTCAATTTTTTGGATTTGATCTGTCTTGGCTGATGCAATCATACAGATGTGCAACAAGTAAAGCTTTGACGTATTACACTTATTCTGTGTAATGGAGTCACATCATCCACATAGAAATGCAGAGGATAGATGATCATTGATATAAACACTAAACACTAATGTCTTTCCTTTACTAATGAATTACTAGAACACAGATTTTTCCATAAACAAGTTTGAATACCAGTGAATCCCAAAATGTTTTGTTTGACATGGTTTATAGCCATCACAAAAAAAGTGAAAAAGCCCACAAACAGTGGAGAGAGGTTGATGATATTTCTCGATTCTTTAACCCAGGAGGTTTATTAGACTGTGCAGCTGAAAGAAAGGGGCATTCTTATAGCCTCATCAGGTGATCAGCTGCAAACGATCAGGAGAAGCTCCTCACTGATTGGCTCACATGAAACAAAGAAATAAACCAGGCAGATACAGACAGTGAATGCAACACCTCTTCCACTAAAAGACATGCCTAGCAAGGCATCTAAGGTTTCCAGTAACAAGTTGATCATTTTACTCTATTGCAGTTACTAATATTGCAGTCCACTTTGACAGATGACAGATCCCTAATCTCATGGTGGACCACCATAAGGTGTCCCTACAGACCAGAGTCATCCCATTAAGGACAAATCAACCAAAGCCACATTTAGCTAAAGTAGCTAAGACACAGAACTCTGCTTCTGTGTTGCAAACCCTCAACATAACAGCAACAAAGCACAATGAAAGCACATGAGAATGGTTTGAATCCCCACCCCAGGCTGTATGCTGATGTGTCATTAGGCAAGACACCAAACCTAAAGTTACCGAAACCTTTTTTTCTCCTTGTATCAGGCTGTAAACATGTTCTGCTCTAAAGGTAACTGTACCATGCAGCACCCAGAGACCAGTGGGGTAGTAGTTTTTGACACTTGGTCATAGACCTCATTTCTCAGCCCTGGTTGTTGCCACCTTATGAGATCTCATCCTTATTCCAAATCCACACATTTTTCCAGGTAGGACATTACAGAATTGCAGCAATCAGTAAAGAGCAGAATCACATCCAGATCTGTGGACCAGCAGCACCATGCTGTCTGAGACCAAAGAAGAGACAGCCGAATCAGATAGATAGAACATTGCCTTTATAATCACAATCTTTCCTGATGGAAGGATTTAGTGACCAACAAATGTGTCTTTTCACTACAAACGAGAATGCAATTAAAAGCATTTCACTTCATTTGGCTGTGATCAACAGGGGGTGCACATACAGCTGACATCATGCGGCGCATTACCTAACGAGATGGACAAAGTGCTAATGACATCAGAATGCCATTAAAGGAAAATAAAAACAGTGTCTTCAGAAGCACAGTGACTGATAGACTGCATGACTGATGTTTGAGAGGAGAAATTAAAGCTAAAAGTCTGCCTATTGTTTAGAGCAGAGTCATCATGTTCCAACACCCACAGATGGTTTTAGAGATTCACAGCTGTTATTTGTCTTACATGAACCAGCTGAGGCCAGGGACATTTTTCTTCTTTTTCTTTTTTTCTTTTTTTAACAGACTCTTTGATTTATTTCTCACTTTTGCTTTAGGGCCACTTCCCACATCTCCCTAGTGCTCTTGTACCATAATCTAACACCTACCATAATAAAAAAAAGGCTGGGATATTACATTGTTGGATATATGGGAGCAGCATACCTGCACAGATATGAGATATGAGAGATGAGGATGTTTATTTATCTCTGTGAGATGATGACCTTTTCTTACTGAGTCAACTTTTGCTAGTTAAAAAAAAAATGAAGCGTGTGAAAATTCAAAGGTTGTCTGGTTCTTACATGTGAGCCGATGACCTGGGGTCAAATGTAAGCAACAAAAAAATGCCTGACCCTGACTCTGACTCTGACTTAGCAGCGAGATAAATACAAGTCCTTTTCTAATGTGTATATGCATGTAGATAGAGAACATCCTCATCTGGCGCTGTCAATCAACCTAAGGTCACACTGTCCACACAAGTGACTTCATATGTGCATGTGAATGGACACTCTCCATAGAAACAAGTGGAAATATTATCATCATTAATTGTCTGCTACAATTTTTCTTCATTTTTACATTCTCAAACATAAGTCATACCTGGATTAATATGTTCAATACAGAAAATATTATTATTATTATTATTATTGTAAATCAAACAATTTTTTTGCTATTAATGGTGTTTTCTTAATATTATTTGTTAATAAGTCAATGTATTAACAGTCATTCTTTCTGTTAATAGAGCTTTTTATTCCCCTTTCTAGATTCAAATTGCCTAATGACACAGGAACGGATGCAGCGTGTAATCAAGCATCCTCCTCCTGTGTTTCAAGTGATTGACAGCTCAACAACTTCTGATTAACAGCAGTGATTATTAGAAACTTCCAGAACAAATAAATGAATAGTGGTTCAAATGTGATGCAGGTACGTTGTTTTCAAGTATGCAGCTAAAAATCCTTCTATAAAGCTCAAATTACACAACACGTTAACTGGCAACTCGACCAGTACGTTATTTAAAATGTGTGCGGAAATCAATTTATTTCACTCCTTCCCCTGAATTAAAGATGGTTCTCCGTCTTTTTCTCTGCACACTCGTGCGAGCTGTCAACACAGCATTCAGTCATATGAGATCCGCACTGTTTGATCCAAACACGTTCATTGTAATGGTGAGTGTAAACAAAGCAGCAGTTGGCTAAAAACGATCAAATAAATCATCTGTTCAAGTGCAGATGGCCGACAAAAGAAACAATCTGCAGTACACAAAACACAAGAATTATAGAGTACATGCAGAGACTCAAAAAGAGTATTTGGTTAATTTGAACTAGGGAGCTACTACTTAGCTCACATTATCTTATTGGCAAACTCTGACCTCCCAGACCACTTCTGGACCAACACTCCTCTACAAATGGCCTGCACCTCATCAAAAATATAATATGATCTGGGCCTAAACTTTGTTTTAATGTAATATTTTTATTTTATTGTTATGATTTAAACTCTCCATGTTACAATTAAAATAAAAACAAAACGCTATAAAAAGTAATAGATAGTTTAGGGTGTAAATGATGGCAAATTTGGCAGCAGCCATTGTTGATGAGGAGAGAGAAGATTTTCTGAGCTTTGTTTGTGATGCAGTGAACAAAGACGTCTCTTTCCAAAGCAAAAAAAGTAAAGTGAACGATGAACATAGACACTTTCTTGAGAGATGGTCACTTTCTGCAGTATTGTGACTGCCCACAAGAACTAAAGCAAGAGCCATTACTCAACTAAAGGCGGCGAATGGTATGAAAGTAGCAGAGATTAAAGCACTGATATTACCAATATTGATTATATTATTATATTATTGATGATTACAACCAAACAAAACAAACAAAAATTATATTTTACTGCATGTTCTTGTAGTAGTAGTAGTAGTAGTAGTGGCCCTCCTGTGGGATGACAAATATCAGTAGTGGCCCCCAGCCAATCTGATTTTGAGACCCCTGCTGTAAAACACACCATTAACGTTACACTGCACACACTCTAATCTGGAACATCTCACAAAGACAATACAAGCTGACAGACACAAACTGACATGGTACAGGTTATAGTGCAATGAAAATACAGTGTTTTTCTAGAAATATTTTTTTATATATTTTTGTTGATGGTGTTTCTTTGATAAACAAATACACAAGTAAAAAGCACAGACGGTTCCAAAACAATGACCTGAAATCCAGCCTCCCTGATGTTGCACGTGCAGGATTGACAGGATTCTTGCCTTTGCTTGGCTGCTAATCTCAACCACATCTCCAACTCTATTTTGCAAACTCTAAAACCTGCAAAGAAATCTCAGCCTCACTGTCAAATACAGCCACTTCAAATTTCTACTCCTCGGTTGAGAGCTCTTGCTGCTTTTTTTCATGGTTCTTGTGTTTTCATGCATAGCTAAGTCACTTGGCTTCTTTAGGCTGTCGATAAGTGTGCCAGCGTCCCACTGCTTTCTGCCAGTCCTGGGCTGATGGCTGCTGCTAGTCAGCCTGATGTGTCTTTGGTCTGCTGCACTCATTTTTTAGTCCTCCTGATAAATTCTTTCTGCGTCTGAATAGGAGAGACATGCGCTGCTTGATATCGTCTGCTTGACGCGAGGCTGACCAGTGGGTATTTTGTTGCATGAGATTACTAGATAAAAGTTTCTCTAAACAACAATGACTTTTTGTAATTGTTTTATTCCCCCTACACAGCTGTTCCTGTTTCAGTTAATGGTTTTCTTTAAACCAGCATAATATCTTATTCATTAGCGCCTGTGTGGTGTAATTATTTCATCATTCATCAACAGTATTGTGATCAGAAAGTAGCTCAATTTCCATTGTTGCCTTGTTAGATCTACGCAAACACATCAATCAATCAATCATCATCTGATTGAATGTAATGTATAATAAAGCAGATTTTTGAAATGTTTCTTAGTAAATCACATTTGGAATTAAATATGTATGGGTGTAGCTGCAGAAAAGGTTCCCAACCCTCGACAACCACTGGCACACTACAGTCGTTTTTCTCACCACAGTGACAGCTTTAGTGGCACTGCTTACTCTCCATGTCAGCTCATGTGCTGTAAAAACCTGACTGGCTGGATGGAAGGAGAAACAATCATTTTTTCACACAAAAAATAAGACAAAATTATGAATAAAAAAAGGTTTTACTGCAGCACTAAAATAATTTTATTGTTAAAAATGATGTGAAAAATGGCTTCAGGCACAGCATTTAATTCTTTTGCATGCTCACACTGCCCTAATCACAATAAACAATATGCACCTGATATATGTGTGAGTTGCCCCACTGTATAATAAATAAGGAATTCCCTCAACAATAAATAAAAAAAAAGGATGCACATTCTTTATGGCTGTTGTCAAAGTGCCCTTGAGCAAAAAGATCTCTAACTCCTCCGGTAGATCAACGCAGAAAATAATGGTCCTCTTGAGAAGCTCCCATGTAGCGATACATACAGATATGCACCTGTTTTATGGAGGCAGCAGATGACTCCAGAGGGCAGATGCTGAGAAGCAAAAGGAATAATATTTAAAGCTATCAACCTGTGGGCCCTACCAGTCATAAAATACTCATCTGGAATACCGAGCTGTGACCACAGGGGGTGGTTTTTTTCAAAGACAGTATGTCAAAGACACCAAAACTCACAAGGTCCAGCACCCTGAGACTTAACTGGAGGAGGGTAAATGAGTATCACAGTCACTATCCAGGACCAAACGAGGAGCATCCATGCATACATCAGGAAGATGCCACCCATGTTGGACTTCTAAGAGACAGCCTCAGGCAGTAAAAGACATGGGTTGGTAAGAAAGGGGAGGAAAAACAACAGAGGACCAAACCACACAGAATTATCATTAGCATTATACTGGGTTCACAGGAGCAGACATGAACCAATGCTGATGTCCAATAGTAAACAGAACATAAACTTCAACAACAAGCTTATCCAACACATTTTCATAATGTATGATGCCTCTGTGTAAGTATTGTCATTCGTTCATCACAATACTCACCTTTGCTCTCATTGTGTTGGACTGACATTGTCAGTCACACATGAAACAGGCCTCCAAAGTATAATTTTAACTTAGCATGTGATTTAGTATTTATTTGTGAATTCTAACCATTTAGGAGATAAGTTAAATCAATACTGATCGCTCATGCTAGTGGATAACTAACATTTAACATTTTCTCCCTATAGACAGATGATGATGATGATGTAAAATTATCTTTATTGATCATTCATGTGACATCTATTCTTTATTACACAACCTCACATTTAAAGGTTAGTACCCCTATTTTAATTGTGTGTGTTTGTGTGTGTGTGTTTGTGTGTAAAATATAATAAAAAATCAATTGCCCATGGCATGTACATCCTCAGACAAACAACATGTGATCAATACTAAGCAATGATTCAATAGCTTGTAGATCCACCTTCAGCAGCAATAACTTGAAGTAATGGTTTTCTTGTGTTAGGAATTTTAGCCTGTTCTTCTTCACATTTGTCACCAGACATACTCTAGTATACAGATTAGCTCACGGTCCACTCAATGGCCGCAAGGTAGTCCAGGTCCTGTGGCTGCAACACAAGCTCAAATCATCACCCTGTCCACTGCCATGTCTGACAGTGAGTATGAAGCATTAACGCTGTGTTTGGTTTCTCAGCAGACATGGTGAGGATTAAGGCCAAACAACAGCACTTTGGTCTCATCTTTCCATTGGACATTGCTCCACATGTGCTTATTAGACTGAAAAACCTTTCTCCTCACATCCTAACTTAGTAATTTACACTAAGTGCCCCCTCTTTTTCTTTTATGTTGTTGTGTACTAAGTTTTAATGACTACACATGTGGCACAGTTTGATCTAATGTGAACTGCTGCTTGCTGAACAGGCTCATCATCATCAGTCTAGTATAGCATTGGGGTAGCAGTCTCTATGACTTAATGGGATACACCACCGAACGTGGCAGACCTAAGTTTTTCAGACTCAGTTTCTGGTCAGACTTACAGGTGACAATGAGCAGGAGAGGGCAGTGTGAGTGGTGTGGTAATCCCAGCTGACAGCAGCATCACAAAGAAGGAGCATGAGGATGAAGGAAGTGAAGTCTAACATGGTCCCAGCGCTAATAAGAACATGTGACCCCAGAAACTGAGCGAGTGGCTCCGGCAGATTCTTGGTAAAATTATCTGAGGGTGCAAAGCCATAGGAACAACTGCTTCAGAGAACCCTTTAGCTCTCGACAAAAAAATCTATAATCGCATTTATTTTGATGGGAATCTCTCCCACCAGACTGAATGTGGGAATCTTCAGAAAAAAAGTGTTGATACAAAAGCACTTTCTTTTGGCATATAATGATACAGTAGCCTGCAGAACCATTCACAGAGGGCCACAGGGTAACACCACAGAAAAGACATTTTTTATTTCTTGGGACCTTTAAGTCGTCACTGTAACACAGGAGTCATTTCATGTCTACCAACACGATTATGTTTACTATGTGAACATCCACGTTGCATTTAAGTACAATGTCTCACAGGAAATTACCACTCCAGGTTGTTTCAGCATCACAAAGCTGGCCTAGTTTTTGTGCGATGACCTTTTCAGCCCTTATGAAAAGCATTTATATTACACTCCCTCAAGCACAGTGGCATTAATTCATGCTGAAAGTCTATTCTAAGCTCAGGATTTTGAACTCTGTTCCACCCATTGCAAACCCCTTTCACCTTGGTTGGTTTTCACTCTCAACAACAGATCAGCCAAGTGACTGAAGCTGAAAGCCCGAAGCCTATTTAGTTCATCAGGCTTCCTGCAGCAGCTGCCCGGGTCGAGGCCGGCCATCGCCGCGACTTCCCCTGCAACACCTGCACTCTCTCTCCAGACTGGAATGTGTCACTGACGAAATGCCAAGTGTCAGCGTTCATTAAAACATGAAGTGCATCGGTTCCAGTGTACTCAATATCGCGATTCTAATAAGATTCGTGAACTTTAGGCACAGCCTTCTAATTATTTGAACATCAAACGGTACAGGCCGGCTAGCCTGCGTTCATTACCATATTCAATAAGATTAATGGGTTCAGCCATGATGGTGGACCCCGCCTCAGACGGGAAACAAAGCAACACCGTAGCACAAAAACACAACTGTGACACAGCTCATCATAATGATCTTAAGCCCTCTCTGAACAGATTGGGTCGTCAGGAGAGTGTCTGCAGAGTCATTGCTATCACAGGACATCTGTAATGTTAATGGGCAATTCGCAGGAGATAACCGATCTCTAATCAGTCTCTGAAATTACACAGATGGGAGTGTCTGCTCCATTTACAGAGGTGTCTGCTCTATTTACACACCGGCACAGCTTCAAAACACTTCACATGTAGAGTCAAATCACAATGCCTCGTTTGTAGACAGTAGCCAAAGAACTGAATATACAGCATCTATTGCTGGGCATCTCATAGCATTGCAAACAAAAACAAAAACAGGACAGGTCTGTCTTCAAACCTCTGCCAGATATGTGGCTATAGATAACATTATATCTATGTAGTCCAGTTCCTTTCTAAGATTTAGAACATGAACAGATTTACAGTTCATCTGTTTAAGCATTGAAGAAGTCAGATTATTGACATGTCTGATGACAGTTTCAACAGAGGAGCTCAGTCAATAATACACATCCTTATCAAGACCAAACAGGAACTTTTTGTTCAGGGATCAATTTTTACACTGATTTTAATAATGTCCTTAATCTATACCTGCTGTGACTGTAGGGGGGAGGCTACAAATGGTCTGTCGGGATCATGCAGCGTGAAGACACATAACAACAGAATACACACCTGTTGTGTAAAACAGATCAGAAAACTGCATAGTGTAATAATGAACCTCCTATTTTTGTGTATAGAACCATTTGTTGTGGAGTTTTCCTCAGCAGTCTAACCTTGGCTTTAGCTGCATGTCAGGACAAGTGATCATTTCCTGCTCGGGCCTGTTTTACAGTAAACATGTGCTGCAGAGCTGCAAAGAAGCCCCTAAATCCAAAGTGACACATGAAATGAGGAGAATTGCAGCTGCTTGAAGTTGCCCAAGGATTTCAGATTGCTGTACAATAAAGAGTGAGATTAGAGGTCAGGTCGATATATCTGTTGGCTGATATTATATGTTGATATTGATCTATTTCAGATACAGCACAGCAATTATTACAGGTCAATGTGTTGTGCCTAACATAATACTAACAATGTAAGGTGTACCTGTGCCTCTTTACATGTCACTGATGTGAGGATGTAATTTTTGATGCACATATACTCCATCAAATGATCTTAAAAAATCATCATGTTTACCTGTTTGCCATGTTAACAATGTATCTCGCCAGCTATTAGTATGAGCTGGATATTCTGGTCAATCAATATCAGAATTTCTTATTATTGGCATCGGCCCTAAAAATCCATAATTCTTCTGGCTATAATGATGATAACATGTCACGGTCTCCTTCTGTTCAATTCTGAGGCGCACCATGGGCCGATACGCTCCAAATACCATGTCTGCTTTTACATCTACAAGTACCAGTGCACACATGTGTGCAGCTCCATTTCTGAGCTTCGTTAGACACACACCGATCAGCTCATTACTTTGTCACTCTCATCCACACGCCTTCAATGTGAGGCCACTCAGTGTGTGATTTAACTTTTGCAGTCCACAGCGGCTCTATTAGTGACTCTGTCAGCAGCCAATATTTTAGCATCTGCGTGTGTTCCCACCCCTCGGCTCCCTATAACAAACTCTATAAAGTGAATTACGAGGCCTGGTTTCTGCCTTCTCATTTTGATAATAGATTTTGTGATAAATCACGCCACTTTTTTTAGTGAGTAATGCCAGGTTGACAGGATAACGGAGGACGAAGCTTCCATAATACTCTGTAACCTGTACATCATGTAAAGCACTGACAAGGTGCTGCTTTTTCTCAACAACATTCCACACATGGATTGGACCTTGGATTGAATTGGATCCACATCACCCAAATCCATGGGTGTTAACCACAGACGGAGCAGGGAGTGTGGCTAAGAGCTACAAAACATGATAACAAAGCCCTGTCTTGGGTAAATGGACCCTGTTTAAATTGGAAAGCCCAAAGCTCTGCAGTGACACTTTTGCATTGTTGAATCGCCCAATTAATAACTTCACCGTGAAAGGTTTGCGGGTAGAGCTCATTGATTCTGTGTTATTAAGACTCCCAGTGCTACCCACTAAGTCTCCGAGTCCTCGCCTGCAGACTGTTAAACAGGAACCCCCTCCCCCCTCCACAGTCTGGTCTTCTAATTTGGGCTGTTTGCTATCGATATTGATTAGTTCGTGATACTCCCCTCAGCTGCCCTGCCTGTGAAACTCACCACTGTAAGTCACTGCTCACCCACATGTCAATTACTGTAGAAAGGAAGAGCAGCACTCCGTCTTAATGAAAGCAGATGGGCTGAGTAGTTGCTTCGCCTGCAGATATGAAGGCTTGTGTTTAGGTACCGTGCCCAGCCGATGTGAATATACCGTCAACTTAAAGCGCGTCCGTCTGATTAAAAATGAAAACATTAACGCTAAACATGATGTATAACAGAAGACTGTAGCATTAATAAGTTCAAATTATTTCATATTTAGGGGGTAAATTAATGTTTCTGACTGTTTCTCAGTGAAGCCAGTGATCCTGACATGTTTGTGTACTGTTGATGAATGGCTTTTATTACTTTGTTAAATAAGAAAGAGAGGAAAAGGGGGGATTAAACAAAAACAAATCACTGTGCTGTAAATGTGTTTTAATAAATATTACTATGCACATTTTAAAAGGTTAAATGTTAGCCTTTTGCATTGACATTACATGGATATTTGATCATTAGTGTGCACAATGACGCATGTGTAAATGTGTCAATTCTCTGTGCTCACTTTATCATGCATGTGTAGTACAAGCAGGATAAAAACCCTGCTAAAACTGGATATATTATGCTAATACTGCTATAAATACTTTTCAAGAACAAACCATTAAACTATTTTGTTGTTGTTTTGAGTAGAAACTCTCAGCTGGTCTTGGAACAGCTGAGGATCTCCCCAGGAGGAGCTCCTCTTATTGCAACCGCAACCCTGATGGATTAAGCAATTCTTTTTACACTGAAAGTCATACAAATGTGTACATTTTCAAAACATAACTTCTTTGTTTCATGTTTTTGCTTTTGGTTCTGTTTTGTGTGTGTGGCATCTGGTGCCACAAATGCACTACAGATGAACCTACGCATGTACTTATAGAATCTGGGTGTGCATTTCCTTCACTTGTTGGTGCAGATAAACAATGCTGCTTTCATTAGTAGATGGCAATATAGGCAACACAGCATAGCGTGTCTATTATAAATAGTAGAAGAAGTATAAAGTTTAAGCCTTCATTGGATCAGGCACTGTGTTCTGGCTGCACCACCCTTGGTTCTGTCTTCAGTGTTACTTTAGGTCCCACCAGGAGTGTTCTCAGAGCGCTGCCCGCCTGGACCATAGACTTCATGTAAAAATGATCGATATAAAGTGTATGTACTGGGGTCCAGGCACTACATAGTAGGTTTAAAATATGCTATTCAGAACCTGTGAAAAGACAGGGAGGAGCCACTCTTTTCAACAGTTTACTTTTTTCCACTCTATTGCACACGCTGTATTTTACTGCAGCTAGTATCTAATAAAGATATTTTCATTAATATATCAGTCAGTTTCTGTTGTTACACAAGGAAGGGAGTTGCTATTCTGAAACACAGATGGACTACTAACTACATGAATAAATCTCTGCTGTTCTTGGGTCTGACTTCTTCTCTTGATGCAGATTAATGTGGTTTGGATGGGACTCTCCATATTTTACTGATGTGATAATACCTGTGCTAACAAAGACAATTGGATTTTACAGTTGAGATGGCAGAGAATATCCAAATTTTGTGATAGAAGGGCTGGAAAAATGGGAGCAAACTAGTGTATCCACTAGAAAATAGCTATCCGTTGCTAGTAATCAGAGCTAGTGCAGGTGTCTGACCTGGAAATGAACACAGAGGTTCAACCTGTCAAATACAATAACGGTGCATGTCCATACCTCCTCACCTAGGACAAAAGCAGACAGCAGCGTTTTCATTTGTTTAGCTGAAACCTGCCATCTCTCCAGAACCCCTGGGAGCCCGAGGTGTCAAAAAGATTGTGGCCGACCCCTTTAACCCCTGATGAAGCCTGCTTATATTGTTATTATGCACCAGCTTCCTTTACATATGTTATGATATGATGGCAATGATCACAGCTAGCTTCTCATTACCTTTGAGATAAGATTTAAAACCTTTATATTTAACAAAGCCTACAGTGTGTCTAAGCCATAGTGTGAGTGCTTGTTTGTTCTCCTCTCTCCTCTTCTTCTCCTCTTTTACCTGTCCAGCTATCAGCAGGGTGGGGGGGGGCGACCCTGATGAACCAGGTCCAGCTCAAGGTTTGTTCCCATTAAAGGAGGAGTTTTTCCTTGCCACAGATTGCCTCTAAGTGCATAATTACTCTGGGGTCAGTCTCTGGGATTCTTGAAAAAAAACTCTGATTGTAAAAGATGCTATACAAATAGAACTGCATTTAATATTTAAACATGTGTCTCGAGAAGACATTTAAATTCATCGACAGTATCTTTCCTCAGACTCAGATCGTGCCCGACTATGAAGCTCCCCGCGTTCTTGACACCCACAGTAAATAACGCCTTCTACAATCCTGCATTCAGCAGATATATACTGTACTTTAAACTCTCTACACTCTCTCCTGGCTATAGGGAACCCAGCCAAGAAAGCTAAGCTAAGGGGTAATTCTGACTGATTAAATCATATTATGTAGCAGTACATCAGCTCTTAACACACACACACACACACACACACACACACACACACACACACACAGGTGTGTGAAGCCACAAGAATGCAGCCAACAGCAGCAACAGCCAGCATCACCAGTTTAAGGTCAAATTCAGGTGCAACAACCACTAAATCAAACAGCTGTTGGGCATGGAAGCACTTTAGTCTGCATCTGCTGCAGCACAACAGCAACAGCATCACTTGAATTTTTAACTGTATATGATTAGGCTTCAATCATCTGACAGCATAAGTTCAAAACACATTTTATGGATTCAGAAATTAAACACAAACCTAATAGGCATCGAGACCTTGAAGTATGTGCAATCATCATCCCTGAAAGCAGTTATTAGTACAATTTAGACTGATGAGCTATTAACACATGTCAATGGAGATGATTGCTGAGATGCGCATTTCCTCGCCACCTGCTGCATTTGATTATCACAGACAGAACGGCGGAAACGCCACCCTGAACTTCAAATTCAAAAATCTTCATTTGAAAAAGGTTTCAAACAGGTACAGTGTGTATAACAGTCAGATAAATCCAATACACTCCACACGCAAAACACTTTTTCATTACTGCAGAAGAAGTTTGCCATTTTCTCTGATGAAAGAGCAGGAACAAAGTGTTTGAATTGGATGCCAGCATTGGAGACTTGTTGTAAAATTTAATGAGGCCATTTTCTACACGTCCTATCTTAGCACAGCAGCTGAGTGATGGAGCGTCATGCATGAACAAGGTTGATTAATAAGGAGGAGTTGCATTCAAAGTGAGAGTATGATGACTAATGTGGGGAGACGTGACTTATTTGTTCAATTTCAGATTAAAACCCAGTTCCCCTCTATTATCAGAGATGATCATGAGCAGGAAGATGGTATGGACAACAGAGGCAGTGGGCTGAGGGTTACTGCTGGTAGAGTCATATATATATATATATATATATATATATATATATAGTATAAAGGCAGCACACAGCAAATTACTCCTTAAAAGCACCCTTGTCTGTGTAATGTACAAAGAGGAGAGGATATCAGAGTGATGGTGAGAACTCAGAGAGGACTGAGCTGTTGGTGTAATATTAGAAATGGGTGTGAGAGCTCTCTCCATTCTAAGACATGATGGATAATGTTATTGCAGCAACCTTCCTATCCCTATATTATTAACACACTCTTGGCTTCTTAAAGATGCCTGTTGGGTTTGATGTGATGGCTACCATCACATTAATGTAGTCTGAAAACCTCTAAACAGAAAAGGAAGAGCTATGAGAAAGAAGACATGACAATATCATTGCTTTCAGCTGTATTCAAAATGTAATAACTGTCCTAATAATAGCCCCCATATGAATGCACATAGAAGGAGTCAATCAGTCAACACTGTCAATTTAATCACCATCTTAATTTGTCAATGCCACTACAGAGATCTGCTGTTCTGTGCAATCAAGGGGAAATAAATTGCCTGTTGGCAGGCAAAATGTATTTAAGAAATACCACATATTGTTACCTTACTTCTTCACAGATTCTGATCTGAGCACACACACAAACACACACACACACACACACACACACACTTTGGTCTGACCTTCAAAATGATGATAATGATTGTGGGGGGCTCCACAATAACCCAGACCTTCAAAATAAGTTACAGGTGTCAAACAAGGGTTGCAGGGAGGAAGTTGGCAAATGTCACATTTTCATAATAAAAGCATCTAATTAATTTGCTGTGTGTTAAATGACTCTAAAATACTTCTAGCTAGCTATAAAATGATGAAGATATTCTATTTCCAATTTTTTCATATTCTTTAAATATTCCACATTACAACATCAAAATTATCCACCCGTCCTTAAAATAATTCAGTGCTTTGCTCTATTAAACTTCAATTTACACTGTTTCAAAGTTTCTTCGCCTTTTTCAGCTTTTTCAATCCCCCCCAAAAAAAAACCTGTGCAGCACCTGGGCATCAACCTTTGTGAAGAACAGTATTTTCCAAGACAAAAGGTGAGAATTAGAATAAGAGTTGCAGGTGCTACAGTCAACACAGTTATGTAAGAAAAATAAAGTGGTATAAACGCTTAAAAACTCCTATGCAGTGTAGAATTAGCAACAATGGTCACGTATGTGTATTTTATTGTCCACATTCCAAGTACTTTGAAGGATAATGTAACATCATATGATGTTAGAAAATATCTGAGGGATGATAAGACACAGGAACATGCAGCTCTGTGTGGGGGAGAGGTGACAATGATGGTGGTGGACTCGTCTGAGAAGTGGACCGCTGGGCCATCGATCTACCACAACACATCACTCCAGCTCCATTTACAGAACCAATCACAACCCCTGCTGATTGATGTGTGGATAATTGAGCTGTCGCCAGGGTTTTCATGTTTCTCTTCTAGCCTGCTCCAGACTTTTAGGAATTGTATTGTATTTTACTTTAACACCATTTACAGCAAAGGACATCCTGATGTGTATTTATGTCAATATTCTGCCAGACTGCTGTCAGGGAGACAGAGCGATGCTAACTCCAGCACCATGCATGATAGACCACTATAGACTGTCCAGGCTAATTAACCTCAGGGGCCGGGACTCCTGCAACCCCTGCAGGGTCAGTCAGTATGGCAGCTGCTTCATCCTGACATCACACAGTCTGAAGGCTCTCCTTCAGCTCAACACTACCACCACACTTTACTAGTGAGCTTGTACTACAAGACAAAGACGTTTAAGGGGATGAATGGATGGATGTTAGTCATGAGAACTTGTAGCATTAATGTTTTAGCATGGTTTTATTTAGATTAAATAAAGGGTCTTTATTTACTAGGGGTGGGACGGTTCAGGAAAATAATCAGAACCGTTCGGTACACGTGTTTCGGTTCGGGGCATGTGTTCTGTTCGGTTCTGGACATGCGCATCAAGTAATACAGGGAGGCGTTTTTACCACAGCATGGAGACGAGTGTAGGCAACTTAGCGTCTCTCTCGCTACATTTGACGGCTTTTCAAAACTTTTTTTAATCTAAAGCTACTAGTGACTCTCTGGTGACGTTTGGAGACTGACGTGAAATCATTCTGCAGTCAGGCTACTGTCCTCGACAAGCAGTGACCGTGAGCTCCTCCCCCGCATCAACGCACTCACAGCCGGTCACTCTTTCTGTAGTTTCACACAGCAGGTTCAGCTGCAGGCAGAGCAGAATGGCCCACACCACTCTGCGTCCAATTGTGCGCAAAGCTGCCGAAGGTCCCGTCAATGCTTACAGAGCGGGATGTAAATATCATATTTCAATGGCAAAAATAAAATTAAAACACGGACATCAGTAACATTAGCTTAACCTAGCATAGTCATAGAGTTCAGTCCAACTAGCATGTAATGAGCAATGGTGGACAAAGCAACACACGTTCTCTGTCCGACGGTGTGTGTCTGTGTGTGTGTTTGTCTGTGCGTGTATGCACATCGGGCCTCTGTGCGCAGACAGCAGCGCAGACAGAAATGCAAAAAAGCTAAATAACATGAGCTGTTTACTTTGTTTAATAAAAGAAGAAGGTGTAGAGGTGTTCTATAGCAAAGGATCTATTAAATGGCTTCTGTTATGATCTAGTGCTATATAGAAATTAAAAAGAAATATAATTGACTTGACCTGATATAATGATGGGTAAACACTGAACTGATTCTTAAATATGATGAATGTTGGATAAATAGGATATATATTTTATGCTCATCTGGTATTTCCATAGTGTTAAAAGTAGAAAAAATCTCAACAATGTGAACCGAACCGAAAACCGTGACCTCAGAACCGTGATACGAACCGAACCGTGGATTTTTAGTGAACCGTTCCACCCCTATTATTTACATATCCACAATCACATCATATGGAAAGCTTAGATATGGAAATATTGTGATTAGGGCTGCAACGACTAGTCAACTAATAGTTGACAGCAAAGTTCGGCAACAACTAGTTTAGACACACACACACATGGTTCGGGCCAAGATCTTCAGCTTTAGACAAAGACCAAACCATTCTCTCCTTCATGCTTCGAGATACCTGGCAGCACCATGGAGGCGGATGAATTAATGAGAATTTAGTGGTCCAAAGTTGTCGAAGACTAGTCGACTATTGAAATAGTCATTGTTTGGAGCCCTATTTGTGATTATTATATAAATATGTAGACTCACCAAGATGACACGTCAAAAGCTTCAAAAAAGAGACCACAACAAAGAAAAACAAGAAATCAAAATGGGTTTCTTATTTATGTATTGCACTGATGACAACTAGGCCAGATGGCAGTTTGCAAGTGTCTGGGGCAATTTTCCCAGCTAGATTTTACATGAGTCTTGTCACAGCAATGATGAAAATGACTTTTCTCCGTGGTCTGAGCAGCGCCACTTTACCGAGCACATTAGGCCACGAGAACCTCCTGCGGTGACTTTCTGTCAGTGAATGGCCGAGCAGCAGGTTAACGCTGCCCACATGGAACAGAACTGCTGCCAGAGTATTAATAATTAAAGAGGCTCTGCATCTCTTTTCTTCCATTGTTACCCCCCTCATGAAGGCCATAAGCTACTTGATTATGCTTTTCAGCACAGACTCAGCAAGATTATCATCTGATGCCTGCTGATACAGCGGCCATCGTCTCAAAAGCTTGCTTTCAAGCAAAATGCATCATTGCTCTCAGGTAATGGCAGATTCATCAGAAAGCTCAGCCATGCACTGAGATAGCTGTTGATAATGCTTCTACTCAGTGGGCTACAAACATCGCTTTCTCTCTCTCTCTCTCTCTCTGTCTGAACAATGGAGCAGAGTGGTCCAGGCTTCTTACAGCCTGGCTTAAATGTCAATGTCATTATTTTCATTTACATATAAAGAAAAAAAACATGAGAGGAGAGCCAGACAAACACTAAATGTACCAGTGGGAGTTGTGACTGTATTTATAAGCATGGAATTGGACAATTTGAAAAGACTGTAAAACTATATGTGTGTTTATCAACTGTAAAGCCCAAAAATCCTCATGTGGGCAGACTAGATGACTGCGCCGTGATCCGCCGGGCGCTTGCCGACTGAGGATAAATTACTTGCACAGATGAAATTGAGACCGGGTCAAACAAGAGCGGTCAGGTGGGAAAGAGTCAGTTCAGATGCAAAGATGAGAGGACCTCAATGGGTCACTGAGTGTGAATGGTGAGAGCTACAGACTGAAGCCTGACAACAAAAGCCCAGAGAAAGTGTCAGGGAAAGTGCACGGAATATCAAAGTGATGGCTTATTTAAAGAGCACATGTTTTATTTCATATTTATGATTAAATAAAACCAACTGATGGCTAATGGGGATGTCATGACTTGCTCAAATATTTACACAAATTTCAATTTTATCCTAAAATTAGCACAGAAATGAAAGGATGACCAACGGGGAAGGAAGGGATTATAAAATGAGCCAAACTAAAAGCTGTTTCCCTCAGTAAGTTCATATAATTATAATAAAGCATGTTAAATTAGTTAGCAATCAAGGATGTACTAGGAGAAAAATAGCAACTGCAACACGGCCAGATCATGAAGTGGAAAATTAGTTAGCTAATGTTTGATTGTTAGCATAGTGTTCTGGATCTAACACATTGTTGTCATCTCACAGTCATCTTATATTTAAGGTCTGGACTATTTTGTTGTCCTCAAATACATGTAAAATGAGTCAAACTCCCAGGATTGAACGGACCTGCCCCTATAAACTGTATGATAATAATAATAAGCTAAGAGTAAAAAAAAAGGATAGGCTAGAGTGTCATATATGTGCTGCTGCCCATAATGAAGGGATATCCCCAGAGCTAAACATGAAAAATATACAATCTTAAAAAGTTTTTTAAACAAAGCATTTTTTTGGAAAAGACAGGATTTAGCCTTTTTCCAAAATATTGAAAAAGTTAGGGGTCATCTTTGGCCAACTTCTGCTTGACAGTAATATATACTAATTATGCGAATATGCCAGCAAGTGCAGTCAGTTTGTAAATGCTGCTGATCAATACTGTATCCTTCTAGCGTTAATATCAGGGTGCTTAATGTTCACAGTGGGCACTACCTTTTCAAACAACTGCATGGTGACGAGGCTTTAGACATTTCAATCCCCTTGCAAGGTTGGCTAGAATATAGGGTACATTAGAAAATGTGTGCAAAAAGTGAAAATCCAAAATATTATTATTTGGCTAATTAGAGGTCTGATTGAACTGTAATGTTTCAAAGCGTTTATGATTGCTCTACATTTCTGACAAGGAGCTACCAGCTGCATGAGCTACAGGATACAAAAAAAACATGCTGAATAATATGAATGACATACTTGCTCTGTGTTAAATAGAAGACCACTGTATGACAGACATGATTTGCTAGATGAAGAAATAGCATGTCGTGTTGTTGCTGAGCTGTGTTAGAATACTAGCTGTAAGGCTCCTCTGGGAGGAATGATATGACTACATGTCCCTGAAGGGTGGGAGCTAACCCCTTTCATCTATGTGCGCTTGCCCATGATTCATGCAGCATGTGAAGCTGCTAGAAACTGGGGCCTTTACTCTTTATGTGCCCCTTTAATTTGAATGCCTGAACTCCCAAGAGCTGCAAAAAGATGTGGACAAGAAAAATGGTGGCGCTTAAAGGGAAGCACGGATGAGAATGATTTTGACATTTGTTTCGGGTGTTGTCCCATTTCAGCATGGATCAGTGTCTGCTGCGCATCAATTTCACATGAGTTAGATCCAAAAGCAAACACGCCCGCAGGGGCTACGGCCGTCTGCTGGTAGGATCTTTTGGAACAAGGCCTCTGGACATGAGAGTCTAGAGTATGAGCAAATAACATATGCTCAGCAGTGAACCCTGGTTTCACATTATTCCGCCTTCAACAGGTTTATGGTCATGCAATATATGCCAGCAGCAGAGGCATGTGCAGATGTTGTTTGCACCGATATTAATCAAATCCTGAAGTGCATCCCTCTGAGGGCCACATGCCTGAATCTCAAAGTTTATTTCCTCATAGAAATTCAAGCTGAATAAAAATAATTAATTGAGTAAATCAAAAGATCTCTTTATATTTTTATTAGCATTTAATAACACTCTTGCTAACATTTCTTTTATTGGTTGGTTTTTATACTTAGTAAAGACTGTGTCAAAGAAATCACATTAAATCGGCAGCGTGTTTTACAATTTGGACTTGCTCCCTGGTTGCACATTACAAGAGTGGACAGGGTCTCCGAAGTTGCAGCCCACAGATGTTTACTACAACAGGCAAAAAAATAGAGGGGAGCTCTGTGAAGTGGAAAGAGATAACACCGAGATGTGTTTGACAGTTTGTAGAAGTTCTACAAATTAAAGTGGGTCCACGGTCCTCAAGTGAAAAAAACAAGTCTGATGTATTAGATGGACAAACAGACAGAGACACTACCCCAGTGAACAGGGAAGCCATGGCTGATATGAAGTCAGAGAGCAGAACGGGAGATTTTTGTTTTTTTAAGCAGATGGAAAGTGTATGCAACCAACTGGTAGTTAGTTTTTGTCTAATGTTCTCCATTTTATGGACAGACCAGTTAAAAAATGTCCTGAAAATGCAGTGTCAAAAAACAGTGTCAAATCATTCATTGACTAATTGCTGCAGTTTTCGAGCATATAATGAGTATTTGGATGATACCTCTGTGCGTTTGTCAGCTTCCTTCAAAATAAAAGCTTAAAGAAATGATCGTTAGTTCATCCTGACCCTTATCAGAATCAGAATCAGAATCAGAATTACTTTATTTATCCCCGAGGGGAAATTCTTTAAATCAGCCTTCATCAGGACAAGGAACCAGAAAAATGAAGGCCAACAAACACATAAGGTGGCAGACTGCTACTACTACTTTTGTTTTTTAAAAAGCCTGCAAGAACCTACATCCTGGACAGTCAGTTGCACAATTTGCATTAAAATATACACTCAGGTATAAAGACACTCCTCTGGTGAATAATGGGAGTAGCCCACATGTCAGTCTTGTTCCAGCCCCGTCCATTATTGAATAAACAGCTGCCATTTGCAGAATAAGTTGCCCTTTTGGCAGAGCTCATAGCAGGACTGATCCAATCCTGTCATTACTGCTCACCAAGCTAATGATATAAAATCATCTAACCTCCAGCCAATCGCCAATAATCACGCCAAAGCAGGTCGGGTCTGCGGGCAGTTGGTACTTATTGGAATTACTTATTACACTGTCTACTTCCAATACAGAGCCTAAGTATATATAATATATATATAATAAAATCTACCTGGTAGGATGAAAATCAAAGCATCCATTAGAAAAGAGAAGCATCCTCCTCTCATGTGGTCAAGAGCCAATAACCGAATATCAATGTAACATCCCAGTGCTGGGGGGAGGAGCAGAGTTCCACAAAACAAGTCTCGCCGATTTAAACGGTTCTGGCTTAATGAACAGAGACATAGAATAATCTCTGCAGCTAGGCCGCAGGTGCACACTCCAGGCTACTGTTAACTCAGTCAATCTGACAAACATTGATCAAAAGCAAACAGGCTCAGAGGAGTGTAGCGCTCATCCCGTACAGGAGAGGATGCAGAGGGATATCTGTCAGGAGTCAAACCAAGCGAGCAACCGGTCAGAACTTGGAAATAATCGAAAAGATGGTCTAGTCAATCACGCGACTAGACCATACCCCATACCATCGCCCTCCTATATTTTGCATTTTTGAAGTACTAGATTGTTCTTCACCATCTAATTGTGAAGGTATTCCATTGATTAAGCAGGTTATTGCTCAACCTTTAAGTACAATTAAAGAAAATCATTATGTTTAATGAAATAGTGGAGCGCTTGTCTACTTCTTCAAAGGTCAAGTATACAGTATGTGATTCAGCTTCACTATATGAGATATCCACAGGAAAGATTCTGTCATGAAAAGATCAGTACATGATAATAGCCGACATATGGAGGAACGTTGCTGTTATTGAAGTAAATCGTATTCTACTCCTCGAAGGGACAAGATCTTGAAGTCTGGGTGCCCATCTTCATTGTTTTTTGCTTGCAAATGTGGAGAAAAAAAACAGATACAGTAGCTTCATAGTCATACTAAATGAGCGGTCAAAACTTGCAACCTTCAAGTCCAGACGACGTTCCCTCCTGGCAACATTCTCGCCGAGAAGATCAATACAATTTCCAAATCCTTTCTTCACAAACAAGCTTGTTTTGTCCAGCAGCTTGTTAGATTCAGATTTGTGATAAACATAATTGCACGAATGCTCCTTGATGGAGGTTTCCTCATTCCAAAGCCCAAGCGCACTAATTAGGAAACGTAGGAATAATCCAATGCCAATATTAGGTTGCCCCGGGCACCAGCCTTGGATAAGCATTTGTGAAGGTCATCCCCCTCAATCAGCTCGGGCTGGTTATCATGTCAGCCCAGAAATCATGACTCACAAGGCTTTCAGACTTAACCTGTGACTTTATTTCTGATGATTTAGAAAAGGGTGAACAGGCATTTAGGAAAACTATGTCTGAATAATTTCATACTTTCAAACACAATTCCTGTAGACTTTGGAGTTTGGTGTAGATATTAAACAGATATTGTGCTATCAAACTGTCTGAAATGACACTTTAGAACAACTATTGCCAAAATGACTATTTCAAGTATGTCATAGCTTTCATTTCTTATAGTCTCGCTTGACTAGTATCTACCCTAACATTCTGGATCAGTGTCATCCAGATTCTGGCTTAGCTGGTGTGTGTATCTGATGAATGTATTGTCAACCAAATATGTATGCATGAGTTTTTTTTCTTGAGGATGGCTTGGTTTGGAGACAAGACACTGAACTATACAACCAGTATGCAGAATAAAGTACAGCAGACACATTTTCCTATTAAAATAGTATGCATAACTCTATGACATAACATTTGCTTGCTATTTGTGTGTTTTTAGTTTGTTCACCCTGTTTATGGGCTATACAAGGTTAGAGAATATTTAATATGCAGTGAAAAACTCGATGTTTTTCTGTATATATTGATGCAGGAGCGCATACAAAAAAAAGAGCTGAGATTATATTTTATAGCAGGCTTAAGTCAAGCCAAGAATACCTAAAGAGATTGGTAGCATAAATGAATGATTATTGAATAAATAGGCATCGCAAGGCAGCCTTTTAGTGTTGGATTTTCATCCGTCCCAAAGCGTAGGTAGGACTCCTGGATTTGATCCCTCGCCCCTGCTGGCGCCCTTACACTGCCTGCAGCAATGAACCGACAGGACGGAATAAAAAGCTATGTGCTTTAAATGTCAGTGGTTGTATAAACATAACATTGATAGAGATAATTAAAGAAAAATGCTGAGTGTATACATCAATATTACTAGAAACTCTTTCAACATGTCCCAGCTGGAGCCTACACATCCTGATCTCATTCTGGACATACAGCAGCTGGATTACATAACTCCTGCCCTTTTACTGTTACTCTTTGTAAAGCATAATTCACAGAACCAAACAATGCTTTGTCACGGTTGTCTTGAAACGTCAGGAGTAAATAGAGATGACAAACGAGCTCTTCCCGGCTGAAGACAATTTAATACACGTATCATACTTGAATGGATGAGGGTCCAAAACACCTCCTGAGTGACAAAATCCTACCAACATGATTGAGCTGCTGAGTCGTTGGTTAAATCAACAACAAAATAAATGGAGGTGCAAGTGAGCTGGATTAACTTTGTAGTTACAGAGCAGAAGGTTTGGTGTCAATAAATATTTGAATAGATGAGAACTGGTAGAAGAAATTAATGCCTATGATGAAACATTTTTACACTTACTTGGCTCATTTGTTTTGAGTTTTAAATAAATGACAGCAACTAAAGGTTTTTCTATTTTTTTCCAATAATTGTTTTGTTTTGTAGACTTAAGTAATGCTTAGCGCGAGATAAGGTAATGTATGAGTAAATAATTTATATATCATAAATTCCTATTGATCACAATGAACTTCACACTTCATTCACTGAATAACTCATAGTTACTATATACAGTACATTGATTGACAGCACAAATTTTACATGTGTCATCTTTCAGAAATGTGTTTTCACAACATCACACAGGGTCTCATTTACTCTTCATGGGATTTATGCTGCATTATTTATTAATCTGTGCATTAACTTGTGATAAATTGTCAATATCACTTGTCAGTGTCAGTATTATTCTGGCATTACTAAAGGACCATACTATCCTTATTGAATTAGGAACTGATCACATTTGAACCAGTACCAGCCACATGGTTGGTAACTGCCTGGCTTTGTTGAATAATCAGTTCTGATTTGTCAACTGCAGCATTCTATTGTGAAGGGTTTTTCCTAATAATTGTCAGTTATATCGGAAGTGCACCTGTAATCTCCAACACTTACCCAAACTCCCTAATGCATTAGGTAGCAACAGAGGGAGTAGACATCCCCAGACCTCCCTGTTATAGTTCTCAGGGTTGGTCTCAAGGTCTCAAGATGGTCATGCCGGATAAACCCCTAAACGGTGGTGCCAGGGAGCATCTTAACCAGATGCCTGAACTACCTCAACTGGCTCTTCAAAATGTGGACTGCAGTACTGACTCACCTGGTGACCCTGCATAGAATTCTCCTTCCATTGTATTCCCAAAGTCATTCTTTAAGCGCTTCCCCAGATTTCATGAGGGTTGGGACAAAGACTGACTGGTACATTGAGAGCTTCACCACTGGCATCACTGTGGTGGCTGCATCCAACCTACATTTGATCTCCCTGTCCTCCACCTGGGACAGATCCTCCCTTTAACCTGGTGAGAGACCTCTTTGCAGAGGTGTGATGGCCTCAGATTCAGAAGCTGAGCTATTAACACATCCAAATTTTACGATGAAGGCACCCCTCAGAGAACATCATCCACAAAATGCGATATGACCCTGCCAGACAGCTTTCCTATCAGGGCTACACCTCAACATTCTGTTCAACGCCCAATCCAAAAGAAACAAAACACATGTAGACTGGTTTACCAGCTAGTAAGTTTGCTTGTGGTGCAACTGCCAGGTGTACTAGACAAGTCTGAGCTCATAAAGCCACACAGTTCACATTGTATTTTCCAGATATCTCTGTGAAGTGTTTTCTGGTAGCCCAGTGGTAAATATCTTTCTGATATATTGCCAAGATAATTATTATTGTTAGGAACAATTGCCAGTTGCTGCATGACAATTAGCCGTGCTTGTAGTGAATTGTTTTGGTTTGCAGAAGACAAGAATTGTCCTCTAACTGAGAGCTCACACATTCGTTTTCCAACTTAAAAACTGAATCCGACCCAAACAAAGACTACAGGTGTGAAACAAAGCTGGTGTGTTGGTCCAGGTCACCCATTACTGGGTAGATTGTCAGAGTGTCTGTGCAAGTGCATCTGTTCTACAAAACTACTCCCTTGTTTCACTGTGCTCAGGATACAAAATCTGTCTTCAGCCCCAGGTCCTTCATGTCATGAACAACGAAAGTTCAAAACACCAACACTCCTGAGACAATCTGGCCACAAACCTAACTCTTTACTTTCCAGAGTCTTCCTACACAATAGGCTCCAGCGCTGTCATTTCTGCACACTGTGGAAGGAAGAATCTGCCTTAATATACAAAAACATGTTACACAGGCACATGAGCAATTATCACTGCCATGTTCCTCGCTGTGCTTTATTGTCAGCATGCACGCCCAATATTGATAGCTCTATCTACCTTGATCCCTAATTATGTTCAGAATAATAGCTTGCTGACATGTGAAAAAAGTGGCCTTGTGGGAGCAGGATACTAAACATAGACATCATAGAGGTTTGTAGTGCATTGACAAACTGTTTTTACATGCACCGCTGGAAGGGATTTTCTTTTGCAATATTTTTTATTTGCTTTGTGCTTTGGGAAATAATATGGTGTGGTGAAGGTGGAAGATGGTACAGTGATCAAGGTGCCTTTGAGCAACACACACAAATCTCTAGCTGCTCCGTGGCCGGACAGTTGTAATGGTACATGACAAATTCAGCTCACTGACTGCCATAAATAGTGTCATAGTAGTGCAGTAGGTAGAGGACTCATACCAATACATAGTATGTCAGATACAGTGTCCCTATTGACCTCTGACCATTTTTCCACTGATATTTAAATTTGGTAACACATAATTTGACTGATGCAAACTAGTAGGTCAAAGGTCAAGGTGCAGTGTTGTATCTAGGGATGTCCCGATCAGGTTTTTTTGCCTTTGAGTCCGAGTCCGAGTCCGAGTCATTTGATTTTGAGTATCTGCCGATACCGAGTCCCGATCCGATACTTTCAAGATTCTCCATAAGATCAATGAACTTTAAAATGTCTAAAGAACATTTAACACTGGAAAGGCCCCCAATCATCAACTTTATTATTATTATTATTGTTATTAATTTTAATGTTGATATTATTATTATGAGTAGTGGTAGGCCTATTACCATGGCTTATCTGAGCATAGTCTATGGAGTTAACTAGCACGTCATGAGCAACAGAGCCAAACAACACGCGCTCTCTGGGAGTGGGCTCACCTGTACGCACATGTGCTTGTGTGCGCATGCGTTTGCGTTTGCATGTGTGTATGCGCATCAGGCCGCTGCAGACAGCTGCAGTTAATTTTACAAACGCCACCATGTAGACAGAAACACATAAAAACTGATAGCAGAGATGGCACAAGAGGACTGGGCAAGAGAACTAGACTGGGTGGCGCTGCAGCGAGTGCCGCCAGTGAGAAGGCAGAGAACTTCACTCGTACAACGCGGACTCTCTCTGAGAGCAGGTTCTATACATGAGCATGTTTAGTGTCGTGGTGAATTGTGGCAAAGTGTTGAAACGGTGTTGAGCAGCTTCACAGCTCTCTGTGTCGCTGTAACGTCCAAGCCCTGCAGCGCTGTGACGCAGACAGCAAGCTGACCGTGGTCTGCTCAGAACATCACGTAAACGTTACACAATGAGTTAAAAAATAAGAACTACCTGTTGATTTGACACATTTTAAGACAGAAGCGGGACATATAAAGTCCGACGGCCTTTATACGCTACGACACACCGGAGTGACGCCTTTTGTCATCCAGTCTCTTTGGCAGCCAGAGGGAGAGAGAGAGAGAGAGAGAGGAAAACAAACCAGCATGCAAATGTAATTTAACACGGCCGAAAAACTTATCGAGCCCATTTAATTTATCGTGCAATTAATTGATTTATTGTTTATCACGACAGGCCTAGTCATAGCCACCCTGCACAGAAGGCGTTAACTTTGAGAGCCCTAATAAATATATATCCGAGTCGGGAGGTAACATCCGATTGCGATCGAGTCTGAAATCACGTAATCGGGCCTGATTTCCGATCACGTGTATCCATACTTCTTGCAATGGTATGTACTACAAAAGGGCACCCACAGTGTTATACATATCAACTATAGACCAGACCTATAGGCAAAATATGGCCCCCCAGGCCAGGAACAGCCCCCATGCCCTTTCAAAGCAGTTCATGAACCTGACCCGCCCGCAAAGGAAAACAGAACATCTACCCAAGAATCAATAAGGCAGTAGAGTTAGGTGGAGTAACATGTTGAGCCCATTTATTCAGGTCGGGTGATGCTGAAACACATATTTCTGGCTCAGCTTTCAAACATTGGTCCTTGTTTGTAATCATAATCATCACTATGTACAATATCTGTGTGAGATCAGATTAAGCCCACATGGGAATACAGCAGCAAGTATTTTTGCAGCTGTTTGGTATTTACCCCAAATTTAACTTTTGTTTGTATGATCAAATTCATATGATACTGACAAACTGCAAACAGAGACTGAAAAACCCTGTGTGACAGAACCCATAGATTTCTAAAAAGCTTGTCTCTGGCAGTGCCTGGCTCTACTTCATCTAAATATGGGCAACAACATGGAAGAAGAGTGGACACAAGTTGGGTGGGCATGTTGGGCGATCTGAGACGAGCAGCCATCTGTCCCTTAAAGCGGTCACTCTTATCTATACAGGCAGATCAGCATTCCATTGATTTGCAGCACCCTCTGTTGCAGCACCACCCTCAACTAAACCTGAAAATGCAGCTGCATGTTCATGAGTGAGACTTTTGTGTCTTCTTATGTTTCTGTTTAAAAATCCAGATGGGAGACACTCCCACAAATTGATCAAGATGTTGAAACACTCATGTGAGTCACTTATCAGCTGCACACAACAGGTGAAAACTAGGATGCCACTGTTTCTTTAAATCATTTTCTTAGTCAAAAGGTGCTTCTAGTGCTTATAGTAAAGATAAAGAGTCCTTTATTGACCACAAAGGGTTACAGAAAAACATATTGTAAGTGCAGGTTTTCCCATCAAGAAAATTATACGTATCTATATGTAGAAAATAGCATTAGTATAATTGCGACAAAGCTGTGCACCCCTCTACTTCTGAATCCCAACCTACACCCTTGTCACCATGGATACAGGTGTCAGCTCCCACCTATGCCGGCTTCCGACATCTGAGTCACTGAGTGAACCCAAATAACATCACTTCACTCAGGGACACACAGAGCTTCAGATCAAAAGCAGCCAAGTGACAGGATCTATTCCCTCTCTGCTCAACATACAGATTTGTAATTACTGTGCGTGTCCATCACATTTCTGGCAGTTATTTCCAACTTTCTCTTTCAGGATTCTGTTACATTATTTAACAGGATATTTAAACATGCACCTGCAATTGACTCAAAGGATTTGGGCTCTTTGAAGCATGGTTAGTCAGCTCATCGTGCTTTGAAGGCTCGTATCAAAGTGCTAATCGATGTTGATAAATGATGTTAATTGCCTTTTAACACTGCTCATGTTTGCCGAAGAATAGATGAGATTATGATACTTTTAAGTCCAAGTGTGTTATTTTGTTTTCCTTTATGCCTGCAGGTATCATTTGCATTTTTTTCTTCTGTGTGGAAGCAGCAATAAGCAGCAAGTGGATAAATGGATAGCGTTAAACAGCAGCTGCTTGGAGTGACAGTACAGTTTAATACAAATGATTTTATAAGACCTAAACCATCATCGCTGAAATGCTGTAATAATGTTTTTGTTATTGCTTTATTTGCCTTCTTTCTAATTATGATCAGTCTTTTCTTCTTTCTCTCTACTGTAATTGGTGCTGAGGCAGATTAAGATGCAGCTGTGGTAAAGTTGCTACACAGTGTTCATTTACATGACATTATTATGTTGATATTACCATCATTAAAATGCATTTCGGTAATGCTTTACTAAAGATGCCGATGTTGATTTAACTTCCTGTGCCGCATGGTTTTAATTAAATAAATTATCACTGAATAGGTCAAAGTGTATTATCTTAAGTCATAAAGAAAATCTTAAGGATTCAATAAAAATTCATTTTGATTGTGTTGAGTTGTAAGTGGGTGGAAAGGCTACATGGCTAACCTCTACTGTGCACTCCGATTTCAAGATGGCGCTCTTTTCCAGCATGTAAGCAAGATGTACAATGGGTGGAGGCGGAGCCATGCCATCCATCTTTGTTTACAGTGTATGATTGTTTGTTCTAGATTGTTTCTTTCTTTTACCTTATTGTTAATCAAATATAGTGTGCATTCTAATTTTAATAATAATAACTGAAAGCTTCCTTTAAGTCCACACAGGCTTTTTGGCCTCCTCCCCACACAACACAAAAAAATTAAATACTTCTCATATTGTACAGCAACAAACGTATCCATTAACTAGATTGTTCCAGTACTCCTTATATTCTCCATGTAGTGCCTCGATCGATGCCGCTCCCTCGGGGCTACATTTCACTGGTCCTGAGCTTTGGGTCGCAATCACGCTTTTCGGCTCATTTCCTCCGAGCAACACTTTGGGTGAAAGCAGTGCGTTGGGCTTTGGATTTGGAGCCATCTGATAAGCAGTTTGCAGGAACTAATAAGAGCAGAACAGCTTTGTTAACAGTTGTCTTGGGAGGAGCAACGTTCAGCTCGTATTTCATCAGACCTCTGATTGCAAGGATTAATTAACTCTGCAGTCCTGGCATGTGTCTCTGGAGAGTGTTTCCATTTTTTGATGTGGGAATTCTTGATACAGATTTACTGTAGCATAATTGGTTTTGGCAAGATTGCTAAGGAGAGATTTTTTAACTGACATCAAGTAACACATTTTAGATGGGCTAGAAATGCTGCAACGGCACACTTTGTGCATGGGTTATGAACCCGCCACTTAGGGTGTGCATTTTAACTAATGTATGAGTTCAGGATGTCTATCTATAACTTTCCAAGTACTGTATTCCAAATGCTCAGCTCAGACAGTGTTTGGATGAGGAGCAACAGTTTAGGTAAAGACATGCCAAGTCTATAAACCTGCAATGTTTGTGATGCGCTGGTTTATTTTGTACTTTGTCCCACAAAGGTAAGTGATCCATCCTACGACGTGAGCCATCAGCCAACTGCTGCTCATGCAAATTTAAACATTTCGAGATTTATTGCACTAATTTTGCTGAAAACTGATCAACTCAAACGGGAGTAAGAATGATGGTGGCACAATTTAATGCTGGACCTCCTGCAGGCATGTGGGCTCTGAAAAGGGGGAAACCATCTTTACAACCTTAATGAAACACTCCTCAGGCTTTCTGCCCTACTTTTGCAGCACTTAAGACGGCCACATCAGGTCTGCTGGACTATTTTTACCTGACAGTGGGCCAGTTCAATCAACCAGAGGAACATTAATGAAATGCATGACATAGCTGAAGAGTTGAGAACCCAAGAACTAAATCTCAAAACGTGCAGCAGGAGGCTGTTGGTCAGAACTGGGTTAGTTCTGGTATCACCTCCTCTTTTGGTTTAAATGAATGACACAAAACTACAATGAAAAATCTGAATACAGGGATAATCATCAAAAACTGGTCTTCTTAGATTGATGTTCACCTGTAGCAACACTCCCACACCTTTTTTAGTTCTATCTTTAGTCTGACTGTCAACTAAAAGGAAGCTTCTGTACTTGCCAAGAGAGGACACCGTCACACCTTTTTTTTTCCCCTGGCCTTAAATCAACCTTTGTGACGGTTTCATACTCCCTCTCTGTCTGAGCATGAACCCAGGGGCACGGACATGATAAAAAATTTCAAACCCTGCCAAAAAATCTACAGAGATAAGGGGCAAAGAGGTCATGTAGTTTCATGCAAGCACCAAAGTTTGGCTACCCTGTGGAAGGACATATCTGACAGTATGCGTCTGTGATTTAGCCAGTGAGCAGACAGGACTGAGTGGCCCTCCCTCGGGGCTGCCGCTCTCTGCTGCCTGCTGAGAGTGTTGAAGCCTCTCTGCACAGCACCCCTGGGACCTGGAGTGTTGTGTCACAAGCAGAGAGCACCCACATCACGCTTGATTTAATTTACATCACGCTTAATTTAATGAGTCCAGATTTATTTCTTATTTACCCATATTTTCTTATCATATTATTTTGCCACAAAATAATTCCAGGAAATAAATACTCAAATTAAGTATTACATATATTGGCAGTTACCACGGCGGCATGACAAGACAGGGTGTCAATTAAAAAGCTAATGTCCGATCAGGAACATCAGGGGCAACAAACTCAAGATGAAGAAGAAGGAATAGAAAGAAAAAACGGTTTTGGGTCAAGTTGCGGAGGAGTCGATGGTTGTTTTGATGTTGTCTTCTTATGTCACTTATCTTATGTCTTATGTCACTTCCTGTGTCTCACACTCTCTATCATTGGCTGTTGACAACACGTTTGGGTTTGGGTTGATAATCAGTTCACGCTACCCGACTGCTTCCAGATTCAGCTCGAAAAACTCAAGCATGTTTAATCGACTGTGACTTTGAGCAGGTCAGGTCTGTTCCCTCCACACCAACAGGCTCTTCGACTGTTCCCAACTAGTGCAGAGTGGTGCAGGCTCCTGACAGGGAATTGTAGGTAAAATCGGGCAAAAAGATGAATAAATAAATAAATAACTATAAATCACAGTGTGTCTCCAGCTGTAGGGTTTGAGGGCTGTTTAAGGGACCATGCAGAGCGGCCAATGCCCACCTGCTGCTATATGATCAATCATGACAACATACATTAGGGGAAATATAACAAGAAGAAGCGGCCACTGGCTTGCTCTCCCCAACACTACTACACACACAAGCATGATAGAAACAGACCTATGTCATCGCATGAGTGTCAAAGTGGTAATTAGTAATTATTATTAATTAATGCTTCTAATTATTACCATTATTAGTTCCCTCACTACTGCCTTTTTTCTCATTTTTTCTTATTTATTTATTTTATCTATTCATTCATTCTTTCTCTGCTCTCCCCACACCCTCTCCCACTCTCATCAGTAAACACACACATCTCACACACACACAACATTATGTTTAAAATGTATTCATGTTATCACATATTTGGTCCATTTCCTGTTCTGATTTTCTACTTTTTTTCTGTTTGTCCTTTGCTTGTGTAAAGTCCAAAATATCTTGTGATTGGAAAACAGCCTTCCTTCCCATTGGAAAAGTGGCGGCGATGTCTAAAAATGGAACTGACAATACTGTTTAATATCAGTCTGATAATCAATACTTCTCATTAATATCTTAGGTAAACTACCTTGACATGGGTGCAGCAGAAAATGGCGACTATTTTTGCTATAGCAAGGAGGCAGCAGCAGCTACTGTGAAGGGAAATATATCACGGCATGAAACTTTAATTTCATTTAAAGCTTTGACTCCTTCTCATTCATTGTTGAGTGGCACTGAAATGCTGCATACAAGGAGAAAGATTTTTCACAGGCAGAATGCAGGTACTTTCATTAGATAGCAAAACCATTTAAATCAACAGCACAATCGCTTTTAAGGAATAGATCTGAAAAATAAAGCCAGTAGAGTCCCTAAAGCCCCGTTCTGTCTCCAGCTAGGGCCCAATTAGATGAGCTGTAGTGACGAGTCAAGCCTCACAGACCTCAGCAAAACCAGAGAGATCTGGACTCTTGTTTATCTCTTATTTCAATTGTAGAAAGGACATTAGAATTCTTCCTCGGGGAGCTATTAATAAGTGCCAAAACAACATAAGCCACGCGACCAAATATATGTTCATTTAGGATTACCCAGAGACACAATTCACCGGCAGCGCCGAGTTCACGTCTTCATGAAGCCTGTCAAACTGCGCAAACTTCCCCACGGCTTTAAAGTGTTCGGATTTGCAATTAACTAAAGCGACAGCGAGGAGAACAATGCTCCTACCCCTACCACCCCCCCTCGCCACCGCCCCCCCAAAAGCCTTTCCCATTATTTTAACAAGCACAACAACATATTGTATGTTAATAGATTTCCTCCCAGTCCTCCAGAGCTCACCCTGCCTGTTGTCAGTCTTGTTGATTAACAGAGACACAATTAGACTTTCTGGGACCTGTTTAACATTCTCGATGCAGGACTTAATGCACCTACATGGTCTTCTAAGATGTCGCACACGCATCCTTTTTACCTGTTTCATCTTCGGGGACTGTCTCTGTTTGACCTGCAATGAGCATCGTATACTTAAACCTTTTGTTGTGCTAATTTGAGACGTGATTACACTGAAAACAAAACCCACCACAGATGCATCAAGAATTCGAATAAGTCAGCCTGTGAATGCGTGGGAGATGATGATCCTTCTATTTAACTTAGACTCAGCCGGCTCATTAAAAGATACAGAGTTATTCAGACATATAAACACCTTATCTTTAAAACAAGGTTTCCCCAAATGTTATGATTTAACATTAATAAAACCCATGTAAACAGAAGTAAATAACCACTATAGAGGAAATATAAACACAGTTAGGCATATTAACACTATACTATACACTTATAGAACTTTCTTGGTTGTTTTTCATTGTTTATGTGACATTCATGCGTTAACAGCCAACATCAGCTCTCCTGCAAACATGGACAATTGCTAGCAAAATTTAGTCTTACATCTAATTTTTCCAACATTATCTTATTTACTCTCAAAATAAATCTACAAATCTATCACACTCCATTAGCAAATTCGACCTATTGACCAATCAGAATCAAGTATTCAACGCCTGTAATGATATGAACAGCAGGTCCTTGCAGTGCAGCTTAGTGACACCTAGCTGGCTAAACCTAGCTTGCTAAAGCAAAATACTGTATACTATGTATGTATGACTATGTACTGTGTCCAGCAGAACTTTGTGCGAAAAACAAAACACGTGTGTGCGGACAGCCAGTAGCTACATGTGTTTGCTGGTCTCCATTGTTCCGGTTACCTGTAGAGACCATTGAGCATCTGTAAAGTCTGATGAAAGTTGAAGAGGTCGGACAGGCAAGTTCTTCCACACCAATCAGGAAAGCAACAAGCACGCAAAGTTATCAGCTACAGTATATACACACTAGGATCTATAGCTGCAACTATTAGTCGAAGAATGGAAGTTTGGAACTGCATATCTATACCATCCATCTGTACAGCTGAACACAGACCAACAGGCCACTATTAGTGAAACCTGTCAATTTACCTTTGGCCACTAAATATTTTCAGTATAATCCAAATTCTGTGTGACAACAGTAAAGATGCTGTGCCGCACTAAATTTGGTACTGTTGCTTTAAGTCTTAATTAACCCTTAAATAAATAGAAATCAGTGATGTCAGGCAGTAATCAAGATGTTATTCAGGTTGTTGCTGAAAACCCATTAGTGTTTCACACAATCTCATATGCTTGCACAAAAGACCTGTTTGATTTTTGATCAATCGGTTTGTTTTGCGTACATTGATTAATAACAGGAATATAGATGTTAATAAAAAAAAAGATCATGTCATGAGGCACATTTTTGTGGATTTGCAGCCAGAAATGATTCTGCAGCAAGAGCCCTCGAGAACAATAGAGGAGCTTCCATTATTGTAACCCCCCCAGCCCCCCCGCTTACTGCTGTTGTAAAATGTGAACTTATGATTGTTCAAATAAAAATGGCCTGTTGTAAAAATGTGATGAAGACATTAACTGCTGTTAGTGGGAATTCAGCGGATCCTGCTGCTGTCCCCACTCCTCCGCAGACATCCCACACAGTTATCAGGCTCTATGAATAATCTATTCAGAGCACTCTACCAGTGTGATAATATGTTGGAGGGACCTGCCAGTTAATGATACACTTGCGAGTATGTGTATAAAAGGTTTGCAGACACTGAAAAGAATACCACTTTTCAAATATTACTTGCCAGCTCAGATGTGGATGAACCCAACTTCTCATGTGAAATGACCTTTTGCACTGTGCATTACATTATGAAAAAAACCTGAGAGGTTTCTATATATTTTCTATAAAATATTTCCCTCCTACACATGCATGTAAAAGCTTTACATGCCATGATTTTATGGCTTCTTGGGGACAGAATATTGATATATCATCACCATTTTAGCTGATATGACAAACTTGTTAGCAAAACACCAATCAATATTTTTATATTAACAATAAGGGTGATGACTATGCATAATGTAAGAGCAGCAGGTCACTAGTGGTAATGACCACACAGGCCCGCAGCAATAACGCAGGCTGTTTAAAAATCTTTATTGTTTTAGTTTGATGGCCAACAATCATACTGTGTAAACAACTTTATGTCCTGCAGCAACAGGCGGCTGTGCATAAAAAAACCGTCCATAAGATATCAGTGGACATAGTGTGAAAGCTAAGAGAGAAACAGTAAATAACTGACAATATTTATTTTCTTAATTTTCAAAATGAGCTGACACAGCGACACAACCTCAAAAATGATAAAATATGTTGATTTCAACTGAATCCTAGCATGATAGAGCTGTATCTAAACAGAAGAGATATTTTACTGTCAATTGCAATTATTCTCTTGACCACAGGAGGGCGCATGGCTACGTAAACACCGGTTGTTCCAGTCCCTTTAAGGTGGTGAGGAAAACCTACGTCTGCTATGTTTCGTTAAACAACACAAAAGGGCCGACAGTCACATGATTTGTCTTAAAAGCCGTTTTGTTTTGGTTGCCACGGTGACGTAGATGTAGGCTGTGTTCCAACATCTGTACTAATACACTCTTCACTCTTCCTACCAAGTAGGAAGGATGTCACATGACCAAAGTAAACACATATGTGATGTTATACAGTGACAACAACAGAACTTAAGTGTTGTTTCATAAGTTAAATAAAGTGTAGAGTGTCCCAGTTGTATGCAAACTGGACCAGAGTCATCACAGAGGTCCAACTGTGACCACTGTGGAGCTATACATTCCTACAACCACAAGAGGGCGCATGGTCCCTTTAAAAAGTCACAACTTTCCTGTTGACCATAGGCTGTATATAAAGATGGATGCCATCACAGCTCTTCATATGGAAGGCCAAAACATCTGGATCGCCCTCTGGTGGCTGGCTGGAATATAGGACTTAAACCCCGCCTCCCCCATGTCAGTGGATGGGACACTGACCCAGCACAGACTCTGCTTCCAAGATGGCGTCTTTTTCCCTCATTATGGCAGTGCCCCAGAATCAAGATATTCTGGACCCAAAACCACATCCATCAGTACATGCAGTCAAAGCTGTTGAAATGTCCTTTGTGTGATGTTGCGACGCCTCCTGGTGGGCACACAAATGCATTTTTTTAACATTTATTCAAAGGTGAAAGCGTGTTTTTAGCAGAGAAGCCATATTTGTTCTGCTCACATGTTGACTCTTTGCTGTCCTTCTCTGGTTACATCAGCTTTTCAATAACACAGACGAGACCATCGAAGCGTTTCACCTTCAACATTTACATCCTCGAACCGCTGCAGCTTCAACCTTGAGCTTTTGATTTTTTCAAGCTGTGCACTGCTGTCTCATAAAGCAGTCTGGGTCCCTTCCACTTATGTAAACATCAGAGGAGGCTAACAAAGCGTCGGGCCATGCTCACATTAAAAGAAATAATACGACCTTGACGGGCATCTATTTCAGCATTTATCCCATCATTTCATCAAATCTGATGCCTGATGTGTTTGTTTATATATTTACTGTTTATTTTCTTCTTCTGCCGCAACTTCCAACCATGCTTGATATCATGCACTTATTTTTGCAGCGTGACAAGATTATGTTGTTTACCCAATAAAAACTTTTTTTTACTTTTACAAAAAAAAAATCAAACAAATGAGGTTTTAAGAGTTTTTTCCACAGAGGAAAAAAAACTTTGATTTGGTGCAATCATTTCTCTCTGCAAGTAATCTTGTGGAGGACATCCTAACATTCCTGCATTCTATTCAATCGATACTTTCTATTTAGGCCATGAATGCATTTACGTAGCCGACTCAGTCCTTTATCTGATTGGTTAAACAGCTTACTGCTACCTGTTGTACTTTGTGCTGCAGTGTGGTGAAAACACTGGAGAGGATTTCCTCTGATCTGTCTGAGTGTCAAAGACTCCATCTCTACTAAAATCACCAACAAATTCCATGTTTCCTTTTCCTCACTAGCACTGCACTACACGTACTGATATAATAAGCGTATTCACCATTGCACACGTGCACACGTCACGTTTTTCCACTGCACCTGCAGCGGACGCTTTAGTTCCGAACGCTCTCCTCTTTTTAGCCACGCTGGGTGTCTAAATGCAGCAATTAGCCGGAGTCATTTACATCCCAGGGCTCTATATCAGGCAAGATTTTTCCCCTCCTCATCTGATCACCTTTGTATTCCTGAATTGCACTTTAAAGGTATTAAAGTGAGGATGTGCACTTAGGCACCATCAGACGCTGTTTAAGATTCCCTCAAGCTATTTAATGTTATTTTCCTCCTCATCTAGGCCTGTTTTATTCAGAGAAGTGTGCGGCCCCACACAACTGCCACACTGAACAGTTCGCAGGCATGTGAGGATATTTCTTTCTCTGCCCAGCCAAGGTGCTGTTACACTGCTCCGTGCTACAAATTAAGCTGAAGTTGAATTCATTTACAAATGGAAATTACCAGTGAAATGTCACACAACAGGTGGTTACATTAGCATCCACCTCTACTCATGTTTGTCATTGATCCAGTGGGGAACAATAATGTTGCATAATTAGAAAAAAAAAAAAAAAAAAAGTGAATGCATGGCTACCCCTTTAAAAACACAACGCTCCTTTCATGCTTCCACTTCAGGCACACATTGTGTCTCTGTCTGATTACCAGTGAACATTGTTGTGTAATGACTGCGTCCTTGGATGACTACTTGAAATCTTTGGTACTTTTTCCACAAAAATAAAGCTAGCAGCAAAGTTAATAGCAGGCGGTTCCGTCACTTTTTACACTCCCCCCATGCATATATGCATGTGTTATAAGTGTGCATGTCGTGCGTACACCAACCTTGAGCGGTCACAGCTCCTGTGTGTTCTGACAGCTTCCTATCAGAAACTCACTACCCATACTCCACACACGTCTCATCCCAATAGGCCTATGTGAAATAGTCACATCCTTTTATCTGTTGTTTTCCTACACAGGAACACAAATAGTCCAATCCAAAAAAAAAAAATTGCTGGTCTGACCCTTTTTTATTTGTTATTGTTTTGGTTGTATCACCATCTTTGTGTTTTACTGCTGCTGGCTGCAGCAGAAATCACTCCTTCCAGAGATAAATAAAAAAAGGTTCATCATGAACCTTGAATCAGCCATTTTCTTCCCCTGCCACAGTATAAAGCTGCATATTCTCCACTTGGAGAATAAGATGGGACCACAGATGTTAAAAAAACAACAACAACACACACAGGTTAGGTTGCCGTGCTGGTTGTCATGAAACAGAACAGCTTGTGTCAGTGTGCATGAAACAATACATTTAAAACCATGTGAGTATGTCATGTTTATGGGATGAGGCTGGGATGCAATGCTACACAAGAAGCATCAAGCTGGAAACACAGTGGTCCATGGATGATGGATTTGGCTCTTATTGCGATGGATTTGCTTTATATCATTATACCTCGAATAACATTGTTTAGCCTCTTAAAAGATAAATCAATCATTCACTGCAGCCCTAATGTAAGTCTTATGTCCTGATGTAACAAGCCTTTTCTGTACAGAAAACCCAGAAAACCCTAATCCTAATATTAAAACTAAAGTTGTTTGTGTTTAAACAGACATCAGCTCATGCTGCTGGCCTGTACCACGGTCTGCTGCAAAATATGGTAGTAATGGATTACAGTATGGTTAATGATGCTAGTAATCAGATTACCAGGAGGCCATAATAAAATAACACAATGCTGCCAAGATACAAGCATATCTGCAGGAAAGCCAACATTATATTATGCCATGGAGTCTACAACTTTTAATGACACACTGCATGCTGTAACTACAGGTACACAGGTATCTCACTGTGTACAATTGTGTATATCTTTTAAGATATACGAGATCATTTTGATGCTGTTTCCCTGCATTTTAAGCTAAGCACGTATTATTTCACATTTTCTGGTCAAAGCAAAGATTGGTGACAACAACTTGCATGATTTTAGGATAGTAAAGCAACAAATGTCTGTATAAAGGTCGTATGGTGTGGACGTTTGTTGGGTGGCAGACTACTCGTGCTAGTTGCTAATGTGTGAACAGTCAACAAGATGGGGTTCCCGTCAGAGCACAGGTGGATGAGACAGGAATCCGCCGTAGATTATCAGGAATTTATTCCACTGATTTTAGCAGTTTCAGCATTCTGCAACCGTGAATAATAATACATAAACTATCACTGTTTATTACCGTTTCAATAAACAGAAACATTTAAATATATTGCCGTCTGCTTTGCAACATAAATACAGCTTAACGCCGACACTAATAATTCAAAGCGCTATTCATGTAACCCTTCCCATTATTCATAACAAACTCAGACATACTTAAACACACTGTGTTACATAGTGAGGAATATCTCACGAATCAACTCACAGACGGCAACCTAGCGACCACGAGTGTGCGGTAGAAAGATTCAAACTGACATGGCAGCTCGGGAAGCTTAAACGTAACGACAGTTACGAATTAACACAACTACTGGTTAAGGTTAGGTTGTAAAAACAAACGGGTTAGGATCCTAGTTTGTCTTGGAACACACACATATGTAACATATGTGTATACAACAGACACAAACTGTGCCTTTCTGGTGTCACAAAAAACACATTAACACTAAAAAAAATCATGCCAAATGGCCTTGGTGTTCTACTGAAACACTTATTTGATGACACCAAGCTACCAAACTACATCTTTAGTATAATTGGAAGGCAGAGTAAGTCATGCAAAACTTATGAGTAATCTGAATTTTCATCAGACAAACTAATAAGGTGTGGGTGACTATGACTGTGGGCATGAAAACCTGAGTGAAGTTTTGTTTGTTAAATAACAAATGCTTCACCAAAAAGGCTTTTGCATTTTAATTATGAAATGACTTCTGTCTGATATAATTGTGCACACTAACACGAGAGACTATTTCACACCGCAGCAAGCACAAATTACTGGGCCAGTGGCACAAACTAATAATAAAGGCATTGTTTATCAACCAAAGGACACGTGTCATTTCAATCCAGGCACTTCATGTGGCTCAAATTTGTAGAAAAGCGTAGAAAAGTGCTGCAGGACACGTCGTTCTGGTTAGCTCATTAATTGGTGTTGCAATTATAGAAACAAATCCTTCAGGCTGTTTACTGCAGCTGCACTGCATATTTATTGCTCAGTCCAGTGCAACTACTAAAAACAAATAAAAGATGCTCTGTGTTTACAGGAAATGTCCTGAGATCACAGGGAAAACTTTTTTTTTTTAATTTTAGATGTCCAACTTTTTGTGTCCACACCTTTACATAATACACAACAATCTGGAAAAACAGGAAGTGTCACGTAATGTACTCACTTCCCCCGCACCTTAAACATCAAAGCTCTTCCATCTCTCTATAAGTCTATAATGTATAGCGAAAGCAGGTTTCATTCACATTTCCAGACACATTGTTGATCTTCAAAGCAACGGATGCATCAGTTTTGTGACATCTTTCACTCAATCAGACGCCGGATGATGAAAGCAGAAAGATGGCTTCATTCAACACAAATGTGTAAATACTCTCCTGATAACTTTGTTATACTGGACTGGACCTGTATCTATGAGACATGGGATTATGAGTATTTTGTGTATTTTTGTTCATTTCTATCAATAACATAAAAAAAAAAAAATCAAAATAAAAGTAAATCAAGCAAATCTCTGTAAGTGGGTGTTAATATGAAGATGAGAATAGCATGTGTATTGCTGGGATCATTTAGTTCGGGGGTCTTAAACTCAACTTACCCGGGGGGGTATTTAGCTTTTAGTCTTAGTGAAACTGTTTACTGAATAAAAACTGCATGTCATATTTCTTAATAAGTGATTTGCTGTACCATTGGGGATACAGTACAGACAATGGCATTTAGAATAACAAAATCAATTGTGAATAGAAATTAAATAAAATTTGTCATGCTGCTTTAACATGAAAATAAGGGCAGCTACTGAGAACATGTGTTCTATTCAACTAGCATCCAGATTAAAAAGAAAGAAAGAAATTCCAAGTACTTCATGTGACCTGCGTATTCACAGCGAGCACAAATGGAAATGCTCCTGAGAACTGAGAACTGAGGCTGCCACTCCTCAAAAAAAATCCCAAACTAAATATCAGAGAAATACTGACGGGGCAATTAATAATAAAAATAAAACGCACAGGGCAAGCCTCCGCAAATAAGTGTGTGTGACACTAAACCTTGATGTCAAGTGGGGGGCCACAAAACATTAGCTGTGGCCCGCGGGCCACTGGTTTGAGACCCCTGATTTAGATGAACAGTTGTAGAATGCCAGCAGGTATGAAGGGACTGCAACTTCTTGGGGCCCCAAGAGGGCCAGGCAAGGGGCCCCAGAGGGCTAGCAGACAGTAAACTAGAGCAGTGCTGTACAAAGCTGCAATGACAATAGACCTCCCTAGATACTGTGCAAACAACAGTCAAACCCAACAGCCAAATCACATGTACAAATAAATGAACTGATCACATATTTGCTGCTTTTCATATGTAAAAAAAAGTCCCTCGGACTACACTGAGTATCATCAGAGTATCATTGAAGCGGGCAATAACAAACAATGACAAATTACAAGAGTAACAGCTACTGCTTTAAATACAATCCTACATTAAACACAGATCCAACAGCAGCTTCACCATCACTGTACTGTACATTACTGCTGCTAGTTTCAACTGCTGCCTCATAACAAACATCTTTTCCTCTCCTACGTCTCCAACACACAACGCAACAGAAAGCCCATGGAACAAAAACAACAGCAACAAAAAAACAAACAAAACAAAGCCAGGCAAACAGCATCAAAACAACAAAACAATGCCAAAACTCAGCAGCAGACAAACAGTGCACACAACACACTACACAGGAGTGTATACAGCAGGAGCATGAGACCTGCCATGGACTCAAAGAAAGCAAAAACAGAGCAGCTGTGTTGCTAACAAAAGCTATGTTTCTTGTTTTTTACACACACACACACACACACACACACACACACACACACACACGCTAGCATGAGCAGAAAGAAAGCATGCACTTAGCTTGTTGAAGAACTACAAAGCCGAAGGCCGCAGGTGGATGTTCTTTTGATGAGGGGTGAAGTTTGAGGCCTGCAGCTGATCCAAACAGCAGATCCACCATGAGTCTGTCCAGAAGCTGAGCTCAGAAGTTAGCAGATTAGCCTCAGATGCTACATGTGCAGGTGCAGCAGCAGAGAGATTGGGGGCTGAAAATTGGTGTGCTTGCCCTTAAGGGGTCAGGGAACAAAAGTTATCAAAAATGCAGCACTTCATCATACGGTCTGGCTGTGGCGCCACCACGAAGTTGACCCTTCGCCAATGCACAGGAAACAGATGTACTTTTGGCTGTATCTCCCACATACTTCATCCTATGTGGATGAAACTTTAAAGTCATGCTGAACATCTGACTCTGCACAGATTGATATGCTACAGTCACTGCGCCACCTGCTGGCCGGAGGACCTGTCTTTTGTATATGTGTGTTTTGCTATACTCTTCTGCCCTGCAGACCACTGCTCGTGCCGTTACAGGAGGGAGAGAGGTCGTGGGGTGATAGGGGAGGCAGCAGCTGCAAGTCCCGCGGACCGCAAGGACTGCGAGGGCCCGTCATCGCTGCTTGCAGCTTTAATTCATATTTATTTCTCTAAAAGAAGTTTGGACATTAGGAGGGTTAGAGATGAGAAGAGCTTGTTACTTACTTCTGCAGTGAAGCAGGTCCAGGATTGTTTAGAGGTGTTTGTTGATTCTTTGTAATCCATCTATTGCAGGAAAATGCAACTGACTTGTTCACAAGTAGAAACAATGCTGAGTACTCAGGTCTATACATTTCTGAATTCTGAATCCTTATTTTACTATATTACTTGCATTAATGCCAAGAAAAGGAGCAGCTGGTTTTGGGAGATTTTTCAAACATTTAATAGTCAGACTTTTTTTTTTGCTCAGCAAAAGTATTGTAAAAGTATATATAAAAGTCATTATCTTGACCATGTAGCACACATACCTCACTTTAACACCCCTTTTACACATCTACCAACATAAACCCCAGCTTTACATGTACTTTAACTATTAAAAGTACTAGTCCTAACACATTGAGTTGTCTTTCAAAATCTACATGGTGCCATTGTAATGAGGAATGTAAATACATCTCCTGGTAATCATGTCATGGTGTCCTGTTTGTTCTCTGATGTTTGCTGCATGTTTGTTCTTCTCCTCTCTCTCCTTCATCCTCCCTCTTCTTCTCCTCCTCTACCTGGGCCGACTGTCAGCAGGAAGGTTCTCCCTTATGAGCCGGGTCCTGATCAAGGTTTCTTCCTGTTAAAGGGAGTTTTATTTTGCCACTGTTGCTCTTAAAGGGATTCAGGCTCTGGGTCTCTGTGAAGCGCTTTGAGACTATTTCTGATTGTAAAATGTGCTATATAAATAACATTGCATTAAATTGAATTGAATTAATACCTACACCTCTACTGATATCAGCATACTATTTCCTCACGGCAAATCTTTTCTTTGAAAACCAACACAGACTGTGTATCCATGCTATATATACATACATTATTTGTTTCCAGTGCACACACCCCTTTATATATCCGTCACTTATTTATATACAGGTTCATATAATCAACAAACATTACCATAAGCACTGATGACGTATAGTTTGATAACATTAGACACACAGTCATATTTTAAATGTTCCCAAAATCCTGTTTTAGTCCTGTTTTAGTTATCAAAAGCGTTTTTCAAAAGTGTTTTAGTTATCAAAAGCGCACTACCCATGGCGCCACCACGAATTTGAGCCTTCGCCAATGCACAGGAAATGGATGTGCGTTTGCCTGTATCTCCCTCATACTACATCGTATGTGGATGAAACTTTACAGTCATGCTGAACATCTGACTCTGCACAGATTGATATGCTGGCATAATACAGTCACTGCGCCACCTACTGCCCGGAGGACCTGTCTTTTGTATATGTGTATTTCATTGTACTCCTCTGTCCTGCAAACCACAGCTTGTGCAGGTAACAGGGGACAGAGGCCGCAAGACGATAGGGGTGGCCACGGCTGTGCGTCCCGCAGACCGAAAAGTGTGTGAAGGCCCACTTTATTTTTTGTTTAGAACTACAGTGTTATACAAACAAAGTTTATTATTAATGTTATTAAATGAGGAAACAAACAAGACATCCCCAAATGTATGACAAGGTGATAAAAAATATATATATATATATATATATATATATATATATATAATATCATATCAAACAGGACTTTTATATCTATATTTGGAAATGTCACATCATGCACAAATACAGATGAAAATATGAGATTATTTACTTATTATTTTATTAAGATTGTTAAGAGCGTAATAAAAACCTGGACAAAACCTGGAGACAACAGGTGACGACATTACGGGTCACAAGGGCTAATAAGAACACAGTCAGGGCGGGGCAAGGTAATTACAGAGGAGGAAGAGGAAGTAAAACAGACAGGGATACACAGGGAAACAGGACTTTCTAAATAAAACAGGAAATAAGTAACCATGAAAATAACTAGAAAAACTAAGTATGCAATAGGTGATTTTGGTGACATTTGCTTGGTTAAAATAATCAAATGCACCATGCAATATGAGCATAACGGGCCAGCAGAGAGACTGCAAGGACATAAAATGGATTCTCAGTTATTATCAATTTGCTGTAAGACTTTTAGGAGAATTATTAAAATCATCAACATGTACAAGCACCTATACTCTGCTGAGGCTTTTTTTAATAAGCACCAGATTGTTCAGTATGTCATAACTTTTTTATTCTTGTATTCTTTTTATGTCACTTTAATATATAATAATAATAAAGTCTGTGCTTTCACTGACTTTCCCAACAGCCTGTTATCAAGTGTATATTCATACCTCTTTAATTATAGCAATAAATATGTGGTTTACAGTAAAAGGCCTGAATTTGTAAGGTTGGTGAGGGTGCAGCCCTTTTTGAACTTGTCCTTATTGCACAGATAAATCTCTGACATTATTGGATGTGGGAGCTGCGGCCTGCTCGAGCAGAACGCTCCTCCAGTTTTTCATAATCGGAGACAACACGGCCATTAGCTTCAGCGTGATGACTGCACATGGCAGTTATTCAAATCTATCTGTGTAATATGAGAAGCAACACCTCCTGCAGTCATAAAGCTCAGCAGAAATCATATAAAAAAGGGAGAAATACTATTTAGTATTTCTGTAATATAATAAGGCCCAGCAGATGACTTACAGATTGCCTAACTTTATTGAACAAGCTGCACATCTACAACCGGCTGATAATGAAGTGAACGTCTCTGGAAGTTGTGTGTTTGAACCAGCTCACCTCACGACTTTACAACAACAATCATACTGTGTCTGTATCGTGATGATGCAACAATATTAAAAGTCATAATTCTGCAAAACAAAACTATGTACTGTCACTTTATGGATAGTACCCCCCCCCCCCCCCCCCCACCACCACCACCACACACACACACACCATTTGAGTCTTCTTCCTGTCCTGAGGGAAATATCTGGCAGCTCCACTGTTGCTACCAGCAAGCTGCTATCATCATTTGATCCTGAGCAGGTGTACAGTTAGCTCAAATGGATTTTAGCAGTTTTGATTAAAAAAAAGCTGAATTAAAAGAGGAAAGCTGGTGTCTGTAAAATCAAAAAACGTCTCTGAGTACAGAGTTTTTGTCTTCACTCTTTAGTTTTTGATAATTTATTACAGGAACAACATTTTTGTTTTGCAGGAGCTACCTGAATGTGTAGCTGCAGCCCAGTGCAGGTGTGTTGTGTGCGGCAGCAGAACGACAGAGCATTTGCCAAGCCAAAAGAGTTAGCAACAAAGGCAGATCAACCCCCGTGTCCAATTAACACCTCTGATTGCACAACACAAGCATGTCCTTTGAAGCATGCGCCGAGATATCACACCAGCTTCTAGTAGCAAGAGAGTGATGGTGGAACAAAGGCCTTTACCACAGTCTCGGTGTGTCTTATTACATCCACCAAAGGCTACAGTATGTGAACCAACTGAACTGCTTGATGTAATTCCACTTTAAACTACTAGATGGGCTAATGAGCCAATGGAAGTGTCCCAGCAAGATGTCAGAAAACTGTAATATCCAAAGTCGCCACTAGAAGCTGGCACCAAAATGAGTCACGGCCCAAAGACCCTAATGGTAAAATGTCCATCTTCAACAGACAAACACTCATTCAGTCTCTATAGAGAGGTTTCCCTTTTGTAATAACTGTAACGGTGGTAAATTTAAGTTTTGAAGTTTTTGCCAACTACCAAGTTGTTAATATTATTCTCCTTTTGACTGATTGCTGATGCCAGTATTGGAATTGAACTTCCATCCATCATCCAACCCTGCTTTGTCCTGCAGGGACATGGGGCAGGGTACACCAGTCCATCGCAGGGCAACATACAGACAGACAACCATTCACACTCACACTCACACCTACAATTTAGATTGACCAATTGACCTAACAAGCACGTCTTTAGAATGTGGGAGGAAGCCGGAGCGCCTGGAGGAAACCCACAAAGGCACAGGGAGTATGTGCACACCGTAACTCCACACAGAAAGGCCCCAGTCAGAAATCGAACCTTCTTGCTGTGAGGCGACAGTGCTAAACACTGGACCACCGTGCCGCCTAGAATTGAACTCAAAATTGTGTAATTAAACTGCAATGTTGAAGGAATGCCACTGCAGAGAGCTGATTGCAACTATGCTAGCAGTTTCTCACACTGACAGGGTCTTGTCCTATTTACACACTCATTACGAAATAATGTCAGTTTTAATCCACTGAGAACCAGTGTTAATTTTGGCAGCAATTTCTGATTTAGTTTTTATTTTAGCCTTGTGACTAAAATGTCATTTGATTTTAGTCACATTCTAGTCATCAACATTTTTGAACTTTTAGTCTAGTTTTAGTCGACTAAATATCAAAGAATTTTAGTCGACTAAATCTGCCGTGGATTTAGTCGACTAAAATTCTATGATATATATTTTTTTATGAAATAATTAAGGTTTGAAGTGCAATAAAAACAGGCACAGCTTTAACTTTTGTTGTTTGAAACAAACACCTCTTTATTTAATTGCTATTACCTTTTCACAAAAGAACCAGTGAACAGTGAGCTGCTCTCCCTGAATACACTGTTCAGTCATGACCTTCCGTCCACCCCTGAATACTTCATAACTACAGCAAAACACTTTTGTGACAACTTAGAAACGGTGCGCTGTAAAACCATCAGCAGCGGTGTCTTAATTTATAGATTTTGTCACGTGTATCTTTGAACGGAAGTTAAGATGACTCGTCTGCAAATGTCGCTTCACGTTTATTGTGTTTTTACCGCTGATAGTCGCTCCACATGGTTTGCAAACCGTCCTGTTTGTCTTGACATCAAACGTGTCTGTGTGTCTGTTCTTCTCCTGTGTTGTGTTACCATGCATGAGTACGCCTTCTTCCAGCATCGCAGGGTAACGTCCTTACGCAGAGAGATCACTTCTGATTGGCTCTCTGCCGCCGTCTCCTGATTCGTCCCTCCCTTCCACAGTCAAAATTTGCTCTGATTGGATCTCGTCTCCATCAATAATTTCGTCTCGTTTTTATTCGTTGACGAAAGTGTCAGTACATTTCGTCTTCGTTTTTGGCACCGCGCGTTAGTTTTTATTTAGTTATCGTCTCATTTTTATCAGCAAAAAAAGGTCGTTAACGAAAACTATGACGAAAATGATTCGTTAACAAAATTAACACTGCTGAGAACACATTAAATAACAAACTTATGTGCAGAACTCTCAGTTTTTATTGGCCACCCCAGCAGTTACCATGCCAGGGAATCTTGCATCAACCCAGATAAAGAGAAGGAGCATGGGTTTAATTTTACGGGGGTCCAGATGTGCAAAGCAGAGCCTTTGTATCATTTAGGCGTTTTGTCCATGCGGAGCCGTCATTTAAGAGGTGCGAAAACGACAACTTTTGAAAATGGGTCCCGGGGTGGATACGTTTGAAAACGCCTTTCAAATGTCTCAGTGTGGACGCCCAAAACGCGACTTTCCAGAAACGATGAAGACACAGCTCCACCTCCTTCTCAACCCACATGCGCTCACTCTGACTACAACAAACTACGGAGCTTGTTTTTGCTTTTATAGCAAAATCTTCTGCTCATCTGCTAACACAGCGAGCATCAAGAGGACAATAACTAAGAAGTTTTTAGATCCACATTATTATGTACATCGCACAAGTTTGTGTATGTGCCCCGTGTCTTCTTCTCTGTTTTTGAGGTGCTTTTGTGGTAGCGTTACAGCACCACTCACAAGCCTGAAACAACACTGTCGAAGAAAGCTTCGTCTCTGTGATGACAGGTTCATTCTTCTTTATATATAGTCTATAATGCCAGTGTAACCCCTCAGTGTTTCCTCCCTGGACTAAATTAGATGTTACAAAAATGAATCAAAACATAAGATATATATATATATGTTTTTGTACCTGCACATGTTCCACCTGATACCAATGTATGACATTAAAATACATGGTTTAACACTCAAACACAAAACTGTGCCAACTGTATCATTATATTCAGATTGCCATGCTTGACTTTAATACAAAAACTGATTTCACAGCTTAAATAATAATAACCATCTTTAATAAAAGATTCATATCTTGAGGGCAGGCTTCAGCCTTCCTGCAAGGTTCACAAATGCAATTAAAGTGAGGCAGAAAATTGCTCAACCAGAGTAGATTTGTTTTTGTCTCCCTCAGTTTAAGTCCAATCATAGGTTGCTCATCCGTTGTCACTGCGATTGTGCATCCAGTGTGATGATGGAGAATAAGCTAATTTCAGTTTTGTCATGGGTAATGTCACCTGATTTTATGCTGCTGTGTCTCAACAAAACATCCGTCAAAGTATCCACATAAATCATCTCTGACACGGCATTTAAAAAACAAATATGCATCCAAATCTTAAATGCAAAATCACACAGTACCTTGGCTGCACACTGACTCCAACTTGGCACCGGAAGACCCACATTTGGCACCAGATCATCAGTTATAGCTTCCCTCCATCTACCTCTGTTTCTCCCCCACAATTACATTGATTAGCAGTGACATTCCCATTCAGTTTGTTTTCATAATTTGCTTTCTGTGCAACAATGTAAACAGCAGAACACAGAACAAGATGGACCACAGTATTGTGTATACACACACACACACATACACACACAACCTCCTGGGCGGTCTGTTGCTGATGAGAAACAACTTTCAGCTACATGACTCACCTTTTTTGGATGAACACACAGAATCACAGAGTATCAGTGAACACCGAGCGCACAGACAGATTTCCTGCTTCATGGAAACACATGGCCAAGAATATCAATACCAATGCTCAATGTCATTTATTCCACCAATCAGGGTGAGTGACTCGGGCTGCTGTCCTGTGGATATTTTCATAATATTTTCCTGTTGAGTGGATGCAGCTTATTGTGGTTTTAGCCTTGCAGTGAAGCTGACTGTCAGGCTGCGAAGTGGCACCAAGACAGAAAGGATGCTCAACAGACAGCTTCCTGTGATGGGAAGTTGTCACGGTGACTAACGTGCAACAATATAGTCCCAGTCTTCCAAGAAATTACTGTAGTCGAATGAGGTGACACCAGTCTGTGGATGTTCTGGTTCAAATCATGCTTTTAAGTCATGACATTGATGTGATTGGTTCTGCACAGTTTGCAGATGATGCTTGCTATGTTTATGATATTTTATGTTAGTAATTGTGACACTGTACAGTGTTGAATGCTGCATTCATGCTACAGCAGCAGAGTTGGCTTAGGAGTGGTCCAAGACCCACCTTTTCAATCAAACAGTCTTTATTTAAACATCCCTCCCCTTTCACAAGAGAGTTTGTGACACATGAAATGACATTCAAGAAATGATTAGATGACACATAAGACTATAAAATGTTAAGATGTGTGGTAAAACAGGAAAAAGAAAATGTAAGCTATCATTTTGTGGAACAATGATTGTAAGGGCAGCCAATCACAAAGGAGAGAAACAGGAAGTTCAACTGTGCACTGTGTATATCCAACAATAGATCATGAAAAGTATTGTACAAGTGATCGTCACTACATTAGTGATGTGTACCATGATGCATTGCACCTAGAAGCAATGACGCCACCAAGAAAATGATCCAAGTAGCCTCCAAACTGTTGTTTTCAATACATAGTCCCCTACAACAAACTCCCCATATAGGGAGTATGTATTCTGATTAATCCATGTTCTGTTTATCCAGGGCTGAGTCACAGGGCATCAGCCTAAGCAGGGAAACCCACATCTCCCCGCCCTCTCCTTCAGCTCATCTGGGGAAATACTGCGGTGTTCCTATTGGCCTATAGCTTATATGAATATATGATTCTTTCAAAGCGTCCAAGGTCTGCTCCAGGTCCACCTTAAAAGTTGGACAGGGTCAGAACCCCTCAGGGGACGTGTCCAGGGGGCATCCTAACCAGATGTCTTAACCACTTTTAATCTGGCTCCTCTCAACATGTAGGGGCAGTGACTCTACATCAAGGTCCTCCTGGATGACCAAGCTCCTGACCCTCTCTTCAAAGGAGGGTCTAGGTGCCCTGTGGGGGAAACTCATTCCAGCCACATGTATTCATGATGTCATTCTATTGGTCAATACCCACGATATGTGGCCATAAGTAAGAGTAGGAGTGTAGATCAACCAGTAAATCTACAACCTTACCTTTTGGTTCAGATCCCTCTGAGCTTTAATGCAGTTGCCACACTGATCCACCTGTTGATCTCCCTTAACCCTAACCCTTACACTTGTAAGTCCCTGAGGCACTTGTACCCCTAAACCCAAAGTTATAACACAAAAAAATAAACACACTTTAAAGACTGGGATATCACAGAACAGACATTTTCTAGTGATTGCTGCTGAATATGAAATATTTCCAAAGCAATGGCAATAACAGACACAGAACATAGTCACCGTCTCACTGTTACTTTAAACATCACATCCCAAATGCTTTCAAGGCTGTTTTCCATCTGAATGGCTGCTTAGTCTTGTTAATTCTTTTCATCAAATTTTCAAAACACTCTCTCTTCTTTTTTGATGTCTCTCTGCTTCCCCTGGGCTCATCAGCCATTCTTCTTTCATTGTGATAATCCTTAACATAATGTTTGTGCTGCCTTATCCTGAAACTTTCACTTCAAATCACTTATAAATCTAATTTAATCTTGTCGCAGCTCAAGTGGCTGTCACACAACAAACAAGTGTTTTCTGTAATACTGTGATGGCTTTTCAAAACCAACGGTGATAAAAAAAAAAAAACAACCTGCAGTTGCTTTGTCCTGCTGAGCTGTGACTCATGCTGGCAGCTGCCCTCTAAGAACAGCGCTGGCACAGGTGGGTACAATATGATTGTAAGCAGTGATACAGAGTATGTGTGTGGAGAAAAGGTGTTACTTCTGTTTCTCATTAGTATGTCCCTGCTGCTATTAGCTGTGTTTTCCTGAATTAAATGTGGCATTATTGACTTAGAAAGTCCCATTTCAGCACACGGCGGTGGAACAATTGTGTTATCACCATGACCGCAAGCTATATAAACTTTCACTCTTGAGTAATAAAGCTTCAAATTAATCAGGCAAATCGTGGTTGTGTTGTGTTTGCTATCAGTGGCCCGGGCTGCAGTGCTTCATCAACACAGCAAGCCAATATGTATGCTGCTTTCCAGGCCGCTGTTTGGAAAGCATTTCTTTCTCACATCCTGGCCGAGGGGATTGAATGTGGGGCTTTAGCGGAGTTCTCAACAATGCAACATAAATTGAGGCTGTAGGTTCCAGAGGGATTCTGGCTTCCTCATTCCAGCCTCAATTGGTCACATCTGATGAAAACAAGCAGTGAAACCATTCCTTAAACAGACAGCCAGGCTGAGGGTGCATCTGTCTGAACACAAACTGTCTGAGATCACAGACTGTGTATAGCTGACAACTGGAACTGCTGCTTCTTTGTTGTAACATAAAAATGTAGGATTGTTCCTGTAACATAGCATTGTGAGTAATATTGTTTGAACTGTGTATATAAAAACAAAAGGTCGGACAGACACTTGTATGGGCCATAGAGGCCCCTGGCTGGACCTAAGCTTTTTTTTTATATGTAAATCAAACTTCTACATAAAGACACTTCTACATAAAACACAAACAAACCACAAAACAACAATGAATCAACTACATGCAGCTGCAAGCCAATAGATCCACTATCAACTCATCCCACTTATTAGACATGACCTATTAAACTGGATTCTAAGGACTTCGAAGGACAAAGACAGGTAGTAGCACATAGAGGAGACATTTGTTTGACATTTGTCTGGCAGAAATCAAGCTAATTAAGAGTCTGTGATGTCACCCACAGGTTTATAAAGAGCAGCTTTGAGCTTCGGCGTTGCCATGCTGGCAGAATCAGTCCTTCTAACTCCTGATTAATCCAAATACAGGTAAAGATTTGAAGCATGAGTGGGGCTGAATCATACACTCTTCAAGTCATTGCCTGCCTGTCACTCAAAGCAAACACATCCATATTAACACCGCAAACTTCTTGGTATAATTAAAAAGTGGGCTGTATATAAATGTATCCCTCTATTGATGAGCAGAAAACAAACCATGTTTATGTCTGCTGTAAAAAGCTGAACATTTGAACATGAAGATCTATGAGGATTGACGTTTGGAGGCATTTTTTCTCACAATGGGCTGACTTTTAACCAAATATTCTAAGCTGTGCATGAGAAGCGTCAGTGACCACAGCATCATCGGCAGCATTATATTCTATCCTACTATAACACTGCTGTGGCCTGAAATGGCTCAGCAGCTAGGAAGCCTTTCAAAAGGTAAAATATATGCATCTTATTTATGAAACATCAATAGTATGGATGTCCTGTCTACAACTTGCACCTTTGATTAACTCACTTCATTTGGATCTATTCTCATGGGCTTGTTACAGTCCTTTCCTAACTTCAATCAATTCCATTTCTCTTACAGCCCCATGATTTGGAGTTGTATTTTTAGCAGCGGCAACATAATCATTTATTGCATTGCCATGCTGATATTAGATTATGTGGTAAATTCTTCATGTCCACTGTAAAATGTAAAAACTGCAGTGTCAGCATATGGGACTATGAGTTATAACAGGGCTTGTGGTTTTGCTCTCATTCATCCCAAAGGTCTTCTATTGGGTTGATGTCAGGACTCTGTGCAGGCCATTCAAGTTCTTCCACGCCAAACTCACTCATCCATGTCTTTATGGACCTTGCTTTGTGCACAGGTGCAGGTGAATCAGCAAGGGGCCATCCCCAAACTTCACAAAGTTGGGAGAATGGAAATTTCTTGGTATGCTGAAGCGTTCAGAGTTCCTTTCACTGGAATTAAGGAGTCAAGCCCAGCTCCTGAGAAACAACCCCACCCCATAATCCCCCCTCCACCCAAACAGAAGGAGAAGCGTGATTCATCACTCCAGAGGATGTGTCTCCACTGCTCTAGAGTCCAGTGGTGGTGTGCTTTACACCACTGCATCCGATGCTTTGTATTGCACTTGGTGATGTATGGCTTGGACAATGGAAACCCATTCCATGAAGCTCTCTACGCACTGTTCTTGAACTAATCTGAAGGCCACATGAAGTTTGGAGGTCTGTAGTAATTGACTACAGAAAGTTTAAAAAGCTTGGTTTTAAACACCTATGGCCATGGAAGTGATTGGAACACCTGAATCTAACTATTTAGATGGGTGAGTGAATACTCACAATGAATAATTAAGTCACATTGCATTTTATTGCAACTCAAAGTTTCTGTTTCTGAGGATGCCAGTCTAACCTCCTGTGTCTTTTTATTATCATTGCCAAAGAGAGCAAATAACAGCCTTCAGTCCTCCCTCATTCAGAATGGAGACATGTTATTCCCATGACTTTGGGACTGAACCCGCCTCATAATGATCAGTTCTGTTTGAATGTGGCACTCTCTTCTCTCTTATAGCTCAATTCTCAGGAGGACCATTAAGCTGCAGCGCTGACAGTGATTGTCAGCAACAGTTAATGTGATAGATGGATGCAGCCAGAGAGGAAAGCAAGAAGAGGCTATAGGTTGGAAAAACAACGATAGCTACAATGCGTTTTACTCCCAGATCAGCTGATATGAATGGAAATGTAAAGATTAATTAGTCCACATGTGCCATGAAAGACTGATTCACCATCTTTTCAGCGGTCTTATTAAACATCAGTATTGTGATCTCCTGCAGTGTGCCATCAACTCTGCTGGAGCAAACTGACAATAAAACATTTACTGATCATTTATTCAGCCAAAGGAGCGCAGGGCCTTTCTCAGCAGAGGTCCGAATTTTTGTTTCATTAGTCATTTGTTGTTTTGTATTAATTCCCACTCAGATCGCATCTCCTGTTGTGGAAAAAACAGCTAATTGTTCCACACGACCACAGACTGAAACAGCCTATTGAACACAAACGTAATTTAATATGAAAGCAGCTCAAATGCTGGACTGATTTTTGTGGATGTTACCCTGACAACACAGTGACAACAGAGGTTGTCACTGTGTTGTCAGGGTAACGTAGTGACCAAAGGTGTATCCATGTGTGCGTGGATGCACACAATTATTCTTATGTTCCTCAGCTTTCCAGTGAGCTAAATGCTAAATGTTAGCAGCCTGATGTTTTGGTATCTCAGAGTAGTTTCACAGCAATTTTTGCTGTCACGTCAGACAGAGACCTTCAACACACACACACACACGCTTGGGAGGTGTGCAGTCAAGTGTAAAGGGGTTGGGATGAGAGTTATCACCTCTGAGTCTGAGGGTATGGTTCTCTGCCTTGGGTTGCTCTTTGTGGGTTAGTGGATGAATGCCAAATCAGCATGCAAACCTGCTTTCTCACGATAAAGGTAAAGGATAAATCAGTCCTGAAGCTACCTTGTGTTCATGTATTTAAATTTAAAAAATTAATATAAGCAGGCATATTGCCTGTATTCTACAAGACCCCATCAACTGATGTAGACTGTTTTATCTAAAAGTTATATTGCTTTGATTGTTATGAAAGCTGCTAATATGTTTTCTTGTTGTTTCTATGAAAATAAAAATAAAGTGTCAATATCTGAAACTAAATACAGGACACTTCCTGTTGGCAAAACTGCAACAAATGATCATAAATAATTTAAATTGGAGCCAAACCTCACTAGATAAATAACAGAAATGAACTGAAACAATCTGTCGTGGATGTCATTCCTGTTCTCTGTTTTTGGTTTTTTTCTTGCCTGCCTTTTGTTATTCTTACTTCCTGGTTCCTTGTATTATTATCCTCCATGCCCTGACCTATCTTGCTTGTGTCTCTTCCTTACCTCCGTCATGTGTTCATTGTGTAGTCTTGTTTTCCTGTTTTATTTTGAAGTCCTGTCCACCTTGTGTCTCCTCTGTCAGTTTGCTTCCTCCTGTTTCCCACCTCTCTGATTACCTGCTCCTCCCTGATTGTTTCTACCTGTGTCTTGTCTTCCTCCTCTTCTTAAGTCGTGTGCTCCCCTTTGTCCTCATCTGATCATTGTTCATCATACCTGCGTGTTGTGGTTTGCCTGTCTTGGTGTCCTCCTTGTCTTTTTGTCCTCCTGTTCCTCTCCTTGGAGTTATTTTAGTTTGGTTAGTATTTATTCTTTTGTTTAATTTTGTACCTTGGTTGAACTCTTTGGAATACAGTCTTAGATTTTGTTTCTAGCCTTTTTATGTTGTTGAGCCTTGGACCTTGTGTTGTGTTTTGACTTTGGCTTTTAGAATAAAAGCGCACCTTTTGTTGGACTTAGTACGTTTTCTGCATTTGGATCCTTCTTTGACCACACATAACACAATCAATACTTACATGGATATAGGTGCCCCCTGTGGGTCATGTTAAGTTCTTACAAAAAAAAGATTGAGAAGCTTGTTGAAGATGCCTAGTTACATGTGTTTAATGTGTTATTTGTGGCATTTTCTAAACCTATGATAGAATTCTTTTTAGTCAGACCTGTGTCTTGTGTTTTACCTTGACATGTTTCGACTACTTCCTGCAGTCTTCCTCAGAAGTCACATGATGTTACGTGACGTGTTCCACACCTGGAACACTGTCCTGAGGAGACCAGACTGCTGTCCCACACCTGGGACACAGCGATGAGGAAGCCGGACTACAGGTGGCGCTGTTCCCCCACTACCTGGAGTAGTGGGAGAATGGCGCCACAACCTGCATAAGATCAGCTGGCAGACACGTCACGTAACATCATGTGACTTCTGAGGAAGACTGCAGGAAGTAGTCGAAACATGTCAAGGTAAAACACAAGACACAGGTCTGACTAAAAAGAATTCTATCATAGTTCATAAATAGGTGAAGACCAAATGAACCTTATCGAAATATTTTCTAAACCTAACCAAGTATTTGGACTGGGCATAGTCCACCTCAACTACCAGTTAATCCAAATACAGGCAAAGGGTGCAAAAGGTGGCGATCAGAAGTAAGACGTGAGTCTGCACCTGTCTGTGTCAGGAGTCAGGCCTTCATGGCTTTTTGTCCTCATGCCATGGTAAAACCTTGTTTGTTCTGAACTACCTTTGAAACTCACGCTAAGAAGAACCTTTTTGTATTTTTGAACTGGCTTCTAGTTAGGAGTTAGCCTTGGTTTGTTCTTGTGTGGAATAAAAGACTTTCACTGCAAACCGCTCCTGTCGTGCACTTGTGTCCTCTCCTCGCCGCTGAGCCCTGACAGTCTGTCGCTCCAAGTAACCACACCCATAATTATGCAAAACGTTTGAGTATCACAAAGAGGGTTGATTCACTTTCAGAGGCAGCCCCAGAGGTCACAGGTGGAAGTGCAGTTTTTGACACTTTAACAGGGACCTCATTTCTTAGCCCCTGAGGCTGCTGCTTGGTTATCATACAACCTGAATGGCAATAGTGTTTAAGTATAGTATTTATTAATCATTGTGTCACATCTATGGAGAGCAGCTGGATTAAGAAATAAGATGGCACTGAGAACAGACTGAGAGAAAGGTCCTTACACCTACTGCATACACCAGCCAAATAAAAGAACAGGAAATTGAATCACACAGTTGTTCATCATGACTCAGGTCCAACTCCCTGAGATCAGATGCTTGGATTATGCCAAACCCTGCCACCTTATAGTGGCAGGACTTATTAGTGGTCACACTGCTAGTTAGAGACAGCCATTATGAAAGTGTGATCTGTCTATAGGATTAAGCATTGTGAGTTCACTGCAAATAAATGTCTTCCTGCTGCCCAAAATACAGTTTGCTGCTTTTTTTAACCTTCATCTTACCAAGGTTACTTTGGAAATGAAAAGCTGTTTTTAAGAGGCCAAAAATGCAGACACACATAAGGTAAAACAGACAACAAACCATTTAATTTACTGCTTATTTTTTTTAAATTGAAATAATACTCATACTCATACTCACTCAAAAAAGAATCACATAATCATAACATAGGTTTCACTCAGTCTCTGTTTATTTGGAAGGCAAAAGGATGGTGAAACAAGACAAGGACAGCGTGACCTGCACCATTACCATGGTGATGGGAGATGATTATTCACTATTAGCTTGCATTAAGTTTAAGACTTTATCAAAGGAATTATACAGTGTAATTTTCCATCACAGCATGTAAAATTTGCTGGTGATGTGGTGACACTGTGGTTGTTACTGTACAGGTTTGGTGGAAGAAAGCCAGTCTGACTAATCAAGACTGGTATAAAGGGGCATAAGGTTTGTACTGTGCAGGTACAGAAATGTGGACTTAACACTGATTCCAAGGCAGCTTTAAATACACTGCTCAAAAAATTAGGGGAACACTGAAACACTGGAACACCAGACAACCCCTATAAAGCAGAGGTTCTGCAGGTGCTGACCACAGACCATTTCTCTGCTCTCATCCCATCCATGAGGTGGTGTCTACAACCCACACAAGTTGCTCAGGTAGTGCAGCTCATCCAGGATGGCACATCAATGTGAACCTTGGCAAGTTTGCTGTGTCAGCACAGTGTCCAGAGCATGGAGGAGATACCAGGAGATAGGCCAGTACACCAAGATACGTGGAAGGCGCCATAGGAGGGCAGCAACCCAGCAGCAGGACCGCTACCTCCTCCTTTGTGCAAGGTGAAACAGGAGGAGCACTGCCAGAGCCCTGCAACATGACCTCCAGCAGGCCACTAATATGCATGTTTCTGCTCAAACTGTCAGAAATAGACTCCATGAGGGTGGTATGACTTGGGGCTTGTGCTTACAGCCCAACACTTGGCTCCCTGTGCTCTTCATGGATGAGAGCAGGTTCACACTGACCACATGTGACAGACATGACAGAGTCTGGAGTAGCTGTGGAGAATGTTCTGCTGCCTCCAACATCCTCTAGCATGACCGGTTTGGTGGTGGGTCAGTAATGGTGTGGGGAGGCATTTCTCCTCCATGTGCTAGCCAGAGGTACCCTGACTTCCATTAGGTACCAGGATGAGATCCTCGGACCCATTGTGAGACCACATGCTGGTGCAGTGGGCCCTCGGTTCCTTCTGGTGCATGTCAATGCTAGGCCTCATGTGGCTGAAGTGTGTCAGCAGTTCCTGCATGATGATCTGGGACATCATGTCTCGTTCAATCCACCAACACCACATTGCACCACAGACCGTCCAGGAGCTGACTGATGCTTTAATCCAGGACTGGGAGGACAACATCTGCCACCTCATCAGGAACATACCCTGGTGATGTAGGGAGGCATACAGGCATGTGGAGGCCACACACACTACTGAGCCTCATTTTGACTTGTCTTATGGAATTTCCACTCAAGTTGGATCAGCCTGTAATGTGATTTTCCACTTTTTTTTGAGTATAGTTCCAAATCCGCACAGGGAGAACATGCAAACTCCACACAGAAAGGCCCCAGTCAGAATCGGATACATTCTTGCTGCTAACCACTGCACCACTGTGCCACCCCCAGGAGAGACCAACTAATTTAAAATAATATAAATAAATTAACACCGTCTAATATTTAATTGGACTGGCTTTTCTCCAAGATCTTGCATTGGTGATGATTGAGTTCCAGACCATCGTAACGTCTTCTCCAGCACGCCCCAAAGACTCTCAGTGGGGTTCAGGTCTGTACTCTTTGATGGCAGATCCATGTGTAAAGTGATGTCTCATGCTCTTTGAATCACGCGTTTACAAAGATGAATCCTGTTATTCTCATGTGGCCATCCTAGGGAGCATAAAATCCATTGATGGTTGTTCTCTATATTCTGGGTACAGCAGTTTAATGGGGTCATCTGACTACCAAAATATACTGAATGACCATCAATAGATTATGACATGGCCATATTCCACGATGACACTACCGGGATTCACTGAACTGACATTGTGAGCAAGTGATTCAGGGAACATGAGACATAATTTTCACACATGGAACCCCACTCAGAATATGTGGAATGGGCTGGAGAAAACTCTCCACAGTGGTCCAAATCTCATTGCCGATACATATCATTAGAAAAATGATATGTAGAAAAATTGATAAGAAAAAATGATATGAGTTAAATGTTACAACTTTAATTGAATATCAGCATGTGTGATGCTAGGCATGATGGGAGCATCACTTCATCCACCATCTCTTCTTACCCTGATGCATCCATCACTCTGAAACATGGTCACTCTGGACTCATTATAGGCCACATGAAATTTTTACATTAGTCCGTTGTATAAATACAAATCTAAAGTGAGGAAACTGATCTGAAACAGATTTTTTCTATCTGAACAGTTTTTAAAAAAAGCATTTTACACCCATTTGTTTTTTTGTTTTTTTCTGCTGCCTTATTTTTATTTTGAGAGGATTTGTTATAAGGCTAAAACACAATATCAAACGGATCCCTTAGTTTCATTTTCATCTTGTTTACTGTCAACATCAATTTTCACTCCGACTTGGTGCTGTGGAAAATTAAAGCTCAAGAAAACTGTCTTTATCCTCTTTGCAGGAAACATCCTCGTCAGAGTGACTGCTGGTTTTGGTCTCCTTTAGATAGCAGTACTGTGTAAATGCCTTTACTGACATTGTTACATGCCACATTATTATAAACAGTGTTAAAGTAATCCACAGTATCAGACATGTATTCTGTATGTGAAGTGATTTTAAAGGAAACCCTGCTTATTTGCCAGCCAACACTACTGTGCGGCTTCTCCGCTGGTTGCCTAGCAATCTCAATGATAACAAGATTCCAGGAAGTCGCTTGACCTGGCTGTTGTGCACCCACATATAAAAAAGACAAAAACCACAAAGGTTCCAATGAATGATAACATCTTAAGGATATTCCTCCATCTTTGTTGAGTAAAAGAGATTTACTGCAGCACCAAAATTCATATTTTATACAGTACAAAGGCACTGATATGGAACACTGCACAATGATTCTTCATATACTATAAGATATAATAAAAACTTCCTAAAGCAGACCACTAATAAGAGTAGATTTCTGAGAGTGGAGTTGATTGATGCTCTCCCACACAAATTAAATGAAGGAACTGCTCACAGCTAAAACTGTGGGTGGTGGTGAAACACCTTGGAAACACCTTGGAAAAGTAAGCAGGGCCAAAGTTTTGGATGTTTCTAAGTTTAATTTCGAAGTTGAGTCACATCCACCATCACACATCCTTTCTTGTCAGCAGAAAATTATTAAAAGGTTGATATGAGAGTACTATATTATTTATGCATTTGGTTAAATCTTACAGGTGATAAATGAGGGCTGATGCCCTACTGGCTACACACTATAGGGGATTTTATGCCTGATTTTGGTCCAATTTAAGGCCTGTCGCAACCAGTTATTTGTCCAAATAATATTAATAAATGTGTGTCATAGATTATTTTACTGCTCCTTATCAAGTTAGAGCCTCCCCAGTCTCCTGGTCAGGCTGCAGCTAATAGACAATAAGAGCAAACAAACCAGGAAACATCACAAACCAGGTGTTACATGCAAGGCAGGAAACTGCTGGGGACCCCTGGGCATTTAGGGGTCCCCTAAGGGGCCTTCACACTAAAGCAGTGGCAAAGTAGCAATGACAGCAGCAGAGCTCCTAAAGGTGGCCCTCAGTGCAGTGTTTTTTTTGTTTTGTTTTTTTTTTGGTGTAACATTGTAGTTATGGACACTGGTTGGAGGGGAATCAATCAATCAAACTCACACACCTGGCAACATCCGAAACACCACAAAACTCAGGCCCTATAAAATATAGTGAAAAAAGACCAATAAAAGAAGATACTTTATCTCCCTTTCTTTGTGTTTTGCTGCAATTTAAAACTTGAACAGCTGGCTGACCACATTAATCGTCCTCCGTGCTTATTTTTCTTATTTTTTTTAAGTCACATCTGATCATGCAACTTACATGTGAAATCGTCATGGTGTGCTGTGTGGTCTTATCTAGTGTGTGCATCCAGAGGATTATAAGGCTAAAAAACAGTGGTCTTCCATGTTTTTAAAACAGATTTGAAAATCCTCTGGTGTGCCAGCCGAACTCACACAGCAACAAACCCAATATATTTCTTTTTCTGCTGGACTTTTGCTCTTCTTTCCTCTTCGATTCCCCACAACCGAACAAGATGTTCATTCATTTACAAGCGAGCTGGGGAAAAAAAAAAAAAACGGATGATGGAGAAATTCTGAAACAAAATCAGAACAATAAAACGGGGAAGAAAGGGGTATACGCTCATCCTGTCACAACGGAGAAGTTTTTCCACAAAATGCCTCCTGTTGAGGCCCTCCAGCACCTGAAAGGAAATGAAAAGAAGACAAGCAGCAGGGGAAAAAAAAGGAAGATTATTTTCATAAAATAAAGCCCACACAGCCACCATATGGCGCAGTAGTGGGAATAGGTTGCAGAAGGACGAGAGGGACAGATATAGAGAGTTAATGGGACTCAGCTGCTGCTTGTTGTCTCGTCTGACCAACTCGGCCTCTGCACACACACACACACACACACACATCCGCCTTTTAGTTCATACCTTGTGTATGTCTTTGAATATTCAGGCAGAAATCTTCTTCTTTGTTGTTTATCACTTATAGTTGACTTCAAAGCAGGTTCCTGTGGCTATAAGGCAAAACATCCCAGAGCAAGCACTGCTGTACATATACTGTACATCTTCTCCCCCAGTTGGTTGTTTCCCCAAGAGATTGATTGATTTTCACTTTGCACTTCTGCTGAGAGAAATGCATGTTTTTTTAATTCTTCTATATGTTTGTTTCCATTGCCTATTGTGTGCCAACACTATTGATCACCCACACTATCCTAAAATTGAACAGTACTTCAAGTTAACACAAGATCTTTGCAAATGATATGAATATTTAAAATCACAGCTTGATGAAGCCAAACACAGTACCTATAATTCAGTCCTCTTGCATAACAATGAGGACATGTTTTTGCTCTGCATTCATCAACCTCCCGCTGCTCTCCACTCTGAGAGAATGTTAGATGCATTGCCAGAAGTGCCGTGTTCCTCTCCCGCTGGTAGAATGACAACTCCCCCAATAGGTGAGGTTTTGCACCTTCTAGGAATAAGACATAAGTCAACCATAACAACCACTGTGGGAGCTTGTCCGATCATCTTTTTTTTTTTTTTGCTTTATTCACCTCCAGAAAAACAAAAGCCAACACAACACCTCTGGCTGTACAACCAGCCCTGGGTAGGCTACACAGTGCTGACACAAACCAGAGGGGCGCCCACTGTACAACGGTGTCAAGTCCTGCCTTCAGCATCTTCGGAAAGATTAATGAGCGAGCCCACTCCAAAACACTCCACTGCTTCATCTCTCACTTTCTAAGTAATCCAGTGGGGTTTCAGTCATTACCTGGGATGCTAAGTGGGTGAATTTGACTTCAAAGTCTCAGATTTGATAAACACTCTTAATTTATATAATTACAGGCTTGCCATCTTACATAAGCTGCAACACGAGTGTAATTTTTGCCCTGAACATTTTCTCAGCATTAAATTACAAAGCTGGGAGAAAAAAAATGTGAGTAATAAAAGATGCGTTTTTGGAAGGATTTAGACATCATACTATATAATTCCCATTTTGCATCATCTGTCTTGGGAACACTGGGGGGAAATAAGCCAAAACATATACAAAATGGACAAAGAATCCTTGCAGCTGTAAAATGTATTGCCCAGTGGTATGTTCACAAAATAATGTCACATCAGACGTACAACATGGCAGCCTATAGGGGGGTTCCAGTATTCATAACATCCACAAATGTGACTGCAGACCTTTGAATGCATGACGTGCCTCCACTGTGAAAATAAGGCAGCAATACTCTTAAATGTCACATCAATGTTTTCTCATCCAACGCTAGCAACCACAAAGAAAAAGAAACCTTACACATGTAAGCTGCACCAGGTCTAGCATCTCATTTCAAAATTTGGTTTTATGAATAAGGAAGAGAAATGTCATGTGTGTTGTTTAGAATGACAATGAGCATTTATATGTTACAAAGAGACTATTGTATATTGTATTCTCATAGAGAATGAAATGTATCATCGAACAGTGTGGTACCTGCACAAACTGTACTTGTACCGCTCGGGATAAAAACATAGTGCAGTGAAAGAAAGCAACCATTAGCCAACTATGACAACCACTCATCCAAATGACACTTCCTCAACAATACACCCACCTAGTGTGAAATAGATCGGATGAACGGCTTGTCGAGAAAGAACAGCCTCTCACGCATCCGGAGATGCTTCATTAGCGAGAAGCAGAAACTTAAATGAATCTAAAATGTTTTGTAATAAAGCACAATAAGTTCTTTGTATTAAGCGCAGCAGTAAGACTGGTAGTCCAGGGAATGAAAGCAGGATTTATAGTCTAATCCAGCCATGTGAGTCTTATTTGAATTGCTGGACCTTCAGTCAATAATGACTTCAGATCATTTCAGTGGCTCCATCATGACTGTCCCTAAATCCATGTGCTCTTTGATGACAGTGATTAAACGTTTAGACTCTAACATGATGCCTATGACTCAGTACAGTGATTATGTTAGCTCAGTACAGTTCTGAGTGTGTAACATAGAGATGCATGATCAGGGTCTGAAGGCATGGTGGAAGCCTGTGGACTAGATGCAATGAGATGTCACTCCTTTATAGTCAGCGAATCATAATATAGGACACAGCAGAACACTGAATGTACAGAGTGGTATCTGGCACCAAATCTTTTAAGTCCTGTAAAGTGTGAGCAGGGACCTGCATGGATTGGACTTGTATTTCCATCACATCCCACAGATGCTTCATTGGATTGAGATCTGGGGAATTTGGAGGACAGGTCAACATCTTGAACTCATCGCTCCTCAAACCATTCCTAAGTCATTGTTACTTTGTGGCAGGGAGCATTATTCTACAGAAAGAAACCCCTTCTATCAGGGAGTACTGTTCCCATGAAAGTGTGGACATGGTCTGCAGGCCACCTTAGTCCATTAATCCATGGTCAGATGTCCAGTGTAGAACCTTGAGCTGTGTCAGCATGAACCTGCTGACTGATCTGCAGCAGGACAACAAAATGTGATGCCCTGTGTAGGAATTTTTTTAGCAGATTGAGCTACAGCAGCTCCTTCACTGGAATGGACTACAACTGTCCTTGGACCACTTTTGATAAGGTAGACTGGAATCCCCCTAAAAGGAGGTGCATTGTTGACCACATTTCGGTCATTGTGAAGTCACTCACATCCTTCTGCTGTCCATTTTTTCTACTACAACTTGCTGTAGGAGCCATGGTAACCATATAAATCATTGTGATTCACTTTATCTGTCAGTGCTCAGAAAGTCAGAAAGTCACAGGTAACACCTTAAGTGTGATTTCCAATAAAATACAGTAGAAGTCCATGGAATGGACACCATGACCTTTTGTTGTTCCTTTTCAGGCAGGAAAATAAGATTGTATTGTTGCAATCATGCCCTTTCTCCAAAACCTAGCCAAAAAATGTATTTCTAAACCTAAGCCAAAGAGTGCAAGTGCACTAAAAGTAAAAATGAAACCAATCCCTGACTTTATGCATAAGCTCTTGAGCAAACGGAGTACTACCAGCGTAAAAAGTAAAAACTGCCTTTTCAGCTGCCACTTCTATTTTAGGATCCAGAGCCAAGATGCTGAGGAACTAACAGAAATGTAATGTAAGATAGAAAAAAAAAACCTTGAGTAGTATCATCTACAAAACAATTCTTGTAAACAAATCACCAGTACAGCCACAATAAAAATGCTAACATAAATCTATTAGCTTTCAGTTTCCATCTGCTCTGCCTAGTAAAATGTCAGGAGATGTGGAGATGCAAAATGGTGCCACCACGCTCTGTTTGTCGTCTGCGTTTTGTTTTTTGCGTCTTTAACCCAAGCACCACAATCAACCTTCACCCTGTTTGCAATAATGTTGCTGACATTTTTCTGCAGGACCGCTGCAAAGGCAAAACAGATCAGGAGGAGATAGCTTTATTATTCACTGACATGTGTCCCTGCCAGACAGGCAGAAACAAAAACAAAATGCCTGCAAGTTTGTTTTCTTTTTGTTCTGGTGTGAGAAACTGCACTGAAGCACTGTGGCAGACATGAATATTTTACTGGCATCCTTCATTTTAAATTCCCACATTTCCTTGAAAATGGTTTACCAGAAAATTTCCATTATGTTAAATCACTTACCGAAACACTGGCACTGTCAACTGGAAGTAGTACCAGTACAAAAACAACAGTTACATTCAGAATCTGAATCTGTAGATGGTATGAAATTATCATCATAATAGTGTGCCAGTGAATGCCTGCTTGGCTCAGTCTGCTAACATTCAGGAGCAGGCTCGGGGAATGATGAATGTTGTCAGACGAGCGATTCATTTTGGCAGCCCAGGTCAGCCAAGGGAATGAATGGCACGATGGTGAGGAATGATATTACCATTTCTTTAATTTCCTGTCAATTTGAAATTTCCACTGTAGTAATATTTGAGACAATGTTTGTTGTTGAGTGAGACAAAAGCAAAAAAAATTCCAAAGGGACATATTCTGTCTTTTTACCAAAGGTCTTTTATTGCATCTTATGAACATAATTTGTTAGTTTGCATATGAATGGAGTGACATTTTCTACATCCCTCTGATGACCAGCAGACATACAGTTTTTTTTTATTATTATTATAAAAGCCTGCAAGTGCTGGAAGAAATCAATTCAAGAGCTTTAGTAATTTTTACGTCTTCTGGAGGCCTTTGACACCAGAACAAATACCGTCCGAGCACACAGGAGGAGGCAGTTGTACCTATTAAGAAGTTCTTCATGGACACAATTGAAATCATAACAACTTGTAGGAAAGAAAAAATCATTTTCTCCAAGGCTGTAATGCATTGAAATGTGCAGGTAAGATAAGTGGCAGTTCATGATACTCAAGTGTTAGAATTAAAGGAGCAAATAGGTTGTAATAATGTTTGTGGATGGGTCATTGCTGTTTCTGTTATATATCCCTGATATACTGAAGCCTTCATCATAATGCGCTGATCTATAACTACACATATTTCTGCTGGTCATTTAAAGGGCGAGTAAAAGCAGAGGAAAGAACAATCCTGTCTGAAACTAGGAACCAAAGTGGAAGCTGAGGTGATCTAGTACTCCACCAGCAAGATAAAACTACAAACCAAAGATCATGTACAAAACCACCATGATTATTATTACACAAAAATTAGGGATGTCCCGATCCAATACTTTTAGGGTTTTCTACAAAGGTCACTCATTGTGCTCATTTGTGCTATCCGAGCTGTGATGTCCTGCACCTTAGCACTGCCACAGGGCATATACATGTTACTAAAATGAATTGTACCGGTTAATGCTTGTGTATGTATTTGCCAAACCAAATACGCAAAACCTAGAGAGTGTGTGTGTGTCGAGAGCCCTTGCCTCTGACTGCCCCTTTCCATGGGTACAATACTTCGACAAACTGCACAAAGCGCATTGGCGCAGACTATAAATACTTCCATTCACACTGGTAAATTTCACAAAGGAAACAGCTCATCTTAGTCTCAAACCCAGGACCTCTTGCTCCCAAAGCAACAATCATACCCTACACCACAAGCCACAGAGAGTCATCCTGCACAGCATTATGCTGGATTAGTCCACGGAAACCCTAAAATTATAAGTATATCAGACAGAAAACCATTACATTAATAAAGACCCAAGAGTCAAACCATACAATAAAATAATAAATAGGCTAGAAATAAATAGTTATGAATGTTAACTTAATGCAAGTGCTGAATGTTTACGTCACCCATCTGCACTAACCTGTAGTGGATCTGACAAATATGTCTTTTTATAGTGACACAGATGCAACATACAAGCAAATCAGATGTAAGACATAAAATAAGAAAATCAAACATCATTAAACATGGAGCTTTATAGTGATGTGATCATTTTCCTGACAGCAGTTGTTTTAAAACAGTATAGCAACAGTGCTGCTTTAAATGAGCTTATTTATCTTGGTAATTAAAATATAAGCATTCAGCAATGAATAGCAGAGCCATACAAATGACAGGTGTCCAAGAGGGAGAATAGAGGTAATTATAGTTTCTTAGTGATGCTTAGAAAGTCAATTTAGAATCCGTTGCCATCCTCCCTTAATTCATAAACACTTACATCTGAACCTGCAGCTGGCCAGAGAAGAATGAATTAACCTGTGAATGAATCATCATTCATCCTGAGAGTCTGGCTCCAACAGAATCTACATAAATCCCACAGTAATTTTAGAATAATTTCAATCCAAATAGCAAAGGGCCAAATAATCAACAAGTAATGAGAAGTAAAATTGGTCATCTGTTCACATCTTTCACTATCAGCTTCATCAACAGGCACGGCTGTTCTCTTTCATTGCAAACAATCATCTTTAGAGGTCAGTCCCTCTTTCTATGCAGATCATTTTTACCAAGAGGCATGACTGTTTCACTTCGTACTGTATTGCTCATCACTCGAGAGACAGAGAGGCCAAATAGCAGCCTTATTAATTTATTCATGTGAGCCGTGTCCGCCTTGCTGCGTAAACGCAAATGTGTGCCTTCATTAGGCTTTTCATTTTCTTTTTGTGGAGTGATCAGTGATCAAAAATCAATTTGGGAATAATCTTGATTTCAATAACAATGATAATTTGTCTGTAATTTGTTTTGATAAGGAATTGAAGATTCCAGTTGCGCTCTATGAAACATTCATTCAGGTGGGTAAAAGCAAATTAAATAACTGTGCATAAAAAAATTGCTGCTACACTTTTACTGTGGCGAAACTCACAGGATTTTTCTGACACATTTGTGATTTTTGTATTGATTTTAAACAGCCAATGTTTATTACCAATTTTAGAACACAAGTCACATTTACTGCTCACTAACAGCTTTGATCTTTGGTGCCTGCAGCTGCATCATCTGCCTTAATCTAAAATTAAATAAATATAATGCAAATATTTTTAACCATTTACCAACAAACCACTATTTAGAGACTGCAGGGAATATGTAATTTTATTTTATTTTTTTTAATTGCATTCACACCCCCCCCTCTGCCAGTAGGTGCCGCTATAGCCTCCTCAGGACCCCTGCTCGTGGTTTAAACATGTAGCATAAGCTCATTAATTGCATTTACCGTAAAACATGGAGCCACCTTCTTAATGTTCATCATAAATTGTTCCAGCCTTTTACGATAAGAATCATCCAGAATAACTTATTTTGTATCATGCTTTTAGTCTCTGATCAGAATTAAACTTTTTCTCATGCATCCACTTGGGAGGCTGGTCCAGGTGTCTGATGTGGAGTAGGGAAGTATTTTCTCTCCTGTGCCTTGGTCATCTTTATATTCTTTTAGAGAGAAATTGCTTGAATGCAGGTAGTGACTGACCTCTTCACACAGCCACTCTTCAATTTCAGCTTCTATTTTGGTTTACCAGAGCATGCACGGCTGACTGGTCAACATGCAGACTACAAATTGGTAGTTATATGGGAGTTCGAGTGGAACCTTGCGGACACTTTCTGTCAAATCGAATCTAGCATCTACTTCTAGATGTGGAGACACCGTAAGTGTAAAGGTGTCAACCATGAAGGGCGACGTTCTGTATCCAGCTGGAGACCCTCTCTGTCACTGTAATAATCGTCTATCATGCCCCCTAAAGGGATCTGTACATGGATAAACTGATGTAATATGAGAGGAAAGGGGCTGCTGCTGAGATTTTTGTGCGACAGACGTGGTCACAGTGCAAGTCAAAGAATAAATAAACTATATTTCCAATCACTGAATCAAAATGAAAATCTGTCTACTGTGCTGAAACACTTTCCCTTGAAATGGACATCTTTCTGCTGTCAGAGATCAGAGCCCAACAACACTTGCGTGTGTGCCAAACTTCAGTATCATCCTACTTCCCATTAGTCATCCTGTATGTGACTTTTCTGCGTTTTTTTTCCCCTTCGTGAGCTCTCATTGAAAAAATGATTACATATATTTCTATGTGGCTGCCAGTGCAGATGATGATTAGCAAAGCTGGTAAATGACTTTCTGTAACAAAGCAAATGCCACACCGTGACTGTGTAGAACAAACACTCGGGGCAAACGATAAGTTGAGGGAAAACACAGCACTGGGCTCTCGAGGGTTATCAGTCTTGCTTAAGTTTACATATTACGGCTCTTGTGTTGAGTTTGCAGGGATAGAAATCAGCATCATAGTTTTTATTGAGGCTGCATATGAGCCTGCAGCAGTGCAGACTAGTGATGCCTCAACAGTGCCACCTTCTGGTGAAAGCTATGGAGTGAGCCCATTCAAGGAACAGTAATTCTGAAACACATTAGAAATATAAAAGGCCTCACTTCACTGGCTCTCTGTACATTCTAGCAAGGAAATATCTTTCAGCTGAATCCTTCCTGCTGGCATCAGGCTTTACAGTCCGCACGCTGCCAAACACGCTCGAGAGTCTCTCCTGGAGTTTATGAGCAAGCTTCCCATCCCAGTATTTACACAGCAGAGAACCCTGAGGCTGCAAAACCTTCTCAGCCAAGTCTATCAAAGACAAACACATTGCGATGAGTTTCTCGTGGTCCATCTCCCTGAAACCACTGGCATTGGGAGCCATGTCGCTCAGGATGACGTGAGCCTGGCCGTCGGGGAGCAGCTCCAGCAGCTTGCCGTGCGTGGCGAGGTCGGTGACATCGTGATTGGACAGGAAGTGGGCGCCGTCCAGAGGCGGTATGTGCAGCAGATCAACGCCAATAACCGTACCACGTGGTAAATCTGGACCTTGGATAACAGGCATCATGATTTAATTACTAAAGTACGTTATTATTCCAAACTGGGAAATTTCACTGTTGCGGCAGTAATGTACAGGCACTCCACATACTAACATAGATCTAGATAGTGATGTTAAAAGATTACACAGTTTTAAAGGATTACAATTTAGTGTAACTAGAACAAAAAGCCAAATTTTGGTCTGACACCTTGTGTGTATTAAGTTCATCTGCACATGTATTTCCATATTTATTTATATGGCTCCATAGGTGTTGAGTCCTGGTTTTAAAGCATTAAATATGTGTGAAAGTCATACTTTAAAACACTTGTAAGCTTTGTAATCCATCACAATAAATATCACATTTGCTTTGTTTTTCATCTAGGTTTGTTGTATGGTAATGCTGTGCAGACTTTTCCTATTATCTTACACCTACAACAAGATCACAAAGCAATAATAATCGGCAAGAAAAAAACAAAGACATGATGTATATTTAGATAAATTGCCAAAGCTATTAGCATCTCCAGCAGGAGATTATAAAGAGTGAATCTGGCCACACCTAGTTTACAATTAGTCATCATAGCTATGCTGCTATAGACCTAAATGCTGGGGGACATCACTAAGGATGTTCATTGACAAAGAATTAACCAGACTAAGAGCACAAGATTGCAAAAACAGTCACCACAAAAATAGATAGAAACGTCTATACAGCCTTTTGCTTCTAAACGTTGCTTCTTCCTCTCACCTGTCCCTGCTGAGTTGACCCTCTGCACTGCCACCTGGCTCCAGGCTCCAGGTGCGGCTCCGCAGTCCACCACACTGTATCCGGGCTGTAACAGCTTGAACTTGTCGTCTATCTCCAGCAGCTTGAAGGCGCTTCTGCAGCGAAAGTTTTGTGCGTGAGAAGCTTTAACATACGGGTCTTTGAGCTGCCGCAGCAGCCAGCGCTGCTCCGCTGCAGTTTTACCTTTTAGTTTCTTCAATAAACACACGGAGGAGTGAAAATACCTCCTCTGAAAGAAGAAGGTCCACATTGTTTTTTTTCCTGTGCAGGATCATGTGTGCCGGACCATCTTCTGCGCTTGCGAGGAAATACGACTTACCATTGGTCAAGCGAACACCGTCCGTGTAGTACTTAAATGCTTCCCCTCACCACAAAACATGGACTTTATAGTTCCTACCCGCTGAAATCAAAACATTCCTGACACTCATCATATCATATCCCTCATTTTCTTTATTAAAACACCTGTGGGGCATTCAAATTATATAAAGGTAAATATGCTTTCATATTGTTTACATTTTTTGCCTTACAATATCGAATTTCTCTTTTGATAAATGGAGGATCATCACATCACATGTAGTGATCAGACTAATTCCCTGCATTTGTTTGTATCTTGCGTAATTTGGTGACCAAACATTTACATTCTGCTGTATATATAATGTATGAATTTATAATTATAGCATATAATGTATAGTAATCTCTATAACAATAATAATAATAGAACGTACAAACTTTTGCAGAGTTTTGTGTTTCTAGTCGAACAATTTAATTGTAACACGCGCAAATCTTGCCTTCAAACGATGAAACTCGTGAACAGAGTGGGACCTCTCCATCACTATTACATATCAGCGCATCATGTGACGACATCTGTGGCTCTCCACGCGGGAGTCATTCAGCGTGGAGTGGAGTATTTTTGCTACAACAGTTACTTTTTATCTTCGTCTTTTCTCGGCGTTTAACTTCGCTTTTCACCGAAACTTGTTTTTAAATAAGCAGGTAATAATGTTAACACAAGGGTGACAGTGTAAACAGTTGCAGCTAATGTTGCTAAAGCTACACACCACTTACATTGTGTTATGTCGTCAGTTTCCTCCCACCACTCAGCTGACATGCTGAACTCCAAGCTGCTGACGCTGGTGCTGGTGGTGCAGCCGGGCAGAGTGCTGCTGGGCATGAAGAAGAGGGGCTTCGGGGCTGGGAAGTGGAATGGGTTCGGGGGCAAAGTTCAACCTGGTGAAACCATTGAAGATGCTGCAAGAAGGTAACTGGTTATGGTTAGCTTAAAACTAAATATGAATAGGGATAAAATCAATAAATAGTTCATTGATTGATCTGCTAATCAAAGGATTTCTTAGCTTTTATTCGTGTAGATTTTAGAATGGATAGAGGGAAAGACAATAAAAGTGAAGATTGAACAGTATTTACCTCTACAGTGCACATTATCACATCAAAGCCATGCATGGCATTATCATCACACCATGGGAGATGTTGTTATACTTGCATTACATGCATAAAAAACTATTTACATTTCAAGATCAATCTGTTTAAACAACAACAAAGCCTGTTTTGCATGTCAGCCTTAATGAGGGGAATGAAACAGGCTATAATGCGTAATTTGTAAATTTGAAAAAGGAAATCAGTGCACAATGTCTAATCCACAGGAAGTTTGTTCTAAAGTAAGGGAGTAAGGAAGTCCTGAAAGCAATCAGGCGCATTCCCAAATATTTCTTACTGTAAATGAAAGAAACCACCCTTGCATAACTAAATCTGCTCTCTTTATATGCAAATCTAATGCTTGACGTTGTCTTTTGAACACTAACGTTTCAGATTCTAGCGTGATGAAACAAGCCTGGGTGCAGCCTGCCAGCTTTTATCCAAAGTTTTCACTACTCAACTTTGAGATGTTTTGTTTTTAAGTGTATCCGTTTGCTTGGCATTCCCAAAATGGAAATACTTATATCATTTTTAGTTGCTTTTAGTGTTCGTATGAAGTGCACTGTGAGCTTATTTCTAAGATACACATCATCAAAAATTCATTTGATGTCTTTTAGAGAACTTCAGGAGGAAAGCGGCCTCACTGTGGATGCACTGGAGAAGGTTGGAAATCTAAAGTTTGAATTCGTTGGAGAAACGCAGCTGCTCGACGTCCATGTTTTCAGGGCAGACACTTACAATGGAGAACCAGAGGAATCAGAAGGTATGAGTGGCAAAGCATCCCTGCAACCTTTTGTGTAAAATGTTTTATGGAATTCAGATGTAACAGGGTGTCTTTGCACAGTTCAACACATCACTCAATAGAACATCCTTCCAAAAGTGTTGCAAGGCGTAATGTTTGCCATTTTGTCTGTTTCATTTGGTGTAGTCGAGCTATGATCTCTGATGCGCATGGAACAGAGGCCTACACTTCACTGAATGTTTTCTTTGGATCTTTCTGATTAGTTGTTGCCAGGCTTTTGGAGGAATTTTTAGGAAAACGTGCCATTTCTAGGAAAGTCCACTGTTGTTCCAAGTCCTCTACACACATGGGGAACAATATGATTACATAAATAGGACCCAAAGCCTCAGCACATTTTCAGACAAAGGGAATCCTATCAAAGATCATGCTTGGTTATTTAATAGTTCAGAAAAAGAATCCAATATTATATATTTGTAAGTTGTTGCTTTGAATAGTTGCTGTGACCCCCTGTGTGCAGCCATAACAGCAACTAAAGTTTTCAGGTAACTGCTGAAGAGTCGTCTGTCACAGCTTGGAGGAATTTTAGCCCATTCCTCAGTACAATGTAAACTCCTGTAGTTCCACAACAGTTGAATTTATTTCAGGACTTTGACTTGGCCATTCATTAACTTTTTTTTTAATCTCAGACATGGTAAAACAGGCCCAAGCCATGATACCAAAATCACTATGCTACACAGATAGGAAAAGATAGACAGTTTTTCCCTACTCTCCTTCCTCCTGTTTAAGCCAAGTAATTTAAGTATTTAGGTGTTTTCTGTCCACAAAACAACATTTTTGGGTTCTACTTGTAGGATTCAAATTCTACAATTCTTCTCAAGCACCACTATATGTCATATGTTTGTCCAGATGCCAGATTATGTTCAAAAATTAGGCAAAAAAAAGGAGAAAACAAAAACAATCAGGAGTGTGTTCACAGAGCTGGTACATTTTGTATGGCTGAATAAACAAAGCAGAGCAGAGGCTCTCGGCAGGAAGAACGCAGGCACTTGCATTGATCTGTGTTTCCTGAGTGTTTAGCCAAGGCTGGCTGGGTGAAGTCAGGAGGCGCATAGAAAAAACACCGACACTCCATGAGCAGCGAACCAAAGAGTCCAGAGGGCAGGAGAAGTCGAACAGTCGGGGGAGGGGTGGTGAAGAGAAGTAGAAGAAAATACACACACACACGACTAATCAAGCTTTTTATATTTTGTTTTCCAGAAATGAGGCCACAGTGGTTTGAAAGTGACAAAATCCCCTTTAATCAGATGTGGGCAGATGATATCCTGTGGTTCCCTATGATGCTGCAGAAGAAGAAATTTGCAGGATACTTCAAGTTTCAGGGTCACGATGTGATTCTGAGCCACACACTTGAAGAGGTGAAGGAGCTCTGATGTGAAATACTGGACCAAAACAAAAGAAACTTTTGACAGCTATTGCTGAAAATGAGCTCACGCTCATGTTTATTTGTGAGTAACCTGCACTTGTGAAAGAAGCCACATTCTCAAGTTCCCTATTTTATTTGTAGAATAACTGATTTAACATTTTTTCATTGGAATATTTACAATATCTACAATTTTCATATCACTGGCTGTCATAGTTACAAATCCACTCTTACACTATGTGCACATAAACAGATTTGTTTGTTGTGTTCATTCATTTTAGATGAAATCTGTTAATTTCATTAGAAAGAGTTTAAATTGTCCCTTTGACTTTTTTTGTAATCAAAAATATATAACGTGATACATTCCAATAATCAATAATATCCAGGCTGTGTTTGTGGTACAAAATAGAGCTACATTGTGTCTTTGGTAGTAAATCATTAGCTTATAGTGTTATTGTTAACATGTTTTTGGAACCAGAGCCTAAATCTGTGTAGCGTCCTACATGTTGCTGTCAGGCCTTTTTAAAATAGCTTATAAAATAATAAAATAGGATACATAGATCTTGGGAAAAAAAGCAACTGAAGCAAAGAAAACTGTCAGAAATAACATAGCTGTTCATAAAAACATAAAGTCTGCTCCTACATGCTCTTATAAACTAACATCTGTATCAAAAAATACATTGCATTGTTATGACTGGAGATTTAAAAAAGTCCTACCCTTTAATAAAATTTCAATCTGTCTCAACTATCCTAGTGTGTGAAATGTATTACAAGTTATAAATGAGTTGGAATGTATAAATAGTTCTTGTATCCCTTGTAACACCACAGAGGATTTTCCTGCAGAGTTTGACCTGCATTAAAGGTCAGATTTATTATGAGGCTGGTTTTGACGTTCAGACCCCACATATGGAAAAATTCTCTTACTTGATGGAAGATGCATTGTGTTATAGAGTGTAAAAGTTGTGATTTAGTTTTAACTTTCGCTCACAGAGCTTCATATTTTCCAGTTTGCGATCCTCAGCAGCAGCTGCGTTTCTCTTCTTCGTGTCTTCATGTTTCAGATGGGAGGTTTTAGGCCATTGTCACCAGCGAACAGACAGCTGAACTTTGGCTGGAGCTCGTTCCACACCTCTCCCATCTAGGGAAAAAAAGGAAATTTGGCTTCAATCAATGTAAAGACAGTTTAAATAACACACTAGCATACAATAGAAACACACAAAAGAAAATAATAGCAGTGCAGCTTTAAGCAAGGTATATCTTATGGTTGCCTTGATGAATTTTTGTAAATTTGGCAAAGGCCTTCACATTGACAGTTTGATGGGCTGAAGTAAAAAGCCACTGTTTACTCACAAAAGTCCTTTGCAGCAACGATTTAGAAAATATTTTTTTCTTAACCACATTTCATTTATCCGTCTGTCTTAAAGGTTATAGGTAATCTTCACGGTGATACCAGAATTTTCAGAATGTTCAAAAAACTGTTCTTTAGAATTTTAATTTAATTTTTCTAATTTGGAATTTATTTTTTCATTCCCGCCCACATGCAGCAAAATACGCCCAAACCATGATACTTCCACCACCATGCCATACAGATGGGAGAAGGTTCTTATACTGGAATGTAGTAGAAGTTGTTTTTTATTTATCCAGTTGTAATGCTGCTAATTGAAACCAACAGCTTCCTGACTCTTAGCTTACAAGCCAGGTCAGTCTGCATTTTGGCTACTTTAAAAACAAAAAAGGTGTTTCAAAACTAAATCCTGACTTCTTTAATATCCACAGACAACACCCCCTCACACTGTTTAAAACTCGGATCAGATACTGCAGAGTCTTCTAAGTCATTGTTGTGTGTCCTTGGGCAAGACACTTTACACTCACTGGTGTGGCGCGCCTTGCTGGTCATTGTATGACACTGCTTGGCAGCAGCCTTGAACAATTTCCCTCTGGGATTATTAAAGTATCCAAAAAAAAAAATTAAAAAAAAAATATATATATATATATATACCCCTGTGCAGTTTGCTGTACAAGACTTTAAAATAGAAAAACTTGTGAGATATTCACTTATCCATGTGAAATGTAAGCCAGCTCAAATCCTGGATGAAAAGATTATCCTCTCAGTGATACCATCCCATCAATATCTCTTCTTTTATGTGACTTTAAAAAGCCAATTTAAAACTGATTTGACCCTCCGGGCGCTGTGCTGTGTGGACGTAGAAAAATGATTTCCAGGCAGGCAGACTCACCTCTCTGTGTCCTTGGACCTGGGAGTTAACGAAAGCAGCGAGAATGTGTGAGGTGATTGGAAGGTAGGTGAAGATAAGCTGCGTCTCTTGATGAAGGCAGAACAGGGAGAAGTAGTTACGCAGCTCCATGGTCTGAATGGCATTTTCTTGCTGTTATCAGACGAAAGAACACAACGTGATACGTAGCCAGTTATTGAATTATGAAAATAAGAAAGGTTTATTTTGTATGGGGAGCCACTCTTCTAATCTGACAATTAATTTATTAATAGGGCTAAATAATGATTACAGTGATCGGATGACAGCGCTCTCAATAGGCCCACAAATTATTTAATTACATTTTAATTGGCTCTAGATGCGATTTAAATGGAACTATTGTTTAATCTTTTTCTCTATGACGTCAACACGATTTTCGAACTTTTAAACAAAACAAGGATTACCACTATCACTCTGTGTTGTGCAGCTAAACTCTATGAGTGAGGACATGATGGTCAGCAGAAATCAAACATGGATGGTCAACATCAACGCACAAAAGACCAATGACAACATACTGTACATAACAATGCTACATTAGCAGTGAGGTGTTTGACAGGACTTTTCTTGCTGGAGGGACCTTATGAGGAGAAGAGTACAATCTGCCATTTTGTCCACGAGACAAATCAAAACAGTGTCTCTGGACAAGAAGTCCACTCCAGTTCTGGAGGCCAACTGTGCTAATCTCATGGAAGATACAGCAAGGGATGTTGGTGTGGGGGACAACACTCCCACCCTACCAGAGCACAGAAGTGATGGCTGCCATCTAGGATTTATTTAAACTTGCCTTACTAAATGCTAAATGGTCACCATTTGGACAGTAGTAAGGACGCAACAGTGGTCATAGTTCACTTTCGACCTTGGCACAAAATAGCTCTGTATTCTCCATGAGTGCTGAGCAAAGCATGTGCATCAAGTGGCAAACTCCAGGACTGCAAAATGAAGCCTGCTCAGCTGCTGTGCAGTTCCTCCTGCAGCCTCTGGGGGCTGGCTGCAAAAGTGAGTTTATCCGTGAAGACCTTCATGTTAACATTTTTGACAGCAAAAGCCCCTGTCTCTATTGACCCCTCTTTGTGACAACTGCACAGTAATAATAATTATATTGGGATTCAGGATTAGGATCAGATTTTGCATAATTGTGGGTGTGACATCACAAGCTTCTTGCTTAACATACTGCCCGCCTCAGCTTCACTTGCTCCACCTCTGCCTGTATTTAGACTACAGCAGGGCTAACATGGCAATCTTCCATCCATAATATACAGTCTGAGGTATGAATGTAAGAGGAGACCATTTACGTCAGAAAACTGCAAGTGTATAGTAGAAATACGGTTGGAAATTGTAAACCACTGCCAAACCACAGGGACGAAGAAGAACTGCGATCACGCGGTAAACATAAAAATCACCTGAACAATCCGTGATTCCAGCTGCTCCACAGACGCCTGCTCTTTAGGCTGCACAGTGGCGCTCATCATCTGCCTCTTCATCACACTGTACTTGTGCAGCGCTCTCTGGTGTTCGTGGAGCACGCCCTTCTCATGGCGCTCGCACAGATCCTAGAGACAATCATAACAGCACTTTTTATTAAAGTCAAAAAAATGGCAGCAGCTATGCATAACAACCCAGGGTGACAGTTTGGACCAATTATGAAATTACCATATATATTACAGCTGACAGATTTAATAGAAGCTTTGGAAAATGTCTGAAAAATTTATCTGCCCACCAGTTGTTAAATCTAAAAAAAAAATCCACCCACAACTAAAAACTGTTTTTTCAAGCGAGACTGGCAGAAATTGCACATTGCATAATGTCCTAAAGAGAGTTACTAAATGTACTTTTATGGTTTTTATCCACTGTGTCTCCATCAAGGAGACAAATTGAAAAATGGTGGAGGAGGTGAGGTTAAACAAACACAACAAAAACACAAAGAACAAAAGTGAAACCGACTCTGTACGACTGCAGCAAATCCAAGAACAGATTCAGTTTTTCCACAACATCATCCTCTTCCCGTCTGCCCTGAGGACATGAACAAAACGGCATTCATTACCAGTTTTTTGGACAAATGCTGCGGAGCAGGTGGCGAGTAGGGACTTAGGACTTTACCTGCTGTGTCGCTTTGTCAGACAGCACGGCAAACTCCATAGACAGGCTCTTCAGAGACTGACGCAGGGTCCCCCAGGTGCCCTGCGAGGGGGCCAAGGAGGGAAGAGTGGAAGCATCTGAGCCCAGCGTGCTGCAGAGACAGAATGTAATATTGGTGCTGATATTTCACGAAGCGTAGGATTTAAATCTTAATAAGAAAACTTTATATACCCATAATAATAAAATACCTGAGCTCTCTGCCAAACATGAGGAGATCTGTTGCATTCTCCTTGGAGCGCTCTGCCATTTTCTCAGCTCTGTCCCGCAGCTTTTGGAAGCTGTTGTGGATATTTCTAATTATCTCTCTGCTTGTGGAGAACTGAGCCTGAATATCAGCAGGTAGATATTCCTGCAACAACCCAAAAAAAAATAAAAAACAGACACATTCAAATACAGACAGCTGTGTAAGAGAAAGTTTCAGGCAGGTATGACCAACCTTTGCCAGAGTTGCGACTCTGTTAGTCATGAATTCATCACCCGTCTTCTTGTAAGCGTCACGCAGCTTCGTCTGAACATCCTGTTTGGGTAGAGGGGTGAGTGGAAAAAAAAAAGACAGGATGCAAAAACAGGATGCAATTGAGTAACGGTCGTCATGGCGATAATGCTTATAGTGCAAAAGTCAGCAAAGAAGGTAAAGAAAATAAGGGAAATGCAAACATAGAACTAAGGTAAATAGATTGGCCCTAAAGATAAGATTAAGAATACCTTTATTAGTCCCACAAGGGGGAATGTTGCAAAAACGCCATTTCCCCATTGTGGGACTAATAAAGGTATTCTTAATCTTAATCTTATTTTTAGGGCCAATCTATTTACCTCAATTATATGCTTGCATGTCATGCATCACTAACAACAAACACACAGCAACAATGTGGAGCGAACCAAAGCTTGCTAAAGATGGATGGCTTTTTGTGATATATGTTTTACTACTTTGGTCAATGTGGTTGTTTCTTTTTTTAAGTGCGTTATAAATAAAGTTGCATTGCATATTGACAATGGAAATGGTATCAGATTGGGATCAGATGCACACAGCATCTGTGACAGTAAAAGGAACATCTAAAAGTCCAAAATATTTGTTATATTATTTATTTATATATTTAATTGATTTTTTTTTTACATACTGAGCCACTGAAGGTAAGGAAGGTCTTAACCAGCTCATCCTCTGAGAAGAATGGATGCCGAGCCACCAAGTTGATGAACCTGCCGAGACCGCGCCTCCTTCCCTCGATGAAGTCCCGCTCGGAGATGGAGGTCAGGACTGTGGACATATAACACAAATTCAGCAGTTTGATCAGGAGCCTATATCACTATAAGACACTGTCTGATGCTGCAACATAAATACTCCAAAGCTGCACAGAGAAAAACGCTCATTTTTTCTATGTTGTTTTTCTTTCAAGCAATAACTGATGTTTGAAACAATTCAACCTGCAGGATGAGAACTGCTCAACATTTATTCTTGAATATTTGTTCTTTATCAACCAAACAAAAAAAGCTAAAAAAAAAAAAAAAGCTGTAGCCTCTGGACATTTACACTTCTGTCAACCTTTTTAGAAAATGAACACAAATAACAGCACAGGCGTCTGAAGTCAGGACAGCTTTAGAAACAATGGAATGAAATCAAAAACGGATGAACATACCTCCCTTGAGCATCCTTTTAGGAGGCATCGCCGGCACCACTCTGTATGAAAATCTCTGAAGCAAGACTTCATGGAAGACATCGAAATCACTGTAACGTCTGTACACTGATATTTTATAGCGCTAAAACAAGCAAAGAAAGAAGCACATTTAGATAAAAGTGTGGGCATGATGGAGCTCAACTGTTTTTAGGGTGGGGTGGGGGTGCAGCTGAGTTATCTCAGCACCCTGATGGAGGACTTTACCTTGCTGGTGACCTGGTACTCCACATGTTTCAGGAACAGGCCCTTCTTCTCAGGTATGAGCTCCACCTGCACCGTGTCTCTTGCCAGAAGTTTGTCCAGTGTCTCAGACATGGTCAGCACGTCCTCCTGAGCCGGCTGCATCCTCAATGCGCTCAGCTCTCTCGGTTCCCCGAGCTGAGGTTTGGGCAACTCTGTCAACGACACAACCGACTTTTCTAATATTTGTCTTTCATGATTAAATCAATACAACCAGAGAGGGATAAATTTCCCAACTGTGAAGGAATGTTACTAAACTACTAAATGAAACAGAGGTCATGTGATGTGTTATTCTTTTATTCCAGAACATTCCAAGAGGGTCATGAATAGAATGTATTGCTCTATGGCAGAAAACTTGTTCTGGTGCCGACGAGGAAGTGGCATGCAAACAGGCTGCTACACTGGCCACACCTGAAATAACACAGAGGGCCTTAAATACTCACTGAAGGTTTGAGGATGGACCAGGCCAGCAACCATAAAAGTTCTCCTCTATCATCTTGTAGTGAAAGAATGCCTAACTTAAATACAAGTTAAGGCTTCCCTACCAAAATAAAAGCATGTTCATAGGCGTGACAAACTGTCACACAGCCAATAAAAGACTGACATGTGCCCTGCGTAGGTCGAATATCTTCAGGATATCTAAGGTAAGATTCACCAGGCTACTCATTAAACAATTCCTTTACTAGCAGCTGTCATCATACCTTGTATGCAGTTCTCCAAGAGTTTGGGGCTTGGCTGCTTTCCTTGCTGAGCAAGAGCAATCAAAGCCAGCGCTTTATAGAGGGACAACTTGCTCAGGAATCCGTCAGTGGAGTCAACATGCTCAGCAATCTGTGAAAGACAATATAACCTGAAGGTCACCATATCTTTGTTTTTTTTCAGCCTGTGATCTAAATTCTACTGTGGTTTGCATTCCACTGAGGAGAAAAAAAGTGCTCGCTCGACACAAGGGAGATGATGTGTGGAAAGGTCAGGAAAAGGGAAATACTACTCAACCATAAGCTGGCTGGGATATTTCATAACATATCTTTTACAGCTATAACATACAATATATCTCAAGAAAAAATCACATATTTTTTTGATATGGCATTACAAAACATTCAAATAAAGGCCTTTGAACCGTCACCTGGTTTAGAACAGCCTTTGAGAGATCTGTCCTCTGGAGCAGCCGCTGAAAAACTTCACTTTGCACTCTCTCATCCGTCCTACAGCGAATGGCTTCATACACTTCTCTGTAATAGGCAGGAACTGAGCCTAAAAGAGGAACAGCAAATACATGGCATCACAATTAATTCCAAATAATTATGATAGGGCAGGGTGCCAACAGAGCAAACAGACTTTTGTCAAATCTTAAACACCATTTGATGAGTTTGTGGTGAGCTTATTATCTTTTATTGGTCGGATGACATCATGTGACTTCATATTATTACTGAAAATATTATATTTTCTGCTTTAAGCTGTTCAAACAAGTGATATTTTCAAAATAAAAGCTCAGCCTGTAATAGATAAGAAGATAGAAAAACTACAGGTTTCTACAACACACATTACACTGCGATGCACAAGTGACAGTTTCTCACGTGGAACAAAAACACTTTCATTAAAAATATTTTTTTCGATCACCATAGATCCAGTAGCTCGTCTGATAGCAACAGGTGGATATAAAAGAGGATAAATCACTCATCGAGGCTTATAAGATGGAGCAACTTCGTTCTGATCATAATGTACCCAAAAGTTCCCACTGACTGCCTCACATCGCGGTCCCAGCACACACACACACACACACACACATTGAAAAGAACTTGTTTTCTTACACTGGCAAGCAAAAAAAAAAACAGCGTTTAAAGTTAAAAGGAGATGATGTGGCAGCACAGGCTTTAGGACGGTAAGAAGTTTTCGCACTGTACCTTCATTGATCTCTCCTGCCATGATCTCTCTCAGACTGTCATGTGAGCCCAAGAGCACCTCCATGTGATTTCCTGCAGGAAAAGAAAAAAACAGTCATTAATTTCTTAAAGTTATAGTGAGCGCTGGTTAAAGTCCAAGTCTGCGATAGAGCACAGGAGACTGCGGACACCTACACGCGGCCACATATGACGTGTGACCTATAATCTGAAAGTAAAAAAAAAATCTATATATATAAAGGTGTGAAAGCGCTGCTCCAAGCTCTAGTTCATCATTAAGTAATGCATTTCACTGTGTAACATAATATTTTTATAGAGATACATATTTCCTGTTTTTTCTCTGTGCAGGTTAATATGGTTTAGTCTCTGTTCCTCATTCTTAAAACGCGTTTGTATAAACAATGCTGCCTTCACGTACTCCTCGTACATTTCGGCGGTTAGAATTCTAAAGTCGCAAAAATTGATTTGGTTAATGTTGAATGTGCTATTTATAATATTTACAGAATATGTGAAGAAATTAAGACGTGTAGCAAAAATCACACAATATTATAGTTTACTAATTTGACAAAAATGTCCCCGCAGTTTATTATTCTGAGCACAGTCTCATTCCACAAACACAGTAGTCATCTTTTCGACACTGTGTGAACCCCTCATTGTCCTCTTTGAAGCCTCCGGGTGGTGCTAGTGGGTCGTGTTTACGCCGATGAGCTGGGTTTTGTGCTGGCCGGGGCCGGGGTTGGCTGCCAGCTGGGAGAATGTCGTGAACAATCGCCGTGTTGGCTCTTCTCTCCTGTGCTCCAGTGATCACCGGATGGATGTCTCACTCGGAGTGGCTTGTTTGTGCTGTTACTATAGTAAAAGACTACAAGAGATGAAGTGAGGAATAACTGGATCGACAAAGCAGGATGTAACAAACCGCAGACCAGAATGTCAAGGGAAACAAAAGAGACTTCTTCTCGTTATTCGCCTTCGAGTCTCAACGGACTGAACTAACCAGCAGCTAAACCGGCTAACGTTAGCAGACTTGACGCCTTGCTAACCTACATTACGGGTATAACTAGCTGCTACTGCAGTTTGTTTGAAATTATTATATTTAGATGGATATTGTGATTTTGGGGTTCATAGCTAACATTAGAGCAGGATCCCTGATAGCGACAACATTAGTCCTAGTTAGTTTGACTGGTTAAGAACGTAACTAACTCTGTTAAGGTTAGGGTCATTTTAGCGACTAGTTAGCAAGACACTAGCTATCAGGTTAGCGATGCTAGTACTAACTGAAGTAAAATGGGATGATGTGTTTTTGGCAGCGTGTAAAGTACTTATTCATTAACCATTTATCTGTATAAAGAAATGTTTTATTTGCAAAGTGTCTACATTAACTATTACCAGGTAGAATTATGTCTGTAACATAAGCTAGCTTCATATTTTAGATCACTGTTGTTTTGTTTTGTTTTAGTCTTCCATCCCGGATACAGACAGATTGTATGAAGTGGACTCCCCCCTGCTTGTTTACAGTGTGAAGCATCCTTGCTTGTCTGTCTGCTGAGTGGATCTCATTGACGTTTTCTGGCCATGGCAGCAGTGGTTAGCTACTCTCCACCGTGGTGGGTGAACCTGCTACACAGACTTCCCCATTTCAACTTAAAGTTCGAGCAAACAAGCAGTGATTTCAGACCAGAGGATTGGACGTATCAACAGGTAAAGTTACACAACACACACACACCTTTTAGGAGAATATACTTTGCACAAGTCTGGGCCTCAAAAAGAGAGTGACAGATGACCTAATTGCACCTGTTACCTCTCTTCACCTTTTGATCCATGTCACCATCTGTGTGTAGCTGTTGTATGTACGTCTTGACCTTTTCCAGACACATAGCCAGCTGGCACTAGGGTGATCCGGCCTTTTCCTTAAATATTATATCCCTCACTTGTGATCGGTATACCACACAATGTGCATTAGGATTCAATCTGAAGTGGAAAAATGAACTCCGATTAAGGAGGTTAAACTGGTGGCCAAGGTCAAGAAGAGAAGAAGAGTCTGCAAGTGGGATGAGCAGCTCAGAACGGGGGAGGGGAAACAGCATAGCATTTGTTCACATGTTTAATATTAGATAGTGTACATGTTTTAGTGATGTTTTATTAATGCACTAGATGCCAATTGTTTTGGAATTTTTGTCACTCCTCGCTAGTTGCGGGTCATTCTTCACTGTTGAGTGATTCTAAGTCAGACGGAGATGTCTCGTATGTCAGATGGCCCAGTGTTAACTTTAGCTCCTCTGAGCTTATGTTTAACAAACCAGCATTTTAGCATCTGTGAAAGCTAGGAGGACAGAAGTTGGGTAATACCTTAAGCAATCCTAATTCTGTGGAAAAAGCTGGTTCAGCTATTCCTAATCTGGTGTCTGCTAAGTTTATTTAATCACATATTGAGGAAGAGGTAAATGTACCAACATCATTTCGTGTTAAAAAAAAAAATCTTTTTTGAATTGGCTTTGTTTATGCTGTTTCTGTTGGAAAATGCGTCATTACCAAATCTGTGGTTTTTAAAAGGCTCTGGGTGATTATGCAGCATGGTACTTTCAGACTATTGAGGGCGGAGGAGTAACTAGTTGTTTTTGTCATAAGATTACTGTGTTCCCTTTTACTGTGGAAGAGTGCTTCAGAAAATCGAGAAGTGAAAGCACAGTTACTGAGAACTGGGCGGACGTGTTCCAGACATGCATCTGTGGTTTATGGTGATGTGTTAAATCTTGAAATGAAAATGAGAGCAACCTTACATGCAATGGCGATCATATCCTCGTTCACTTGGACTGACAGGTACCTGATATTTGCATTCTGGATTTATGATTTAGTTGGACGGATGGACAAAGAATATTTCAGAGAATGCATATATGGTACCTGTTGTGGACCGCCATTGTAGCACTTCATTGTTGTTCTAGTCCAGCTCTTTCAGGCTTTATTAGGAGTATTTTCCTGGTACACACAGGAGGGGTTCATTGGCTAGATAATGGCTGCAGCTGCGTGTGTGGCACCCACTGTGCACAGCTAGAAGTTCAATGTAAACAACAATTGGGAATTGAATGTAATGTATGTTAGATTAAAATGCACCCATGCAGATCAGAGCATACTGTCTCATTCCTTTATGATGGAAAGTGCAGCACATAAAGGGGGTCATCACTGGGCCAGCTTACAACAAACCATAATTAGTAACCTACTGTGATGACAGGCTGCTTATTATTGTCAATGTGCTGCTCCCACTCTTGGGCTTCAGGGGAAGTCTTGACTTGTCCAGATGGTTAAATGGTTAAGCTGACTACATCTTGATGATGCAATTTTGAGTGCATTTGTCACTCTCACCTCCTTACACAGACGATACGGAAGTGGTGTACCATATTAATTTTAGCGCCTGGATGAAGCAGTGTTTCTGTCTGATTAGTCATAGGACTAATCTCATCACATACTGTGCTGTCAAGATTTTTATTGAGGTTTGTTCATTGGTTTCCCATGATTGAATTCCCTCACTATGATAAAGAGGTCATCAGGGTGTGTCATTGACTGTGATGCATGGCTAAGAAAACCGAACAAATGGAACAACAATACAGAAGAGGATGGAAATCTGCCCTAGCCGTGAATCCTCAGGAGTGTACAGTGAACTCGGAGGCCTTCTGTCTGACCTACATATGACGTGCCACAGTTAGCTGAGAGGTTTAACTATCACTCTATATCACCCTTCTGCTAGATCTAAAATCCAGCCTGTGCAGTGTAGTGATGTTACAGTACATACATGTAGATTGGTTGTGTTCTTTTTGAGTTGTTTGTCTCTCTTTTTATCCTTATATCCCTTTGTAAAACCCTCTTGCAAGTGTTTTATTGTGGTTCTTTTCACTTGTCTCCAGGGTACCAGTCCACAATTGGCTCTGTTTTTATAGTGTTTAATAAACAGGCTGTTCAGTGCTTCATCTAAAATGAAAACACCTTCTTTTCTTGGAAGTGTGAATGTATAAATGGTTGTAGTGCAACATACAGATAAGAACATGTTTCATTTCTACAGGCACACTGTGTGGTTTTCCTCTGTGGGACACTCTAAGCGCCTATTAACCCTACTGTTATTGACCTGAAACCACTATGAAGTTTCCATAACTCCGTCTCCTCTGTCCCATCAGTCCATCCTGCTACTGGGAGGTGTGGCGCTCGCCTGTCTGGCTCTGGACCTCTTGTTCCTTCTCTTCTATTCCATTTGGCTGTGCTGCCGACGGAGCAAAAATGAAGAGCAGCCCAATGCTGACTGCTGCTGCACGGCCTGGTGTGTCATCATCGCCACACTTGTTTGTAGGTGAGTATAAACACAGATTAGGTGGTGGTAATTCAGACTGTGATTTTTTTTTTTTACACTCCCCAACACGATTCATTTTATCAGGATTGTTTGAGAACATCAGAATGACGTAGATGACAGTCACATATCTGTACACAGAGAGCAGGACAGCATGATGCTGATTGCTGTAGTTCAGCACCCATGTCTGTGTATGTGGTTATCTCGGGGTACAGAGAAATAAGTGATATATTATAGTATACCTAGATAATGGGGTTGAGCCATGAGACTCATCCATTTTTATTTTTTTTTTAGTTTAGTTCTGTGTTTCCAGCGTGTGCTAGTCATGCAGCGGCAGACTTGACTCAAAACAAACGTCTAGAACAACAACATATAATGAGCCAAAGAGTCATTTGTGTGGTGGTATCTCTTACAGAGGCTGTAAAAGCTGGATTAGTGTAGAACCAATAACTCTACTGGACTTCGGAAAAGATGTAAATCACTTGGTTATATCAGCGGTGATGCGTCAGGACACGTGAGCTGTGTCTCCATTCAGGGACTGTGCATCCTCGGAAGGATGCAGTCTACAAAGGTGGGGCTTCATAGGCCTAGGTTTGTTTTCGTGAGACTGGTCTGAGGAAAACCTATCATTAAGTTCTGCTCCTGTTGTCAAACAACCAGCCACCACTGGTGCGCAATGAATCTTGGGATATGTTAGATCCGCCCATTGTATACTTTTCTACAAGGAAAAGAAGGAAGAGGATGTAGCCTTTGGATTGGGACACAGCTATAAAGACCCATGAAGTGAATTGTGTTGTCTGTGTCATCGTTTCCCAGAAGGTTTTTAAGGCTGTTAGCTTAGACATACTCACAAAGATGGCTTTACCAATTATATTGTTCATTTTAGCCATTTTACATTCGTTCATACATGATGATGTAATAGGAGGAGGTGGGACAACAGCCAGAAACTGTTAATAGCAGGGTTTGTAAATTATGTGGTGGTCAGAATGACATTATTTAGAATTAAAGGGTATTTTAGTAGAGACGTCAGAACTGTTCTGAAACCTCCTGCCCATTTTTATCCTTAAGACCAACCTACAGCCCCTTCAGGGAGGCATAAATTCAACATATCTACATTTTGCAGCTGTGCAGTTTTGGTCAGTGTCCTCAGTTTTTTTCCTCAGTAGATTTTATTACTCTTTTAAGGCAGTACTTCCCACCGCTGCATATTCATGTGCACCCAGATAACAGTAGCATTGCAGGTTCTTAGATTGGTTTCAGTTTTGTTGTTTTTAAGTGGCTCGTGTGAGAATTTACCATCTGGACATGCTTTCTGTCCTTGAACACCACATTTGTTTCCTGTTTTCCTGCTCCTCGTGTTGATGGGCCACTGGGGAGCAATCGCAGTTGATTCAGACTAGCACAAAGAGCTTGGGGACCTGATGAGTACAAGAACTGCATTACAATCACTGTATCTGTGTGCGCTCGTACCCACGCACAAATGTTTTAGTAGAAGCGGGGAAAAACCCAGAGATCACACATTTCTGTGCTTTGTTTTGTTTTGTTCTTTGACAGCGAGTCCGCACTTTGCATCACTGCACAAAGAACATTACCGATAATAGGATAATCTTGAATTTTGTTTGTCTTTTCTTAGCTTGTTTTCCTAAATATTATAAAGCAGTTTCCACAGGCTTGATATTGCAGCGGGGTGTTTGGGTTGTTTTTTTGCTGTGTCGCTGCTCCCGTTCACCTTTTTCACACTGCAGAGTGTGAGAGGAAGAGATTAGCTGCTCTCCAGGAAGAGGGAAAACCCATTGATCCACCGAGGGCTGTTGGCTGAACGCTGTTGAACTTAGCTCGAAGTGATTCGCTTATCATCATCCCACTTGATAAAAATCCACTCTGGCATCGAATGTGTGTTACCAAAAAGATCAACACTGGCCGCACAGGAAGATAAAGCAGTGCTGAACCTTTTTTTTTTTTCCAAAGCAAAGCAATAGAAAAATTGTCTATTCGAAATGATAAAACAAATAATTGTGATTGTTTTTTTGTATTGATATACTATAGAAACGGTTGCCCATGCAGTTGACGGAGCCGTTTTTCCTGCAACTTGAGGCCTGTCTGTGCACATGAGAGCTGATCTCCTGCCTCAGTACAGCCTTTGTCAGCTGTGGTGTGGGGTTTGGGGGCATAGCTGGTCCATTCCTCCATGGTTTCCATGGTTCTGTATGGGGTCTTTCTGCCGAAGCTGAAAGGAGCCCGTTGACTGGGGTCTGCACCGACAGGGTTAACGCAGAGTTCACACGCCTTTCTCTCTGCCTAGCTGTCCCCCCCCCCCCCCGCCCCTCGCTCGCTCTCTTCTCTGTCTCCTCTCGGTGTCTTTTTTAGCTAATCCCTCCTCCTCAACACCCCATCTCCCCAACCTCCCTCCCTCCCCTTCCCTTTTGTCTCCCCTCAGTGCTGGCATTGCCGTTGGTTTCTATGGGAACGGCGAGACTTGTGATGGAGTGAATCGGCTGACGTACTCCCTCCGCCATGCTAACCGCACAATCACTGGAGTGCAGAAGCTGGTAAGATCAAGAGCGCAAATTATACCAGCGTGTTAAATAATTCATTGCCCCTTCTGCCATGAGCATCCATGGTTTTATTGGAACTCTGCATTGAATCCTCATCACCATATTCATCCTTGTGTCGATTCTTAGGTATATGACAGTACATCCTCACTGAACCAGACAGTGGATGACAATCTAGAACAGCTTGAGAGCCAGTATGCGCAGCATGCAGACTACCTGTCCATCATCCAAAAGCTGCAGGGCCAGCTGGATGAGCTAGTCAGACAGATGGTGGAGATTCCCTTCTGGGACAACACGAACATCTCCCTGGAAGAGCTGGCCGTCAAGATTGAGTTGTTTGACTGGTATAGGTAAGAACGAACCAGTTGAGTCTGAACACGAATCATGGAAATGACAGTGGCAGAAACCAGTCATATTTCTTTATGACATGCTGGCTTGCATTAATGTTGCACTTTTGGTTTCTGCATTAAAATGTCTGAGTGAATCAGAAGTAGGAAGTCATGTTGTGACTTTCAGCATATTATTAGGTAGCTTACTTGCTCTGACACTCAAACCTGTGTTGAGTTTCCCAGTTTGTTAAAAAATACTGAAGGCAGTCTTGTAGCAGTCCCTCTGGGTTACACTGAGCGTGTGCTTAAAATCATAACTATGCACCGGATGCCAGAGGCTGACTGAAAAACAGAGGTGGCACAAATTGAAGGCACTTGCACTACACAAGTAGGATGAGTTTAAAGTCTGTCTTATATGTCTGATCTCATAGTGGCTGCAGATGAACTTCGTGTGAGGGATCTGTTAATGTGAGATGGTGCTGATCTCGGGCATGTGTTGGTAATGACATTTTGTCCTCACAGGTGGCTTGGCTACATAGCCCTGCTGCTGTTTGACATCCTCATCTGCCTCCTGGTGCTGTTTGGCCTCATTCGCAACTCCAAGGGAACACTTATAGGGTGAGTCTTATCACGAGATCATGGTCACAAGAACACACGATTCCGCCTACAGAAATCATTTTATCCGAGTGTTTATCACCGTACACACACACACACACACAGAAATCATCAGGGCCACCTTGTCATTACAATTTAGTCGGGATGAATTCACACTCCATAAAATTTCACCCCAGTCACAAGTCATTTAACATAAGCATGATATCATAATTACATCACCATTTTCATGATTATGAATGGCACTGGGTGATGGTTACCTCTACAGTTGTGCCTATTTTAAGTCAATGACAGTCTTTATGTTTATAATATGTAGATGTTAGGCAGTCATTCTAGGCAAGTCCACTAAAGAAAACAAAAATGTGGCTACACCCACAGTAATAGTGTTCTGTAAGTTGTTCTGTCTATTATTTCTTTACTGGAAAGGATGCACATTATTTATTTATTATTACTGATAATATTTCAAACAAGAAAAACTGTGACTATTTTTTTTCTTAAAAATTTCTTGAAAGTTTGCAGTGATTAGTTTTTTTTCCTTCTTGTGAAAGGGATTTTTTTCCCCTATAAAGTTGTGTTTATAATAGAGACAGGTTATTTACCTATCGTTTGCAGCTCTGCTTTAGAGCAGCTACAAAACTCTCCAATTTGAACACCGTGTTTGGATATTACCCAAGAAAACTGTTTCAATTTAATGCATGACTAGGCGTTCAACCTTCAACAGTGTATGACAGTGCTTCTACAACTGCTACTCCTACTTCAAGGGCACCTCCTCTTGCTCTCTCCCCAGGGTGTGCTTATTTGGCGTGGTTGCTCTGGTAATCAGCTGGGTGTCCCTGGGGCTTGAGTTAGCTGTCTCTGTGGTAAGTGTCTACATCACGGAGTGATGCTGTTTTCCAGGTACAGCCTTACAGTTTGGTGTAATTGGTTGATACACATCAACCAAATGCCCAATTTAGAGTTAAAGAGTCAAGTTAAAATGTCATTATAAAAGCACAAAGCAGTCCAGTGTTTTACTGACACCCCTGCGGTAAGTGTGACATTTTCCCTCAAATTGTTAGTAATTACAAGTACATGTTGCACAAATGTCATATTTGATAGCGTTACAGTGTACAATCACAATCTTCTGGTCACTCATACAGTTTTTCCTCAACACTAATGATGGTGATTGAGACGTGTGATCACAAGCCAAATAGCTGGGATTAACACTGTGGCTATAAAATGACAGCAGAAGGACAAAGCAGCTGCTTCATGGAGGCCACAAACTATTAAAATCCACAATACATCATAATAAATCATACAAACTCAATCATCATAAACCTTGACATTTACTGTATTCTCTGCTTGTTCTCTTATTACTTGGTTTAAACAGACATCTTCCAGGAGGATGAAAAATGTTGATGACTGCTAAGCTTTATTTATGCAAATTAAATATCCGTGTGGAGGATTTCCTCCTCTGCAGATGAATCAGTGCATTCACACCTAAATGTGCTTATTTTATGTGTGTGTGTGTGTGTGTGTGTGTGATGGCTGCAGGCACAGATTGAGGCAGGCTGTCGCATTTAAAGCTTCAATCAATGACATCAAAGATGACGGTGCATTTACTGTCTGTAAAGTTGTTCGACTGAGGAAGTGTCTTTTTTTGTATCTGTTTTCCTAGACCTCCAGTGACTTTTGTATTGCTCCTGATACATATGTCACCAAAGTGGCAGACCAGTATGGAGTCCTCAATCAAGGTACGATCTCTTCCATTGAGTATTCATGTATTCATGTTAAAATTATTGTTTATTGCCTATCCAAAGCCTGGTTTTGTCTGTGGCCCTATAAAAAGCCTCTAAAACTGATTGTGGCGGGGTCAGGAGGGCAATGGGCTGCCTTTTGAAACAGCACAGAAGCCTCTCACTCTTAACAGGTCTCATTTTAGTAATTGCCCAATCTGTCCCATGATGAGATGGTAGAGTGCCTTGGGATTGTGTGTGTGTGAGGGAGTTAAAAGCAGTAGAGAAGAGGATCATAGAATCATTTAACCCTTGTCAGTCCACAGGGGGAAAAAATGAGAGAAATACAACCACTATGGAGGGCCACTGTTGGAGTTTTATTTTCAGGACATCAGCTGTAACTGCTGTGTAGTATAGTTAATTTTAACAATGTGTGCTGTCCTGTATCCACTGAACTGTATTACACTCCAGCTTTAATGCTGTTTTGCCCCGAGGATGATTTATGCAGTGTGGGGGTTTCTGTTCTGTTTTCTTCCCTTACACAAATGCTTTTTTTGTTTTTGTAATGAAATTTTTAACAACATTTCAGTGTAATTATGATAAATTTGCACATTGATTTAAAACGGATTACACTATGAAGGAGTGCAAGATATGTTATCTTGTCCAGGTTTTTTGTGTATATTTTTCCCCTCCCGTATCTCTTGATAGAACCAAGTGTGTTATTACGATACTGGATTTATTGTTTTCCTCCCCTGGATGGCTGCTATGTTTTCTTGAACAGGCTTTTAACAACACCCCTCACTGCTTTTTTTGTACCTTCTCTTCAGTTATATCACACAATTGGGTCCTAATCCAAACAGACAGTGAGAGAAAAGTCAGTATTTCTGCTACTCTGGTTTTGTTTCATTATAAATGATAGCAACAGCACTGTCTGCATTTATGTGGCACTTTACCACCCACTCAAGGAGCTCACACAGCTTCACAGTCACACAGTGGGACAACCATTAGTTAAAATGTCTCACACAGATATCAGCATGCAGCCAGGGCTGGGAATCGAACCGCCAACCTTGTATCTTCTACCACCAAATCTCTAAAATAACAGAAAGGAAATGACTTTGAGGAATTCTGAAACATGGAGTTGCCTTATTCTTAGGTCTCTGATACAACATGACCTGGATATGTGAGAATATTTAGAGACATGTCTCCAAAGAACACCCTACCATGTGACCATAGCCTGAAGCCACGGTTTTTCAGTCAATCACACTGATCATAAAGCAGAACAATACTCCTGTCTTGTTCTTTATTCTGGGCTCACAGAAGAGCAGAACACATTCTTAAGTTCTTAAGTAACTTTGAGCACAATGTGAAAGAGATGTGTGAAAACTATGAATCATCTTTTTAGCTAAAATTATACTGAAAATTGCCTCATAATGATGCATCAAGAGTTCCACATTTTTCCAAACATCAGGAAATCTGCTCTTCCTGATATTCATGTGTGTATTTGTAGGACAGAAGCTCACATTATATGTCCATTTCCAAAACCGGAAACTCTCTCCTCATTCTCAGCTGTGTGTGATGGCAGGAAAACTCCTGACACAGCCGTAAGTTTGGACGTCACTAACACCATGTGTCAGGTCGTCGCCGGGCGCTCTCCCAACCTTGTATTTGTGGACGTAGCTGTTCTGCAGTGCTTCTGAGTCACGCTCACTGCTGTGAGTTTGAAGTGGCTGGTAATAGCATGAGAAATCCTTAATTACTGCCTTCACAGCGTACTGTGAGCAGCACATGAGTTTAGTCATGTTGTAATTTACTGATAATGCCAGATATGATGTAACAGCTCTTTGTGTTGTTTTAACAGCAGGAAGTAAGAAGGGTAAAGCTTCTGTTTGGCAGTGTGTTGTTGTTGTTGTTCAAGCATTGTAGAGAAAAACACATTCATTCATACTGTTAGAGCTAGCATGAACTTTGCTCTTTTGGAACATTTCGAGGTCAGGATTAGCCGGTGAGCGGCTACAGTAGCAGTCAAGCCATAACGAGGCAGCAGGAAACACGATGAGACAGGACTGTGAAATGAAATAAAACGCCTCCTGGATTCTTGCCTGGAACAAAACAGAAGTGGCAGAACAAGTGACTCTGGCAGGCAAAGCACAGCGATGCATGAAAAAAAAGAGCTATCGCAGTTTAAAAACATGAAATTCATATTTTTCTGATAACAATGTGTCAAAAGTACAAGCTCTTTAGTCCTTAGTCCTAGTCCTTAATAACAGGCTCTCCAGCCAACCACTTGACATTTATCAGTAGCATTGTTATCATCCACTCTGAACTAGGAGTGTGGCATTGTTAAGGTCAGGTCGTAGGTAGATAACAAAACACAGCAATGATGTAGATGAGATTTTACAGGTATGATTCACATTTCACGAGTGGTTTCAATCTCAATGTGGAAGGCAGCATCTAACTTCCAGTCACTGCAAATATAGGTGATGGACATGTGCATAAGCAGCTTCTGATTATGAGGCAGCAACCGTTTGTCAGTCAAAGCAGTCACATACCTAAATATGTATAACTTTAAGCCTTAATATGATGTAAATGTTGGAATTGCCTTGAGATAGTGTCTACATACCACACTGTAGACATGTTTATTTCTGCTGTCAAGTCCCCATAGTAAGGGTCTATGGGGATTGACTCACTTTTAAATCCGGTCTCAAGTGGCCACTTGAGGAACTTGAATTAAAACAATAGGATGACACTATGTTGCATTTGTTGAACTTTACTGTAGTTAAATAAAGATTACATATATTTATGAGCTAACTAGTTAGTGACATGACTGACAGGTTTCTGAAGAGCCATTTTGAGTTGATGTTGGAGGTTCTGATCATCTCCTTGTTGCCAGTGTCCCAGTACACCTAAAAGATTGTTTATTTCTGTTTTGAAGTTGGACATTTTAATTGGAGATCTATGGGGACAGGCAGCATCTAACTTCCAGTCACTGTAAATATAGGTGATGGACATGTGCATAAGCGGCTTCTAATTATGAGGCAGCAACCGTTTGGCTCTTCAGAAACCTGTCAGTCATGTCACTAACTAGTTAGCTCATAAATATATGTAATCTTTATTTAACTACAGTAAAGTTCAACAAATGCAACATGGTGTCATCCTATTGTTTGTAGCTCTACATCAGTCCTGGGCAAAGAACGTCCTGCAGGCCAGACCCGGGCCCTTTAAAAAAAAAAAAAAAAAAAAAAAAAAAAAGATGATTGCCCACCCCTGCTCTACATCCTTTGTGACTTTGTTAACACATCCTGTTCTGCTCTTTCTGTCTTCCAGAAATCCTGCAGTACTACCTTATTTGCAGTTTGGAACAAACCAATCCTTTCCAGCAGGTTTGTTTATTTTTTAAACTATGTTCTAGACTATTCTAAAATTTCAACAAGCACAGTATTATGTTTTCTCTGCTTGGTGTATGACCTTGTAATTAGTAAGAATGTAAGTGGGCACAGTGAGTCACTCTCATGGCCTGAAAAAAAAGACTTTTATTCCATGCTTCAGTACAATACTTCCCATTCTGCCAGCCAGACAGCTTTTCCTGTGTGTCTGTGCTGATAGCATGCGCCTGCCTTTGTATGACATGTTGTACAGAATGTCACTTTCACTGCGAGCCTATGGTCTTCTTTAATGGACTAACTATCTAGCTGCATAAATAAATCAAAACGTTTGAGTGCTACTGAAGTCCAGGCACCTATTGTTAGAACACATATAAATAAGAGCTATATATATACATAGTATACTATATAAAACCTTTCACCTCACATCTATACACCCTTAGGATGTTTTCGCAAGGCGTCCTAGAGGAGATGGTTACCAAAGGCTTCTTGTGATGACCTGACAAGAAATACTTTTCAGATGTGCATATCTGCTTCAGCGTTTGTTTTTTTTTCTTTCTTGTTTTTCAGAAGCTTTCCGGGAGCCACAAAGCATTAGTGGAGATGCAGGACGATGTGTCCGAACTGCTACGCTCTGCCACCAGAGAGTATAAACAAACCAACGTACGTTTCCGATACAAGTGCCACATCACAGGGTGGCCGCTTGCAGTGACACAATGTCCACAGAGAAGTGAGGCACACCTGTCCACATAAAGATCTGCTGACCGAACACCTGGGACGTGCATTATGTCCCATTATGGGCTTTCACTGGGCTCTTGTCAATACAACACAGCAGTATTGTCCAGCGTCGGTCCTTGCGCTGTGTTGACAGAGGTATAGACGAGAGCTGACACTGGGAATAGAGAGAGAGAGAGATGCGTATTTCACTTCACATACCCACACAGAGAAATTCGCTGAGGTTGTGGAAACTTTTTTCTTTTTTATCGGGCAATCAGACGTGTTTTTTTTTTTTTTTTTGACAGAGCTGAAACTGGGACCCAAGGGGGGGCGGAAAGCGAGGCCCACCATTTAAAATGTATCATACATTAAAATCTGCTTCCTCAGCTCTAGCCGCTATGTATTGACGAAAAGACACATTCCTGATAAATGTGTGTTGAATGCATAATCAGTGAATTAATCAGGAAACGAAACACGAAACTAATTGGAATTTCTTTTCATGTTGTTGTGCAAGAGTTGAGCCATTTTTAACAGTTTTGTGGTGTTTTCTTCATTGACTTCCAGGGAAATTTGGAGGAAATCCAGGGGATACTGAACACCACAGAGATCAGCCTACATCAACTCACCGCGTTGGTGGACTGCCGCAGCCTGCACATGGTGAGCGGACATGACTAACAAACTGACTGAGACTTTAATACTGCAAGGTTGCTCAGTGTCTGATGTAAAACGGGGAGCCCGTGCACTGATTTGTTGTGACGTCTTTGTAGCGCAGCTCGGTTGTACAAAGCAACCCCGTCTTTTTATGCCCGTGCAGCTGACTACACCTGTCACCATAAATAACATTTGCCTTCCTGCATACAAGTTCTCATCCAACTGATGCTGGCTGTGTACCATTTATGAAGCTGGCTGAACGACAAGCATTCGGATAAGCTTTGGAGGTTTGGCCCTCTGCTGCTTCCAAATTCCGGGCGAACGTGCAAACTTTCTTGTCTCAAAACATGTACACAATTATTTTATGAGGTAGAGAAATACAAAATCTATTTCTTGCCCTGCAGAAAATGCAGAATGGAAATTCACAGTCATGCTAATGTGGAGCGTAGGTAACAATGCCAACTGTGAGCTCATGTGTTTGACCTAGTTTAAATGAGAAATCACAGCAGATGCATTTTTCAGAACCCAGATTCTTTCTCCTCAGTGATACATAAACAAATGTGCACGTCTTTCTCTTGCAGGACTACGTCCAGGCCATGACGGGACTGTGTTATGATGGACTGGAAGGCCTCATCTACCTCGTGCTGTTCTCCTTCATCACCGCTCTTATGTTCAGCTCGATCGTGTGCAGTGTGCCTCACACCTGGCGGGGCAGGCGGTAAGACATCCCCACTCACAACCACAGAGGAGGCAGCACGGAAGCTTTTAAGCTGAGGACCGTGTATACAGTGAGAAATAATTCAAGACGAAACCCATTAATTACTTATGGTTTTGTAGAATTGATTCTCTCCCTCTTTGTTTTTTACACGGCATGGCTATGAAGCAAAGTGACAGGAAAATTATTTTGTGACAAGCACTTATGTTTGTTTGCTGTTCAAAGAGCAGCTGTGTTTACCACTGGGATAGGTCCAGGAGGTTCCAGCTGCTTCCTCAAATGCATTACTTCCCGTTATCCCCCTCTTTAATTGTGCCGCTCTGGCCTAAATCTATCACAACTGCTGCCTGAGCTGGTGTTGCAGCAGAAGGGTGAAGTCGGACTGATTTCTTTGTCCTATTAGCAGCAGATAAGGTTTGCAGGACCTATATGAGGAAAGCGGTTTCCCAGGCGCAGCAGTCAGCTCAGCTGCTCCACATAATTAACTGATCCCTCCTTATCATTGGGGGGGCATGTTCATCAGTTTGATCTCAGCTGGAGCTTCCTGTCATAAAGCAACGGCTTATACCCTACCAGCCTGTTTTTCCTCAGCGGTCCCTGTTAAGCTTGTCCTGTTTTACTCCTAATTATTTTAACCCATCTGGATCTACAGCTTGAAAGTGATATATATGCCATTTATATGGTTTATATGGTATCTTGTGCAGATCGTAAAGTGCACAGAATGTGATTCTGTGACCTCATAGATTAAATATGCAGGAAAGTGCCAGTGGGTGCCATGGACACTAGAGGGAGCCGGGCTCCATGATGTCACTGGTGCTCTGTTTTTACTGACTTTGTTTATTGCATTATAGTTATCTGTTTGAAAAGAAAACATCTGAATATCTTCAAAAGGATGCTTTTATTTGACAGTTGTTGGGGTTATATGTACATATAATTACACGTGTCTGTCGGTAAAACTCAATCTTTGCTTCAAACAGCTGAGAATTGTTTTCTCTCCCGGAGGCAGTGAGGAAATTGAATCAAAACGTGACTGAGAATAAATGTGACCACTTTATATGCCTATTATTGATGTGGAGCAGGTGCTCCCTCTGGTGGTGATTGCTTCACACTGTAGTTGTTGTTGTGTTGTTTTTAGAAGCGATGACGACAGCGAGGACGAGTCCCTGAGCCACGGAGGGAGGCAAAACCACGACAACCTGTACCGGGTCCACATGCCAAGCCTGTACAGCTGTGGTAGCAGCTACGGCAGCGAGACCTCCATCCCTGCTGCGGCACACACTGTCAGCAACGCCCCCGTCACAGAGTACATGTAAGACAACACTCCTAACATGTCAGTCTGTACAGTGAGGCTGATACTTTATGTACTCAGGAGCTCCTATAGAAAGGCGTTCTGTGTTCAACAGATGCAGCTGTCGCAATCCAGCTGTGAAACCCAAAGCCTTTAGTTTGTCATTTTCATGCATACAGCGAGTGTGAGGACTCATCTGTGTGTGTGTGTGTTTTTTTTTTTCCATCCAGGGCTCAGAACGCCAACTTCCAGAACTCACGCTGTGAAAACACACCCCTGATTGGAAGGGAGTCTCCTCCACCCTCTGTAAGTGTTGCATTCCCTGTGAAAACATGTGGACACCTCTGGGTCATTTGGCAGCCTTTTTTTATTGAGGGACTGACTTTTAGCCCTTTCTGGCAACCAATGAATATTTCAGGAGCTTTGGAACTCAGGAACTAAACTAGATCACTTTAATTGTTAAGCAGATGGGGCAATGTAATATTCATGTTGGATTTAATTGAATATTGGACACCCTAGGACTAACAGCAGGAAATATTGGGCCACATCAGGCCACAGTCAGAACATCCCCACCAGGCGCTCTCTCTCCCAGCTGTTTTCAGAGGAGAGAAGAGTCCTGAATGTGGGGTAGATACTTCTGAGCAGCCCTGAGAGCTGCAGGGCTCTTCACCGATTGGCTAAACTCAAATGTGACTAGCTTCAACATGAAACAATAAACTAAGCAGAATCTAAGACTAAGATTAAGAAAACCCACAATGGGGGAAATCCTGCAGTGGAAACTTTCTGTGAATGAGGTGACTTGTCCGCACCACCAGGTTTAGTTCCTGAGTTCAGAGGACCCCTGTTTCTCTCAGCTTTACCTTTGCTGTTCTGAGTGATATACTGAACCTCTCGGCTGTGTACTTCACCTTTTTAACAAAGAGGAAGTCAAAGTTTTTTGTTCCCTTCATGGATCAGTGAAGAGCTCCAACGTAGATTAAGTTGTGGCTTTCAGTCTACCCCACAGGGGTGTATGTGAGTATGAATGGTCGTCTGCTTCTACTGTGGGTGTCAGCCCTGTGACTGACCGACCTTGGTGTCAAACTGTCACCTGGGAAAATGCATATCATGCTCATTTTAAAAGGATAATTTGATCCTTGTGCAGACAAATAGCGCCATACATGCTATGTGTGTGTGTGGTTTATTGTTTGTCTGACAGACTGTGTGCAAGAATGTTCTGTTTAAAGAGATGTTAGTGTCACAGCCTCAGTTATTCCCTCCTGCCTCACACCTGAGATCCTGAACCTCCACCAGAGATCCTGCTCTCCCTGGTGTCTGTGTGTCTGCCTCGACCTCGACACTGCTTTGTGTATCTGCTCTATACTCTCTTCTTTTTTTTTGTTTTGTTTTGTTTCTGCGAATCCACACAGTTGTATTTGACTGCCGCCGACAGTAACAGCGGTCACTGCTGGCAGTTAAAGCCCTCGGAGAGTTCAAGATCGTTTTGGTAACCTCATCTGCTATACTAACAGGTACAAAACATGCCCGCCTCCTCCACCTGCTGGCCTGTTCCTCCTCTGTACCACCTCCCCAACTCCCAGCTCTACTCACTATCTATTATTTAGGTCCCACCAGGGCTGATGGAACCCCCCCTCCTCCTCCGCACCCCTGCTCCCACCTTGTCCTGACTTTTGCTAAGTGTTCCACCTGATGTTTGTCTCCCGTGGCCCCAGGCTGCATGTCTCCTGCAACACAGATGTATTGGGAGGAAAGATGTGAAGCTGCGTTGAGCCCTGAGGCTCATTGTGACCTGAGTCAATGGCAATTATGAAGCAGTTAAACCATTTTGCTGATCATCTGCTTGGTCCTGATCCCTGGGTTTAAGGGGATTTAAAGTAAATTAAATAGGTTTTTTCGACTTTTGCTTGACCTTTCAGCTCTTTACTTTTTATTTTCTGCTGTTGTTCTTGCTGCATTTTGTGGAATTAATTTTCTTTAAGGCACGTTCATCAGTGTTGAGAGGTTTCTAGGTCATTTAAAAAAATAATTTGGTAGTCTGAAAATTATTAGTCGGAAAACACAGTATTTTAAGGGGAAAATATCATAAACCACATGCAGCTAGTAGTTAGTATTTAAATAATAAAACGATTGCTTTTTAATACATACATGATAAATAATATAATTATGACTAAACGTATGCCACATTAAAAATAAATAATACATTTTACAGATTATAACCTGCATTTAATGTAAATATATCGGTTTGATTTTTTTTTTTTCCTTAGTGCTTTATCTTTTCAAAATAAGAGTCATTAAACACACACACACACATAATTATTATTGGACAGTAGAGCTCCAATCATTAAACTTACAAATATACTCTGATCTGCCATAACAATAAAGCCACCTCCTTTTCCTTTATAACCACATAAGCACTCCACACTGCCTCACCTACCTCACCATTCTCCCATAGTCCATCCTGGTAGCCATCTCTTCCAACGAACATGGCTGTCTACAGCTGTCGATGACAGACCATTATTAGCATTTTCCAAGGTCAGCAACACAGTAGAACAGAGTCCAGCAGAGAGGATGTATTCTTGAAGGGCAGCATTGAAGTTAGTATGGCAATGGTTTAATGTACAAAAACTCAATGGGATTTGTTTCTATTTGCTTAGCAAATAAGCTTGTGACAAACAAGAATATGACACTTGCACACTTTGTCTGGGCATCATTTTGTCCAAATCTCAATAACTCCATGTTAACTCATCAAGCAATTTCCCTTCTGGGATTATTAAAGTATTTCTGATTCTGATTCTGATTGCCTTATATCCCTCCCTTTTGACATCCAAGTGCATGTCCAAGTGCAGTGAGATAATCGGATCTCATGGATGTACATCCGACAAAATCTGCAGCAACAGTGTGATGCTGTCATGTCAATATGGAGCAACGCCTATAAATAATCAGTCGTTTTAATGTTGTGGCTGATCAGTGTATCTGTACAATGTAAGACGTTTGAAAAGCAATGTTCGCTTTGCTAAATGACACATATTTCAACATACATGGTGAGTCGTGTGTCTTCAGCATTCACATCCTCAACAGGCTGTCTGAATGGCTCTGAGGGGTCACAACAACACAGGAGTGTGAAATGCAGCCCTTCTGTGCTTGTATCACTTGTATATAAAACAAATGCATGGGTGCATCCTGAGTGTACATGAATGTCATGCACGGAGGTCAACAGCAAGAAGGGCAATAATTTAGCTGTTTTTTTATTATTTGTACTGCCCCTCTGATGTGTTTGTGTTCTGTAGTTGTGTTTTTGAACATCCCTGTAGATTCCAGGAAATCTGTGTGGGATTTTCTCTGATCTGTGGAATGACTTTTGCTTTGTTGTGCATGTCTAGCCCTTATTTATGACCCTCCACTGCTGCTTTTGGACTTCTTTCTTTTTTTCATCAAAGCATTTAAGGTGTGATAGTGAGGAGAAAATCCTACATAGAAAGAAAAAATACACAGTGAATGTAACCTGATTGAGATACACAAAAATATTCTCTCAACAATCGGGAGTTAAATGATTTAATGATTGAATGTCTTGTGTCTGTCCACAGTACACCTCCAGCATGCGGGCGAAGTACCTGGCCAACAGCCGACCAGATCCCAACAACCCTCCTGCGCATTAGACACCACTGGGCTCATCCCACCTGCAGCACTGACGTCTCAGCCATCAGCTCTTCTTTTTACACATTTCATCCTCTCCAAAATGTGCTTTCACTTGCTGCTTAACTTGAGGAAATCCATTAAATGTCACCTCACACAGCAGGAGTGCAGGTACTTCTTCTATTTTTCTCGAGTTTCCGGACAACTCGGCTGACGTGACGGAGCCCGGACTGACTTTTAAACTCCAGTTTCCTTTTTACACATGAACGCACCATGACATGCACTGTCACATCTAACAAGGCACTGCAGAGGACTCCAGAGGTGCTGGTAGACTAGCACTGATGACTACTGGTTGTTTTTGTAAAGTACTGTAAGCACCACACACACACACACACACACACACACACTCTGTATCATTACTGTGAGCGAGAGACATGCCTTACACACGGGGGAAGACACACAAAACACAGATCAGACTAGGTTAGATGAAAGTTACACTTCAAAACCTTACTGTAAATGACACATACACACTTTCAGGACTTGTTGTTGTCTTAAATCTGATGTCTGGGACCAGTTTTGCACGTCTTACAGTCCTCTGAAACTTTTTTTTCCTTCCTGTGGCATTTTTATTAAGCCATGACTGTACATTGTGAAGCTGTGATTTGATTTGGCTGCATGGTGAAAAAGCAGCAGCAGCAGAAGCAGCAGCATTGGTCTCAGGATGGGAGGATGTTTCATCAAAAAAATGACAAAACCACAGTCAGAATATTTATACTACTGGAAGCAGTTTGTTTTACAGACAAGAGGATGTTTTCTTCTTCTTTCTTCTGCAACATTGCTACACATTTTAAGGTAATTTGCAGACTTCATCTAACTGCTTGTTATGTTGCTCAACTTTAACAGAACTGGAAAGTATCTACACAAACGCACGCATAGATCCTTGTCCCTGCCCTATTCAAAACACAACAGGAGCCTAAATTCGTGTGAAAATGTGCTTATCTCCAGGGATCGCATTGGCAGTGCAGCGTCTCACAAATGTGTTTTAGCATTTATTACTAAAAGGAAAAAATAGTAGAAAAGGGTGAGCGGATGCTGTGAAAGGGATTCGTGTTGACTGTAAACCTTTTTTCCTCGGCATGACAAACATGGAGTTGAGATGTTCTGCTGCCTCCACTTCGCTTCTCTTCTTTGTGCTTCGTGACTCGTGCAAAAGCGATGTTGAGACTGTGCCAACAAGTTAAGCACAACTCCTCTACTATCTTTTTTCAAACGTCTTTTACAGAGAAAATGAGCCTGACCCTTTTTTTTTTTTTCCAAATCATTGACGCTCTGTTATCACACTGATGCAGTTCTTCCTGTTCATGCCGTAGTAGTCATATTCTCTTTGTTGTTTGTTATGCAATGCTATTGTACAGATTACAAAGAAAAGAAGAAAAAGAAATTGCAGGATTTTTTTTAAATTTCTTTTAAAGAAAAGCTTATTTTACTTCAACTTTAAAATTCTTAGTTTATTTGATTTTCTTCTTTTTAAATTTCATTTTAGAATCAGAGCAAAACAATGTGTTGCTGCATTAATGTGAATACGGTAAATAGATTTTCATTTTTTCATTGAATTTGTTGTGGGGGAAAAACACTGTAGATGTCATCTTTTTTTATATATACATCATTTTTGCAATCTCTAAGATGTGTACATGTAAAAGCTGTGGTTATATTGAGCTTGAATGCTGTGTTTTAAAATTAAAAAATAATAACTGTAGCACAGCAACCTGCTGGATTTATTGATGTGTTTCTATATTCCCTATGTCAGGAATGCCGGGATCAGACACTAGATGGCAGCGAAGCCTCACCACACAGGGGCAGCTGTGAGATCACAGCACAGAGGGCACATCTTTATGACTTCAGGATGTACATCTAGTGACGTTTTTTTGTAAGTTACACATTTTCCAGCTCTTTATTCAGGTCTACATGCTCATAAAGGCAACATGTAAACAGCCAACAGTCAGCTCAGATCATGGATCAATCCTGCCTTGTGTCTGTGGTTCAGGCTGCTGCTGCTGTAATGATTTGGGGGAGGTTTTCTTGGCACACTTTGGGCCACATGATACCAACTGAGTCTGGTTTAAGGACCGCAGTCCTCCACGAGTATTGTTGCTGACCATGTTCACACCTTTATGAGCCCAGCATACAGTCTTCTGATGGACATCCGCAGGATAACACACCATGGAGCGACGCTCAGGTCATTAAACATGACGGCGAGTATTAAGATGGTTCCCACAGTTAGCAGATCTCGGTTTAACAGAGGATGTTGCACACATTATTGCATGCAACTTGAACACAATTATAACATATGTTGATGAAGATTCTCAGTCCAGGTCATCATACGTAGAGAAGATTGAAGCAAGGCGTCTGGACTTGTAGAGTTTTCTTGAAGACGTTTCACTGCTCATCCAAGCAGCTTCATCAGTTCTAACTGTTTGGTGGGGAAACATGGTTTATATGTGGTTACAGACCTCAGTGGGTGGGTCTGGGTAAAACTTAAATAAACAATAGCACTAAATGTTTCCATACTTACCTGTGATGTTCTGGCTGACTGGGCCAGGTGTCACCTGGAACTGTTGTTCACATCATTTAAATAAAAAAGTAGTTTTATGTGAAATACAACAAAAGATCTCAGAGACCATAATGTGTCTCTGTACAAGGGATTGTGGGTAAGAATTTCCAGAAGAGTAGGCCAGCTTTAATACTACAAAAGACAAATAGATAGAACATCCTGGTACTTTGCATACTGTGTCTATTCTATATATTCCAACATACTAAAACTACTAAGCAAGAATATTCAGTGGAATATATAGGACCACAAAGTCGGCATAAGAGCTGCTACTTTTATTATTAATAATAAAAGTATATTAATAATACTGTTTTTTGATTATCTATCTACTATTCAAATACATATATTGTATTAGACATTATTTGAATGAAATTCAGCTGCCTTCAGGAGTCAGACAACTGAGGGGGGACCTCACATACTGGTCATCTGGACAAAAAGTAGCTTAACTAACGGTGTAAAAAAAAAAATGTTGATGTCATTACAATGCAAAAAGAACAGGATGTTATGTGGATAGTTTTCCTGCATTTTTAGGGAAGTCCCTTCATTATCCCTGTATAAATCCCAGTTTTGAAGATGTTTTTTTTTCAATCCCTTCCTTAAAAGAATGTTCCAGATTTCTCTGTGTGCGTTGGTATTTATATCCAGGCAGACACCAGCGCAGTGACCTTCGACATGATGAATGCAGATCCCTCCGAGCGGAGCAGAAAGGCCGACTTGTGTTTGTGACCTCCCTCGGCCGACAGCAGGCGAGGGGTCAGTGTCAGCGCCGGGGCCACCAGTCTGGTCTTGTCAACTTCCTCCTTAGCGCCAGCCAGCTGCTGTCACCCAAAATACAGACCTCTCACAGGGATTTTGGGATAGATTGTGTGAGAATTTGCAAGCAGGATTAGTTTTTTTTCTACTTTAATCTTCATAAATCATTTCTTCAGTGTCTTGAGAGTACAAAAATACTCGAATGTGCATATTTCTGGCAGTAAATTCACTTTGTTTGTACTTATTTTGGCAAACTAAACTCTGAATATAAAGATTACATCATCTCCTTGGCTCCTCTGCTGTTTATTATGTGAGGGGTGGGGGGACTAAACAAAGCAGTACACAAATGTAAGCATGACAGAGGCTCGGAGGATTTTACAACCCACAGAGACCTGGAGAGGCAAATGAAATTTCACACGGCCTCACTGTCGAGGAAATTGAATTACTCCGCTTGTTGTTGGACTGGAGGAATGCATTACTAATGCTTTGAGGTGAGGAGCTGAATGGAGGAGTGGTGGTGGTGGGGGAGGGAGGGAGTGCCTGTACCCTGTGAACCCCCCTCCCCCCTCCCCCTCCCCTTACACACCCAACCCTCTACCCCCCTCCAACTCCACAACCAGACACTTCCTGAGTCTGCTCGGGCTCCCTGCCAGGCCGTGGGACCATGGCCGTCCTTCTTTTCGATGCCAAGCAGCTGCGCGGCGGCACCCAGGAGGCACATGAGAGAGAGGGTTAAACATCTCGCAGAGATGCTGCTGCGTGACCTGACTGAGAACCCAGACATGATCAGGGTATTGACTGGCATTTTCATAAATATTTACATCCTTTTGTAGACATCATGCCCCATTAGACATATTTTATGTTTATTGTTGTCTCTCCTCCTGCTCACTGAGATGCTTCATGATTCTCTCACAGGACCTCTGTGTTCCTTCCTGTCCTTTAAACGTCATCCTCTAGCCCAAGACTTTGTCACAATCCAGCAGTTCACCACTAAAAAGAACCACATAAGAGTTTTGACCACATCATCTCAGCTCAGACAGGACAGTGAAGTTCTCTGATCGCCGAGGTTACCGTGGTTACACACATCATCTGAGAACGTCTTTATGTGGTTTTGGTTTAATTTCTCCGCCTGTAGCTTCACTCACAGTGATTTGATCATAAGTCATAACATGACATGCAGCTTCATTTGCATACTGATTTGCATGCCTTTACTCACTTAATATATTTATGTGACAGTTACCTGCCTGTTTTAATTATTATAAAGTCATGTGTCACAGCCAAAGAATTTCACAATAAACAGGGTTCGATGGAGCTGCAGGCCAAACTGTGTGCATGGAGTTGAGCAAGTGTTAATTATAAGGGGTTAAACAAGAGACAAAAAAGGTTAACAAGAGATGTCTTAAATTTGTCATATACTTTAATACATCTTTCATCAAAGAGTAAAAGAATCTCCTCTCCTGAACCTCCACATTCTTCAAGTCCTCCACTCAAGTGCTGCTCTCTAAATTCAAGTCCTTCTGGATACACGATACCTGGATTATGGTGAACTCGCTCTTGGAGCACATGTTGAGCAGGATTAAGACCTGTGCCAGCTGTTGTGAGTTCTCCCTGTGGGCGTGTGGGGTTTGTCCCGCCGCTCCTAATCCTGCAGACAATGCAGCCTGTTAATTGGAGACTGACTGATATAGCGAAGGCAAGTAATGAAGACAATGTGTGAGCGCCAGCGTCTCTGTAATCCCCCTGCACTCTGAGGAATGTCCCTCTGTGGCAGACATCCATACTTTTATCTAATCTGCTCCTTCAGGCCGCCTCACCCACATGGGGTTTTCCATCTACAATGACAATGTGAGCCAATGCTTTGAATTTAAGTCGCACACACACACAAACAGTGTGACTTAACACAGTTAAATATCGTGTTTTCTGAGTACTGATGGGAGGTGCGAGAAAGCACACCGAGGTGTTTGTCTGTTAACTGTATGTGGACTGTTAACACCTGAGGACAAAGTTGTTTAGAGTCAGAACAAAGTGAAGAGGTTTCACATTACTAGAAATTTGCCTTAGTAATTTGCTGCATACATAAAACATGAAACATAAAACAGTATCATATAATGATAAGAAGCATGCATAGGGTGAAAATAAAATAAGATAAAATAAAAAAAGACAATGTAAACTAAACTCAAATTAAAGCTATAAATTAGTTTTTGTTGTATGTTTTGAAAATCATAGTAGTCATTTTGTATCATTGATTTAAATGTCTATGTCGCATCTTGTTTGTGTGCTTGCGCTCACAAAGTCCAGAGGCCATGCCAGGAGACCATCAAATCTGGAGGAGCTTGAATCACGTTACTCAAAAGACATGACTCAAAGTGACTCCTGGCTGTTGTCTCTACCTGTATACATCTTTTGTCTCAGGTTATTTTTTATTTTCTTGACATTTTTTTTTTGTTGCCATTTTTATGTTTTGTATACTGAGGTCCTCCACCACATATAAACCATGTTTCCCCACCAAACAGTTAGAACTAATGAAGCTGCTTGGATGAGCAGCAAAACGCCTTGCCGAAAACTCTACAAGTAAAGAATCCTTGCGTCAGCCTTCTGAATTTCTGCATGATGTAACATTAACACTATAGAACAATTCTTATAAATCGGTATGTTAATTTATATAAGGAAGCACAGGGGGCATCCGGATTTGAACCGGAGACCTCTTGATCTGCAGTCAAATGCTCTACCACTGAGCTATACCCCCACTTGTTATGCACACCTGGGTCTATCTGGATTGGCGCCCCATTAGCACCAACTCAAGCACTATAATGCTAACTTCTGCATTTCTTGTATCCAAAAATGGTACTTCACAAAAGGTATGCCGACTTTATTGTTTGTGGTTCTGTGCTTATTGTGTTTTTTCCACACACAACTCCAGATTTGGTATCTGACTACTGGCATTAATTTAAGTTATAATATCATGATTTCTGGACATCAAATGTATCACCTTGAACTTAGAAATAAAAACATGACCATAATATGTAGAGTTTGTCAGTGGTTATGCACTTTAATTGAAAGTTTTAGGTCTCCACCAGGATCAGCTCATAATCATAATCATGCATGCATGATGTAACATCAACACAATTCTCATACTTTAATATGTCTGTATATTAATAAGGAAGCACAGGGGGCATCCGGATTTGAACCGGAGACCTCTTGATCTGCAGTCAAATGCTCTGCCACTGAGCTATACCCCCTCATGTTGCACACACCTCGGGCTATCTGAATTTAATCCCTATTGGTGCCAACCCAGGGCCCACTGCACCAGTGTTTAATAGGTCTATAAAGATTGACTCATATTTAGAGCCGACCTCATGTGGCCATTTAGGGAACTGCAGTTTGTAGCACCTCCTGTACTATTTGACTGACTACTGGTAATATAGTCAACTTCCCAGGCTGATGTGTGCCATCTTTTGGCCCCACCTCTTTTTCCAAAAAACACACATTTAGTTATACTGGTAGCATTATTCACACATGATGTTGCTGTGGGATAAAAAAAAATTAAAAGCCAAACTCCAGACATCCTAATTCAATAATGAATGAGAATCCCAGCAGTCATAAAACACTTCAGATGTCTCTCCGTGTTTGACTTTTCCCTCGGGATGAGAAAAGAAAAATGGAGCTGTATTTCTCCTCAAGTCATGACTCAAACTGACACACAAAAATGCAGTTATTGCATGTTGTGTAAACATGGAACCACAGCAACAGCCTCCGGTCATGTTTCACCTGACTTCACTGACAGGCAGGTGGTCATACAGCAGTTGGATGTTTTGTGTAATGTCTCACCTGTTGGCACATGGTGCATTATGCAAAACAGCATCAGCTCTGCTTTTTAAACTGATGCAGTTTTCAAGTGCGAGGATATTAACTGCCTCTGAAATATGCAGCTGGTCCCATGGTAGCTTAATCAACAAGAAGCCCTACAGTATAATAGGACATACCGTGCAGCCAGGGGGCATCTGGATTTTTACAAGAGACCTTCTGAGCTGAAAACAATTTGATTTGTTTGTGGCACTTCCTCCATCACTTCATTTTTCAGCAACAGTCCTGCCAGGCTGAGGAATATGCATATTTAGGTTTACTAGTGTGTTTGCATGATGTAAATATGTCTCATATTTATGCAGAAAAACAGCAAACTCTAAAGCAGCACTGTCTCTCCATGGTTTTATATATCACCATGGGAGTCACAGCTACATTTTGGACCCTTCTTGTTCCTCCGTCCCAAACTGTCCCTCTTCCCTGTGTGAGCCTGAAGACTTGGCCTCGGTTCTGGGAGTAAATTAACATGCTAACAGCGTTGTGTTGTGTTACTCCACTGGTATGGGAACACACATATCCGCCATTAAGAGAAGGTAAACAAAGTCTTTGGAAGTCAGTCTGAAAGGATTACAGCCAAGACTCTAATGATTTGTTGTTTACACAAAAATCCATTCTGTTTTACAGGACAATAATCAAAGTGCTGCTGATCCAGTTAGTTTGCACATTCACAGTTTGTTGCTTTAATAATACAAAGGTTGGGCCACATGCACTTTGTTTCCCATGGGTGCAGCCCCAGAGGACGGATCCCAACCTTTGCCAGCGAATGACGCCTTGATTGTTCTGTTTGATACCATGTGTGATTTGAAGCTTCTGCACAGATTTATTGTCAACATTTTATAAGTCTACAGAGAGAGGGTGCATAACACTGATGCTCTGTTTGAACTTGAGCTTCAGACACATAAAAGACTGCAGTTTTTTTCCCACTATACATCTCTGGAGGACAAAGCTGTGATTATGGTTTGTGGTGAGGATGTTTGCAGCAAGTAATTTGTCTCCCATGTGAAGCTTTGGCGGTGGATCTTCAGCTCAATGTCTGCCAGAGTTCAGCCAGTGTGTGTCTGTTTTTCTATTCAAACTCTTTTTCGTTTACGGTAGCTTTAGTGAACGTGTATTTCAGTACTCTCTGCCCTGACGGCACAATTACTTCCTCTTCTTACGTTGAACTAGGGGAGGGATATTGTGTTTCTGCATGATGTTGATGAAGATTCTCAGTCATCCAGGTCATATTCATTCAGAAGGATGAAGCAAGGAATCAAACAGTAAGTACTGGTGCCTGTGTGTGGGTTTCCTGTGCTCCTGCCTCACACAAGACAGCACACTCAAGGACAGGACCAACCTCATGCCAGACCACATCTGTGACCTGCTGGACCCGTACTTACTGTTTGATTCCCACCACCCACTGGAACATACGCTATGAGAAGAAAAAGGAGCAGCAAACTTGTGGCTATCCCAATTGAGCACTCACCTAAGCCACAAATGCCAGACCCACTAACAATAAGAAGGACAACAAGCTGTCCACCTGTCCCACCACCACACCCCTCCTGTAGCTTCATAGTCAATAGCCAGTGGTTGGACACACCAGTCAATCCAACACAGGTATGACTATATAAGTATGGAGACATTTAAAGCTATAGTTTGTGAGTTTCACCCAGACCCACCCACTGAGGTCCTCCAACAGTTAGAACTGATGAAGCTGCTTGGACGAGAAGCGAAACGTCTTGCAGAAAACTCTAGCTTTTCCTTGCTTCAGCCTTCTGAATTTTTGCATAGTAACATCAACACTATAGAACGATACTTTAATAAGTCTGTATGTTAACTTATATAAAGAAGCACAGGGGGCATCCGGATTTGAACCGGAGACCTCTTGATCTGCAGTCAAATGCTCTACCACTGAGCTATACCCCCTCATGTTTTGCACACCTGGGTCTATCTGGATTGGCGCTCCAACCCGGGGCCCACTGCACCAGTGTTTAATAGGTCTATTAAGATTGACTCATATTTGGAACCAAAATCATGTGGCCATTTAGGGAACTGCAGTTTGTAGCACCTGTACTATTTGGCAGACAAAGCCTACTTTTATTTCATCTAGCTGTTTATGGGGGGATATTGTGTTTCTGCATGATGCTGATGAAGATTCTCAGTCATCATGGTCATTTTCATTCAGAAGGTTGAAGCAAGGCATATGGACTTGTAGAGTTTTCTTGAAGATGTTTTGCTGCTCCTCCAAGCAGCTTCATCAGTTCATCAATTCTGCTTACAACCCAACACTGTGCAGAGTGACTGGCATTTGCCAGAGAACACCAAGATTGGCAGATTCACCATTGGTGAATGATGAGAGCAGGTTCACGCTGAGCACATGTGACAGACGTGACAGAGTGGAGACGATATGGAGAACGTCTGCTGCCTGCAACATCATCCAGCATGACAGGTTTGGCGGTGGGTCAGTAATGGTGTGGGGAGGCATTACTTTGGAGGGCCGCACAGCCCTCCATGTGCTAGCCAGAGGTACCCTGACTGCCATTAGGTACCAGGATGAGACCCTCAGACCCATTGTGAGACCATATGCTGGTGCAGTGGGCCCTGGGTTCCTTATGATGCATGACAATGCTAGGCCTCATGTGGCTGAAGTGTCAGCCTTTCCTGCATGATGAAAGCATTGATGCTATGGACTGGCCTGCCCATTCCCCAGATCCAATCCAGCACATCTGGGACATCATGTCACGTTCCTCAGGACAACATCTGCCGCCTCATCAGGAGCATGCCCAGGTGTTGTAGGGAGATCCTACAGGCACATGGAGGCCACACACTACTGAGCCTCATTTTGACTTGTCTTGAGGAACTTCCACTCAAGTTGGATCAGCCTGTAATGTGATTTTCCACTTTTATTTTGAGTATGGTTCCTAATCCAGACCTTCATGGGATAATAATTCTGATTTACATTGATATTTTTCATGATATTTTCATGACATCTTTGACAGAGAGGAAAGATGGTTTGAAAGAGGAGTCAAGGAAGACATCTATGTTAAGCTGGAAAAACCTTCCCTTAACAGAGGTGGTGGACTCAGACATCATCTTTCCACCACATACAATGCAGTGATTCCATCCATTCTCAGGAAGTTTCACTCCTTAGTTACATGTGTCCAGCAAGAACAATGGGCTGTCCACCTGTCCCACCACCATACCCCTACTGTAGCCTCATAGTCGTTAGACACACCAGTCAAACCAACACAGGTAAGTATGGAGACATTTAGAACTACTGTTTGTGAGTTTCACCCAGACCCACCCACTGAGGTCCTCCATCACATATAAACCATGTTTCCCCACCAAACACTTAGAACTGATGAAGCTGCTTGGATGAGCAGTGAAACGTCTTGCAGAAAACTTTACAAGTAAAGATAACTTGCTTCAACCTTCTGAATTTTTGCATGATGTAACATCAACACTATAGAATGATTATTATACTTTAATAAGTCAAGTAATCTAAATGATTATCATTTCTTTACAATTACATAAAGTAGCTCTTTTATTCCTTAAAAATGGTACTTCACAAAAGGTATGACTACTTTATTGTTTGTGGTTGTTTGCTTATTATGTTTTTTCCACAAAAGGTTTACACAATTCCAGATTTGGTATCTGACTAATGGAATTAAATTAAGTTATAATAACATGATTTCTCAACATCAACTGTATCATCTTGAACTTGGAAATAAAAACATGACCAAATATGTAGAGTTTCTCAGTGGTTATGCACTTTTATTCAAAGTTTTAGGTCCCACGGTAGTTAATACCAGGATCAGCTCATAATCCCTGAGAAGCCAGAATTAGGAATGAACTGTTGGAACCCTCCAGATACTGGAGAATAAACACCACAGTCATTTAGCACAAAATACAACAACATCATCATGTCCAGGTCATTAAAAGCGCATGTAAACCAGAAAGGGAACGTTACATTCTAAGCATGTACATTACAATCACTACTTATTTAAACAAAGGCACAGTACACAATACTGTAATCAAGCTATGAAGCGTGACCCAATATGGGTGAGAAATGACACAGAGGGGAACGAACACCTCCATGTGGATGCTGCTCTCCCCTCGCAGGCCTCAACAGCGAGCAGACTGTATTATGTGTAAATAAGATAATAACAGAGAGGCTCGTCAGTCTTTGTTGTGCGGCTCAGGTTACACGCACACCGGTTCAAACTGCACTTACGTGGAGCTCTCTCTTCTTCAGAGTGCTACACTGTTGTGCCTTCGGAGGTGAGGAGCAAACATCAGTTCATTTGAAACAAAGCTGTGCAATTTTCAAACAATAATAATAATAATACAAAAAGAAAAACAAAAAGCTGATTGTAACCCTAAATGAAAATCTCTTCCACTCATTACTTTTTTTGTTCCCTGATTGTAACTAATGCAAGGAGTGTTATTAAATACGTATAAATGAACAGAGATTTTAATAAAAGGGTTAATTATGGTTGTTAGTTTGGACGCTAAATCTGAAGTATGTCATTAAAAAGGACGTAAACTAGGTCAGCTCACTGACAAGTAATATTTAAAAAAAAATGGGAAAGTGCTTTGTCCTGATATACTTCAGATTAGGTCACTAATGGATACATTTGGAAATCAGCCAATGCCAGCTCAAGTTGTGACAAAAAATAACACTGTTTACCCTAAAATCTTCATATTAGAGCATTTGTCCGGAGTCGTAACAACTAAACCAAAATAAAAAGCCAATTATATGTGATGAAAGGCTCAATGATCTACACACATAGACCTGAGCGCTTTACATTTTTAACAGCCAAAAAAAAAAAGAAAGCTGGCAAAGGCTTGAATATATGTCAATACATTCTATGAGAATTGCAGATACATTTACAAGCAACATATACATCACAAAGCTCAACTGATTGCCTGCAAAAACGGTGAAAGCAACTTCCTGCCAAGGAGTCCTCCGCCCTGAGCTTTTTACAGAGCGAGGCTTCCCCCTTCGGACAAGGAAGGAATATAGTCCCGAGGCGGGCCGCACAGCAGCCCAGTAAAACTACTAAAGACCGCGCAAGGCTGCAGCAAGAATACAGCAGCCACGCGGTCTAATACCAAAACACTGGTCCCCACGAGCCTTTCAGATACCGAGGCTCGCCGGGGGACGAGGATGAGAAAGGAGCGGTCGCCCTTAAAAGGCAACCTGAGGGGGGCACCATGGGGTGTCTGGGTACAGGAGACAGTGCACAGACCTGAACCTGGAAAACAAAAGAAAAAGCACTTAGACTTCCCAAATATGTCATTAAATATATTTGTTTAATAATTATTCGGATCATCTCTCACCTTGATGGATCCTCCTCCACAGTAAAAACCCCTTTCAAATTAATGATGTTGCTCTTGTTTTCAAACATCCCATAACTGAGAGTGATCTGAAAGAACAGAGAAAAAAGAACATCAACAACGCCGATCTCACAATGACCTCAAAAAGCATCTTAAGAATCCACTTACCTGCTTGTGAATCTCAGATTTTGACACCTGTTGCAGGTTCTCCAGGTGGGAGTGGAACAGGTTGCTGCGGGTCAGAGGGACGCCAAGGACAGACTCAATGATGTAGCCAATAGTGCAGTCATCCGGCAGGCGGATCTTCTCTGCCGTGTTCATAAAATGTCCACCACTGGTTTAAAAGATAAAGAGCTATGCTTTTATTTTGAAAAGCAAACTGGTAATATTTTGGGGGTTTCTGTAGGTCTGTATCTTACCTGGCCCATGGGCTCATCTTCAGCGCCAGACCCCGACTCACACAGAAGCCTGCACCTCCAGTAGCAAACCAGAAGTTGACTGGTTTCATCTTGTTGTCCCCCAGCCTTTCTGTGGCCTCTATGGGCCGGTCCAGACTGGGTTTACCGATGTACATGTCCTGGGTGTGAGGGTGCCGGGACAGGTGCTTCACCAGGGTGCGGACGTTCACATAGTTGTCATCGTCTACATGACAAAACCACCTAAGAAGAGTAAATGTAAATGTAAATGCAGAGACACTCATTTGTAATGCAGACAAAAACAACGCTCTTAATGATGCTTACTTTTTCCCCGACTCTATGAACTTGTCATATTCCACCGCCATCTTGCAAGACAATGCTTGTCGGCTATGAGCTGCAGAGCAGTTGGTGTTGATAGCATGACTCCCTGTGAAAGATATCATAATCAAAGGAGGCTCTGTATGCAGAGGCAAAGGGACCTTTTAATAACATTCAAAATAAAAATTCCCCTCATAAAACTCACCAATTTTCTTTTTCAGCTCATCATCCTCGCCATCTGTGAAGATGTACGTCTGTACACACACACAAAAAAAAGGAAATGACAGATAAGTGGGCTTGGTCACCATCATGTGAAGTGTTCACAGTCGCTCTTCCTCACATCCAGCCGGTGTGATTAGCATCAATCAACGTGTCTTTTATGCAGTGGAAAACACACTGAGTTAAACAGCCCCCCTGCTCTAATAAAGGCCTTTTGTCCTGCGTTTTACTCTCTCCATGGCAACTCCACAGCCTCCCCGAAGCATCCCAGACAAACAACAAAGGAGGAGGCAGACTGTCCGCCTCTCACACACACCCCATTCATGTATCCAGCCCCCTTCAACACTGCTGGACCTGCTGCCCGAACCTCAGAGTGTTTGCATGAATAAAAAGCGGCCCACAAACGGTTCCCACAAACCTGCAGATGCTTGTTGTATGTAGCAATTAGTCATAAAAGAGGCACTCACTGAAAGCAGGAAGAGATTATTCTCCTCTTTATGATAACTCCCACTGAGCAGGTGTAAAGCTGGTGAATGGTGATGATGAAAGGGCAGCCGGCCTCAGGCTTTGTAACCGTCAGCGGTCTGTTTACACTTCACCTGAGGTGCGGCAGCACCTGCCCAACATCATGCTACTCTACCTACGCCACGTGTCTCTACACGCCGGGCGGCTGTGTTCCTGTCAGTTGGGCATGAGCAGGCTTTAAAGGACGCACGTCGGCGTGCACAAAGCTGAGCGGTTTTTGGAACAAATTCTGAGCAGATGCTGCTGGATGCCGGAGCCGCAAGCCTTGTATTTGTTTAAGGAAAAAGAGGTGGTGGCTTCGGTGTGTGGAGGGATCAGAGGCTGGCGCTGTTTGCTTTAAAGCCCTGTTGAATGGACAGCCTAATCACTGAGACAGCTGCCAGAGCTGCCAGGGTACTGACAGAAAGAGGGAGGGAGGGGGGGCAGAGTGGAATCTCACTGCTGATTAGTAAATCGAAAACCGTGTGTGGCCCCCTTCCTCCTCCCTTCTGCTCCCCCCCCCCCACTCATGCAGAGCCCCTTGAATAGAACAATGCTGTGAGTTTTCATGCTGGGTAAAGTCTCCACTGGGTAAATTCTGAATATGTTTGCCAGCTATTTGCATACAGCTGCAGGAGTTAACTCAAGAGAAAACTTTTTTTCCCCTCCTGCCATTGTTTCTTAACAGTTACTTTCACGGAATACTAATTCAAACAGAGAAGAGATGGCTGTGTGCGAAGCAGAGATAAGAGGTGATAAAAGCCTGGGGGGGGGGTTTCAGCTCCTGACCACAGGAAGGCATGGCACGGCCCTGTCTGAGCTGAACGTGGTGCCTGGCTGGCTGTCTCCACATCTCCTCAGGAAGGAAGGGCACGGGGCTCCCTTCTTTTCCATCCTCCACCCTTCCTCCTCATAGCCTTTCAGCACTTTTTTTTTATTTAGTCTAAACAGATTTTTTTTTTTTTTTTTTAAAGACATCCATCCACTTGTGCCACACACTGGAGCCATTTATCTCAACTGCAGCGCCGAAGTGTTTTCTCTAAAAGCCTAAAAAGCTCTCATTGTTAGAGAGCTGGCTAATTGTGGCACTCTTTTTAAAAGAGGAATGCATGGCACACCACCATGAGGATGTCAGTGCCAGCTGTCCGGAATGTGATAAAAGCAGCTCCGACGACGTGCCATGGTTACTAATCATGGAGAGGGAGAAGAAGCTCTTAAGATTTAAATTTTAAACTTTCAATAGTGCCACTTGAGATAAATTGGATTTATTTGCTGCTTTACATAAAGATGGGAACCCAGAGACCGCGGGACTGTTGTGTCAACACAGTTATCACAGAGATAATCACCCACCTGCATAACTAAAGAACTTGCTTTTGCATCAACACAACTTTTTTTTTTTTTGTTCCTGCAGCTTTAAAATTGATCCACAGATGCTCATCAGCTGAGCGTGAGAATCAAACCTGAGTGCCATATGTACATGGTGGGAACTCGGAGCATCATATGGCTGGCATTAGGGCCGTCTTTTGTTCCATCTCACTCTGACCACCTGGCACCCTTACTCCAGGAACTCCCTCTTGCATTGTGGTGTTCAGTCAGTCAGTCTTTTGTGTGTGTGTGTGTGTGTGTGTGTGTGCAACCACACACCAGCTGCTTGTCTATCAGGCCTGCTGTTAACTCAACATCATCCAGTACAGTGATTACAACCAATTAGCACATATCAGCAGATGTTGTAAAGCACGGTTGTGTCCTGCTGTAAGTGGCTATGGCAGGAGGATCCTCTCTCCAAGTAAGGGATGCAAACACTCTGTGTCCGAGGAAAATTGAAAAGACTTTTGCAAGAGTAAAGATTTTTTTCCCACCCACGCTACACCCCTCGAGGAAAAATTTTCACACCCAGCGTGCTGCTTCCCAGCATAAACCGGCCTATAGATGCACCCTTTTGTCCCAGGCATCCCCTTAACGAAGCCCCCCATCCCTTCCAGTGAGCCTGACCCAGACTCAGCTCCCACGTTCCCATGGAGAGAGGGGAGACAAGGGGCTGGGAAAAGCTTTTCTTCCCCCATCAGAAAGACGCTTTGTTAGTCCTGGAAGGGGGACAGCACTGGAGTCGGTGCTGTGAAGCATCCATTGCACCAGGGGCATTCACAGGGACACCGAAAAGAGGAGGGATAATAGAGAGTGGGGAAAGAGGGGGGCTTTAAGGAGGGAGTCCTGAAACTGCTCCCTCCGTTCTCAGGGACATCACTCAGAGGAGAATAAAAAGTGACAGAGCAGAGGAAATTCAGCACAGCGGCTGTGTGGCTAGTTCAGTGTCAACTGGTGACAAGGGGAACAATAGACACTGTAAACAACCAGCAAAAGGTACCACCTGCATGTAGGTGTGTGTGATGTAGATGTGTGTGTCCATATCTTCATGCACATATTTTAAAATAAACCTTACCTGTTGCATGTTTCTGGATATCCACGTGTCCAGCAGCAGATTCAGCCTGGACTGGTGGAACTTCTTGGTGGTCTTCACAGCGATGAAGATGTCATCCGCGCTGATGTCCTCAGCCGGTGGGGGGTCAGCATTAGCACGGGCAGCGGCGCCGCCGGCGGTGGAGCCTTCAGGCTTCTCCACATCCCTCCTTCCCCGGGCCAACTTCGTAAAGTACGCTGAGAATCCTTTCTTATCCTGTGCGCCATCGAGTTGCGCTGCGTCTTGGAGAAGCGAGCGCGCACCGGCGTCCTCTCCATCATCCATCTGCTCCTCCACCTGAACCCGGTGATGCTGCACAGCGACCAGGAGCGTCAGCAGCAGGCAGAGGCACGCCGTGCACGCTACGCAGATGGCTGCTTTCTTTCCATTGTTTTTCAACATGATTAAACCTATAAGCAACTAAAAACTATAAAGACGCGCGACGAACTTGTAAGGAAAAGTCCATAGGTGTATATTTATTTGTTAATATAACACAAAAATACACGGTCCGTTAGTGTGCATAGCTGTATGGGAAATTAGCGAATAGTGAGGTAGTGGGGTGTATATATAAGCTTCCACTGTGACCACGCCTCATGGGAGGTCCTTGGATGCAGCATGGCAGCCGGCGATGCTGTACGGGGCGTGGCTGCAGCTGTGTGTGTGTGTGTGTGTGTGTGTGTGTGTGTGTGTGTGTGTGAGATAATAAAACTAAACGTTTGACCCAAGAAAAAAAAAGCTAGAGGAAAGGTGTGTGCCTGGAGGAGATCACACTCGTGTTGCTTCTGATCTGTAAATATTAAAAAAAATAATAAAAAATTTCACTTTATTTCCTAAATGCACACAGTGTGAGCCTGGTGTTCACCAGACAAACAGGCTCCATTGTTCTTCTCTGACCTTGTGAGGACACTAAACAGTTGGCCATTCCTGAACACTTGTTATTCAAATTTTGGCTCAGAGTGCCGTCTGGTGCTGGGATGCTGATCAAAAAAAAAAAAAAAAAAATGGTGCCGACGTGCAGCTGGTGGAGCCTGAATCCATGGCTCCCAGCAACCAGCAAGATACATGTGCGGTGAGTCAAGGTGAGGAACAACCTCTCTGGTTAACTCCTCTAAAGAATTTGCACAAGTCTCACTTTCTTTTTTTTAAATTCTGAGACATGCAGGACATAAGTTACGTCCCAGCTTTGTCCCTCCAGACAAGGCCCCTTTGTCCCTCCTTTTTAAAAGTAAGCACAGAAAGGCCAGTATAAGAAACCAGGCAGAGGGGGTTGTCCCTGTGGCCCTCCATTCTTCTCCAGTCAGCTATGTCTTTCTGCCAGGCTTTGCAGGGCATCCGTCCCAGCTCGGAAAATGTTTTTGGCTCTGTGGATTTGAAAACAATGTCAGTTGTAAAAGTGGCTCTCTGGCTCAGTTTATTTCAGCCTGACACGCTTTCTTGTCTCCCCCTTATAAAAAAAAAAAAAATCACCCCACAGCTCTACCTCTTCTTTGACCTCCCCCTCTGAGTGATTAAATCCAGTTTCTTCAGACAAGCCCACTTCCTCACCACAGCACCCACAAACCCACAATCAGCTCAGTTTTCCTCTGATGGTATCTGAGCTGAGCTTGGGGGGTAAAATTGAAGGGTTTGCTATTTATAGTTCTGAGCAGGTAAACAATCCCAGTGTGAGACAGAGCTGTCACAAAAACATCATCAAAACATTTTTTCTGATGCCACAAAACATGAAAACAAACTCAGCTCTGTCACGGGATACTCTGCATGGATCTAACATGTGGAAAAATGTGGTAGACATTAAGTCAAAGCTTTGAATGTTTCCATTCTTTTTCTGATTGTTTAACACTCCTCACAATGTGTCTGCTTGTGTTCCAGTCTTTAACGCTGTGATCCAATATGCTCCCGCTCAGGGCAAGTGTGTCATTGGTTAAATTCATGTATTGAACACTTCATTATGAGTGCAAACAAGGGCAATAACACGTGGAGTGAGAGTCAGCGACGAGTCTCTGAGGATCAGCGGTGAGAGCTGAGAGGTGGGATCACTCTTTGCTTCTGTTTATTTTCCCATCTCGGACACATTATCTCTGATGGGATTACGGGTCACACCAGAAGTGAGAGCCAAGGGAGCGGGCGTCCTCCTCAGAACTCGGTTTCAGTTTCACTCCGTATGCAACATTAGAGGGAAACTCTCAGAGGAGCCAGGTCTCTTGCTGAGAATGCTCCAGCTGCTGGTGAGGCCAGTAAATACAGCCCATTTTTATTGATCTGCAGAAATAGTTTCCATAAGCCTGAAAGTTAAACACACTGAACTTAATAAACTGTGAAGGAGACACCATCTTTGATTTCAATAAAAGGTTCCCTTTTTCAGTTACAGATGAAAACAAAGTTTTCATCACTTTCAAAAGTTTTCACTATGGAAATCAAGGGGGTATAGCTCAGTGGTAGAGCATTTGACTGCAGATCAAGAGGTCTCCGGTTCAAATCCGGATGCCCCCTGTCTTTATATTTAACCATAACATATACATTTATAATCCTATGTTCCAGTATCAGGCTTAAAAAGCTGTCTTTAAATACTTGGGATAACAACTGCTGGCATCCCCAGATTGGCTCATTGGAGGCCAATGAATCTCTTGGCTATCAGCGTATGATGGAAAGGCAGTAGAATGACTAATAAATAACTGAATAATTATAAATATTAATAAACATGTCACCAAAAAATATATGACGAATACGAATACCATAAACACAATCAATATACATAGCAACACACACATATCTACATAGATATACAGTTATATGTAAGTGATCATTTAGGAGTGCAGGTGTGGAAATAGCACTGACACTAAGCATGCAACAGCATTATATCAAAGCATATATAATGTCATATGTGTGTTTTTGCACAATTGTTTTTACCGTCAAATGTGTTTTTGGGGTAAAATCTTTATATATAACCATAACATATACATGTATAATCCTATGTTCCAGTGTCAGGCTTAAAAAGCTGCCTTTAAATACTTGGGATAACAACTGCTGGCATCCCCAGATTGGCTCATTGGACGCTATAAATCAAAATAACATTTGCTCTTGGACTCCACTGGACCTTTTTCATTCATCTTCTGAGCCTCCATAATGTATACAGTGTGCCCTCTCTTTACTTAAAAGGACATTAACACAGTACCATAATTGGGCCTTAATCTTCTTAATCTGGGCCTTCATTCCAGACTGACTGGGGTTGAGCAATGGGATGAATCTCTTGGCTATCAGCGAATGATTGAAAGGCAGTAGATAATTGAATAATTATAAATATTAATAAACATGTCACCAAAGAATATATGACGAATACGAATACCATAAACACAATCAATATACATAGCAACACACACATATCTACATAGATATACAGTTATATGTAAGTGATCATTTAGGAGTGCAGGTGTGGAAATAGCACTGACACTAAGCATGTAACAGCATTATATCAAAGCATATATAATGTCATATGTGTGATGTTTTTGCACAATTGATTTTACCGTCAAATGTGTTTTTGGGGTAAAATCCATAGAAAACAGAGGGGGTATAGCTCAGTGGCAGAGCATTCGACTGCAGATCGAGAGGTCTCCGGTTCAAGTCCGGATGCCCCCTTACTCAGATGATTGCATTGTTGGTTAAAGACTACTTGTGTATATCCCTCCATTATACAAAACCACTTATTGTTACCTGAAATGAGATATTCACTGGAAACCCCTCAGCTTTACTTTTCCACTAAGAGCTCTAAGGACCTCTAAAAGCTGTTAACAACTGAACTGTTTCCATCATAATGTACATTTCTAGAGATGGATTTATGTCTTTAAAAACAATTTTCTCAACCATCATTTAACCGTGCCCTTGCTCGACCAAAAGACAAATGAATCCTTTCCTTTTCTTTAGTGCATTGCAAGATCATCTTACAACAGGACATAACAAGAAGAGAGTTAGCTAACTGTTGTTGTTTGGACCATGTATTAGTAGCCATAAACTTTATGTTTCTTGGATAAATAAAGAAGCTCAGCGCTGTGAGCCAAGTCACATTGTTGCTACAGAGACAACTCTGCAGATCCAATGAAAACAGGAAACTCTTAGCTGGTGGCTGATGTCCTATTTTAACACCCCCCCCAATCATATTTGTTCCCTTCACACTCCTCTCTTCATAACCAGGCAGACACAAGCTATTTGCATAACTGTTTGGAGTGCTCGTCACCCCCTGCTCCTGCCCTACTTCCACCCCGTCAGCCTAATGCTTCCCAGCATTCTCTCTTTGTGTCAGCCTCTGGTTGTTCTGGGAACATCAAATGATCAACACATTAAATTGGGGAGGACTTTTTGTCTAGTCTGGTCTGCTCAGACTGCAGAAATGTACTTTAATGGGATGGCCCGAATTATGAAGGACGTTGTCTCCCCAGTGTTAAAAGAGAGAGAGAGGGGGGGTGGTTTATGTTGTGGAACACGAAGAGGTGCAGAGATATGATCTGTGTGGAAGAATAGGGCTGTGGGATCTGATACTGTGGTAATGACAGGGTAGTCTGATGTATCAGACTCTCACGGGACAGCAGGCAGAGAGGACAGAGGGTGGGAAACTGCTGAGGTTTCACTCCGAGAGTGTTATGTGGGTGTTACACACATTGTGTCATTTACAGGAGGGGATCTGAGTGGCTACAGAGTTGTGGCTGTAGTGGTTACAGAATAGAATAGGAACCAATGGGAAGTGCCGTCTCTCATCATAAAAACATGGATAAGGTCTGTTATTGCTAAACTTTGCACATGTGCATGAGGGGGTATAGCTCAGTGGCAGAGCATTCGACTGCAGATCGAGAGGTCTCTGGTTCAAGTCCGGATGCCCCCTGACAGTATTATTATTATGTTATCATATTTGCAAAAGCTCTCATTAATTCATTGTATAATAAAATAGTATTAACACATAGTGACAAGCTTACATCATACCGTATTCATCAACATACATGTAGACTTATGTTTATTGAATAACCATGATCGTTCTCTCAGCAAAAAGCACCATTACTCAGTCTTTTCCACAGATATATTACTCAGTCTTAAGTGTCTCTAGTCTCAATGCTGTTGTGGAAATATTAGCAAATATTGTGCTAACATGCTCTGCCATACATTGTTCACTCGTCGAATTGCTTATTCTATTCTGTAAAAAGAATAAGTCTGATCTCTGTGGATATGAGTTGTATATCCAGGGGACAGTACCAGGCTAAAGTCCCTCTGGATGCACTTGGATAGACATACAACCAATCAGACAAAGGGAATATGTGACACAGGCAGAGGAACAAGCAGACTAGGATCAACAAAATACAAAACCAAAACCACCAAACGGCATGCAGTGCAGGGTACACCACAAAAACGAAGGCCAGGACACTCACTAAGGGTTGGCTATCAGTTCATAGTATCTCAGCCAAAGGAGAGAGTGGATAAATCAATGATCTGCCCTTATGTATGTTAATGTAGAACCATAACACCATGATCCAGCTGTGAGTAAGAGTATGGGGAGCAGTGGTAAATGCTGCGAAAAGCTCCTGCAGTAGGACTTTTATTATTCTTTTATTTATACTGGTGATGGCCATAAAAGCTCCCTGTGGATCTCACACTGCACAGCATCCTGTTACACAATCTGTTAGCCGAGCCTCTGCTACCTCTCTTTGTGGGCCTCTGGGCTTTGCGAGATCTCCCTGCAGACTGAAAGGAAACAGTCTCCATCAGGAAAATCTCTGAGATGCCTGAAGGCCCCCCCCCCCCCCCGCAAGCTTTTTCAAAACATTCACTCAATCATCACTACATTATTCTACATCTGTTGCTATTTATGACTTTAATGAATGTTTGCTCTGCATCCAGAAGTCCATTAGCAACCAGAAGGAATAATTAGCCAACCCTTTCATTTTCACAGTCTACAACATGTCAGCCTTGTTGTTTTTATGACTCATGTGGAATTCAGTTCATGTTTTTGTAATGTGGAGTGGCAAAGTTCAGTCATGGCGGCTTATTGTTTACCAGGAGAGAGCTCCACAAGGAGCAGGATGATATACAGAAACAAGGGAGGCCAGACAAATTAAGGGGGCCATGACAATGAAAAGCAGATGTGACTGGAGGGCAGTGAAGTTACAGAGCTGGCAATGTGAGAACAGTAGAAGACATTAGAGAAGAAGGAATTCCACCTAACTCATGGCTGAATTTGTCACCAAGCAGTTTTTTTCTACTATAAGGAGCACCAAATTATGATGGACTACACTTACATTATGCTCAGTACATCCCAACGAAGCTGATCCACGCCTCTGGGAAAACCAAGATGAATTAGTTTGAGCCACACTCTTTTAGTCCAGAGAGTGCAGTAACATGTTTTTAGCATACCTTCATTCAAAAAACTCCCAAAAAATCTGCAGAGATATGACACATGGTTACATTTGTGCTAACAGAACATATGATTGCATTGACCAACGTCATCAGATCATTGGACTGATACAACCACGAAAGTTCATGTTAGTAGGTTAGGGGGATATGTGCAGCGTTGTAGACTGTCACTCAAAAGTCCATGGTTCAAGTCCCCCTGACACTGTGAGCTGTTTTGTTTTTGCCCATGGTTATATTTTTAATCTTGGTTGGATTTGGCATAAAAAAATGAACTAAAATTGTTTCAGTGTTAAAGTGTTAAAAAAGATTAAGGGGTGAGTTAAAGGTAGGGTAGGAGATTTTGAAAACTCATTGAGAGTCAGCCAGATTTTGAAAGTAAACACATGCCCCTTTCTCTCGGAGCTCACCCCGAAGCCACGCCTCCCAACCAGTCTGTGACTTCGGCCATCATGCACGTACCTCTCTGGTGCGAGCAGAGCAGGAAGAGAGTGACAACCAGCCAATATCCGTGCAGGGGCGCCTCGTAGGATTGGCTGATGTTTTTTGCGTTTTATAGCTTCCACAGATGATTAATATTCTTCGTTTTAAAGCGAAACTGCCGAACTAATTGGTTGCTATCGGATTGTAAAGAGAAGTTACACTAATTTAACAAAAAGTGCATCAGAATGAAATCTCCTACCCTACCTTTAAAGATCCTTCAAAGCAATTCATTGTTTTACAGTGATTTCTGCATGCCGTTTTTTGGTCCTATCCAAAAAATAGTTCCAAACACCTATTCAACATGACCAAATGTGGATAAACAAATCCGAACTACAATGTTGACCTTTAAAGCCAAACACACACAGTATATTAACATCATTATACGTCCCAGGGTTTTAATTTTTGCTGTGATCTCTTATCAGTTTCCAGCTTTGTAAGCTCATTTATGTCCCTGATCTGATGATTGTTATTAATATCAGAGAACTAGTATTAAATGACAGCCAGACTATTCAGTATTAAAGGATGAAGCTTAATAAGGCCAAGCAGGGGTAGCCACATGGCATCCATTGAACAAGCCACCTGTCAGGGAATCCTGCACAAACACACACACACCTTCCTGCCAGACTGTCCATCCTGGTCAGATGAGGGAATCTGTTCTGTTTGTCACCGAGATTAATCCCTGGCACCAGACTTGGTTCAGTTCCAGCCAGGGAAAGGAGAGCAGCTTCCATCCCACAGGGCAGCGGTTTATCTCTTGTCCTGGGTCCAACTGGGCTGATCCTCTCATATTAAATGGATTAGCAGAGGCCTTGTTCTACTGTCAGGGGCTCATGAAAAAAGAGTTTTAGCACACACTTTTTAAACAGAAAATGTAAATGATGTAGTCATTTAAAAGACATTTTCAACCTGTGCAACCAGAGACTGCTTTCTTGTTTCACACAATTCTGAATAATAGTGTCAGAGACATGATTCTCAGCTCTGAGTATCAGTGTTTAGCCCTTGTAGTATCCGTGGGAAACTGTAGTATCTGAGCTGCTTAGAAGCCTTTTTGATTTCCCACGGGAGACATACATGACAGTTTGGGACCCAAATGCTGCATGACATGACTGGGATAGAACAGATCATGTTACGGATATCAGGAAAAATTACATGTATGAACACCCTGAACTTTACTGCTGCCTTACCAGAAGGATTTATCAAGACCTTATCAAGAAGGAAGGTCTCTGCCAGTCTTTGAGTTGACGGATAGAAGGTGCCCCTCCCTGTCTGTACTGTTAAATTAATCTCCTTCGGAAGGCGGCCGACCCCTCGCTCCTTGCTCTAACAGGGTTCTGTACAGGCGCCACAGCTAATCACGCCGGTTAATAGGAGGGCTGTCTGTGGTCGCGGCCCTTTAGAGGTGCTGGGCACAAACAGACCTGACCCTGGATCAGTGCCCCCTGGTCCATTCCCTGCACTTTTAATCTGTTGTGATTAAGAGCCAGCAGACTCCACGTGGATATACATGATGCTGCTGCAAAAAGCTGAGAGTTTGTCCATGTCCATGTAGAGATTTTTGAAAGAAGTTTGTGATTTTTGTTCTTTGGATTTCTAATATTTTAATGCTGAAAATGATGTTTTCCCAAAGTCCAATGAGGTCAAAACTTCCAAATGTATGAATATAACTGTATAACGTAGCAATAATAACTGCGTGATAAGGGAAAAACTTTGCAAGGAATAATAGTGCAACACCTAAATATATAATACGATGGCAGTGCTAACATGGTTAGCATGTGTGTGTGAACATTTTTTTAGGGGGGGGGGGTTGTCGGCAGCCATAGTTAACACAGAGTTTTGTCTGTCCACCCCAGGAATCCATCATGTGATCTACAGTGAGCCACCCCCGCCTCAGCTGGACTGAGATGGACCCAGTATCATTAAAGCCTGTGTGCTCTATTCACTGCGGCCCCCACACTTACTCACTGGCCCTTTCCCACAACCTCCAGGCACCTTGGAGGAAGTCATCCAAGCATAACTGTGCTCCTTAATCAAAGGCTGAATGTAGAAGTTGTCCCGGAGGTTGGCTGCTGCAAGTGCGGCATTAGCAAAGCACATGCTCTCCTTTCACGGGGGAAACAATGCGACCCATTGTGCAGGGCCACAAGTGTCTATTTTGATTTAAAAGGGGATCTCAGAGGCAGATAGACAATGATGAGGGACTAACAGGAACGACGCGCAGGATACCTTCAGGAAAGTCTAAAAATGAAGAAGCCCTGCCTGTCACGCTTTTAACAAACAACCACTAACCATGGAAGATACCATCAGCTGCTTCATGCTCTGCTGTGACAAGTCCCTGTTGTAACTGATGTAACTCTAGTGGGCCTCTTACAGATGTCACAATAAGAGCTTACTGTGATAAACTGGTGAGATCCTTTTACCCCGATAACAGCATTAGACAAGTCATTAAGCTCAACACACACAAGGCAGACCTGATAAATGACATAAAATCCAATTCATTTGGGCCCCTTATTTCATGATATAGGTAGAGTGAGACTCTTGAGATACATCCGTCCTCTGGCCTCTACATTTACGTTTATAAATAGCGGTGAGACATCTTTAAATAGGACATTGTTTTGTCTATTGTCTATCCATCTCTGTACTGTCCTGATCACTGATGCTGAAGCACTGCAGTAAACATCCTCTGACCCTTCTGACCCCCCCCCCCCCCCCCCCACTCCCATTAATACACTCCATGTACCTAATCCTTAGTTACATTACCAGTACATCCACGCGTCTAGAATATGAAAGAAAAAATATTTTCAAATTTAAACACATTTAAATATTTCAGTATATTATTTAGTTAATTTTGTAGCAGGCAAAGCTCTAATCGTTATACAGTAGACAGCTAGAGAACATAGTCTAACATTTCAGAGCTACAGAGTCAGAAATTGTCCTCGGAAAATGGTGGAGGAGACCAAAAACTAAAAAGTTCATTATGTGACCTCCAGCTGAATGATCGTGCTACTGCTGGATGTGTAAAAAGAGACAATGTTGAATCAGAAACAATGCAAAAATCAAAACTAGAGAATTACTGTCACCACCACTATAGCTTCCAATGATGTGTCAAGAGTACTTGTATTTGTGTTACATTTGAATTGAACACTTGTCTTAGCAGTAAATAAAACTTGCCTCGACATGTTTTCTCTCTTTAACGTGATTAGGCTCAGCATCAGCCTGTTTAAGAGAAGCCTTTTAAAAGGATGTTTTGGAGCTCGGAGTTGGAGGGTGGGGGGGTTATGCTGGAGTATTGGCTCCCCATTCTTCCCATTATCCTGCTTTCCATTTTCATTGGAACCAAGGCCATCCATCAGGAGCCCCTATAGGCCCCTTTCAGGGCCGAATAAAAGGATCACTGTGGACGGACCTGTCTGTGGGTTGCTTAGACATGGAAGACAACAGATGTGTTAAACCTAGTCAGCTCCCTCACAAAAGCCCGGGCAGTCAGGGCTGCATGCCTTCTAATGGAGAAGCAGCTTTATGTTAATTGCTGAATGGAGTCAGTCATTGCTGTGAGCTTTCGGTGAGCTTGTACAAGAAATCCCCCCCCACCACCCCACCACCCCACCATAAAGGAGTCTTCACTTCCCTCCACTTTCAGGAAGAAAAGGCTACAAAGAACAGGCAGTAAAATTGTTACAGGGTCTATAACCAAACTGCACCTTTATCCCACAGAGATCTGCTGGGTCATTTTATCAGGCTGTAAAACTACAACTGGACTTTTTTTCATACTGACTTCAAATTAGGAGCATTGATTGCTCTCCAAAGGATCAATACTACTAATAGCTCAGTTAGAAGTGGATTGTAATGCATAGACTGTTGTAAATCTACAATCAGTGTGAAAATGAAACATCATACAATAATTGTTGCAATATAACAATTCAATAAATAATATAAAATAAAATAAAATAAAAGCTAAGCAATTACCAAAAGTTAGATCCACATAAGTGTCATCAGCAAAGTGTCTCCACTTCAGTATTTTGTTATGGGTATCAATACTTCATATACTCAAATTTATATTGATAATGTAAGCAGAAATTTAAAGGCACAGTTCACCCAATAATCAGGGGGGGGAAAGTTCCTATTAAGCCAATACTACTTACACTAAAACAAGATTAGATTAGATAGATTAGATAGACACCATAGAAAATATATGACTATTTGATTTGACTATTTAAACTACCCTTTAATATAAGCATCTTAAAATATAGCAACATCATACTATTTTCAATGAAATGATCCGTGGAAATCTGCCTGTGCTGGTTAGATGTAAAAACATATTGAGAACAGTGACGTGTTGTTAGTTTATAATCATTATTGTTTAGAATATTCACCACAAAATGTATAATATTTAATTACAAAAAAACATTTTCTTTCCTAAACTGTTTATAATGATAAAACAATGGATATCTGTGATTGTGCCCTCAGCAATGTAAACGTGGTTTATTTGGGCTCTTGCTGCTGATAACAATAGAAAACATGGCTGCTAGTATGATAGCAACGTGCAGCAGTCCTGTATTACTGTGGGAATTAGATAATCCAGTGAGATCGCAACACCACTGGTTCATTTTATTTACCTACTGTACATCAAATCTAATACAACACTGTGCAGTGCAGGCTGCTTAAAACACACATGACATATCAGACGGAGAGGGGAGGGAGGGGAAATTCAACTTCTGCACCCCAGTATCCTTTTGTGAGGAGGAGCAAAGGTCCCAGCATCAAATCCCGGAGCCTAAACAATGGGAGCTTGGCGTGGACAGCCTGAGGCGAAGCCATCTGCCGCAGAGAGAGTGGAGTCTCTTTGTCAGCTATTGTGGAATGTGGAAGCAGATTGATGAGGGCCGGGTGATTCCTTTAGGGCCTGACGAGGCAGCAGGCAGCGAGCCCAAATAGACACCAGTGGGAACTCCCTCTCCTTCTGTCTCAGCGTGTCACATGACACAGTCAGACACTACAACCTGAGGGAATAAAAAAAGGGAAAGTTCTATGCTATCAACAATCACTCCTACTAAAAATAAATGTGTATCATTGATGCCTTGAAGCAGACTGAAACCTGTTATATATAAGAATGGATGCAGTTCTGCATGATTGTGTGTCCTGGCTTGGGTGATGACCTTTAACCCTCTCAGCAGGTGTGTGTGTGCGTTGATGGTCTTTATTGCCAGTTTAGAAGCTCTCTGGCTTTTGGAGTGGGTGGGTCATTGAGAGAGGTTGGAGGGGTTCAGAGGGGGGGTGGACAGGGCAGATGTTGTATGAGAAATCCCCCGGGGAAAGTGTGCCGCCACCAAGGGAAGGGGTCGGGGCAAAAGAGGCGGATCTCTGACACAACCAACACAATACACAGCAAAGGTTTCCATGGCAGCTTGCTGCATCACTAAGCCGTCTGTTCTCTGGGACATAAAATGGCACTTTAGGCTGTGGGATCGCTGACAATAATGGCCTTTTATTTTGATTCCTGTAGCAGATGAATCTGGTTCAAAATCAGAGGCAGTGATTCGATTTAATTTCAGCATATAATGAAACCTAATTAATACAATAATTAAATTTAAAATCGCCACTGTTGAATGAAGAAATCTCACATATGCACAGACTTATACACACAGAGTGTGTATATTGTGCAGTTAAAGGCCACAGCTGGTCAAGAGGATGTTAACATGCAACATGTTTGTGCGTCATTCCTATAGCTGCTCTCTGCGTTTGTTCTGGTCTACCAACACAACAACACTAAATCCTGACCGATAAACAGTGACTATAATAAGAAACTTTAATGTGTGGGGGCAGTTTCAGCTGCGGCAAGAGCTTCAAAGCTATTCAGAGATAAAAAGAAACGGCTTGTTGTCTTGGACTGTTTACTGTGGCCTGACCATGAGTCATTTCCTTTAAGATGTGACTTTCTGCTAATGTCTTTGATTAAGCACTAATCGGCCAATAAGAACAAAGCTAGTCTACTGCTTCTAGCGTCCTTATTGGACATGTTGCTGGACAAAAATCTTAAAAGGAACACCTCGTGATAGCACAGTGGCTTGTTAAAGAAGATTTATTGCATATTTTTACAGAGTTTTTAGTATCTAACCTTGAACATCAAAGTTTTAGTAGCCATAAAAAGTCATGTGATGAATCTGCAAAGAAGAACTTTGATCCTCTCAAAGACTGCTCTTCATTTGAGTAATAAATAGCCTGAAGGGAAACAATAAACATTACGAAACATTCAGCTGAAGCACTTTAAAAATGAGCAAACGTTGCCTCTCAGTCCAGCTAAATTTTATTCTGCATGACCTCGTATGTACCAGAGGGCTCTGCCATCCTACAAAGGGCCTTTTTTTTCTGACACAATGCTCACAGGCCAACCGCTTTGCCTCTTTATGCAGAAGATGTCAGTCCTGTGACGCATGACATTTGTATAACATTACCAGGGTCACAGCCCAGAGTCAAGATGATCGGCATGGATGAAAGAAAAGTGGGTCAGGGCTCTAGACAAATCTTGGACTTCAGAAGAAAGCACAGGTCAGAGTATACTTAGATATGCATCTTCAGCCGATGCACAGTGTTTGAAAAGAAACCCTCAATGCCCCAGGTCATCGCTCTGTGGAAGTATTGTTGAAGAAGAAGTCTCATATCATTATGATCATCATTAGATTGGTCAAATAACAACATCTATTCTAACTGCTCCAAAATGCACAGTTGTTTACATTGTGCTCAGGGCCGACCCTAACCAATTTGGCACCCTAGGCAAGATTTCAGGTGGCACCCCATTGCATCGCAGTAAATTCCACTGCTAGTGTACATATACTCACAAGAAACTTAATAGCTATGTCTTAGACATTCTTTTATTTAAATAAAGCAATTGTACATTCAAAATACTTAATGAAGAATTAATGAAACAAATACAAATTCAAGCTGCAAGCAGCATTGCGGGCCCTCGCACACCTTGCGATCTGCAGGGCCAACGCTGTCTTCTCTCCTATGCTCTCGTCTCTTATACTCTCCTGTCCTTCGCTGTCCTCTCCTCTCATTTCCAGAGATGTACAACAAACACACGTTTACAAGACAAAGTTCCTGTTGCCAGTAGGTGGCGCTATGACCGTATTATCCTATTAGCATATATATCTGTTCAGACTCGGGTCCATAGCAGTACTGTAAGATTTTGTCCACATTGCATGAAGTATGTTGGTGGTACTGCACTTTTGAGTTTTGTAATGTGTCTATTTCCTATGGTGTCCTGAGTGGACTCAGTGAATTTCAGCTGGATTGGATAAAGTATGCAAGGCGTGAAAAGTTTTGTAGCAGGGTCACAAATTGCCAAACATGACCAAATAATTAAACACTGACACCAGGCAAAGTTGTAGACAGTGTTGCATCAAAAGAGAGAATATTAATAATTTGTGGAAGTGATAAGACGCTAAGAACATCATGCAGTCCTCCTGGTGGACCCTGTAAGAAACTCGGCTGAGCTGATCCTTACAGGCCACCAGGTGGCAAACCAGCCGATTCGGCAGGTTTGTCACTGTCTTCCTGCTCTGCGCGCACCAGAGAAGTACGTGCACTCAGTGAGCATCAATGCTGAGTTGTACAGCAAGACTACGACTGGTGAAAACACCGGAATATGGCAGAGAAATTACCAGTGAGTGGGAAAAGCCACCACCAGCAAAAGGATTGATGCAGAAAGATGTGAGTGGTTATCGGTACGACTTCACCACTGACAACGAATGAGGGAGCAGAAGCGGCTACAAAGTGATGAAGATTGTTTTTACAATATTTGATGATTTTTCATCACTGCATAGCCAGTTTAACCAGCATTCAGTTACTTGTTGAGCTGAATCTTTTGCCAGTAGGAGAAGAGCGGAGTGATGCTGGCAGCTATCACCAGGCTAAGTGCTAACATGAGGCTAACAGGCTCTGGTCGGCAGCTTTCTGCATTTTAATGCAGGCTTTATTCCATTAATCAGTTTCTCAGAGTTTCTGTTTGATCGGTAAGCAAACAAACATGATGTGGATACTTGTTGTCACGACAGTGCTGCTCAGCATGCTACGTTGTTCTTTGTTGTTGTTGTAGCTGCGTCCTCAGCTCTGCTGAAGGAGAGCAGAGCAGCGTCTTCTGTCATATGAGCTGCTGCTGTTATTGTTAAGCTTCACTAGTGCACTCTTTATGGCTTGCTGTAATTACTGTACATTATGTAATTGTGATATTCTCTCCACAGCTCTGTGATCTTATAATGACCAGACACTGTCTATCACTTTGCCTGGTGTCAGTGTTTTGCAGCCGGTCACGTCAATATGATAGATAGCGCGTGTTGAGTTTAACTAATCGCATGTCCAATGTTCCCTGAAGGCACCATGGCCGAGCTAAGGCCTCAGCCCAGAGCGGGCTCTGCCTCAGCATTCAATGTCATGCTGTCACTCAGCAGTCCACACCCATGTCCCACCCCCTGCAAAACTGGGGCCAAAACCTCAAAGGTAAAAAAAGGAGAGGCGAAAGTGAAAAAAAGATTTGAACCTGAAGAAATAAGATGTGAAACTGTAAAAAATTAAGGTTTGAATCTGAAAACTAAAAATCTGAAAATAAAATATATGAAAATATATACTGAAATGAAACCTGAAAATAAACAATTTATTCAAAAGAATTTCAAAGTTGATTCAAAAAATGATTTGAACTAAAAAAAATCTTACTAAGTTTTAGTGAATTAATTTTATTATTTCAAGTGAACAAAACTTGTGACCCTGATTTGGCTCCATAGAGAGGAAGCTTAGTGATTACTTAAGCCTAAATGAATAAAACAGCACAAGACCTCTGGACTTCCTCTTTTCCATACAGAGCCAGAAGATAAGTCTCGGTGTCCCTATCTTACGCCAAAAAGGATACAGGTACCTTCAGACCTCCACGTGCCAACACAAACATGGAAACATCATCAGTGCGTGTGCAGGGGTGGAGGGAGGAGAACCTTTTTCCTCTTTGGAAATCTCTCTCTGATTAGCAGGAAGAGGTCATCGTCCTCTGACATCTCTTTGTCTCTGAAGCATTGGACGGAAAAGGTTCTGATTTCCCAGGTCATCACTGCCGCTTCCTTGGTCATCTGACCCGGCTCACCGTGACCTCTGCCGAGACATCAACATCATCACATATCCGGGAAAGTGTCCTCATTGTGGTGATGCTTTGTAGTCAGCATGCCGTAATGTTTTTTCCTGTAATATCAACAAACTATTTCATGGATGCACAGAGTGTCCATAAGAGTCCACGGATATGTTTTTACATGCGAGAACAGGGAGGCCATCCCTGTTTAAAGCATGAAAAACAGGACATAGGCCAGCTTTAGCCTCTGGATGCCAAATTCAGCCTGGAAATAACATAATACAGGCCAGACATTAGAGACAAAAACACAGAGGGATAACATATATGGAAATGACAAACATGAGTTGGAAGTTCAAAGGCTTTTAAGACATGACAAGTAATGCTGTAATGCATCTGGGATCATTTGTAGATGAAAAAAGACCATTTAGAACAAAGTCTTTGTAATTTTACAAGACTTCATGGCGAGTTCGTGCCTTAGTTACTGCCTTTTAACAACACTTGTGGCTTCCTATGTGTCATTTTGTCAATGTTATGTACATGAAGTGCTTGTGTTGAGTCTCAAACCCTCTGTGTGCTTTAAAAAAGAGGCTTTTTTAAAAATGATTCCCAAGACATCATTCCTAATCAGGATTCTGTCTGTGTTGGCGAAGACTGGAATAACAGGACGAATACTGAATAGGATGTGAGCCACCCAACTTTGACCTCCATCTGTGCAGTTTCCTCTCCCTGGGTGGGACTCCTCCTTCTCCTCCCCTCTGCGCCCAGGCCTCTAATATTCACAGCTCTCCCAATCATGTCTGGAATTATGCAGTGCTACGACCTAGTACTAGCACTTTCTCAGGGCGCTAAGGTTAGGCACCCTGGTGCAGTTGAGGCTTTTTTTTTTTGTTGCCGTTGGGCTGCTGCCACCGGAGATATTAATCTGAAGTCATGGAGCAGGAAATCAAAAATAAGCTGTAGAACACAGTGAATTGGTGGAAACATCGAGTTAATCCGCCTTCTCCATAACAATAAACAGACTTGTTTCTCAGAAAACATCTCAGTGCTGAGATCATCTCAGAGAGGAGCGTCGTCTGAACACGGGGCATTGTGGGAAATAAGATTGTGCCTTAAATTAAGCAAACAGAAAGGACGGGACAGATTAAAAGTCACAAACAGAAAGCAGAAAAACAGTCATAATGGAATTATGATAAGATTTGCTAGATGTCATGTTGTCTGCCTAAATTCTAACATTAAGACTCTCACAGTGAATGTTTGGCCTGAAAATCCTCATCTATGACCCATGACTGTGTGTGTTGCAAACCTTTACAACAAACAAGGATTTACATAGATTACATGCTACATGAAGACAAAACCCACATTTGCCTGGTTGGCTCATTTGTCTGTGGAGTCAAACGCTTCCAGCATGGGGTTCAGTCCTATGCATCATTCAATCCCCTCAGGAAGTGTGTGCACCAGTGCAGGCAGAGGAAGTTTACTCTGCTGCTCAACAGATCACTGTTTATGTTGGGGCCACCTCGAAAGGATGCAGAGCAGCTTTGATTTTTTTTTTCCATGTGTGTATCATTACTGCTCAGTTACATCGAATGTGGACAGTTGGTTGGCCTTGTTGTTACTGAAACCTAACTTTAGTGCTCAATTGTTGGGTGGGATGCTCTAATTCTCCTCATACAAAAGTGCTAATGCTACTGCAAACCTTTCTATTTAGTGCACTGACTCCTTGCTGTAGCAGCTGATTGTTCCTTAATCTGTTTTTACATTACACTTATTTATTGAATGACTTCTAATAACGTCTCATGCAACCATTACAAAAGCCACATTTGGTTTGATAATAAATGCAACCAGATAGGACACATGGTTAGATTTATGCTAACACGGAGCACATTGTATAGTATGATGTCATTCACAAAAGACAAAAGATGTAGATGAGAGGTGGTGGGGGGGTTATGTGCAATGACTTCTACTCAGGAGTCCAGGGTTCAAGCCCCCTAACACCACCAGCTGTTGTGTTTTTTTTTTTGTCTGTGGTTAAGTTTCACTTTAAATCGTGCTTGGATTTGGCATCTACTGGTAGAAACAGAGTGAAGGGTTAGGTATAGATCATCTTAAAAAAACAAACAAATTCATAACATTAAACACAATTTATGAGGAAGACCATTCTCTTTTCCAGGTTGCCATTTTTTTGCTACAATTGCAACAGGTTCCCAACGTATTGGCTCTTGAATAAAAAAGATCACATTTTGTTTTATTTTGGTAAACGCAGTATGAATCATATGTCAGAGTTGAATTGAAAAAGATTTTTCACTTTCTTTTTTCTGTAAGAAAGTTAGTAGTAAGTAAGTAGCTGCCCATTCTACTAATGGAAGCTGATTACAACTGATTGTGACAGGAGAGCCTCCCTCACCGGCAGTCTTCAGATATGTGTCTCTGTAACACTCTGCTGCTGTTTGTTGGATATGTTGAATGTCATAAAGTGCCTTATGGTGTGTGACATCATTAGTAGGAACTATAAAAGAACTATATATTTGAAAATATGTGGTCAGGGTCATTGTTTAAATCAGACCTCTCTGTGGAGATTCTTTGGCTGTTTCTCAGCTGTGTGGGTGACACTCCTGTGGCTCATCATCTAATCACTTCCTGTAATCCATATGTCATTTCGATAGCATAAACAGAACCCTGTGTCATGTCTGGAGGATGTAATAAGGGCTTTTTTTCTCATGTAAAGAAAGAGGTTCATATAAATGTTAATGGATGGCTATTTTCAACATTAATTTGTGAGGATACATGTTAAAAAAATGTCTCCTGCTCACAGTCATTCCAGCTAACCTGGTTAGATTTAGGTTTTCCAAAGACAAAGCCCTTTCCCTTCTCTGTTGTATCGCACTACAAGACCGCTAAACTTTACTAGGTCTGGCAATCCAACATCAGTGCCGCCTTGCATGGAATAGCCTCAGAATCTAATTATGAGTATCATGTATGTGGCTAAAATGCATGTGTGGAAACATATACAGCTAATGTGTGGCGCTAATGTAGCATTTAAGCTCTATTAAGCCTATAAACACAAACACACGTCCATCTGCTCTGCCCTTCTGACAGAGTATATTTTCATATGTTTCAAAGTGCCATTTAGTCCCCAGAGGCCTAAAGTTACAAAACATAGTTTCCTCTCTTTGAATTTTGGTGGTCTTACTGATGCAATCTATCTTAAGATAAGGAGATTTGCTGTTTGCTTTAGCAGGGACAAAAAAATGTCAGCTTTGTTTTTTTTTTCTTTTGGGGAATGTTTGGGATCTGCTCTTATCTCCATCGTGTTTTACACACTGGGGTGAAACAGAGATGTTCTGGCAGCCACACGCACAATGGCACAGGGTTATCAGCTGTGTCACTTCAGCTTCTCTTGTTTTTCAGGGAGGGAGGTACTGTTTCAAAAATTTTTGTCTGGCTGTATGTCAGCCGGGGTCACGACTGAGGACACGGAGGTCATGCACTCTGGAAAAGCTCATTTTCATTTTCCACACAAAGGCACCATTTAGTCCTCTCATATTCTTGTATTTACATTTTTGGAGATCTGGTGCTGAAAAACTGGTGCTATATGAGCATTAATGACTAATCCGTAGGAGATCCCATGAGAGAAAAAACCTTGCTGCTTCTGTTTGTATTCTCTGAGACCTAAAAAAAATCGTTATATCCTCTTTTGTGCTTATTGACTGTCTACAAAGGACACACAGTCCAAGTCATTCAGACAGTGATTGGGTGTGCTCGTTCCATTTGATCTCTTTTGTCCTCTCCTCAGCTGTAATTTACTGAAGCAAGAAGATACTCTTTTTTTCTCTCTCTTCATATAGAAACTAGTAATGAAACAGATCATTGTGAAACGCCCTTTACTTCCTTCCTTTTGTGTGTGCAGGTACAGGCCCCATTTGAGGATGTCAGGACATACAGTATAACCCCCACATGGTTATGAAGGCAGCACCCTTTAGTGTTTACAGGACAGGAAATAAAATATGTATACGTGACCACAATGCCTTTGTGCATGCTCAGCTGTGTAATCTGTGACCCTTGTGTGTGTTTCTGATCTATGCCTACTTTTTATTTTTCACAGTTCCAAACTTATTATGCATAACTCTCTACTCAGCTTATGGCACATAAGCACTGATTATAATCATTATTCCACTAAGTTCCTTTAAAATGTTACTTTGAGTGCTGAATCTTGTTGTTGGACCCCATTTTATTTTTATCTTCCCTGCATTATGCACCCCCTACACTGTCCACAGTGGCAGTATGAGGTATATATATATAAAAAAAATATTCCTGTTCTGGCTTTCGTGATGTTACTTAGAAACTGACAACATACATACACAGTGTTTCAAATTAGCGTTTTACACCTTAGACACACAATGGACTGTACCCCACACACACTGACTGTTTACATGCAGTGACACAGTAACAGCAATGTTATTTATTTATTTTTCATCAATGTACCTTAATATCCAATAACTGCACAATTTGCACAACAGCTGATGTAGCACACGTACACATTTATATGTGTATAGCTCCACTTACTTCCATAGTTTATATTTGTATGTGTACTTATTTGCATGCTCTTCAAATGGCTGTCTTTGTAAATTATTCTATTTTTTTGTTGGGACCTTAAACCTTTATGGAAATTCAATGTGAGCAGCAAAGTAAGACTTTCATTGCACAGGGAAATGTTCCATAGGCCTATTTCTCTGTATACATATGTGCTGGTCTTGTGTGTCTTATATATACACTGAATGCTTTATACTGAATCTGATTCCCTTTTTTTGCCCAACTAACTACTAACCTGGATCTATTAAAGGTTTCTTCCTGTTTGAAATGGAACTGTTCCTTTCCTCGATCCTCTTGGTTTTACTCTGAGGGTCCACTTGCTCAAAAAATGTAAGTGGTTCATCTTTTGACAAAATGTAGAATGCTACACTCTTACATTACAAATATCCTTTTTGTTGTTCTTGACCCAGGAGGTCACGTTCCCATCCATAGTGGCATCTATTTTACCCAGGAGTAGCACATTCAGGATGAGCCAATGAAAGTCTAATTAGGACTCAGCAAAGCACAGAGTAAACTGGGCCGGTATCTGTTTGAGGTGGTGGGAACCGAGGTCACACACAAACTCAATGGTGTGTTTTCTCAGGGAAGATGAGTGAAAATTAAAAGGATCCCTCATCATTCTGGTTTGCTGAAGAAGGCTGTGTGAATTAGGTCTTACAAACTTCATCCTATTTACATGTGACAAACCACACTTCATGATTAAAACTGATGATGACACACACAGCTCCAAGAGCAGTCCCTGACAATCAAAGCAATCTGTGCTATAACAGATAAGAAAGAAGATCCACCGGAGGAAACAAGATGGAGAGATCGATTACTCGAGTTTTCCCATGATCCTGCCCCTCTCCAGGGAGAAGCGAGCTCCTGCTCCGGCGCTGCGTGGGTCTCTTAACTGTCATTATCACCGATGGAAGCCACAATAGGCCAGGGAGATGAGATAACATTGTGAGCGGTGGAGCAGCAGGTGAGAGCCTCAGCGGGGCACGATTAGGTGTCCGGGTCCCAGGGTGTAGCATTGCCTTAGGGGCCTCAGGGGCCTCGGGCCCCCCGCCATCTGCCAGGGTGAATTCCTTTTGCTGCACAGGAACCACTCAATAGCAGCACAAACTGTTGCTGCGGGGCGTTGCTTTGAGTTTCTCCTGTTACCTTTTATGCTAACATAGAGAACACTCTACAGTTCTTTTGTTACAGAAACTCAAAGAATGCAACACAACAAAGATGAAACTCTCGGTATTTGTGTAGCCATTGTAGTTATTTTTGTGTATTTATTAACAATAATGCTGCTGCAGGGCACTTGTCAGATATGTGGCCCAGATTCTGCCTGTTTTCTGGAGGATTGTAGGATTCAGGGCTCCAGTGTGAGACCATCACTCAGCAGGAGTACACCCCAGGGATGCTCTGATGACAGCCATGCTGGATGGTTCACACATGACCCAGGAGCACCGCTGCACACAACACCCTGTCCTGTGACCCACCCCGACTTTGATCTGACGGCACGGTGTAAAATCGGAGATACCCACACATGTCTGACACTCAGTCTGTGTGACAGAGAGGGAATGGACACGGCCGAACATGAGAATATTGAATTAAGAGCTGTCGTGCAAAACCTAAGAGGTGGATCTAAGCTTTACCGTGTCGGCCAGGTGAGCGGCGATCAATCAAGGATTTGTAATGGATTCAGTCATAATGATCTATCTGCTGTTCAGTTAACATAATCACTCATATACAGACGCCTCTGCAGCCATGTGCAATACAGAGCGGCAGCCACATCTGTTCAAACACTTAAAATCAGTTAAGCAGCTCAGGGTGCTGTTGTAGATATCAGACACTGATAACTGTGACCATAACCTCTGACCTTAAAGTCATAGATCACGATATGCTCATTATTCACCATATCCACTTTCACTGACTCCCACCTGTAGGCCATCCTAACCCATATTTAATAAGCTTGCATGCACTTTGGAGTTTTTTTTATGTTGCTGAATATCATGTCTGAACTGTTGGACGCTGTCTTTGGTTCCACAACATTGGCTGTCTTTGTGTTAGGGCCTGATGAGATGTCCAGATGTGGAAGGTGACCCCTTGCTGACCCATAGTGGAGCCCACTGTGTCTCTGTTGTGTGTCCCAGCAGTAATGATTGCATATTATGTTCGCGGTAAAACAAAAACACACACACACACACAGCAGCACATAAGTCTGGAGCAACAGCACAGTATATGTATCCCTTATAGAGGCAGATTTAGAGGTCATATGGTTAAGAGTATCCACCTTATTAAGACGCTTTATTTATTTAATGGAGAAAATATTTTTATTTATTTATTATTATTTTTATTTTTTGTAACTATTTTGTGTATTTGCAGTATTTTCAGAGCAGTGTGCTAGTATTTCTACAGTCTGTTATTCTGTTTGCAGAACTGACTGCAGGGATGAGGGGCTTTATCTGTTACAGCCCAGCTCCTCATGCTACGTGGCTTCCATCTGTTCGCTCCATCAGATCTGCTGCTACTGCTTCTGCTGAAAAAACAGTTTGGAAGCTGCTGACAGCCTCCAAATAACCCAGAACAAGCAGATCCAGCATGGGGACTCTATTCACCACCATCATCACCCCCTTACCCTCCTGCTCAAACCTCCTGCTGGGTCAACAGAAGGCCTTCTGTTTTGATAGCGGCCATTACCCTCACTGGGTCGACCCTCTGAGGCAACATCCCTGCCATTAAATACACAAGTAAGTACGACTGCAAGCATGCTCCATGACACTGTGTAAACGTGTTGGCAAACTGAAGTGATAAGAGTTCAACAGGCTGCTGGCACAGACAGGAGAAGATCATGATGTTTGGAGACTATGCTGCATTGCTTTGATTGCAGACATCACAGTGTACCGTCGGACAGACACACAGGGTCTGCACAGGCTGCCACTTTGTGACAAACGATGCACTAAATCTCAGCCCGCCATTGCCTTTTGGCCTCCAAATGGAAAATGAGGAGCAGAAGCATGAGTGGCATTACCACCTGGAGAACTGCACATTTCAAGATGTGGAAGAATTTAAGTGGGCATGACGTGACATGAATGCCTTCATCCCTCTAAAGCTCTGTGTGACTGTATGCTTTATCTTGATTTTTTTTCTTTATCTTCCATCACAGCCAGCTTGGGTTTATTATGGGTGCTCAGACCTTTTTTAAGGGATCAGACCTCTGCCCTCAGACAAACACTCCATGGGAGCATGCATGTACTGATGTGGGCTGGGTGGCCTGCTGGGCCGTCATGCTCCCTGGGGTGTCTGCTGGTCAGAGGGCCTGTTATTCAGAGAACATCCTGAGGCCCTCCCACCCTCCTGTAGAGTCAGCAATGTGGAGTGAAGAAGCTGGGAAAGCCCCAGTACACAAAGGGAGAGAAGACAATTTGTGGTCTGAAACTAGGGGCCACTGATGTTTTGGTAAACAGCGCAGAGAGCTACATGACTACAACAAGTAACAGAGAAAAAATATTTATCTTTTCCATAGCAAGCCTTCAGAAGAACAGCTGCTCACTCTGCTAATCATTAACTGACAGGCCTACTTACACGGCTGAGCTCACATTAACCACTTTCTCCTCTTCTCGTCATCACCATATGGTCCACATTCACTGATGCATTGGGGAAAAAACATCCACTGCATCATTATGTTAATAGCCCTGCCATGGTACTCAGAAGACAGACGGCGGAGGGTGGGGGGAGGTGGCCCTGACTGATTCCCATACAGAAAAGATGTCATCTTCTCAAGCAGAAATAGGGACGCATGCAAATGAATCAGCTGATACACAGACAGGGCCATGAATACACTGAGATCCACGCTTGTTGTGTTTGCGTGTGTTTATCTGGATCACAGATGCTACTGAGTATTCTACAAGAGAAGGAGGTCATATTATGACTAAAGCACCATGAGAGTGTCAATTTGTATAGTCACACTTATCTGACAAATTTTAAGGATAGCAGACATTTAAACTACTTCAGAGTTTCTGCTGGTGATATAAAGTAAATGCAGAAGGTGGATTTCAGAATAGATTCCTCAGATTTCTATCCCCCATCCTGTAGATTCATCATTCATCATATTTGGAAAGTTATTTGTTTATTATTTCACTCATTAATGAGTGCACACAAATGCAGACTGGTGGCTCCTGTATTCTTGCACAGTGGATGTGCTGCAACATAAAACAGCTATCTGTTGCCCCCTGCTGGCCACACATCAGAAAAATGTATATGGTCGATCAACCACTGGGGGGCACTGCTACACACTAAAATAATAGCATAAGTATGCCATGATGTGGTTCGTTAGACTCATTGTTCACCATTAGCCTCTACCACCAAACATTAATGTGTAGCGTTCTGCAGAAAAACTCTACATACACATACACACCTCACCCATCCATTCATCATCTGAACCCGCTTTGTCCTGCAGTGCAAGGTCACAGGGGGATGGAGTCTATCCCAAATCTACGGGTAAGAGGTGGGGTAAAACCTGGACAGGTCACATCTGACTCCTCTTATTTCCAAATGACTCTGCTACAGAACAGGCCTGTCAGAATGTGCTGCTCACACTGATGTAAGTACATAACATACTGTACAAAAGTGAATATATCATAGGAAGAACTTATTAGATGTATTACAGAACTACAAGTATACGTGTATATTGTAGGTGTGGGGAAATGTTCATTTATTATTGCATGGGTAGGGATGCCAGCTAAAAAGGTGTGTGTAACATCTCTATTCAACTACACTTCAGTTTCAGGAGTGATCCAACAGGTCACAGCTACAACACAGGTGGGGATTAGGGAAAATCTACTGCATAAGTTTTGTCAGCTAGAAAGATTCAGTCTGATGTAATTCGGAGGTAAAGGGCCTATTGCTTATTCCCACCTCATTCAATGTAAGGTAGTTGCTTCAGAAGTGATGCTGGAATCATTTAGAATTTATCATGGACAAGTCCAACAGCTTATCGGGTACAAACTGGTGACAGGTTTATTTTGCTCCAATGGAAAATTCCAAAACCAACATTTAGAAAATCTGACTGAGAAAGACAAAGAGCAGAAAAGGCCATTTAAACAAGGTTTTCTTTATTGGACAGTGAAACAGTTCATTCTGTTCAAAGTCACACCTAAAACTTCTGGAACTGCTTCTTGGCTCCAGCAGCCTTTGTCACTTTGAGGACGTTAAACCTCACAGTCTTGCTAAGTGGCCGGCACTCTCCGACAGTCACAATGTCTCCAACTGTGACGTCTCTGCAGAAAAACACAATATGGAGCAGTTAGTACAAGTTGAGTACCTGTTAAAATACATCAATACAAGCAACATCTGGTATAAAACCAAGCTGCATCAGTTTTTGCCAAAGGCAGTGTCGTCAGAGCTTCCTGAGCTTGGAAGACCATCGTGAGAAAAAGCATCATTTGCAGCAAATTAAGACACTTTTTGGCACAATCTTTTTTTAAAAAAAACAGACTGGTGCTAAAGTGCTGAGATCACTGTTCAATAACCTAAAATAAATAAACTTTGTTCCAGAACACACATTTCTAACATCTACTATGAGTTGAGTGCTGACATATCAGCATGTGAGCAATGTGATACCTGAAGCAGGGTGACAGATGAACAGAGAGGTTCTTGTGCCTCTTCTCAAAGCGGTTGTACTTGCGGATGTAATGCAGGTAGTCGCGCCTGATAACGATGGTTCTCTGCATCTTCATTTTGGTCACCACACCTGTATGGGAGACAAAAGAACAAGAGTTGGTGATAACAGGTTTTAAAACGTAGTTAAACCTTTTAAACGGGTAAAGGCACCGGGAGATTTTTGCTTTTGTCACTAGACTACATCAGTGTTGCCATTAGGCATTGTCGTCAGAACCCAAACGGTTTGGAAGACCATCGTGAGAAAAAGCATCATTTGCAGAACAGTGACAAGTAAAAGCAAGTCAATATGTAGCTACTGGTAAGCTTGTTCTGGCTTGAGTGCCTTTTAGTTAAAGCAAAACTAAGGTATAAATAGTTACAGTACCACAGATAAACCACTTGAACTTGCACAGTGACACACTGCCATTGCCACTGTTTAAATCTATCATGTTATATTAAACTGACCAGACAGGATACGGCCACGGATGGAGACATTTCCAGTGAAGGGGCATTTCTTGTCAATGTAAGTGCCATCAATAGCCTGGAGAAATCAAAGAGAGAATAATTAGTTTATTATTGGCTCAACACAGCAGTGTTAAAATCCTGCTCATAAACACTTTTTGACTGCATCAGTGTTGCCAAAAGGCATTGTCGTCAGAACCCTACAGGCTTGGAAGACCATCGTGAGAAAAAACATCATGTGCAGCTTACGAGTGAGCCTTCAGATATAGAATTTAAGACTCGAGTAGTTACCTCTCTTGGGGTTTTGAAGCCCAGCCCGACACTCTTGTGGTAACGGGGGAGCTTTTCCTTGCCCTCCTTTCCACCATCAGTGACCAGAACACGCTTCTTGTTCTGGAAGATGGTGGGCTGTTTCTGATAAGCCCTCTCGGTCTGGTGAAAAAAAATACACACAAGTTAATCTTGTAACATACAGTACGTTCATCTTTCTGAATTGGGAGAAGCTGCTAGGAAGCGCCGGCGCGGCTAACCAATCCAGCGCAGACTTCCTCATTAAAGACTGAGACATTATGTAGCTTATAGAACGAATAATCACAAAAACTGTATGGCACGTGTTTACATTGAAATCGCTACCACTGACAGTATAATGCACGTAAAGCATCGTTAATAAAGAAGCTAACTAGCAGCAGGCTAAGCTAGATGAATTAGCATTCAGGCTAGCTAAACGCTACACGAGGGTATCATATCGGCAATAACAAATAGTTCAGAAATGTGAGGAAATATGGCTCGAAATGGCTCATGAGGACACATAAGCAACATACAATAATATATACTTCAGAAAAACCGGCTAATGTGTATTTTAAATCACGAAAATGTCGATTTAAATTCACCACGCCGTTTTCCTGAACATACTTGTGCATCCGCCATCTTTGCCTGCCGAGTTGTAAAGAGGCCTGTGCATGCGCGCGACGGCCGGAAGACTGCACGGAGGAGGAAGTGACGACAATGGAAAGGCGAGGCAAAAACAACATGAAATCTAATTTTATTGTTCTATAATAGTTTCTAATTGATACACACAATAGATTACTTTTACACCGGTGTGTTTACACCCTACTGTCCGGTGTTTGTATGCAGCCTCAGCTCTCACAACGCGTGGTCTACATTACAGGTGTCAGGTTGCGGTGAATATGTGTATAAATCATTGGCCAAAGTGAAGCATCTCACAACCTGAAATGTAACCTTATGACATTACGTCAGCCCATCAGTCCCCATGATGGTTATCAAATCCAATACTTTTTCATACGTCATTGAGCCATAGAGAGAGATGTTTTACTCTATTGCTCTGAGTCCCTAGTCACAAACGAAATAAGTGTTGTCACATGATTGTACGGAAGCAGAAGCAGAGTGAACGATATCAAGATGGCATCGCACCCGGGAGGAGATCAAGGTACTGCCTAGCATCTGTAATATTATCACATTAAAATTCACCGTGACAGTGTTACCAATAGTATTGGAGCCTTGGGTAACCTGATAATAGTCCTTAACTGTAGGTTTGTTGTTGTAGCTCGCTAAGTAGTAACATTAGCAGCACTGTGGCTAGCTTAGCAAGATCGCTAAACGTTAGCTTAACGGTAGCCATCGCTTACTTTGCGTTATACAGCTGGGCTAGCTGCTGAGATACCTATACAAGAGTGAGTTAGCAAAAATGTGTAAACAGAACTGAAACTTGTATATGAGAAGACAACATTATTTTACAATAAATATCTTTAAACGCGGCGGTGAACAACTGTGTTTGACATAAGCGAATTTGTTTTTTTAGATGTTGTTGGTGACATATACAGCGTTTTGTTTTTTGTTCGTTTTTTTACACAACGGATGTTTAGGAGTAAACAGAGCAACACACATGAATCCGACGAAAAATAGTCGCAAAAAGTAACAAATCTGTGAAATATTGAATGATCTAAATTAAAGTAAATGAACTGTTGTTCTGTGAGACAGAATCGGAGTAGGAACACTTTGGTATCAGCATTTCAATCATCTAACTAGCGCCTTACTTTTGTTTTTAAGGGAATTCCAGAGACCAGATCTTGGAAGTGGGCACACTTTTGTTAAAGGAGTAAGTACATATGATATCCAGATATTCTGTTGGTCAAATAGCCACATAGGTATAGTATTACACTGTGTCCTCCTGTGTAGTTTCATCTATGAGCGGGTGAGGCAGCATGGAGACAATACTGTAGTGACCAGGGCACAACTGGGTGGCGGAGAACTGTCTGACCCAAACCACAAGAAGCTTGCACAGTGCCTGCAGCAGATCGGAGATGAGCTGGATGGAAATGTAGAGCTCCAGAGGTAGACTTTAAATAAATCCACAAACCAAAGCATAATAATTTACTGTATGAGTATTATTGTACTTACTAATTACCTAAATGTTGTTGGTTTTTTTCCCCTAGGATGATAAATGACTCCTCTCTTAGTCCCACAAAGGACATTTTTCTGAGAGTTGCTGTTGAGATCTTCTCAGATGGAAAATTCAACTGGGGCCGAGTGGTCGCATTGTTCTACTTTGCCTGTCGACTTGTCATCAAAGTAAGTGACTCTGTTTTTGTGAAAAGCACAGATCAGACCCAAAAAAGTTTAATTCACCTACAATTCATGTTCAAGGGGTTCTACCTCTATTTTAGGATGTTCCAGGTTGAAAACCTCATTACTTAAATATGAGTGGGGGATGTTTGTTTACTGTGTTGTGTGTTTGATTATAATAGTTGCTCATGACTGTTGAGATGTGTATATGTAGGACGTTCACACACGTAAGGAGGAGCATGCACAGTTGCTTAGTAGTGCAGCTGTAGCAGGGTTCCTACACATTTCCAAATTTAAAATTACAGACTTTTTCCATACTCAAATTCTCTTTTCTCTAATTTTGGAGACACATGCTCATATTGTGGCATATCACTAAAATGCATATCATATTTAGCTGGGCATAAAACTTGTATCAGTGCCCTGTCTTTTGTCATCACTATATACATTACTCAAAATACATGATCCCACCCTGACAGGTGCACATCTAATCTAATCTAATCTAATTTAAGACACACTAAAACACAGATGTGAATCACATATGTTGTGCAAGTGCACACACAGGCTTACTGAAGCTTATGTAACATTTGAAAACAGCCATTCTTGTATTTACTATTGTGTTATATGAAGGCTCTGTATGAGTTCCACTGTAGCTCAAATATTTATTGTCTACACACTAAGATATGCTGGAAAGAATTTATGGGTATAGAACATTCACTAAGGTGAGAAATGGGTAAACCTACATTTACCCATTGTCAAGTGACATCAACTCTGGTGGAATTAATGGCATCCATACTATGTTGATCTAACTTTCTATTACGCTGATTTTCCATGCCAGTGGGGCAATGTCACTTTCTCTGCTCTGCTGAAGATGAACCAGTTGATTTGTTACAACGTTGTCGACTGAACTGACAAACTAGATTAGATTAGATTAAGAAACCTTTATTAGTCCCACAATGGGGAAATTGCATTTTTGCAATGGCATACAGACAGCAAGGGATAAGTTAAGAAAAAGATATATACATTATAAAATAGACTACCAATAAAAAGATATATACATTATAAAATAGACTCAATCAAAATAAAAAACTGTTTACATATTAACAGTTATTGCATAGGTGACCTAGCTGGGTATCCAGGTAGGCCTACTTATCTTCATGTCAGAACAGTCATTACTCGCATGGGCATCAGAAGCATTGAAAATGTGAATTATTATAAGCAGTTATATTATGGGGGGTCTCGGGGTCCTCCCCCTAAAAAGCCACCAGGCTAAGTGGTTTGTGTACGTTGTCCCTTAGCCTGTGTCTGTGTGCAATAAAGAGTGTGGAAACTATGAGTTGTATCCGCCGTGCATGTTCCAACAACCCGTCCAGGGGGGAGACAAACGAGGAGTAAATCTGGACATCTATGTAGAAGCAAAATAAAGTGAAACAAATTTGTGGTCATTCAATAAAGTTTCTCTCCTCACATCGTCCCAGGCTCTTATAACCCAAGTCCCTGATATCATCAGAACCATTATCAACTGGACCATAGACTACCTCCGTGAAAATGTGATCAACTGGATCAGGGAGCAAGGCGGCTGGGTAAGAAGCAAACGGACACACCTTACCTCATGAATAAAAAAAAAAAAGTTGTCTCATGTCTTATGTTTTTTTTTTTTTTTAGGAAGGTATTCGTTCCTACTTCGGCACTCCCACTTGGCAGACGGTGGGAGTTTTCTTGGCAGGTGTTCTCACCACTGTTCTTGTCATTCGCAAGATGTGAGAGATGTGTACGAAGAGCAGGTTGGAGAAAGATGGGAAGGGGGGGGGGCAGGAACAAAAACATTAAATAACACCTGAAGGACAACAAAAATAAAGACACGTGAACAAGTTGCAGAGGAAGAAAAACTGCTCTTCGTTTCTGCCTCCTTTCCTCGTGCAAGGATTGGAAGTTTGACTGAAAGTGCTGTTGTGCCCACGATCCTTACGTCACTGGAGAGAATTGTGTGTATTTACTCGCACGAAACGGGAGGTTGGAGAGGTTGTAAGACTTGAACAAGGATGCATTTTAAGTAATTTATTTTTTACTTGGTACTTCTAAAAGTCACTGCATTCTTAAATCTGCCCTGAAATATATATATATTGAAATATGTTCTGATTAAGTTAAGTTCCTTTCTGTGTTGTTTTAGTTTGTAGTTCCATTTCCTTTCTTTTCCAATCTTCCCACTCTCTCCATCCATTTCATCATGGTCTTTGCTTGTATATTCATATGTATTTGTGAGTCTGAGGATGTATTTTATAAAAGGTCTAAAGCAAAAAAAAATGTATTAGAATGCAGCCATGTCACATCAAGTTAAGGAGATATTTATTGCAAGTAATTTAGATGTGATCTAAACTTCCCCAATCCGTGTCCCCACTTTCTTCTTGTACTCGCACTCGGCTTTCAGGACGTGACGAAAGTGCCACACCGGGGACTTGTGTACAAAGCTGTTTACGTGAACATGGTTAAAAGATTTTATGATCTCACCAAAATGACAACAGAACAGTCACATTCTTACATGATGTTTTTGAAGCATTTTACCAGCATAGAGGGTCCACTAAGAGAACTCCTGTTTTTCATCTCGTGTTGGTGAGTGAAGCCACGTGTGTCATAAAATAACGACATGTCCTTCAATCTGCAGAAGACACTGCAGACACAGAATGCATTGGATTGCTCACAGATACTTACCTCACATATTCAAAAGTACTGTAACCTCATGTACACAATCTTGTATACCCAAAACAGCTTTTTATGTTTTTCCTCGTTTGTCAGTGCCTTGGTGTTTTTTTACTATGGGGTCATTTTGATATTCTTAAGTTTTCCAGTTTCTATCACATTTGTAATACTGAAAATTGTTTCCAAAATCTTTTTGGCTTGATTGTTGTAATAAATAATAAAAAAAAAATAAATTATGTCTTTCTGTAGCTATGTATTGACTGGCACAGTTAAGATTCATTACAATAGAGGTTGTGGGTTTTCTTCACAACACAGGCGCCCAGCTCTCATACAAATATTGGTGGTGTATAATTTGCTAAGGACTTATAATGTAGTCAGTTTTAAATTGTGGATTAATATACTACCTGTAACCTCAAAGTGTGGTTTAGTTCGTTATGTAATCACAGTATAGGGGAGTGAAAAAAGGCCTCAGAGGCCATAGAGTGCTTTAATTATTGATAAAACCCAGAAAAAACTTCATCAATGGCTTCAGAGAGATTTGTCGTTGAGAGGCAGAATCTTATGAACCAAAGAAAAGGTATATCCCGCCTCACATATGCTGCTTTATCTTTATCTTTATAAGTAGGTGGTTTGAATTTACTTTTATTTTGTTACTACAATATTGAAAAAGTCCCTCCTGTACTTCTCCTTGGCCCCCCCAGAATAAAAATCAGGGAGGCCAAGGAGAAGTACAGGAGGAAGCTGGAGTGGAAACTTCAGCAAAACAAAACAAGAGAGGTGTGGAGTGGAATGAGGACTATCACATATATATTACATAGTTACAGGTCGAGCAGCAGTGGTGATAATGGCAGTGTGGAAAGGGCCAATGAGCTGAATCAGTATTTTAACAGATTTTGATACAGTGACCCCAGTTCACCCTGCTATTGACTCTTGAGCAGCTGAGCGACAACAACCAGCCACTTCACCCGCCCTCTCTTCCCCCACAGCTCATCCAGATGGCCCTGCTCACACCTCGTCCTCTGACCCCTCGGCTGACAGTCATCACCTGGGAATTACTGGTTCCCCACCTCCACCGATCACCTTCACCACAGAGCAGGTGCGAAGACAGCTGCAGAGACTCCACACAGGCAAAGCTGCAGGCCCTGATGGGGTGAGCCCCAGGGTCCTGAAAGCCTGTGCCCCCCCAGCTAAGTGGAGTACTTCATCATGTCTTCAACCTCAGCCTGAGTCTTCAGAGAGTCCCCGTCATGTGGAAGACATCATGCCTCGTTCCTGTTCCAAAGACGCCTTTGGTATTAAGATAACTTAATAAGCAACCTTAACTGGAAGAAGATCTGGAATCTATCTGCCAAATATATGATAAATAATAAAATAAAAGAAGTGTCTTAAAAATCATTTACAGAATTTATCCCTCTAAATTCTTTTTTACACAACGTTTTAAAAGTATCACTGATACCAATTGCTCTTTTTGTTTGGGATCCTCTGATGATGTCTTTCATTTGTTTTGGTCTTGCCCCTCTTCTACCAGCTTCTGGACAGATGTCTGTAATTTGAGTTCATCTTCTATTGATCCTAAATAAAAATGTAAAATTATATAATTAAAATTAAAGTAAAATTTATATAGTATTTATAAAATATAGTAAAAATATCTTTGTGTATGTAACCCCTGGCACTGTTACTTATTGTTTCTTGTTACTGATTTCCTAACAAAGTTATTTTAAAAAAAAAGAGGCCTGTGCATGCCCGCGACGGGCGGAAGACTGCAAGGAGGAGAAAGTGACGACTATGGAAAGGCGAGGCAAAAAATAACATAAGAAATCATTTTATTGTTCTGTAATATTATTTTCTAATTGATGTAACCAGGTCAAAGAAGGCAGCTTCTAATCTTTTATACAGTCCGGTGTCATTCTGCTAGGTGTCCAGTAGGGGTAGCTACACCGCTGGTGTTATTAGGGTGCCTACCTGCGGCGGCATATGTGACGTCACTGGTATGCGACACTCGCTCGTCCGCATAACAGAATTTCACCTGTGTTTCAAAATAAAAGCTCTCAATTCTTCAAAAAATGTACTTACTGAAAGTAATCGATTACATTATAAAGAAGTATATTTATGAAATGTAAGACTTATGGACATCAAGCCGCTGTGAGTAATATTAGGGTCAATGAAAATTGAGAAGCAAACATAAAAGTTGAGAAGTAGGAAGGGTGGTGTATAATTTGCTAAGAACTAATAATGTAGTCAGTTTTAAATTGTGGATTATTATACAACCTGTAACCTCAAAGTGTGGTTTAGTTCATTATGTAATCACATGGATTGATTTTACATGTGACCATAACTCTTAAGATGTGCCAACGTAATCCATAATGCACGCTGTGAACACGATTGTTGTATTGATGTAATGCAATCACAGAAATATGATTTTTTTTTTTTTAAATGACACCACAGAAGAAACCAAAAACAAAAAGTAAAGAAAAATACTGACCAATAGTCCAGCATGGAGAGAGTTTGGATGGGGTATTTAAATGTTTTTTTCTTTAGTCGCCTTATTCAAATAGCCTACTGTTGTTTTGAATTTGCAAATGTATGAATCCTGCGGGACATAGAGTTTAGTTAGGTTTATTATAAAAAGCACATGAGCAGCGAAGTATGACTAGCTTGTGATAACAGGTTAGAGGAAAATATCACTAAATATTGTGTTTGTATTCTTTCCTTTGTTTTTGTCTTTAGTTATGTATATGTGGTTAAATTCTATAAATAAAAAGTAAAATGTTACACAGACTAAATATTTAAAAAACACACACACTGCGGGAACTGCGGGGTCCTAAAGCCGGAAAGTAACTTCATTGCGTCAGTCCACTTGCGTCATCCGTCATAGTTTGGAGCCACTACTCACAAACAAATAGTTTTCACATTTCAGTCAGGAAGTGGAAGCAGAGTCAAAATGGCATCGCACTCGGGAGGAGGCGGGAGAGGTACGGGCTGTCATCTGTAATATTATCAAATAGAATTTACCATGACAGTGTTTTAACAGCATTGGAGCCCTGTATAAAATGATGCTTTGATACTTAACTGTTGGTTTCTAGTTGTAGCTTGCTTGACGGTTATCGCTTACTTGCGTTATATAGCTGAGCTAGCTAGCTGGGATGTCTATACAAGAGTGAGTTAGCAAAGTAGCCTAAATAAAACCGAAACTTAAATAGTAGAAGATTACGTTCTTTCATATCAAAAATAGCTTTTTAGGGCGGTGAACAACTATGTTTACCATAAATGATTTAATTTTGGTTAATTTATTTAGCTGTTGTAAATGACATGATGATATTAACAGGTTCTTTAATTCAAAAATGACGTTTATTTAACGAAAAATCCACTGAAAAGTAATCAGTTACACTAAACAAATAAATATGGGAGGAGTAAAACCTTAAAGTAACTTTTTTCACATTTAATAAGTTCACATTTAACAAAATGAAAGTTACGTTTTCTCTGATATAGCAGTACGGTCAAGTGAGTCATCAGCGGAAACTCAAGTCAGCTGCAACCAGGATTTTAGATGCGCGACTATGCGATGAAGTACGGTATGGGTGCCCAGGGCGGCCAAAAAGGCAAAATTGTACAGTAATAAGTCATGAAAAGATTATATAGTTATACTCAAATACTAAAAAAATACTTTAAGTATAAAGTATGTTAAAAAAAAGTTGTTTTATGCATAATTTAGTATTCCTGATAAATCATTACTTTTTACTGTTTTTGCCCACCCCAGGCACCCATACCGTACTACTTTGCATAGTCGGGCAACTAAAATACTAAAATCCTCATGAAGGCCAGCATAAGTCAAACAGTACGAACACTTTTGTATGAGTATTTGGATGACCTAACTAACAAAAGTCTTTGTTTTTAAGGAAATGGCAAAGATCAGATCCTAGAAGTGAGCACACTTTTATTAAAGGAGTAAGTATGTATGACTGATAACTCATTATTTAACTGAGTAGCCAAATCATATAATTCTGTGTCCTCCTGTGTAGTTTTGTTTATGAGGGGGTGCAGCGGTACGGTGACAGCAGTATTACTGTGACCAGAGAGCAGCTGGGTGGAGGAGAGCTGTCCAATCCAAAGCACAAGAAGTTCGGGCTGTGCCTACGGCAGATTGGAGATCAGCTGGATGGAAATCAACAGTTTCAAATGTAGGCTGTCTGTTTAACCAAATACAGTGACGCAAGTATAAAAATGTAATTCACAACTACCTGCTCCTAATCTGCACGTGTTGTTTTTTTCCCTAGGATGATAAATGACCCCTCTCTTAGTCCCACAAAGGAAACGTTTATGAGAATTGCTGTTGAGATCTTCTCAGATGGAAAATTTAACTGGGGCAGAGTGGTGGCATTGTTCTATTTTGCCTGTCGACTTGTCATCAGAGTAAGTGAAGCTGATTCTCCTGATGTTAATCTACGTTAATCTACAAAGCTAAGTATAAATTAGATTACAGCATAGAAGAAATGTGGCAATAGTCTTCCTGCAAAACTCCTAAGCAACAAGAAAAGCCACAAAAAGACCAAATTGAAAAAAGAATGAATGCAGCAAAACTATTAATTCATCTAAAGGGAGTTATATCTATAACTTATTTTAAAAACAAAATCTGTAATAAGGAATTATTCTTAAATTGTAATAACCTTCTCCTCATACCTTCCCAGGCAGTTAAATCCCAAATTCCTGATATCATCAGAACCATTATCCACTGGACCATAGACTACTTGCAGGAACATGTGATCAACTGGATCATAGAGCAAGGCGGCTGGGTAAGGAGCAAACAAGCACATCTCACTGAGTATTGTTTACATGCACAGCAATACTCCAATATAAACTGGAATAAGAACACACTCAGAATAAGATCGCACTATAGCTTTTTCTCACGGTTTGTATGGAAAATCCAAACAGATTTGATTTGTTGAATCAGCCTCACAACATGTGCTAACAAGTCTCATGGCTCCTGTAGTGATCACATGAGTCCTCACATTCTCTTCTGCCATTTTTGAATAAGGCAAAAGAGTTCCGTAACTTATTTACTTGTTAATATTCACATTTCTTTATCACTCTTTTTTTCATTTTAGGAGGGGATTGGCTCCTATTTTGGCACTCCCACGTGGCAGACAGTGGCAGTGTTCATGGCAGGTGTTATCATCACGGTTCTTGTCATTCGCAAGATGTGAGGGATGTATGTATGAAGAGCAGGAAGGTGAAAGGGAACAAGTACAGCTGAGGGGAATAAAGGACAACATCAGAAACATGAAATAACACCTGGAGGACAACAAAGTGAAGAGGTGTGAACAAGTTGCAGAGGAAGAACCTGTGGAAGCTACTCTTCATGTCTGCCACCCATCCACATGTAATGGGGAGTTGGACTGAAACTGCTGTTGTGCCCACCACGGAATTGTGTGTATTTCCTTGCACAGAATGGAAGGTTGATGAGGTCGTCTCTTGAAAGAATGCCGTTTTAAGAATTTTTTTTTTTTTACTTGGTACATACAAGCATTCTTAATTCTACTATATATATATATCTATATATACAGATAATTTGTTTCCATGTCCTTTTTCCCATCTTTAATTAAGTTAATATATTTGTGAGTTATACTGGTCCGATACACTTGAATGGGTTAGATGGAAGTCATCAAGACATTCTCTGTTAACAAGACCAGTCGCATACATCTTTGATAGTATTGTTTGAACTTTCCCAGTTTATGTCCACATTTCTTTCAGTAAATGCACAATTCAACTTTCAAGAAAAAGTGCCACATCATCAACTTGTGTACAAAGCTGTTTACATGACCATGGTTAAATTAGATTATATGATCTCACCAAAATCACAACAGACTAAATCCCATTCTATCGTGCTGGGATTTTTTTTTTTTTTTTTACTAGCATAGAGACTCCAATAAGATATCTCCTGCCTGTTGTTTTGATTTTGGGGTTGTGAATGGAGCTGTGTGTGCCATGGACTGACATGTCCTTCAGGAAGAGGCTGCAGGCACAGAATGCAATGGATTACTCAGATACTTACCTCATATTCAGAAGTACTGTATTTTTACATGAGCAGTTCAAAACTGTAACCTTATATTCTCCAAAGAGCTTTTTTTTTTATAAATTTTTCTTGTTTTACAGTGCTCTGGGGTTAATGTTAATGGTTTTGTTTGCTTGTTATTTTAGCTTTGAAATCAAGTTGATATACTTAATAAAAATAATTTTGCATACAGGGCCTTATGTCTGATTTAGATGTTGAGTACATATTTTTTCACACCTTTTCACCTAGTGTAAATGCAGTTACGCATATGAATGAAAAAAATTATGATTTATTTTAGATATTCTTTGGACTTCCTCAGCTACCTTAGTGTTTTATACAAGTAAACACGTTCCGGGGGGGACATGGTTTGTATCCACCTGAGGCCGCAGCAGACGTCTATGGAAAAGCTAGACTGGAAAAACAATATATATATATATTTGGACTGTTTTGCCATATATCCCATTTGTACAGTTAAATATGTTACATCCTTTTTTTGTTTACCCACTACTTTCCAGTGTAGAGCTTTTTGAAATTTGTAGCAAAAAGTTTATTGCAGCCAAAATTTATGTTCCAAGAGTTTTACCTTCCTTCATCTAGAAACAAAATCAAGTGAATCTTATTTGTAAGATTGTTTATTCTTAAATGATAAATTATCGATTATCAAAAAACAGCCACAAGTGTGTGTGTGTGTGTGACTAGTTGGTTGTCATTCTGTGGTAGCCTTATCATAGACCAGCAATCTGTGTACTCCACCTTATGCCCATTGACAGCCGGTGTAGGCTCCAGCCCCCCCCCCCCCGTCGCCTAGTAGTACAGGGCAAAGCAGGTTAAGAAGATGGATGATGTTTGCTAGCTCTTATGTATTTGTGAGTTTGAGGCTGTACTTTTATAATTAACTGATGGCAACAATGTATTAAATGGTAGGCACATCACATCAGATTAAATATTTTTACTGTTTAGATCTACCAATGAGATGTAGAGATATTACACAGTGAGGTTCCAACTCCCCCACTTTATGTCCCTATTTCTCTTTGTAAGTGCAGAACTAAACCTTTAGGAGATGACAGAATTACTACTCCAGGGACTAGTAGTTGTTTACACAGTTAAAAGGCCTTACCTACTTTGATCAATGTTTCGAAATCTACTGTAACACTAAAAGCCTTTCCATCAAAATCTTCAGAGGAGCCAATATAATATGTCTATGCAATGTTAAGACACATGTGCTCACTGGTTAATAAATGTTAATCAAGATTGCTGTTTTAAACTTCAGGATGATGGTAATTAACATAAAGATGGATGTAAACATGAAGGAAGTTACTAATCAGCATGGAATGACAAACTGAATTAAGTAAGAAGGAAATGTTTGCATGCTCTGAACAGTTCAGTAAAATGTTTATTGACCTACATACATGCAATAAAAAAGGTTCAATGTAAACATGAGACAGAGCTAGTAGAAGACACCTTTGATGAAAGTTCATAGGAGCTTTTATTCCTTCCAATCATGAGACATGTAAAAGGCAGTTAAAAAAACGTACCGACAGTTCAACCAATCGATGAGTCAGTCAGATGGCTACACAGCCTAATAAAAGGCACACGTTATGAGCATAACAGCTGATACAAGGGGAGAATTGCAGTCTTTATCTCGTCTCCAGGAGCCCATCTTTGATTCTCCATCTCCAGGCGGGGCTGAAGTCTGGCGCAGGGACACAGCAGAGCTCGAGACCGGATTCCTGTACCTCCTCATCGTGAGCAATATGCTGGCCCTGCGGCGTCTCCAGAGTGAACACTCTCTTCGAGATCTATAAAAGCAGACACACAAGAAATGTCAAATTATTGTATCTATGTTTTTTCGCTCTCTTTGTCATGATGTGATGCTGCTAGGCCTCACCTGATCACTGATTCCAGTGGCGATGTGGCCCACCTTCACCCGACGCGCCTCTCTTATCCGGATGCTTTTCCTGTTGAAGTCTTTGATGCAGACATCCACCCCTGTGCCAGTCACACAGCAGAGACACACATAATGTTAGGGACATGTTCAGAAAACATTTGCTAATATATCAAGAGATATTTTTCTTCTCACCTTCAAAACAGCATGGTGGTGGTTGTTGTGTGTGTCCCAGTAATTCCAGACTCAAGACTGGCACATCTGGCTGGCTGTTGTAGGAGAAGACGCCAGAGCTGAAGTCATCTCCTGGGCTCAGAGACCAGCGACCAGAGTCCTGGGAAACATTTAAAAGAAAGCACATAAGGCAGTCAATAAACCCTGTTCAGCCAACTTGGATGGACACAAATGCTGGATGCAGTGAGTTAAATGTGTCTTTGGAGTTACCTTTTTATCCCACGGTTCCCAGGTTGAATAAGGACCACTGCTGATACAGGACAAGAGCTGCTCCTGTATCTCAGCAGGATGGAGCTGAGACAGGCTGCTCAGGTAGAATTCTGAAACACAGGAAGACAGTCACAGCAGAGTTCAACCCTGCACCAAGTTTGGCATATAAAAATAAGAGATTAAAGGAAACTCACCTCGCTCCAGTTTGATTAGCTCCAGTTCAGGCACACTGACCCCCTTGTGGTTTGGCTCGGTTATCAGCAGGCTACAAGGCGAACATCGCTTTGACTCATTAGAATGATCCTCCTCTTCTGCCTCACTGTCTATCTTCGTCCTAATCTCTGCTGTGATCACTTCCTCAATGTCACTGCTGCTGCTGAGTGGCAGAGAGTCAGGCGGTTTGTTGGTGATGTACAGGGGCTCCGTGTAGACGCCTTTCACTGGGCTAGTGAATCCTCCAACTGCAATCAAATAAACAACATTATAACTCTCATTCATAAATAATGATGTATGCAAGGGTGTCATTATCAAAGAAGATGAGCTGACATGTATGCATTTCTCCTCACTGGAGATGGTTTTTGCACTTCAAAGGTATTTCATTTCCCTGAGTTTTTGCTGTCAGGTTAGTTTCAGATTACCTTATTCTCATCCTTATTATAGAATAGATAAAACATTTGGATGCAAGGATATAGTTCACCTTCTCTTAGAGCTCTCTCTGTTTTCTCTCTAAGGTCAGATGCTGATGATCTCTTCACAGGATCCTTCTGGAGTCCTGCCTTCAGAATTTTAGCTGTGAGCTGACTACAGTCAGGTGGTACCTCTCTTAGAGGCGGAGGTTCATTTGCAATCTGTAATCATCAGAAACAGTGCATTCAGTCAAGGTTTGATATGAACAGTACACACGGTGTGATGATGATGATGATGGTGGTGGTGGTGGTGGTGGTGGTGTGCGTGTGTGAGAGATGTCGCACCTTCAGGTAAAGTCTACAGGTGTAGTATCTCGTCCATGGTTGACACCCGTTGAGCATGTGCAGTAACATGCAGCAGCTGCTCCACACATCTGCTTTGGCACCGCGGGGTTCTCCTTTTACAATCTCAGGGGCCATATGGGTCTCTGTGCCCTTGAGCTCTGCATTGAATTACATAGAGAAAACCATGAATTAGGATGTTGTTCACACATTTTAATTGAATTGCCATGGTTACAATATATTTACCTTTGGACCCGCTGAGGCTCTGCCCCTGGTTGTCGAGTCTCTCTGCGTGTCCGAAGTCACACAGGAAGGTGTCTCTACCGTCCTCCGACAGCAACACATTGTCAGCTGTGGGAAACAGTCAGTAAGACACTGCATTAATGTCCTGCTGTTTTCCATGACTTGTGTTTGTGTAGTTTGAGAATAACATAATTAGAAACAGGGGCAGCTGTACAGACTTAACATGCTCTACAGACAAAGGAGCTATATTAAGAGGAAATATGAAGTCACAGAGGTCCTGCTGCTGTAAAAAAAAACTGGAATGAATGTGGAAAACTAAGCAGATATAGCTATGTTAGATTACAGACACCAGGTGGCGCTTGAGCTACATAAAAAGTCACCTTTTGTCTACCCTTCAACATTTACTTTGCTCTTCCTAAATCTTCGTTCTCACTCTGTTCTTGTGTTTCCTTCTTTGGCTCAACTACTTTTTTCCCACTTCTGCCTTCTCCCTAGCCTTGTACTTTTCTGATCTTGTACTCTCTGCTAACAACTTCCTGCTCCTTGTCCCCCCCCCCCCCCCTTCATTCTCTCTTTTCTTTCTCGCTCTCCTTAACTGTGCACATGCGCGCTTCTAAAGAGCAGCGGTGAGTCACACTGTGGGAAATTCCCAGCCCGTCTTCTTCTCTCTGTGGTAATCCGGTTTCACAACACAGGTGTCTAAAGATCAAATCTAGACTGTATCTATGACACTGGCGTTCCACACAGCAGCTGCACAAAAACACCAAAACCTTCTGATGAGAAGAAAATCACAGATTACTCTCTGTTTTTGTTTGCCACCAGGTATCACAACAAGTAAAAGTCAAGTTGACACATTTTATTTTTACTGTTATTACTGTTGTTAACATTCATCTTGAAAGGGTTTATAGGCCAATATCCAGTGTGTTACTTTTTGACCTTTACATCTAACTGTTTATATCCTTGTAAAAAAATAGACTGTCAGCTAAATCTAGGAGCACAGAAATAGCTACAAAGGTTTGGGGTAAAAAAAAAAACAAGGATGGTGATGATGATGGTGCCAGATGATTGGATGCACCATCTGTCAGTCAACATGTAGTCAGATGAACTCGCCAGAATTAAACACAACAAACCACTGAGGAGCTTTAAAGACAGCAGTTAGCTTGTTGTTATATTATTAAAAAACAGCTGCTTCCAACTGTCATGAAATCTAAATCACACACACAGCAGCCAGTACTTCCTTATAGGCTGCTGACTGGCATGAACCAATCTCGGTTCGGATGCAACCACATAGCTTGAAGCCTGGCAAGATGGCAAGGTTTGTGTGTTTGTGATCTCCCAAATGTTGTGATAATTCTTATAATTAACTTCTTATAGGTCTGCCTTGAGTAAATAAATGAAAGTTAAGTGTTTTTTCTGTAAATCTCAAATCTCAGACATCACTTTTGAAAAGAAATCAATAGTTGTATATACCTTTAATATCTAGATGTGCCACTCTTTTCTTCCCCAGGTACTCTAGTGCTGTTAAGACCTGAGAGTGGTAGTGGAGGCTTAAATCTTCTGGCAGTCGGCCACGCTCCACTATCAGCTGGCTCAGGGAGCCTGGAATAACAGACAAAGAGGTCAATGTTCGATCACAAAGAACATAAGTGTTGGGCCATCTACAGTCATTTGTAGCATCCCAGAACTTCATTTACTCATATCTGTGTGAGGAAGATGTGTTTACCAGACTTGTGGTCCATTAAAAGATAAACATAAGGCCCCTCTCTGACCACTCCAAAGAGTTCCACCACACGGGGAGATCTGAGGGCACTCCACGCACCCACCTCCTCACTGCTGAACCTCTTCAGTGCAATCTGTGAGAAAACCACCGAACAAAGGAGTCACACTTCTGAACTATGCAGTGGGGGGAAAAAACAAAAAGGATTAGATGTCCTGCAATACCTTTTTGACAGCAAAGTTGAATCCTGTGTTTATATCTTCAGCTCTGTATACTTCACCATAGGAGCCTTCATTGGTAAACTCACAGAGAGCATATTCCCTGCCTTCTCTGTATTCTGAGTCCACAACCTGAAGGTTCTATTATGAAAAGAGGGAGACATGTTCGATTGTATGAAGCACATTTTAGACAGGAAGAGGAACGAAGTAATCAACTAGCACGTACATCATTGTAAAAGATGATCCCCTCGTTGGGAGAATCAGGCATTAAAAGCTCATCTTCTTCCTCCCTTGCTTCCCTCGCCACATCTTTAAAAAAGGGACCTGCGTAGCACGAGTCCCCCTGACTGACGTTGCCCCGGAGCCCAGCGAGTGGCAGCGTATAGTCTCCGGGGCTGCAGAGGGAGTCTGAGCTGCTGTCCTGCTCATACGACTGGAGGCTAGGGAAGTGGACCCGAAGAGAACAGATGAGAGGAGTGCAGCTGGAGACTTTGCTGTAGCCTTGCCCTCGGTCCTGCTCCGCAGAGCTTTCAATGCTGCTACAGCAAGAGGTACTTAGGTCACGTCTTCCTCCGAGTGACGACTCCTCCTACACAGGACAAGAAGAAAAACCACAGTGTTTACATTCTAAGGTGAAGTGGAACATCAAGGCCATCCTCCATCCTTAATGTTTGCCTGGGAATGACTGCCAAGAATGTTGTGAATTCTTGTTGAAGAATTACAACAAGAATTTGTCTGCTCTTTCAAAATCAAAAGCAAAAAATAACTCACCAGGATTGGGACCAGAGCACTTCCACTCTCCTGTTCAGGAACTTTTCTTTTCTTCCCCTTGCGCTTCTGCCTCCTCCGGGTCTTCTTTCTCGGGACAAGGTGTGCCGGCGAGTTGCTCAGTGCCTGGATGGAAGCTGTTGTTGGGCACGCCACGTTGTTGTGCTCTGAGGAGGGACTGGACCAAGACAGCGATATACAATTCAGTGTAACCCATGTAAATAAATACACAAGGAATGATGTGGAATTAGTGTCATACCTGCTGGAGAAGCAGATAAGGGAGGGGGCATTGGATGGCCCACAGCAAAACTCTTGAGAGTCCTGGGTTTCACCTAAACAGAGCAAAATATTCAGTCCTATCCAAGCACAGTTATTTAATATTGACTTTTATTGGAAAGACAATGAAAGACATTTACATTCAGCCTGGGCAACGATAGTTGTGGTCTTGAAGGGCATTTGTCCCACTTGCTCTGCTGTCCCCTGGGTCAAAAGCTTGTTGACTATAGCCCATTGACTCATGTAGGATATCTTGCTGTCCTTCCCCTCCTCTTCCTCCTCCTCCGTCTCCTGCTCCGCTGTGGAGCAGGTGACGGACCCCTTCAGCTTGGCTTGGGGGGAGCCAGAGAAGGGTGCTGTGGAGTTGAAAATCCTCTGCCTCACCGCCATGTTACCTGCTGGAATTAAAAAGAAGGCAGAACACAAGCCACTGATAAGTTCTTTGTCATCAATGAGCTTCTACATGTCTATAAATGAACAAATAAATGCCAAATAAGAAGAAATATTCCACATTTTAAAACGTTATTTCATAGTTGCACATTAATTCCTTGCGCAATGACAATGTATTTGTCTCTTTTACAGACTGCACTTTTACACACCAGTGACTACATCCAGTTCCTCATACCAGGAGTGAGTGTTAAAATCTCTGTTAGGATGTATTTTCAAAATTAAAGGTTTAACAGATATTTATTCCTCTTATTTTATTCTTTAATGCCACTTTCCTGATACCACAGACTGCAATTTCCACAATCAGGATAAAAGGTTTTAGGATGTTTTGCAGGAATGTGCAATATGAACACAGCAATAACAGCTTAACAGCCTGCTTCTTCTTTGAGGTTTGACATATTAGACTGTGCCATGTCAGTTCAGGAACACAATGAAATGAAGTGAAACTTTGAAAGTTTGCGGTGAGCCGATGAGACAGGAAATTCAAACCGGGCCTTGTTTTGACAGTTGCAATTGTGTCGTTAGATGCAAGTGCTCTGTTTCACTCAAAGGAAATAATCTAGGTGAGGCACGGCTGGGCTGATAGTCCCAAAAAAAAGATCTGCATGACTGTCTTTGCTGTAGCTTTGAAGCGTAGCCATTGTAAAGCACAAAGCATTCAGCAGTGTTTATAAGCAAGGAACAAATAATATGTGGGATTACAGTTGCAGCACGTTGCATCAGTGTATCCATTACAGTTTCTCACACAAAGACAAAACACAGTTTTTTTCTGCAGATTCTTCCTCTTGACACAGCTAACAAATTATCCCTACAAGCACTACAGAAAAACAGATAACAGATACATTTCAATTAAAGTGTACAAACGCCGTTACCTTCTGTGTTGACTTGATGCACTGCACTGTTATCTAGACTGAAGCCATTTAACTGTCACTTCCGCGTTAACGCTGCACCACCACACCCCAGTGAATTTACATGGAAAGGAAACCCACTGCACCAAACACCACAACCAAAACAACAACTCTGTGAGGCAGGGTAGACGTACCTAGAGATGCCAGTCTAAACGGCTTCCTCTCTGCCGTATGTCCACGCTTTAAGTATCATCTATGTGCTCTGTCGAGCTGCCTCTTCTTTCATGTTCTGCTTTTCAGTAAGCTCTGAGCTCTTCTTTGCCCTCTGGCAGAGATCCTGGCTCTCAGCCAACTGGGGGAGGAGCTGCCTGACAAGTGACTTATGGGAAATGGGCCTACACTTCCCCATACTCAACCCCACACACATACAGACACACACACACAAACACCTGCTAAACTTTATAATCTACGAGATAACAGTGATTGTGTATCTCCTGACCAACGAATAAAAATAAAACGTTTCAGTTAAATAACAGACATGACATGTACGGCACAGCATGTATGTCTAATAAACACATTAAGACAACCAAACCAGCTCATTAATTGATTTGACACTACAAGAGTATTCCATTATCCTAATGAGCATGTGCGCTGTAGCCAGTCGGTGTGTGTGAATCTGTCACATGTTGTGTTGCACGCTCTCTGGTATATGTTCGTGTTGTTAAAAACCGCAACAACAAACAACAAAGAGTCTCTCAGCTCTTCAAAGAAATGTGACATATATGTTATCAGACATTAGTTCAGTTCAGTTTTGAGAAGTTGGTTAGCATTTTACTAGTCTATTAGTCATAAATTTACATATTTGGTCACGCAAGTGTAGAGTCAGAAATGTGACTCTAGATAGAGGTTTAGGATTCTGTACATTTGTTAATAAGCCATTTATCACACCTTTAGGGTGTCCCCAGTCAAAATGGCAGAAATAGTCAGCAGCATAAGACTGCAGCACCTAGTTCCCCATTTAATGACATTTTCTGTCTACAGTGATATAGCATTTTACAGAGTATTTGTCAGGTCTTGGAGGATAGCTGTTTTGAGGATTTAAGCCATTTGAACTGATCAACAGTTAAAGATCTTTCTTTATAACTTTAACTCTTTGTTTGGGCTCATTTTAATGCTGATGAATATGTTTAAATTCAGTACATTACTACTAATCCTGAGCAAATCTATAACTCTTATTTGCAAAGATTCAACTTCAAAACTGGAACCTTCACTTCTGGAACAACACAAGAAACACAGAATCTGCTGTAGTACAGGCATAACTAACAACCCTGTAATTGAGACATTAAAATCTTGAGTCCTTAATACAAAAGGAACAGTCCATGGTGATCCTGTGCAGAGAGGCTACACAGTGTTATAGCCAGTGACGCTCACGCAAATTAATGAAATTCCAAAGCCTTTAGTAAGGACAGCACAAAAAAAGGGGACTCAACCTGAAGCAGGCCACAGAGTGCACAGAGCCAAGCATTCCTTAAGGGATGTGTCGGCTGATGCTCAGGAAAATGTCCCAGCCCTGTGCCGCACATGTTCAGAGGTGTTAGAAAAGCGTATGCGTGCACACATTAACTCACAGAATCCAGTCACACCTCTCCATCTCCCTTTTTCCAGTTACTTCTGCTTTATTATCTTCAATAAAGAAATATGAGTCATTGCAGTAAGTGAGAAGCATCCTACACAAAGCAATACACAGTGCAGAATATCTTCCTTCAACAGTGTACTGTGAATGAGTGTTTGACGATATTGTTCTAAAAACTGCTACAGGACTCATGTTGTTGCTTTTATCAGTTTTGTGTTATTGTAAACACTATATTTACACACACACACGCACATTGCTGTGCAAGGTGAAAAGCAACGTAAGTTTCAGTGTCCCCCTCAAGGACACCTTTGATTGGTGGACAACCCACTCACACACACACAGACACACACACACACAATTCACAGCTGCAAAATAAGCTCTGATGCTAAAGTTTAACACACTTTATATAACTTGGAATGCTTTTACTTGGAATGTTGTGAGCCTTATCTTGCCATTTTTTGTGAAAGTGAATAAGAATCAGGACATTTGCACTGACAGGACACAAAGTTATTTTTTTTGTTTTTTCTCGTTCAGGGATGGACTCACGCCAGGCCTGCTTAGCCCGTAAATGCAGACCAGGAGTCTGACTCTGGGCCAAGAGTGGCCTATTGTGCAGTGTGGAAAGAAGCAGAACTTGGGCCTGACACACAGTACCTGTCAGGAGTGACAAATGTAAACAATTAAATCTGGTGGATATGAGCTAATAACGGGCTAATGTTTCATATATCATGCATGCAGATAAAACCTGATAATGACATAAGATGGGAGCCATACTCAAGCACATGAAAAAAATCACAAAAGCTACTCTTGTGGGGACATGTAGGAAAAGTTAGTGAGATTAAAACACCCCTTTTTTCCTGACTTCTTTTTCTTTTCTTTTTTAAATAGATGTGTTTTATTGCTCGTAATGTACTTTTGGTGTTTCTTAGATAGTAATTTTGAAATGATAGGTATATTTATTGATCCTAAAGATAACAATGAATGTAAAAACACCTTATAGACACACAAAAACATCACATAAACAGCAGAAAGAAGTACAAGCAGGAGGACAGTACACCTACAATCTGAGACATTATGCCTCAATAAGCGTGTGTGTGGTTTTTAAAGTTTGATGCCATTTAATGCAAAACTTACAGTGAGCATCTTAACCTAACTTTTATAATGCTGGTTTTTGATATAGTCACAGAAAAGAAGAAAATATACATACATATATATATATAGCTATATGTAAGCGTCCTATTCGGTGTGTTCTTGAGTGTTTGCGCGTCCTCAGTGTACTAAAATAATAACTTCCTTCTGGGCACATTCAGCGCCATTTCGCTCCTACTGCCGCCTCTATTCGTTGAGAAGTCCTAACATTTGAAACACAAACACGTGTCCTCGGAATAAGACACGAACGTCTGAGTTTACGAATATGTTACCGTGTTCGGGAAGATGATTAAAAAGTAGGTAAACACAATAGGGACTTCACTTACCGTTCTTTCACTTGGTAGGCGTCGGCCGATGGCGATCTGCGCATCGATTTTGAGTCGGCTACCTTAGACGAAACTATTTCCGGTTACATTTCAAAATAATTATTTTGTCCCCATAATTAACTAGCATTTATACTAAATCAACTCAAAACGTTTATTACTCTTGTATTGTAAGTACTTGGTATACACTGCTTGTGCTTTAGTACTACTATTTGCGCTTGTTTAAATAATAATTAGGCTTTTATTTTGAAGGGGGAAAAAAATCAATATTTCTTGTATGTGCATATTTTCTAATGTGATTTTTTTTTCTTTTTTTAATTATTTGCAAATGTATTTTATTGTTCACCGGCTTTTGATATATATTTACATAATTGTAAAGATTGTAAAGATTCGTTCCTAAAATATATATATATATATATATATATATATATATATATATATATATATATATATTGTTTTTATAACTTAGTGGAAGTTATAAATGTGGTATATTATCAGCCCTACGTCGTTTTACAAACGAAGTTACCTGCACTGACGCTGTTGAACCACAAGGTGGAGCGATACACTACTGATTCGGGGAACTGGCTTATGTACTGTCTGTGTTTACATGCAATATTATAGATTCCCTGATGTGCAATTGCATGGGCTAATAAATATATAATGCCTTTGATGTGGAGATTATAACACTGCTTTTGCAGCCTATATTCGGATATGACCCTGTTTAGTTATTACATACATCTATTTGTTTTAATTAAGTTCATTCAATTAAAACAGTCAGGTTTTTAAAGTCCCATTGGTCAATCAGTACTGACAAGCTGGTGTAAACACAGAACCATGACAACATGAGTACAGATGTGTGCCGGCAGTTGTGTGTTTTTCTCGTGTGTGGATGCAAACATTAAGAGGATACAGATGATCTGGTAAATTACCCCCTTCAGTGAAATCCCTGGAAATCTCCTTGTTGCAACACATTTATAAGCAAAAAGCAAAACATGGAAGTATTTGCAGATTTAAACAAAGCAAGCAGGGGAGAGGATTTTAATTTTATTATGTTTATAGAATGAATATATGAGAAAAGGTAAATCTGTGATAAAACTAAATGATGTAGCCTACCTTGACATTTATCTAAGTCTAAAACAATAAGAGGAAGTGCTTTTGTCTAGCCAGGCACCTCAAAATATGACCACTATGATAGGGATATGCAAAACAGCTGCCTATAAGTGTAGGTGTACTTCCCTTGAGAAAAGCTGGAGTAGGATTGGCTGATGAACGACAAACTCACAACTAGTTATTTAGAGAAAAAAAAGAATACAATCAGCTCTGTGCATTTAGCAAGGAAATATTTCCACACTATATTTACACCAATTTTTTTAAAGTAGCTAATTGCAGAATTGTTAAACACTTATAAGTACTTTTGTTCAATGACCTACATGTAGTAGCTGTGTAGTGTATCTCAGAAATGTTGTTGTGTACAATTGTACATTAACATAAATAGTACTATAATTAGCGTAATAATAAATTGATTTAATGCAATAATATTATCAGCCAATGTGATATAAAGGCTATTTATAAAATAAAAAACAAGAAGAAGAAGAAGAAGAAGAAGAAGAAGAACGTGTGAGTCTGGGGCCCCAGTGTAGTTCACTGATTCTCCTTAATAATTCATTATTAAATTATCCTTGTAAAAAGTGAAATAATGCTAAATTATGTCTGAGAAATAATAGTTGCGGGTATCAACATGAGGCTAGTAATGTGATTTCTATAAATTCCCGTGTGTATCAGTGTGATGTGTTGGTGGATATTGGTACTGAAATGTGGATTCAGCGCAGTCTGCATCGTTTGTGAAGCGCACATCCTGAGAACAGCGCGCTGCTGTCGGGACGGACACAGACGGAGCGAGGCAGAGAAGCTGCTGCTGTGTTCAGAAAATGGCCGACAGATTTTCTAGGTTCAACGAAGATCGTGATTTCCAGGTAATGCATGTTAAACCAGTGGTCATATGCATGTCGAGATGTTTATGGATAACACTGTAGACGTAAATGGCACGGTCAACTTTGGCAATTTACAAAGAGGAACGTGCATTTCGGATTTATATGTCGCTTGCTAACACTGCAAGCTAGCTTAGCTAACGCTAGTGAACACGGCTAGCGCTCTGCGGCTGTTGATATTAACTTCCCCTGCGTCTCAGTGTGTTTTGCCGCTTGCTATATTTGACTTCTGTCATGGGTTATCATCTGCAGTGTCAACCCATTCCTGCCAGCTTAGCGTTGTTAACCTTTCAGAAGCGAAAGCTTGACTACAGTCCAGTTAGCTTGTTAGTGACCTTGGGTATTTGGTTATTTATCGACATATGCTAGCGATGTTAGCAAGCTAGCAAATAGCTAGCATGTACGCACATTTTGGCTGCAGCCAGAAATGGCTGTATCATTTGACAGCTATAATGCAGTCACAGCAGCTAGTTAGCACGTCCATATTGTAGCAGTGTGTCAGCAAGTTGTGTGAAAATATTCTAAAAACCTTGCTAATATTTACTTGTAAACACACGGATGACATAATGTGCACTGTAAATTACATTACAACAACTGAATAGCAATATGAGTAATATGAGTTTTTTCTATATTGCTGTCTTTTTGTGTGAATGGGAATTGTGTTGTGTTTTGGTGTTAGCAGGATGTTTTCCTTCACCTTGATTTTGTTTTTAATCATTTTTCCTAGAAAGCAAGAAATTCCAACATTGATGAGTTCAGAATGAGATCATTAGAAATCTACCACTCTTTAAGAAACCCTTTATTTGTCCCACAATGGGGAAATTGCATTAACAGCTTTCCCATTAACATCATTATTTACTTGACACTGGATGTTGTTCACTTTCGTGCTAGAGCTGAGTTCCTAAATTTCACAACCTGTTTTGAGTTGTTTGTCTTTGCCTTGACTATCTTGTGATCTAGGGCCGCACCCAGTAAAAACGCCAAACACAGTATTACTTACTAGTCTTAAAAAAACAAACTAGTTTCTAATTTGTTAGATGGCAGCTTTGTACAGACAGTAGCATGCTCACATTTTAATCAGAGGTAGTTTCTGCTGACCAGTCGACATTATACTCTGCCTGCGTCACCCAGCATCACTCATGCTTCCTATTAGTACCAAAAAGTCACCGAACAGGTTTTCAATTCATGTGAACTTCCCACTTTAACAACAGTTGTTACTGGTCACACCACCAACAGTTACTAGTATTGTGAGGTAGTTGGATGAAAAAGGGTTTGGAAAAATACAACTTAAAAGTATGTGTGTAAAGTAATAGTCTTTAAAATGTCTTGTTTTCCCCTCTGCCTTTGCTGGGGAAGTTTTCTGCTGTTTTGTAGGTGGATTGCTGTGTGGTCTGAATGAGTCTGTTGAGAGTAGCTTCAGCTCAGCACAGTGGAGCTCTGTATGTGAGATCTGCTGTGCAGGCATTCATGTGCTCAGTATTCAGAAAGTTTCTTTCAGACTCCATGGATTAAAGCTTGCTGCCAAGCAACACAGTGCAGAAACACCCACAGATGGACCACCTAATATATTTGTAGTGAAACCAGACTAGCGGCTCTGCCTGTTTTATTGATGTAGAGTGGTGTTGGGGTTTAAGGACATATGTGATTAGTCTTGGGTTGGAGAAGTACAAAGCAATATATGAGCACCTACAGAGATGGCCAGCAGAAGCTCTGAGTTATTAAAGGACGTTGCATAAATGGTTGTTTACTCCATTAATGCACATTAGAGAAAACATCATTTCTAGGCAGCGTTGCAGTGGTGTTTGTGTGTTAGTCAGTGTGCTGAGGATGATAGCAACAGTGAAAATAAGTAGTCATTGTAGTGGGTAGAGGCAGTGCTGCTGATGGCACATTAAGTGGTCTGAACTAAACTGTCAGAAGGAGAGGGGAGGAAAGAAGAGCAGGGAGCCATCGATTTGTTCATAAATAAATCCTCTGCTTTTCCCCAGCATCTCTCCTTCTCATAATCCTGAGCTTCACTCATCATGCTGATGCAGGATCCTGTTTCAACTAAATAAATGACTGCCAGTGTGGCATCAGATCACCTCATTATTGTGGGCTGAAGTGAACAACTGCTTATCTTTGCAAAACCAGATTCCCTAGAGAATGTGGGTAAAGCCCCTTTCCATGGTGCTACTGTGTTAGCCATGTTTTTTTATAGACCTACAAAATGAATATATGATTTTGTAAGCTGTGCAATATGTTCAGTTCTACTGTAGAATCCTGCAATGATAAAAGGGCCAAGTAAATGTATTTTAGCTCTGCAAGTTCACATGATAAGGTGAAATTAAATTTGTGAATGTAGCATGGTTTGTCAGTATTACCTGTCCACACTGATCCTCATACTAGCTGTAACTGTCTAGTAAATAATTTAAATCTCATGGAATATTTTTGGAATCTGCTTTTTGCTCTTGTGAAGGCCAGGAGAAAATTGACTCACAAACATGACCTTCGTCTCTCCTCTACTGCTGATGAGAGGAAACCATCTGTCTCAGAGCAGTAACAGCTCTGTAAACTCACTTCTTTGGTTGGGACAGTGAAGCTATTACTCACTCTGTGTGTGACCCAGGGCACAGACTTAAATATATGTGCTAGGTTTGTGTATAAAAAGCTTCAGACAATATCCCGAGGATGTCTTTTTTGACTGTCACTGATAGAATAAATATAAAAAGTTACACAATGCTTGCACAGTGCTGTCTTGTTATTTTTGGAAAAACAGACTTGAAAAATAATGTTGGTGTCGTCTATCAAATACAGACATTTTCAAAGGTTAGTTGTTCCCTCTAAAATGTCAGAACATTGTAAAAAAAAAAACCAAAAAACTCCAGTTTAATTCTACAGATGCCTTCTCATACCCCAAAATGTTGCATTTACTATCATATAAGCCTGACAAAAATTGTGAATATTACAACACCTCTCTAATATTTGTTTTCATACCTTGAAAATGAAAATGTGTCTTTTAAAATGAGCTTTTCACTGTGTGTCCGTTAGGGTGGGAATCACTTTGACCAGTATGAAGACGGTCAGGTGGAGCTGGAGCAGGCATCGCTGGATAAGCCCATCGAATCGGTAAGGCTGCATCCATCATCCCGCACCATTGGACCAGCTGTGAGAGTGAATATGATTGGTCCAGGGAGCAATAAGAACCGCACCTATATACTCCATTCATACTGTCTGTGTAGCTGCATCCAGTGTTTTCTTGAACACACCTGCCACCTAACCTGTAGAATCACTTGTCTCATGTCCATTAATATCCCTTTAAGTCCCTCCCACTTCCCATGTCCTCTGCCTACTCCATTTCCTGTGTGACAGTTAAAATGATGATGTATTATGCTAGATCTTCCTGTTCTATATAGAGCTTACAGATAAACAACGTTTGTATCAGTCTGCCATTAGTCATTGCTAGTCAGCATAATGAGAGATGACTCTGAAAGCATGGAGTGGATAAAGCACTGTCATTAGTAGCTGTGGCTTTTCATCAGTTTTAAACTAATTCTAATGAAAAAAATCCATACTTGGTACAATTATGTCATTTATATAATCCAATGATGATCTATTTATTCACCTACTTTTTGATGAAAAACATTGAGTTTGCACAAATTAGTTCTTCATGAGTACAAACTAACTGAATGTATTTGGTAGAACAGATATGGATTTTAAAATGCACTAGGTAGAGTTTACAGCAGTATATCAAATTATATAACTAGTAGTTATAGTTAGTATAACTAAAAAAATTTTGCTTGGGGCTCAGATGTATCTGTTTATAAAAAGTAGGCAGTGCTTATTCCACCCCATTTAGCAAACAAGTGAGCGCACATTAGATGGTGTGAACGGTTACATTTGTGTTTGAGTGAGTGTGTGTCTATGTAGCTTTAGAATTTGTGTGTTAGTGTATAGTGTTTGTGTCTATAGGACAGTTATCTTATTGTACACAACTTGGGGTGTTCGACATTTCTCTCCTGCAGCGAATTGGCCCCCTATTAGCTAAGCAGCAATGACCCGGTTTGTATTTGCACGCTCTGCTTTCTTACTCCTATCTTTAGGGACCTTGTAACGCTTCTTTGACTCTCTCTCTCTCTCTCTCTCTCTTTCTTTCTCTTTCTGTCTCTTTTTCACCACTGTCATACTTTACATCTATTCTCTCTCTCCCTACCTCCGTTTCTCTCTTGCTCCCTCCCTACTACACAGTGATTCGGTGTACAGTACCCTCTGTCATTCTGTGCTGGCATGGTGCTTGTGCAACTGGGACTGCATTTTTCGCTGAAGAGGCACATCGATAATAGCGCAGGCAGCTCTTTTCTTTCTGTCTTTCCCACTTTCTCCATCCCCACCTTCCATCTCTAAAGCACTGTGGTTAGCAGGCCCAAACTCCTCTTCCCTTCACATTGTCAGGTCACCTCTCCTTAACACTGTGAATTTGCTGTGAGAACCAGTAAGACAGGATAAGCACCTGGACAGAAAGCAAAATATAATGGTGAACCTGCATAATCCTATGAACAACAAGCATAATGGCTTAGAAAATAAAAATAATGAAAATATATATGCTCTATTATTACAATGTTAGCTGTTTTCATTTGTAAATAGCTGTTGGCTACCAAGCTTGTTAAGTTTATAAGCTGCAGAAAAAAGAAGTTTGCTAATTTGAAAAAATAACCAAAGATTATTTCTTGTTATTGTATTTTTAGCCTTAATACCTGGTGAACTTTATTCTTACAGGTGTTATATATGTTATAACAAATGCTCAAAACATTGCCTACCTACAGTGTGTGGTTGTGGTGAGGGAGAAACGTAAGGGAGAGAAGTGGCCTGCTCACCTGGCTTGAGTGGTTCTTAAGCTCCTGCGCTATTATCTGTGGAGGGGCACTGAGGGCCGTGCCGCAGCATCACACAGGTCTTAACACATTTGTGGGAAAAATGGTCCACCAGGGGTGCTGGGTGCTGTCAACTGTCACCAATGATGAAATTTAACATCGTTTTAGAAATGGAATGGTACACTATCCTCCACGCTTAAGCTATCATTTCATAATAAAATGTCTTCAGGTTTAAAAACATATATATATATATATATCAGCATTGTATAAACCACATTTAATGCCTCATAGTAACTTAATTTTTAAATGAAATTGAGATGTTAAAGCAAGTCTGTATGTACCGCCTTAGTGCAAACCTCCAAGGCGGTATAATTTGTGGCAGTTGTCCACTGGTGTTATCTTGGAACTGTCAGTAAATGCTTTGGCCCAGCTTCTCGGAGCCCCTCCCCTGCCACTTATTGTGTGTGATCTATAGGCAGCTAGAGGTCTGTGGTACTTTATTGGGATCTTTTTTCTCTTCCTGTCTTTACCCCCTTTTTGGTCTTTGCTATTTTCTCTTAACACTCTTTCTGCATTGCATGTTTTAACTTGGTAGTATTCAGTACTATTTCCTCTCAACACTTTGTCTTAATCACTACAGTTTTTTTCTCCCAGACTCATTCTTCCCATGTCTTTTGCCCCTCCCAGTCCCTCAAACCTACCACCCTCCCTTCTCCCCTTATCTGACCCAGTATCAGAGCGATATGCAGCGGGCAGCCTCAGAGCCACAGAAATCACATATACACACTGGGAATCAAAGAAACACACATATACAGTAGTCAGGCTGCTGGTAGTCATTATTACTTATCTTGACCACAGTGTCAAAATTAATGGAGCTTTTTATGTATTAGTCTGTCAGGTGTATTGAAGTAAGCAGCCATCTGTGACAGCTGTTTGTGTCTTAACTTACCGTAGTTCTGCCACCTCATAACTGACGACAGAGTACAAGGAAGAGTCATTTAACAGGACTCATTTTTTTACATTTAACACTAGTTTTAAACTGAAGAGCAGAAAGATTGATGGGTACATGACCGCCCAAGTAATGTTTTTAAAATGGGAAAGGAGTAAGAGATTAGAAAACTAAAAAACACAGATAAACAGTGTGACCTTTTCACTTAACTACACTTTAAATTTCTAGTCCTTGAACTGGGGCTTCAGTTTACGAGGTAAGTATTTTTTTTAATTGTTGTGTTTAGTTATTTTTTATTAATTAATCAGACTCTGCCATTCTGTGATTTTCATCATCATTTACCTAATGAAACCTTTAAATCCTTCACGCTGAATCTGACACATCTGCACTTACTTCCTTTCAATGGGAACAATATCATATTTGTATATTTGTAGCTCCATTCATCTTGCAGTCACTTAAGACTGACCAGAAAGCATAGATCACTGCCCGGATAGCCACCAAGACACATCCATAAATGGTCTCTCTCAAATTAATATGGGTTTTGGTTTATATTTAAACAGAAACATACACTTCTAGTACCATGAAAATCACTGCATAGAGTCAATCAGTAAGACTAAATACTCTGAGGTCTCTTGATGGGGTCCCCTGCATATCACTTCCTTTACACACATCTTTTGCCATGTACTGTGCCAGTGACAGCACATTGCACACTTATAAATACCCCCTCTAGTAGTTCTCTTTTGTTTGGTTAACACTTTGTATTTTTTTTCTTTCTCCTGTATTAACAGTCAGTTGGTGGATTTATTGAAATGCCTACCTTTTCTGTTTGTATACAGTATTATGTTTGTTTAAAAGCAGAAAGAGATTTGTATTTTTTAAGAACTAGAGAAGCTAGCAGAATTGCAGTTGAAAGCGTTTGGCCGGTTTCTTACGTTGTGTCACGTGTGACTGTTTTTTTGACAGCCCAGTATTTTAAAGCCAGGTTCGTATGGAAATGCCTTCACTCCACTTGCACTGCTGTTGGACTCGCCGTCGTTGCTTTCATCCGTCTGTCTGTCTATTCTTTTGGTGCACTCATCTGTTGTTCAGCACTCAGTCTGCGCCTCATCTCCGCCCTCTAACCTTTGCTGAGCCCATTTTGGACAAATCCCTTTATTAGTGTCAGCAGTTGCAACTGTTGCCTCATCTAACCTGCCCCCTTCCTGTATTTTATTTCATTTTTAAATCAAATGAAACTCCTACAAATGTGCAAGAGGAAACATGGTTTAGTTGTAGGTAGGGCATATGCAGATATCTTTCTTTAGTCCTTGTTCTGATGTTGCTGACCTTGGTTACATACAGGCTCAGCCAGAGTATTTCTCAGTCCTGTGATTAGTGTGCATAATATTTTTCCCCTTCCTTCAAGCCTCGTGGATCAACTAATCCTCCAAATCAATAACTGCTCATGTGGAGTGTTGCACCATACTGCAGTAAAGGACAGAAGCAGACACAATGTCAGTGGCAGGAGTGGCCTTCACTGCAGCAGATTCTGCAGTATTTCCTTACACAGTGAAGCATGTTTAACCATTGAGAGTCAAATTCAGTGATCTTATATGTCCAGAAACAAGTCATACACAGATGTGCGGGACACATGCATGTAAACTTGATTCAAACAGGCTGTCTCCAGATGTGCTCCCAACATGTGAGGTGCAGCACAAATATCTCTCTTATCTCATCCCTCAGCTCAAACAAACAACTCTTAACAGAAACAGGAAGTTGACCCCTCCCTTTAGTATTTGAGGCAAATGTCAGCCTACTAATTTGGCTATATTAATTCTAGTCATGGTGGTGAAGTGCCATTTTGCTTTTACTATCAGATACCTTTATTCTTCCACACAAAGAAGCAAAGTAAGGCAACAGTTTGCTCTGAAATACCAGCTGCGATATAAAATGAAGCAAAATAAACCCCTGTTGTCACTTAATGGGCGGAGATGCAGTGTGTGTGCTGTGTGTGTGAGACTACCGCCCCCCCCTTCACATGCACTAACCCATACAAGCCCAGCCTCACCTCCACCACCCTTGACATTCACCTTTATCATGGCTCAGCCTGCTCTGTTCTGCCCCATTTGTCCTGAACTCTTTTTATTAAAGAGAACTAACTGAGCCCCGTTGAGCCATCACCTTCCTCTCTGTGCCTGATCCACCTAAGACTAACACAGTTGGAGTTTTGTTAACCCGCCCTCCACCTCCCAGCCCGCCCCACACCTCTGTATGTGTACCATTCACAGTGCGCTACTAACACCGACGACTCTTTTTGTTAAAATGCTTTAACAAAAAGCTGCATGCTGTTTTTTCTGTTTTGTTCCAACCCCCCTTCACTTTCTGTTTGTGAAAGTTGATGTCAATCTCTTTGTGATTATAAATATCCTTTTTTGTTTGGTTTGTATGTTTTTTGGTAGAATGCAGCACTCTGGTGAATGTTAGACAAGCCTGGAATAGTTATAATCACAACAGAACAACACTGCTTATTAAGAAATCTCATTGTTTCCTGTTTATTTGTGCTTGAGGATGTACTGTAGTGTGTAGTGGTGGGACGGTCTTGCATTTCACTTAATGTTTTTGTTTTCTTGCTGACCCATACTAGTGAAATAATGGTCTCCAACATGCACATTTGGCCCCATGGTGTGCTAGGAGTTTCTGTTGTGTATGTTCTTGCACTTCTCTCTAGCTTCTTTGGTTCATTATCAATTGCCTGATTTTGTCCACATTGTTTTTGTTATCATAGAAATCATTTGTATTAAAGAAAAGCAGAAAATGACTTCTTTTAATGAGATGGCCTAATATTCTGCACATTTTTCACGATCCACATTGAAAGTGTGTTTTTGTTGAACTTATAAAACTAACTATACACCAAGGCCATCTGTTCTGGAAAGTATGTTTTCTAGTTTCTATATACTAATGATAGCTATGAAAATAGAAGCGTAGAAGCTTCAATTATTGGGAGATTGACCAAAAATGTGAACATGATCGGGACCAGACAACTGATGATGGAGCAGTGATCCTGAGATTTTCAAAAACATGCACAACAGTTATTTTTAGGATATCAGGTGGGGCTACATGCACACACCGTGTCCCTCTCTTCACCTGCACACCCACATATCCCCCTCACACGTGCATATCTGTCCACCCTGGGCCTTGTAATGGTAATCCAAGGCCCACTAGCTCCACTTCTGTCTCTTCCTCTTGCTATATAGTATTTTGTGACAGCTGCATATGTTTCATGGTGCTCCCCTTGTCATGGTTACAGAATCACAGCAAGCTTGGAGTTCTGGTCTTCGTTTTGTTAATGCTAGATTTCCATACCTGTTCTGTGTCACTTTCTTTGTGTACTAAGATCTTGCTCTGTAGTGGTTCATATATGTATGCGTGTGATACATATATTGCCCTCTCCTGCCTCCTCCTCCTCCTCTTTAACTTTTCAGTTAGTGGATGTGACTTGATGTGCTATCTTTATCATCCAAAAAAAATCAGAAATCCTTATGCCCAATTTCTTTGCCTGAAAAGGTTTAAACTGCCCTCCTACTGTAGGAGGATATCCTAGTTTACAGGCTACATTTGGCCTCATGTATTCATCATAGTGGAAATCTTACCCTTCCTGTCAGCCTCCCACCCTTTTCTCCCCTCCCCTCCCCCGCCCTTACCACTCCTTGTGCTGGAAGACACTGATTGTTACACGCTGTAGGTGATGAGATAATGACGATGGTGATGGTGGTGGTGGTTGTGCTGATGATGATAGCGTGATCTGAGTGTTTTTATTTTATTTTGTTTGTCTGTTTTTTTTTCACCCGTGCCCACGGGGTAAAGCTCCTCTTATTATTGGAATATTTTGGTTTTTTCTCCTCTGTTCTCTCTGCTAGGATAACATTGGGCACCGGCTGCTACAGAAACATGGCTGGAAGTTGGGACAAGGCCTTGGCAAAACCATGCAGGGTAAGGACACACTCCTCTGTACACCTGTGTTCAATGTATGCTGGTGGTACTGGGCCACTGCCTTCTTTCAGATCCTTTCCACTCACATTTTTATTTATTTGTTTATTTTTTGGTACTAGCAGATTTTCTTTTCTCTTCACAACCTATCTCTGACCTCTGCCTGTGTGTCTGTAACTTGGTAAAAATGGTGTATTTTTTCTAAACAAATTCCATTCCAGTTGTTTTTGTTGCTCTCGTAGTGCTGTGACCTCTAACTTGAAAGAGGCCTTGTAAAAGATAAAGACCTAGGAAAGGGACCCTAGGGCTGGGAGATGGATTAAAGTTGACGTTCCCTTTTAATATTTACAGCTGCTCAGCGTAAAACTGGTACTGAACATGCAGTTTGTTGGTGGGTTGGTTTGTTTATTGCCTCTAGGGCATGTTTTTTTAAGATGGATGTTGGTGTGACATGGTCATTTATTTTCTTTTGTGGAAGCACATGGCTGACTTTGACTCTCTTGGAGTGCAAAGCTCTCCAAGTACCTGACATTTTTTTCCTGGGCTTTTTGGGATTTTTCTGGGATTTGCAAGACAGATTCAGGTTGTACTTTAAGGTTTTGTTAGACCTAAAGTGTCCATCTAATGCTGCATTCATACTGATCTTAGCTTTGCCATACTACATTTAGTTTCAGTGTAGTTCAATACAGTGTCACATACAGTCGAAAAGTTAAACCTGCCTTAATTCTTGCTTGCAGTACTAGTAACCAGCCAGATATGGACAATCACATGCTGTAACATAAACATGGTTTGCGTGTCTCTGACAGCATAATACCTTGTCCTTCTGGTGCTTTAATCATACTTCCAGTTCGACACAAGGTTGGCTTTGAGTCTCTTTGTTTTGTTTTTGGTCCAACTTTCACACTTTTAGTTTCGTATTGGTGTGTTTTGAGCATAGAGTCGAAATGCTCTGTAACCTCTCCACACAGAATTAATTCTGTAAGATGTTGAAAGCTTTAGTCTAAAGGCTACATTAGAGAGGTTTACTTTTCTCTGTAATTGAATGGCCTCTTTGATATTGACTTTGCTCTTAGAAGTAGAAGGCTGAACATAGCTGAGTGTGTGGGTTGGTCTTGGCTGACGTTCACACCTCATTAGCTCAACCCTGCTGTGCTCATAGGCTCATTGGCTCAGAGGCAGTGGTGCAGAGCCTTGGCATGTTTCCACTGAGTCCAGTCCTGTTTCCTCACTGGCTTCCCACATTTCATCAGTTAACTTCAACTTTCTGACTTTCCTTAAGTCTCTTTCATAGCCTCGCCCATCTTTCCTAACTGATGCCCAAAACAGGATGATGTATAGCATTCTCTACAAGTGATGTCATCATTGCAATGGCAATGAGTCTTGCAGTCTGTTAAGAATGGAACTTGTTTTCTTGCATAATTTCTGGCATTTAGTCTTGTCTACCTCCTCCTCCACCTTTTCCTTCTCTATTTGCTGGATCCATTCCCTCTTAGTCACATCTGACTTACTCATCTGTTTTTGTTGTTCAGTTGTGATGCTTGCTCAAGTGCATTGCTCCCTGTGAACCCAGCAGTAACATCTGTTGTCAATATCAGCATTATAATGAGAAACACCACGCTTTCTGCAGTACACACCCACGCTGTAGACACATAACATTGCACATGAACATATAGGGGCACCAATAAAGTAACGAAGTTTCCTGACAGACTAATGCTCTTAACTGCCTAGTTAGATTATGGAAATTACTGCCATCATGTCATTGTCCTTTTTTAATGGTTTTAAGTGTTGGATTCAAATATGTGCTGTTGTCAGGCAACAGTAGCAGAAAATATGTCCTAGACTGTGTGTTTGACACTTTCCAGGCTTTGTCTCCAAGCACCTACTGAATAACAGCACAGTGTAATTACTTTACCAGACAATAATTATATTAATCATATACTTAAAGGTAGGGTAGGAGATTTTGAAAACTCCGTGAGAGTCAGCCAGATTTTGAAAGTAAATACGCCCCTTTCTCTCCGAGCTCACCCCAAAGCCATGCCTCCCAACCAGTCTGTGACTTCGGCCATCATGCACGTACCTCTCTGGTGTGCGCAGAGCAAGAAGAGAGTGACAACCAGCCAACTATACGCGCAGGGGCGCCTCGCAGGATTGGCTGATGTTTTTAGCGTTTTATAACTTCCACAGATGATTCATATTCTTCGTTTTAAAGCGAAACTGCCGAACTAATTGGTTTCTATCGGATTGTAAAGAGAAGTTACACTAATTTAACAAAAAGTGCATCAGAATGAAATCTCCTACCCTACCTTTAATGTTGTGGTTTGCTGACCAGAACGGGCAAAATACTATGAATTATTTCCCCTCCTATTGGCAGAGTTATCTGGCTTATTTTTCTTTGTAAAGTCTTACAGGCACACAGGTAAAACACTGTAGTTGTACTCTGCTAGCTCTGTTGCTCCATGTGTGGTCAAACCTTAAGACTTAAAATATTGAATGGTGATCCTCCACAGACACTCCTATCTGATGAGTGGTTGTTGAGCTGTTGTTGTTCCCCTAGCACCTCTCTTTCATGCTCATATATGGCTTGATGTGGTCTCATAGGTATTCCTCCCAACTATGGCCAGGGACATGACTAGACCAGGAATCTGCGTCACTCTGGGCAAACTGTCAAGTGCATGGAGGCTAACATCACAGCAGAAATTTCAGAGCTTAGCATTCAACATCCATCGTTGTTTATTTCTATCTGGCCTTGAACAGATGAATAGCAGTCTTATTTGATGTGATAAGGATGTGTGCTATGTGTGGAGGAGAGAACAAGTTGCAGGGGCTGACTGTGCTCTTGTGTTTGCCGCTGGCACCACTCATGTGGTTACGTAAGCATCCTGTTTTGTGGGCAGATGAGACTGCGGCAAAGTGTGTCCAGTTGTTGTGTAGGTATTAAGGGCCCAGTCTTGAAGCCCACTGTCTCTGCTCAAATTTGCAAATGCACTTAGAAGAAGGCTCACAACACAACTGCACCTTTGCATCTCATTGAAGTCTGCTGGATAATCATTTATAATCTTCCTCTCCTTTCCTGTCCTCCTTGCCAGAAGAGACGGTTGTTGAAATTTGAAAAGCACTGTGTCCCCTTTTTAAGTTTTTCACTGTATTGACTTTGTTCTTATTCTTCTTTTGTCCCTTTTGCCCCTTTTTAGGTAAGGTTTGTTGGAACCCCTCTGTATGTCAGTATGTGTGCGTGCGTGTGTGGGTGTGTTTTTTTTTTTTCTCCCACTCTGCAGTTGACCTCAGTATAACACCCCTCTTACAGTGTATCATAGGCTAATGGCCTCTGTCAGCTTCTTCCTCTTTGCTTCATAATCACTAAACCTTTATTTCAATCTGCTAAAGAGTAAAATGCCTTAATTTGACCAAAGAACAAAGATCTATTTGAAATCAAGGTAGATTTAGGAAGCCATGATTCCATTACTTCCTTAGAATCATTATCTCCACCTGTTTTAGAATTTTTTTTTTTCCCTCTTTAAATTTCCATGGCTGCTGTTGGGAAATCTGATTGGCTGTAACCACGGCGCAGACTATGAATGGCTTGCAGAGTAGACAAGTTTTCTCCCCTCTGCTTGTTTGCCTGTTTCTACCTCCAAACCTGTGAAATTTGTTTGTATGTGTGGTGTCATTATGTGGGACTGAGGTGTGTGTGTGAGCGTGTGCGTGTGCCTGCTACTGACCGGGCCATAGACTCAACTTACAGGGAAAAACTCTTCACCCTTCTACATCCCAAGTGTCTCTGTCCCCATGGTTACAGGCTCCCATCCTCCCCCTGTTTCTTTGCCCCTTCTGCACAGCATGTTTGTCCCAGAGGTGCACTCCTGCCTGCCTCAAACTGTCATTCACCTGGGGCTTTAAGCAGTGTTGGAGGTAGCACACTGGACTTATAATTTTACAAAGAAAGAGAAAGAGATGCAGCACTACAGATGGGTGCACTGTTCACATTTTTAATCATACTTTTTATGTTGTAAAAATTGCTGTTCCCTAGCAATGCAGAGCCCACTCTAAGCACTGCTCAAAGCCTTGCTGGCTCTTCCTCAGGTGCATTTTATGTGTGTCATGTGTTCACTTGTTCTGGGGTTAAGCACATCCCAAAATGAGCTTGCTGGCTGTAGGCTAGCGAGGAAATGAAAGAATCTCAGGGAGATTTGCTAACTGGGCTGACAAGCGAGGCAAAAAGCTCAGAGGGGGAAAATGGTGGTCATCCCTGGAGGCAGCTATCATCTCAGACTAGACCTTTAAAAAATGGCCTTTGTTAGACAATAAGTCCTTTTTCAGAGCAGATACATTATCAGAAGTTTTTTGATAATTCCCTCACCACATACAGCTCCTCCACAAGTAGTCTTGCTGGAACTTTATTGATATGGGTGCATTTGTTAATATAACTTTTTAACTTTTCCACTGCAGGAACTTGTTGACCTGTAACCTGTAGTTTCCCATAACTTAAACTTTAGGAGACCTCATAGGGCAAATATGTCTTTGCCTCTTCATTGCTTTTTATGAGCTGAGAAAGATCAAATGTCAATGTTTCAAAAGGGCAACAGATGGAACGGAGTAGTTAGCAGACTTAGGAGCCCCTACCACCCACCTCGTGAAAATAAGTCTAGCTCCCAGAACTCCCACTGACCCATTTTGGAAGAGGGGTAGTGTGAAAAATAAAAGATGCAGCCAAAGCTACATGTTCAGTCCCTGGTTCCTGTTGTGGAAAAGCTTTTTTGTTAAAGGGTGGTAGTCTGTTTTCTTGGGGCGTATTCTGGTTGAGAAAGTGAGATGCTGCCAGGCTAGGGGCCTGGGGACTGGGACAAGTAGTTGGGAGAGAGCGGTGAGAGGAAGTCCCTGTAAGCATCTAGCCTTGAATGAAGGGATGAGGGGGGGGGTGGGATGGGGTGACACACGGAAGCCCCTCTGGTATTGAACCCCCCCAAACCCCACAACCTCACTCCCAACCCCACCCTCCCTTCTCTATGTGCCTCAATCTTCCTGCTTAACCAATTGGTGTTTCTTTTTTACAGCGATTTGATCCTGCCCATGTTGTGCTGATGGTAAACTTAGTGGTAAATGTTATTTTATCCCCCAATTGAAATGTTTTTTTGTTTGTTTTAATTTCTCCCATTTATTTTGTTTTCCTCTCATCAGAGCACCAATGCTACATAGGCTTTCAATTCTCTCTGTATTAGTCCTCATTCTGCTGCTTGTATATTACCATGCATATGTATTACTCTTAGAACATTGTCATTTTGTTTGTTTTCAGTTTTTTTTAAAACCTTGTGATTCACACCCCGTGATTTAGATGCACATTGTTTTTTTTGTCTGGTCCCTTTCTTTTCCACTGGAATGGGTAATGTGGAAGTATTGTCACAGTGTTTCCAGATTGGTGATAGTTTGGGATGACTATAATTGTTCATTAATTCTTAATTCTGGGCCTAGCTTGTGACTTTATTCAGACAGACCACTGCAGTGGCTGGCTAACAGACCCAAAATATTCTGCTGCCGTAAGACAAAGAGTGCAAAGCCACATGTCTACTCTCAGTAGACTTATTGGTAGTCTTGTCATCTTTTTGCGTCACACAATCAGTCCTTTCCTCTTAGTTCCTCAGTTAAACAAGGCCTCTGCATTATGCAATTAGAGTTAGGTGCCCTGTTAAAAGCATGCCCAAATGACAGACACTGCAGTGGGACTGGGAGTCCAGACAGGCCATTATGTTACACTACCCATACATCTATGATTTTTGAATGAATATGTCATTGGGCTATGATGAGGAAATGACATACTAATACATGCTAGGTAAAATTCTTAGCTTCCTCTATGTAGGAAGGTAAGAATGCACCAGGATGCAGCTGGGCCTTTCAATTTAGAGCAAATAATGATTTTTTTAACCAAAGCCATAAGCCTTAGATAAGATTATATATTGTCCAAATGGTTAAAAATAACACAATAAAACATTTGCAAGCCTACTGCTGTAGAATTTCCATTTGCCCAATGGTATACACAGAAAATGGATTTGTGAAAAAAAAAAACTTGACAGGAAAAAAACTGAAACCAAACTAAATTGATAATCACTATCAGTAAGACTGATTATTGTATCTGGCTGGCATCAGGAGCAGCAGACTAGACCAAATTCTTTTTATGCCTTTTGTTTTGAGATTCCCCTGTCTATCTATCTGTCTGTCTGTCCTCCCCTTCCTTCTCCTCTTCCTACTCATACCCATGTTTTGCCAGGTAAGTATCCCCCATCCCTTGCACTGTCACCATGGCGATACCTGGCCTGTGACGTCACTCTGCTGTAGTTCAGTGCTTGTGTCCTTTTTTTAATTTTACTCTTTCTCTCTCTGCTTTGTTTGGCTGATTATGAGTGGATTAAGCAACTCTGTGTCAATCTCCAAAGTAGTTTTGATTTTTTTTTTATTACATATTTTATATCTTTAATGTTTCATTCTGTTTTTTGGTTGTCTTTGGTTTGTTTATTTTTCTACAGTTAATTTCCTTCTCATCAAGCTCTTTTCACAGCTTACATAACATAGCTCAAATAGACCAGGGGAAATAATCTTTCAGCTCCAGTCATGAAAAGGAAGGGGGCCTAGGACAAGGAAACGGATTTGGACCTTAGGGGAGTGAAAGGGGTCTTTTAAGGGTCAGACTGCCTGCAAACAGTTCAGCAGGAGGTGATGCTGTGGGCCTTAGATATTATTGGAAGGCTTTGTTCCCCCTATGGATGATGTCGCAGTGGTACTCAGCAGCAGCTGCGCAGTCCTATTGCAGCTCATCTCAGACACACACGCACACACCATGCACAAACACCACATACGGTCCCCTGAGCTGTAGCGTCCTTGATAAACTTGGCATTCTGGTTTAACAGGACTGCAGCAGTGAATGGATGGAGGAGGGGTAGTTGGTAGCACATCTCTAGTGAAAAGATGGGAAACAGATGGCTGATAATCTTATTTCTATTAACACATTATATCGGCCAGTCCTGATGCCCTTGTCTTCCTTTAATCTACCAGAATACAATAGGTGCAGCTAATTTGGCTCATTCAAAATGCCGATCAGCAGCCAGGTCAGCTGTAACAGAAGGGCTAAATTGGTGGCTGCAGTAAGCTGTGAGAATGGCTGGTGTTTGGTTCACTGTAGCTTTCTGGTCTCTTTGCACTTCAAGGCAAAATTCTCTAACCCCAGCACCCTATGCTCTAAAAGCAGGCTGTCTTCGAGTTGGTCCTTTGTCCTGGCGTCAAAAACTCACCTAGTCCTCTCTCTGTCTCTTTTCCCTCAGGACGCACCGACCCTGTGCCCATTATCCTTAAATATGATGTCATGGGGATGGGACGGATGGAGATGGAGGTAAGCTGCTTATGTCATCCCCTTGTACGTAATTCATTGTCACTGCATGACTTGAACAAACTACAAATCAGTCACAATGCTGTGGGCCATTTGGCTAGAGAAGTTGGCATATTAAAAAAAAAAATCTGTCTCCATTTGCTCACTGCTGACACATAGACACCCTCTGGAAAAATCATTGTGAACATAAAATCCTTTTACATGGTCAAATATCACATGACCTTTAGAGCGCTATACACTGTGCTATGAACCAAGTTACAGCTGTACTTAGGTTACTGCTCTGCATCATTTCACTCTGGAGCAGTAACATACTCTGAGGTTATCAATCATGGTGCATGAACAGAAGTGGCAGGTGCCATGAAAGTACTTTTCCTTGCAAATTCTTGAGCGTGGAAAGATTCATACTATGGGATAGGTCTGTTATCGCATGCCAGAGATATACTCGCCTTTATATTCACATTGACACCACTTTTGCATACACAACACTGATTGTATCACTAGACGTCGCCAGAGCTGGGTAAGATATTTCCTTAGTTTGCACTCCACCTGTAACATTATTGGTACATAGTCAAATATGTAGTTAAAAACGTTTTTAGGCCTGATATAGATCCTGTGCAAATGGCAAAATCCATGCATGTAACAACCGCCTTAGAGGTGGATAATGCAGGTATTAAGCTATCCCTCATAACCAACATAAGTATCTAATCTTTTGTTTGATTAAAAGAAATAAAAGTAATTACGTGTATAAAGATAATGTATTTGGGTTCGGTGAATACATCACTAAGGATGCAGATGCTTGCAATCTTATGCCAGTTTCAGTGGTATTTTTGAAATTTCAATTTCCCCTGTCAGTTAGATTCACCCTTCATAATTCTTCCTGAACATCTTTTACCTACCTTAAAAAAGATTTATCTGTTGAACAGCTACATGCGGCATTAAATATATTTTGACTTATGCAGTAGATTGAGGAGTATTCTGTAGCTTCTGAATGTGCTCCAACTTCTGCTGGTTGTCCTTTCAGCTTGACTATGCTGAGGACGCCACAGAGAAGAGGAGAGCACTCGAAGTGGAGAAAGAGGATACAGAAGAACTGCGACAAAAATACAAGGTTAGGCTCTACTTTCTGTCATTGTGATTGTGTTTATTATTGGTAATATATTAATAGATTACATGTACTAGAGTAAGCCATCATTTATCACTGTCTTTTTATTTCCCACCTAAATAGGACCAGATGGAAAAGGAGAAAGCCATCGCAAAGGCTCTGGAAGACCTGAGAGCTAATTTCTACTGTGAGCTTTGTGACAAACAGTACACCAAACACCAGGAGTTTGACAACCACATAAACTCTTATGACCACGCTCACAAGCAGGTAACTGGTCATTATAAACACTTGTACTCTAAATGAAGATCTGCTGACTTAAATTAGGAAATTAATTAGATCCTGACATGGTTTGCTTCTCCCTGTCTGTGTTAATGTAATGCAGAGACTTAAAGAGCTGAAGCAGAGAGAGTTTGCTCGTAATGTCTCTTCTCGTTCCCGGAAAGATGGAAAGAAGCAAGAAAAGATGTTGCGTCGATTGCATGAGCTGGCTGAGCAGAGAAAACAGCAAGACCGGTAAGAATTTGTTTCCTGGACTGCCACCTGCTGGACATTTTGCATACTGTACATGTATTGATGCCACTGTTTATAGACTGCTGTGCTCTGATGGATCATCAGAGCACAGCACAAAGTGTAATATTTTATCTGTTCTAAATTCCTTGACTGGTTTATTTTTTTCTTCTGATATTACTAAAGTCTAAATTAAAACTGGGCCACAACATGCAGTTGTCCTCCCAATGCAGTTACATCTGGCATTCCTTCAGTTTTTTCATTCCTTCAGGGGAAGACATTTTCCCCTCTTTTCACTGATGTCATATTTTTGTGTTTCAGTACTCCTGGAAGTGGACCTATGTTCAAAACGACCACAGTGGCTGTGGATGGAGAGAAAGTTGAAGAAGGTCCTGAAAACCTGATACCTGAAACCCCAGTAGTGACAGACAGCATCCTGGAAGCATCACTAACAGATAAAAGTGACCAAGCCTCCCCAAAGCCTGGCCCAACCTTTAGCTTTTCCTTGGGGAAGCGCTCCTCCTCATCCCCAACACCCAGTTGTGCATCCAAAGTCAGTGTGTCTTTCTCCTTTGCCAAGAAAACCCCGGTAAAGTTGGAGACAGCCGCTGCTGTGTTTGCTGATCATGGTGAGGAGGCTATGGAGGAAGAGGAGAGTCAGGAGGGAGAAAAGACTGGAGGACAAGAGGAGACATCCGGCTGCAGCACAGATAGTCCAAAGGCAGCTTCTGTAGTAGGTGAAGGAGGAGAAGGAGGCATTATAACAGGGACAGAAGAGGTACAGCAGCCTGATGACGGAGGCTCCCTAGCCTCCACTCTCAACAAACTGAAGATGATGATGAAAAAAGAGGAAGGATACACTGGACAGGAGCCTCAGTACTACCACTATGTGCCTCCAGCTCATTGTCGGGTAAAGCCTCACTTCCAGTTTTTGTTGTTCATGAAGGCCACTGAACAGTGTCAGAGCAAAGAAGAAGAAGAAGAAGAAGAAGACGAAGAAGAGGTACAGGAGGAGAAAAAGACCGAAGAAAGTCCTGAACAGACAGAGTCCAATATGGCAGAGTGCAAGACAGAAAACGAACAGGGTAATCTCATGTTAACCACTGACCCTGAGCCAGCTCCTTCATCACCTAAAGTAACGACAGAGGAGGATGCACCCTCATGTGCAATAGACACAGCTCCCACTGCACCAGTTTCACCCCCTCAAGGAGCAGAGAACACACAAGATGCTGTGGATTCAAACACTGGTCCTAAAATCCCCACTGGTCCCTTCTTTATAGTCCTGAGCAAAGATGAGAGCACCACCCTGCAGTGGCCCTCTGAACTCCTTGAATTTACAAAAGCTCAGCCTTCCCTGTCTTACAGCTGTAATCCTCTCTATTTTGACTTCAAGCTGTCCCGTAACAAAGGAGTGCGTGGTGGGAAAGCAGCAAAGTCTCCAAAGCCTGGCGAAGACATTGATGACAAGGGACAGGAGGGAGCTGCTTCAACTGATGTAGATATGGTCACTAAACCTGCCTCCAGCACTGACAAAGACAAGCCAGTTATGATGGCAGACCCTGGCCAAACACAAACTGATGAGCAAAAAACTACGACTAACAGCAGTAGTGCAAAGAAAAAGAAGAAGAAGAAAAAGCACAAAAAGTCTGCGAAGCACTTGAAACGCAAAGGAAAGGAAAAGGGAGCAGCAGAAGATGCAGAGGGTGAGACTGAGGCGACACAAGAAAAGCCCAAAAAGAAGAAAAAACACAAACGCAAGAAAAGCAAGAACAAGGCTGCAGATCAGGAGGAGGCAGCAGGTGATGAAAAGGAGAAGGTTAAACCAAAGCCAGAAGATAAAGCAGCTGCCTCCTCTGTTCAGCCTGGAGGGGGAGGAGCCACTGGAAACACAGGAGCAGAATCGGGGAAGAGGAAACGTGCCGCTAAGGAAGTGCCTTGCAAGTCTGGAGCAGAGGAAGGAGGAACCGGAAAAGGTACTGACAAGGCCAACTCCACAGAGGAGCACAGTAGCACCAAGAGACAAAAGACTGAATCCACTGCATCTCAAAGTGCCTCCTGCTCCACATCTGCTCAAAAGACTCCTGGTCCTGGTAGACCACCCAGCAGTGAGAGTGAGGAAGAAGGTGGTTCTAATACCCAGCGCTCACGTCATCACAGGTCAAGCCCTCGGGAACAGCGACGTCACCGTAGTGAAGAATCGGGGCGTTCCTGCAGCCGTTCATCAAGACGTGGGGACAGACGGGGCAGCAGTCGGAGGCGCCATCGTGGCCAGAATTCACGTAGTCGCTCTTACTCCAGCAGCTCTGAGCGCTCCTCAGCAGGCAGCAGCGCCTATAGCCACCGTAGCCGCAGCTACTCTGACAGCTACAGTGACTACAGTACGGAAGGTCGCAGGCGAAGGCACTCCAAACGTTCATCAGACTCTGACTATGAGCGGAGGGGCAGCCGAAGTCGTAGACGATCAAGAAGACATCAATACTCCTCTTCCTCCTCAGAAGACTCTCGCTCACGTTCACGCAGCTACAGTCGCAGGAAGCGGCATCGACGGCATCATCGGAGCAGTTCAAGGAGCTCCAGCAGCTGGAGCCGCAGTACAAGTGCAAGATCATGGAGGCGCAGCTACAGCCGTAGCTACAGCTCTGCCAGCCGCTCTTCCAGCTCAAACAAAGGCTCCCCTCACAGACGAGGAGGTGCCAGAAGTCGAGGCGACAGTGACATACATCGCAGAGACTTCAATCGATCTCGCATCTACCGCTCCCAATCTCCACGTTCATCTTCATCACGAGGCCTTAACCGCAGCACCCATTCATCCAGCTCTCTGCTTCCAAGGCCAGGAGGATCCCGAGATGCAGGGGAACAGAAAAACATGCTTACCGCACGCCAACTGCTGGAGAAGGTTCAGTCTAAGAAAAGTTCGGATGATTCTGCCACAGGAACAAAGTCTGGGATTAAAATAAAAGACCCACCGCAAGGATATTTTGGTCCCAAACTACCTCCAACCCTGGGAAGTAAAGCCATGCTGCCTCTTTTTGGTAAGCTGCAAGCTGGGAAGAAACCAATAATTCCCCTAACCAGACCTGACGAGGGAGAGAAATCAGGGTCAGGGAAGGGTTCTGTAGCTGAGGTAGAGGATATCCTGGTTGAGCCAATAAGAGAGTTCCCTCCTCCACCACCACCTCCAGCTCCACCTGCCCAGAAGGTTGAAGAAGCTCCACAGACCGCAGTGGTGCAGGAGGAGACACAGCACCCCAACACAGAAGACCAGGTGAACCAAGAACCTCAGCCATTGTTTGAACAGGACCCTTCTATGATGATGCCTCAGTACCAGACAGAATCAGGACAGGATCCTTCCCAGAACCCCATGATGGAGCCCCTCATGAGTGAAATGCAGCAGCAGGCACCGATGCATGCCTACTCTGCTTACGCACCACCCACCTTGGAGGAGGATGGTATGGAGGCAGAGGATGATGGACTTGCTCCTTTGGAGAGTCAGCCCATTACTTTCACACCAGAGGAGATGGAGAAGTACAGCAAGCTCCAACAGGCCGCCCAGCAGCACATTCAGCAGCAGCTTTTGGCCAAGCAGGTGAAGACCTTCCCCTCAGCTGCTGCAGCTGCAGCCGCTGCTGCTGCAGCCGTCAACTTGGCCCCAGCTCCACCTCCACCAGCCCTGCAGCAGATCCACATTCAGCAGCCAACTGTGTCAGTAGCTTCTGGCACGTCAATCACCACAGTGCAGCATGCCATCCTGCAGCACCATGCAGCAACTGCTGCAGCAATTGGCATCCACCCGGCGCATCCCCATCACCCACACCCTGCACATGCACAGTTGGCCCAAGTACATCACATTCCCCAGCACCACCTTACCCCCATCTCTTTGTCTCCTTTGGGCCCCTCACTGGGCCATTCTCTGGGACACTCACTGGGACATGCTGGGCTGATTCCTGCCCATCCGACAGCCTTCCTCTCTGGTCAGCCCATACATATTATCCCTGCATCTGCACTTCACCACACCCCATTAGCCCTCCACCATGTTCCACACACAGCTCTCTACCCCACACTCTTCACACCCCGTCCCTCTCAAGCTGCTGCAGCAGCAGCTTTACAGCTCCACCCACTCCTTCACCCAATATTCTCAGGGCAGGAGCTCCAGCACCCACCTAACCATGGCTCATGAGTAACAATGGAAGTAAATCAGCATGTTTATACCACCCCAGCCACTGGAAGAATGACTTCACTTGAGCTGTATTTCAGTGTCAAAGTCCTGAAGGCAGTGAGAAAGAAAACTGGTTGATTAGAAACGACCATTTTACTGGACTACACAGTGCTGCAAGTTTTAGCCACAATGTGCTGCAGTCTGTCGGATTCAGCATTAACACTAACATTTTCAAAAGGTTTCTGTAAGGGTTTTTGTTTTCTCGGGTTGTTTTGGACAGGGTGTAGATTTAAAGATACTTTGGCCTATTTTCCAACTGGGAGTACTATTACCAGCCTGAGAAGTCTGTGAAACCAGTTTCTGTTTTTTCATGTAAAAATATTATTGATAGAGTTCTGCTCATTTTGGCAGCCAAAGAGACACAAGCTGGATCATGATCAGAAGGAGAGAAGAGGTGGTTTTTGTTTTATAGACAAACAGCTTCAACTGTGTTATCTAACCTTTCATAATTACGACTATTTATGTTCTCCTGACTACTTTGGTTTCTTGGTCTAAAAAGTAATTTGTAATGCAGTAACTTGTACATATATCAGTGTGTAATGTGAAAAAAAAAACCCACCACTGACAACCATATGAATCTATGGTGTCTAAATCAGTATGACATCACATTCTGAAGCCCTCTGAAGGAGAGGAAATGTGATACGAGGGGTTTAACATCTTTAATACTCTGAGGCAAAGCTCATGTCCCCTGCGCTGAGGGTACATCTGAATAAATTGCACTGAAATCTGTACATCAAATGGTGCTTTTGCATCATGTAACAATAAGATTGTAGTATACTGCAATAATTGTATTTTTCTGTTTTTAAATTATTTTCCAAAATGCTCTTCAAAAAGAGGGCTGTGTTTGGCTTTTGTGTAATTTTTGTAAATAAATCTGCTGTAGATTAACCTATTAACATTCTAGATGGTTGAGACTGCTATTGGGAGGGGGGTACAGCTGAAGATAAATAGAAGATGGACACATTAAGTAGTTTATCAAGGTTGTTTATTAGTCATCCCAGCGGAGACAGGTTGGGAGGACAAGCAATCGGTGATCTGTCAAAAAGTAGCAACTCTGTATTTTTTAAATCTTAACTCTGTTTCTGCAAATAAAATCTTGAGTTCACATGTCTATTTCCATAATATATTGAATTAATGAAATGATGCACTAGAATAATTAACATACTTCTAAGTTCTTAGTTATATTTTTACAAACGCTAGCTTGCAGATGTCTGTAGCAAACAGTAGGTGGCACTCTTGATTGCCTTGAACAGACCTGTACATCCACAAGATTATTGTGGATGTACTTATTAAATGGGGAATGTAGCTCTTTGTCAGTGCACACTTCCAGACCCACCAGATAAAGACGTACAAAGGAAATTATACTTTATTCTGTTGAAGAGAATTAAATCACTCACATAGTGAGACTAGACTCAAGCGCACATACAGTTAATCCATAAGAGAAATCATGTAGAAAAATGTATTGCTGCTTCCACTGTTTTTTGTAAACCATTGTTGCCAACCTGATGATCTGTTTACCTTGGCTAAACATGTCCAGTTAGCAGTTTTATTTGGTACATCTGAATATACCAGTAATAGCCCAACACAACAGTCCAGAGACGTTCTGATCAACATTATCATCACTGCATTAGACTGCCAAGTTCCTATTATTGTGTCCACCACATTTTGTTGTAATATGTTAGATGTTTACTATAAACTGGTAACTGAGAATACATCACGATAAATAAAACAGATTCTCCTGTAGATATTCTGAGATTGCAGTGTAATGATACATAAGCAGTATGACAGCGTAAGGAACAAAACACATTGCTTTTCATTGGAGGATGTATAAATATTAATTTGTAATATTTTTAAAGGAACAGTCAGGAAAGTGATTTACAGTTTTAAAAGAGTGGTTTTGACAAACATCAATGTATGAAAAGCAGTTTGATCATCAGAAAGGTATCTGAGAGCTTCGGGTGGGGTACAATACTGTTCGTAATTCAACCTTACCAAGTGCCTAAAATAAAACAGTGGGGATCCATTTGGAAAAAATAAAGAAAATATAATGGCACCATTTATTAAAAAATTACTTTAATGTTAAAAATTCATATCATGAGGGATGATGTGCTGCAGAAATGTCCACGACTGATCAAACAGGTGGATGGATGGGGGGGAGGGGGGTCAGCCCAGGTATCTGATTACCAGGAACATGAAGACGCAGGTCAACAGCATGCCTCCGATCATGATGAACTTATCTTGGGTGGCTCGTCTTTCTATGAATCTCATCACTGTGTTGGACAGACCCAGCATGTTGGCCACATCTAGCATCTTCTTATGGGTCCCCTGTGCAGAGACAAAACAGCCATACTTGTGTCAACTGTAATGATCGAGTTTGCATTACATGACCACGCTGTAATTATCTGCTCTAATTCATCTGATTGTTGATTGCCAACTCCCAACCTGACGCGCCGCTCCGTCAGAGGTTTCTCATGGCTAGACAACAAGGCTGTGAGCACTGATCGACGGACACACCCTGATAAGAGGAGCCCTGGAGCAAAACCAGGAAGCCCATCTCCTCCCTGGAAACAAGTACTCACCCTCTAGCTGAGCAAATGCACACTAACAATAAGGCTATTGTGATCAATGTAGACACCAGAAACTGTGTCAGGGACTACAATTTAATCAGCTTTCTTACTGTGTGTGTTTATACAAGTGTCTTGTGCTCAACTACAGATACAGAATCATTTTCGTGGATCTCAGTCATGTGAATTTACCTTGAGTGTAGATCTCTGATCTCTCAGGCCATTCAGGATGCCACTGCCACTGCCCAGGAGGTCATCCATGCCTCTGTGTGCGTTGTGCAAGTTGGTGTTCAACTGAAGGGTTTCATCTATAGGGATGGAGGTATCTGCATCCTACAAAAACAACACAACCAATCGATTTTTAGAGGTTTCACACCACAAACTGAACTTAGTCACTATTTCCCAGAGTACTTTGCACCCTGTTTTTTTGTTTTTGTACTGTGCATTTGGCTCACATTGGTAGTGAAAGTGCGGCTCATGAGTTCCTCCCTCTCCCTCTCTTGTGCCTCTTTGGTGTACCGTCGGTGCTGAAAATTCTGCAGGGCACTCCGGAGGTGTTGAACATCATACTTTAGCTGGTCCACTCGTCTGAGAGAAACAAAAGGATACAAATGTTTATTCATAAAACATTCTCTTTTTTTAACAGACCTATTTTTACCAGTGGGCTCTGGGCGCACTTGCTCACCGGGCACATATCTTTTGTGCTTTATTTTTAAGCCGTTACTTACATATAATGCTAAGTACTCCAAGTTGTTCTAAACAATGATGAGAACATTTCTTTAGTCCTCTAATCTCACATGGTTGGAGTGAAGTATCTCTCCCCTCTCCTTGGCTTTCACTCTGGCCCCACTTGAGACCCCCTGAGATTACAGGACTGCTGTGGGATGGGGCGTACTGCGTACCCTAAGGCCTGTTTACCCAGCTCAGAAATGAATCTTTGCCCGACACAGCAGGAATGCTGGTGATGACAGAGCTTCTGAGCAAATGTTTTCATAGAGCCACGTCGCCACAGGGCAGTACAGGGGCCTGTCTCATCTTCTGCACCCTCACTGTATCTTTATGAGAAATCGTTCCCCCATGCCAGTTCTGGGGCTTTATGGTCACCATCAATTGAGCCATTCCAAACTCACAATTTGGCGTTCTGGCGGCGGTTCAGTGGTTCCTTGCTGGCTAGGATTTCAAGGCGTTCTAAATGATTGAAGATCTGGTCGATTCTGGCCTGCAGTTCATTCTCCAGTACTGTAGGTTGAGAGAAGAAGTATTGTTTGGGTGGCAATCAAAAGTGCAGTGATCCTCACTCATTAGTAACTGTATAGGCTTACATCCTCCCCTGTGTTAAAATTCAAGTTGATGACATAATTTGTGAAGGGGACGTGGGGGGAGGAGGACTGCCCGGCTCCCACTATCATCTGTAAGAAGACCCTCCCAGCTTCTGTCACTGCACCCACCCTGCTGTTTCCTGCCCTGGCACCAGCCGGGCCGAGAGCTGATCCGGCAGCCACCGTGCACACAAAACAACCCCCCTTCTGTCATTATATCCTAAATAGTAACAAGCAGCCATAACAATGAGCACTTAGAAAGCCATTCAAAAGAAAATAAGACTAGAGATGGTGTCATCATCACTGACCTATATACAAAGCCGTAAAAGAGCTGAAAGAGAGTACTCACAGTGTACTGATTGACGGTCTGTTCTCTCGAGATTACCCATTAGAGACTGGACCTCTTGGATTTGCCTAATCCAGAAAAAATATGATGTAAATGAACATGAACCGGAACGAAAAAAGAATACAGTCATTTAAAAGCATTTTTTCACATTTAATAACGCCTGCTGGATTACCTTCATTACTAATAATCACAGCATGTTGATAATAGTCACGGTTAAAAGTCAAAAGCCAGGCAATTAGCTGATTTACGTGTACACTCGTTAGCAAAATTAGCTAATAGAGTCTCTACGGATTCCACAGAAGAAATGTGCACTCACTTGTTTGTCTGGTGATAAAGCGTGTCCATTTTCCGTGATGTAATGAAACGCCTTTCCTTCCTTTACTTTATAATACTTTATTGTAACACCTTTATTCTGACAGGTGGCTAAGTTAGCTGGCTAGCTAACGGTAAAGGAGTGAACACGTCATCAGCAGAGAGTTTGTGTACGGAAGAAGGAAAGCGGAAGTGGCGCGGTTTCACCACAAAGAGAGGGATAGAAGAACGAAGAGTGCTCACTCCGCCCCGGTTTTTGGACACTGAAGCTCTAACTCCACTCGTGTTCTTGCATTTTCCCTTGGTTAAAGCTATTTCTCTGCCGTTCTGTGAGACGAAGAAAGTACTAAATAAGTAATTAATAAAAATAAGTAATTAACTTCTTTCATTGTTTTGTCAAAGCGGCTGTCAGTTATTATACACAATGTTCATGAAACACCACCTAGTGTCGGCGCCGCTCAGTTGCAGACAAACTGGTAAGGAACCTAGCACAAATGCCGTTTTTATTACGTGTTATGAATGATTCTTGTAATCCTAAATGTCGTGATATATCAGTAAGGTAATACAGGATACCAGTGAATGTCGTGCATACACCGAATACTAGCTCAAAACACTTTATGAGGACACTTTCCTTCAGGTTATTCACTTCTCAAATTTAAACCCAGGCTGTAGGCTACATTTTCCATTGCATTTGATATTCTTTTAAACGTAATGGCTGACAGAGATCCTTTGTGCCCAACTGAGACAAACTCTGAGAGCATATAGCATAATCTGTTGACATGTAGACATGTGACAGGAAAGACTCTGAGAAACATGTCCTGAGGCTAGCAAATGTCAGCTCTCCCTGACTGGCTCTAATTAGGCTATCCTCTGTTTTTCCACAGATAGGTGTCAGACTATTCCTGTTTGTCCATCCAGAAGCTTCCCTCTTGCCTGCAGTCACAGACACCTAAACTAATATCAAACTTTACATCATGAGGTGAGATTACAAGTCACAGATTATGGTAGAGGGGATGTCAGGGAGGGGAGATGTTTGTGAATCTGTCACAGAGTACTGTGTGAAAGTGGCATAATTGGATTTCCCAGAACAAGCTGTGAAAATTTCACAATAGTGATTTAATGTTAGGAAAATCACCTCGAGGCGCTTGCCTGGCACCTTAACAAAACCACATCTCAATCACTTTAACCCGGACCTCCATCACTGCGGAGTCTGCAGATTAGTATCAGGGAGTCCAGGAGCAAGCAAAGCAAACTCATCCTTGTAATTGGTGGCGTGAGCTGTTACGGGCTCCTGTTTGCCAGTGATAGCTGTGTTTGTTTTCCTCATCCAGCAGCACAGCAAGTCAAAAGTAGGCCCAGACAGTTTCCTGTGACTGCCTGATGGTACACAGAGTTGATGGTTGTATCTTCAGGCTAGACACTTCTCAACAGAGGTCCTTTTCACCCCCACCCCCCACATGTCAAAAACTTTGAGATCTGTTCATGCCACTTCTTGCTCTTGCTGTTCACCGTTTTCGGTTGTCATAACATATCCGCGGGGCAGCGGTTGGATGTGCGCAGCTTTAACCTGTTGCTAATAGTAGAGAGGGAGCAGAGAGAGAGAGAGAGTGAGAGGGGAATAAGCAGCCCCCAAACTTTTCCCGAGCACTACACGAGTCGCATAACACCCCTCTCTCTCTCTCTCTCTCTCAGGGTCGTGGGGTTCTCTCCGTCTGTCCTTTATGTTTCAGCCCTGAGGAAAGGATGAGATGAGCTTACTGGTTTCCCTCCACACCTGAGCACCACGGGCACAAACTGGAATCCAGACTCCAGGTGTGGAGCTCGATCACGCTGACCGAGATATGTCATGTGCTTACACCTAGTTTGATGCACAAATAATCACGGTCAAAACTTAATGCATGCTTATTGTGTAAACTTAGGGCTCTATAGCCCTTAATTTTAAGAAAACGGGTTACATATTATGGCTCATGTAGATCCCATAGGTTTCTAATATTTCCAAAATAAATATAAATAAAATAGATTTTTAGTGCATATTAGAGCTTTAGTGACGTTGCAGTGCGTTTTTTTTTTAGCTCGCAAACTACCTAATACTGCAAAATAGTGTGCAGCTGGAATGGGTCCTAGGGACTAGGACTACAATTCACTTAGTGGCCACAGGTGTCACTACACCATCTTACATATCTTTAATGAGTATTGTTATGAAGAAATATCTTGTTTGGAGCTAAGATTTTAAGAAGAGATGCGTGTTAGAATGAGATTCAAGTGAAGCCTATACTCTTTATATGTGGCTGTGTTGTCACTGGATTTTCTGCCGTTTGAGGCGCCAGACTCTTTGGGGGTCCTAGCTGGAACAAGACAAACCTTAGTACCGGATCTAAGGTCTCCCTCATGTTGGTTAGACAAGATGGCTGCAGACTTATTGCTGAGTGGAGGAAGAAAGCGCTCAGTGTACTCACAGACTGCACCCCCCCCCCCTTCTCCTCAATAACACTGTTTTGTTCATCAAGAGAAAATGATATGTTATTGAATCACTTGTGCACAGTGTACTTAATAATGTTTTCCAGGCAGTATAATACATCATAACTCTACAATGATTGCCCAAGACAGACACACTGAGGGAAGAAGCCAATTATGAGGAGTAAAATTGCCTTGGGTCAACAATTTTTGGATACCAGTCATTTTTTGAAGGCACACTGATCTTCTCGCTCCCCCCCTGAGGGAGATGAGCCACTTGTCTTTGAAGCTGTGATGAGATGCTGAATGAAAGCAAATGAGGGCCTGTCAGAGATGACAGGAGAAACTCATAAGCTCCCAGCTTCTCAGTGGCTTTTGGTGGGAAAAGGGGTCCAGGGTTTGCCACACAGCCTCTCCACTGAGATCTGTTTGACCGTCGCCTTTTAACAGTGTTAAAAGGAGACTGGTGGTTACAATGGCTGAGCATAGCTGCAGTGAGATGAAACGCAGCTACAAAGAGATGCAAAATGACCACAAAATGATGTAAACAACCACTAAGTGGCACAAAGGTTACACAAAAAGTGGGTCTCATAATCTGTAGTTACAGCTTGCAGCTCATGTATTTTTTATAACATTGTATCAACATTCATTATTAGTTCCAGGATCAGCAGTTCAGGATGACTATCTTTGTTTCTTGCAAACAGTAATCATACAGCTGTCAGACCCACACACACACACACACACCACCCTGTGGCCATACCACCTGTGACACCCAGAAGTCTAAAGGTTGAGAGATGCTGTCCACCCCTGTGGCTGGATGACGGCTCAGCAGGGAACACAAACAGCCATGGCACAGAGCGTTGCGCTGGGCTTCCCCTAACCTGACAGCTTTCTACCCACAGTCATGCACTCACTCTAAAACCACACATTCGTGATTAAGTCGTAGGTGTCAGTTTGGCTGGAGCGTGCGGTTTATGCAGCTCAAAAGTCAGCAGACTTTGATGGCACGTTATTGTGTGTCTGAATCCTTTAATGACAGCGATGGTTTCATTTTTAATACGCTCACAGCAGAACAGTCAACGGATGGCGTAATTGCTGTAGATATTACAAATAATCACAGACAACATACCAGACGTATTTTTCAGAGATGTTGCTGGTGTAGAGAACACACAGCTCTGGCCTTTATCTTTGTGTTTTTCTTTCCTGGGCATTGTTGATGTGGGAAAGTTGTGTTTTTCTTGTGATGGAGGTCAGAGAGTTTGTGTGCATTTTTGCAGCAGAATGTGTTTGTGAGCGAGAAAAGGAAGAGGAGTACCATATATTAAGAGGGGGTCAGTCTGTTATGTGATTGCACAAAGTCTTATCATGTCCTATCAGCAGCAGTGGCCATGTAAACCCTACTGTTAGTGATGCAGGTGCTTCTGTGGAGCGGCATGGGAACAGCCTCCCCCAGGCGTTTCCCAATGGGAAAGGGGTTAGCATTGGGGGGGTTCACAGCAAACCATTCAGGAGGAATCTAGTAAACATGTGCATGTATCTTTGCTGTGTGAAACAAGTTCACAAGCACCACTGCGTCAGGGCACTGCTCTAACAGCTTTGTGTTGTGATTAGCAGTTTTCCACATCCTCAAGCATTTATAGCTATTTCTGCCTTTTGTTTTTATTTTTTTAATGTTCATTTAGTGCATAAAATGAGTCTAGTGTGACAGTGTAAGGATTTGTGAGGCTATACTTTGCCACAGCTGGCCTTTGAACTAAATACTAACATGCCTAAATAATATGTTGGCATATTAGCACTTAGCTCAATGCTAACATTCATCCTAGGTTGCTAGGCAACAAGAGAGATGCATCCGATAAACAGGAAGTACATCATCTCTGCAGCTTGCTTTCAGTGTTCGCCATCTTGGCTTCATACAAGTATGCTGTTTAAACACAACACTTTAAACATTCAAAACTCACCAAACTTGGTAGAAAAATTAATTCGGCTGAAAGATTTTGAAATTTGCTGACTTTTGAAAGGACATGGGAAAATGGCTCTATAGCGCCCCCTAACGCGTAGCCCCTCTTGCCGGTTTGACACAGGATCATGAAAATTGCCATGCATATGTATAGCACAAAAATTAGACGCACAAAAAAGTCTCTTGGACCCCCTCTCCAAACCCAACAGGAAGGCCGCCATTTTGAAGTTTGCGTCTATTTTTGGCGATTTCTGACCCTGCTACAAAACTTTTCACACCTTACATACTTCATCCAATTCCAAAACTCTGACAAAAGTCTTACGGTGTGGTGGGGGCATGGCCTCAAAGTTTGGTGATTTCACAGGAAACAGGAAGTCGCTATAACTTCTGTGTTTACTGTCCGATCTGTACCAAATGTAACATGATTGATCAGAGTCTGACCCTAAACACATCTATACAACAATATTGAGGTTTTGACAGAGCGCCACCTACTGGCTACACAAAATGTTGCGTTATCATAGGTTTTTCTTCCTGCCCCCCTGGCCTGTTCAGCAGTAGGATCATTAAAATTGGCACACATATGCATCACCCCAAGTCACACAAAAAAGTCTCTTGGACCCCCCCCCCCCTCCAAACCCAACAGGAAGTGCGCCATTTTGACTTTTGTGGCCATTTTTTGCCTATTTGTGACGCTGCTACAAAACTTTTCATGCTCGCATACTTCATCCAATCGAGCTGAAACTCACTGTGTCCACTCAGGACACCATAGGGAATAGATGCATTCCAAAAGTCTTTCAAAAGTGCTACGGTGTGGTGGGCGTGTGGCCTCAAAGTTGACCATTCGCCATAAAAAAGAAACTCGCTGTATTTTCTGCAGTACCACCAACATACTTCATGCAATGTGGACAAACTCTTACAGTACTGCTATGGACCTGAGTCTAAACAGATATATATGCTAATAGGATGATACGGGCATAGCGCCATCTACTGGCGACAGGAAATTTCTCTTGTAAACATGTGTTCGTTGTAAGTCTCTGGAAATGAGAGGAAAGGAGAGCATAAGAGAAGACAGCATGGGTGATGAGAGCAGAGGAGAGGGGACAGCGATGGCCCGGCGGATCGCAAGGTGTGCGAGGGCCCGCAATGCTGCTTTATGTAGCTTTATTTGTCTTTATCCTTTAACTTTGTGAAATATATTCAACTACCTTCCTTTATCATGCATACTGCTAAAGGATTCCTTTTCTGTTCCATCTGCAGGTTAAAAATCCATCAATTCAACCCTGCTGCCCGCTCAATTGACCGTCACACGTGTATACACGCACGCTTCTTGTCACCCACAGCAGAGAAACTCAGCCACCATCCCAACAGCGCGGCCCCCCCATAGAGGTATGCACTCAGCCTTGTCATAGCTCTAGGCAGTGCATGTTCTTGTTGTGGGTTGAGCAATTGCATTAGTCATTTCGCATTCCAAATTCCTACCCCATGCCGTATTCACGACTCGCTCTCTGTCTTCCCTCTTTTTCTTCACCTAATCCATTTCTCTCCTCTTCATCATTTAATTTTCCCCTGTGCGATGTTAGGGTGTGGGGATTAGGCCCAGCGCTGATGCTATCTTCTCTTTGGAGGTGGAAGTTTAGATGTTTGACCTGAGGCTCAGAGGTTCCGATTACAGGACAAGACTGCGCTTTGTGTCCTTGAGCAAAAGGCTTCGACGCTTGAGTTAACATCTACTGTTCTTACACAAATGAGTGATGTATAAACCTGAAAGCTATGTAAGTTGCTATGGATAATATCTTTTTTGCTAAGCAACACAAATTTAATACATATCTCAAAAAAAACAAAAACAGACCCTGCTCTGGTTTGCCAATTCATCTTCATCTATCGTCATAGTAACCTTTACCTGAACCAAGCAAGTGCAGACACAAAAGATAGTGTTACCATCCTACATTATCTATGTCATTTAGTGTCTCAGGGTGACAGAGTAGAGCTTCCAGCATATAGAGCAGGCCTGACTGTAGCTCACACCCGCACAGGAAAAAAAAAACCTCACTACAAACACAAACATATCACTCCCACTGAAGTGACCACAGGTGTGCGCACGGCAGGTATGCTCACACACACACATATGCAAAAAAAAACCCCTTCTGCCCTCACCTGTCTCATGTCAGGACTGTTTCATACACAACACAGGAGCTTGCACGCTGCACCCCTGCTTGGTCCAACCCCCCTACCACCACCACCACCACCAAAACCACCACCCTGCTCAAAGCAGCCATCCTCGGGGCTTGTGCGTGCGAATCCGGCTGTGGACTCAGCAGCCCCCACCGCCATGCCCCCTCCACACAGAGTAGTGAGGGAAATGAAGGCTTTAGGAGTTCATTATAAAACAACAACAGCAGCAGCAGGGGATAGGCCTCCTGGGGCCACAAACTATCCCATCTCATCCCTCCATCCTCATCTTTTTCCTTTATGTCCCTCAATATCTCAAGCCCAGTCCGCCTCGCTGGCCGTGACACACTCCTCTGTCTCGCTCCTGATCCCTCAGCTCTGCAGAGAAGAATGTTGCTTTTTTTTTAATATACAGCATTCATGCTGAATAAAGTTAAATATTGATCTGCAATATTATAATATCACGGGTTAATATGTCAGTATGTGAGTCAGTAGTCTGACCATATGAACTTGTTTGACCTCAGGAAGACACTGATGCATGCTGCCACATTCTCAGCTTTGTTGTCTGAGAGGGGGAAATTAGCTTTGTAGCATAAAGTACGTGCACAGGTAATATGGTACTGCTGTTGTATTATAACATATTGTTGCTGTCCAGTAGAACCAGTGTGTCTCTGAAATGTCAGCTTCTGTTGGAGACTTTTCTCAGCCCTTATATGAGCACAAATATGGCTGAATATGTAGGTGTACAGTATATTTATCAATATTTTGGGTTCTTACACCCATCCCAGGTGTAGCATCTCATCTCATCTCATCTCATCACATCAAGCTATCATTTGTTCTAACCATACTCTTCTGTGCATCATAAAATGAGATTTTTAAAGTAAGAGAGTAATTTTCTTGCAATACTTGGGGTCTGAAGTTGATGTTCTAATAAGGAATAATAATGTGTAATCACAGTAATTAGAGAGCAACATCAAAAGCAGCAGAACGCACACTATAAATACCTCATACAATGGCCCTCTGTGTGCTGTAGGTTCGCCGATGCCTTGCATATAAGCGGATTGTTATGATTCACGTATAATAGAGCTTAAACTGCTCTCATCATCGGCCGTTTGTAACATTCTAATGGTGATTTGGGGGTCAAACGCCCAGTGAGACGGCACTCCTCTGACTCATCACCTTTGTCATCATTATGATTGTCATCGCGGTTGGTGTGCTGGCCAGAGGCACAACACCTGTAAGCATGCCCACCCACCCATCGCCTCTTTAAAACCGGGTGGTTAAGGGTGATGAAGGTCGACCGCAGTGTTTTCAGATGAAAAGGAGGGCAGGGCGGCATCGGGAGGAAGTGTTTTTTTTTTTTGTTTTTTTTTAATGCTGGGTAGATGCACGGGCGCTGAGTTGCAGGCAGGTGCATCGCACTCTGCTTCCCTCAGGCGTGTGTGCATGTGTGTGATGGCACGACAACAACAAAACACTGATCTCACAAATGTTACATCCATTTATTCATTTAAATAAGAATGTAAAGATTAAAAAAAACTTTTGAAATATGGGGTTTTATATATATAAAACCATAAAACCAACTTCAAAAGAACTGTACAAACATCTAAAATATGATATTTAAAACAAATGCAGAGGGAAAGACATGTATCTACAGAGGATAACTCTGCATAGCTCATAAATCTTGCTGATATTTGCCAAAAAAATGAAGTGAGGTAGAAAATGATTCCACATTGTCAGACGCCTGGAGCGCTGATATGAGTTATATTGTAATCATTATATAGAGAGAAACTGGCCAATAAAAAAAAAAATCAAACTTTTGGCTTCGGTGTGCACTTTTGACCTGCACATATGGACATACAGAAGAGAGGGGAGGAAAAGGGGGGAGTGGGGGGGGGTAAACATTTAGTTTGATTAGCAATTTAGGAAAATAAGGAGCATGATTGGCCTTCTTCAAAGGCAAAAAAGATGTGGTGGAATTCAGTCTTTGAAGAGCAGTTCAGTCGGGCAATTTTAAAACTTAAACGTGTGCACTTCTTTTAAAAATAGAAAGCCGAGAAATAGCATGCTCACAAATTAAGACAGTGTTTCCCCTGGCTATTAGCTCAGGTATTTCCCTTTGTTGTTGTGTGGAGCGCACATTAGTAGAGATTTCCATAGACATTTCCATAAGAGCAACTGAAACCCAGCTTCTTTTCTTTACACGATAAGCCTCGTCACTGTATGTAGTTACAATGTATTTGAGTGGTAGTGACCACCTTTACACGTCCAGTGATTCTATTAACTATACATTGTGTTATATGTAAGTGCTTTCAGCAGACAACACAACACAGCAGACACAGACGCAGACAGGTAGATTCCTTTTAAGGCCATTTCGGCCTCATTGGCAACACAAGAGTTAAAAGTATGAAGCAGCAGTACAACAGACAAAAAGGCTGGTACAATAAATAGTCAAATGGATGGGGTGTGGGGGGGGGGCGATTACATACAATACAACAAAGTCTCTTGCTTCGTACTGCTGGCGGCATCCTTCCAGTCCAGTACATGTTTATTATAAGAGCTTGTCTCCCTCCTTGCCAGAAGAGGATTTCAGTGCATCCAGTGAGAGAGAAGCAGGGCAAAAACATCCTCACCTACAGTAAGCTGTTGCAGTCAGTGATGATTAGATAGCCATCATTATTACGTTACATTGATCCCTCCTTAAATAACATGCAATTCAGAATGGAGGTGATCATATTTTGCAGGTGTACACCTCCTCCTCTCTCACACATGTCTGACACTCCACGTGGCAACACCAGCGCACCTGGCAGTGGCAGGAGAGGCTGGTGAGGCGCATGGCGGTGTTGTAACCCCGTCCGCAGCACAGGCTCTGACAGCTAGTGTCTTTAACGCACGACCGGCCGCCCGTGCCAGGGGAGTAGCGGGAGGGCCTGCAGAAGCTTGGGGAGTCCTCCAGGTAGACCAGGTCAGTGGTACGGAGGCTCTGGCCGTAGCGCCGGGGGCTGGCGAGCTCGGTTTCACCAGTGGCCGCGTTGGTGACGCTCAGAACCCGCACGGCTGTGTCGTATCTGTACTTCAGCAGCCGCCCGGTGTCGTGGAAGGGTGACAGCTGCTTCCAGCAAGTCCGTACTGCGCAGGAGCCGGAGACACCGTGACACTTGCAGGTGGTTTTCAGTCCGCTCTTCACCGCCTGAGACAGGAGGAGGGGAGGGGGTTAAAAAAAAGGGAGAAATGTCAGCTCCTTCAGTTTGATTCATTACCTGGCCTCTTATCTGGGAGGTCTATCTGGACAGAGGGAGACAGTTTCCTGCAGGGTGTGTAAATGGGGGTTTAGGGGTGGTGGTCTGTGGATATGTGCCTTTAGCTCACCTCAGTCAAAAATTTTGACATAATGGATTGAGCATGTCGTATTTCATTCACCTCACATTTCTCACTTGGACAGCTCTTGCTTTTTTTTTTCTTTTTCTTTTTTTTTGTTGGCTCCTCAATGTGTTGAAACTAGCTCTGTCTGCCTGAAGCCCGAGGCAGAGGTGACAAACAGCACAGACAGTGGAATCTCTCCGCCCTATTTTTTAGTACATGCCTGCTCATGGAAAACATCGATAAGAATTTCTGTGTGAGAAGTGCCAGAAAAATAAAGTGGCGGCCTGCGATGGCATTTTAGGTTAATAGTTCACTGAGCTTGATGGTCAGTGATGAGAGCGCAGTCCCTCAGGCTGCTGTCTTGGCAGGGGCCAGAGACAGGTCATACAGATACAGAGCCAGAGGGGAGCTGTGGCTTGAAAAGTTCTACTCTATTCCTCCCTTTGCAGGTATGAACCCCCCCCTCGGGCGGGCTTCAGAGCCCCATTAACCGTGAGATGAGGGGATACCTAGCACTTCATGTTCATTTGGTGTAAACTGAGGAAAACATTTAACTCAGCAAAGATGAGATAAGATAGTGTTCTTCCTGTTTTTTAGGTGTGAGCTCCAGGGGCCTGCTGTTTCAGAGCTACACAGTGGTGGTTATGAACATTAGCTGGATTTATGAAGAGCACAGTGATCCAGTAAGTGGAAAAAAATGCTTGCTCGTATATTAAAAAGAGGCCACGGTTATAATCGCTCTCTCTCTCCGACATGAGACCTTTAATTTTCTGTTGGCCCGCACAGCAAGCTTTATCATGCCTGAGAACACCTGGCTCCAACCATCCCAGAGCCATCTTGTCTCCTGAGCTTCGCTGCCTCGCCCACTGCCTCTGTGTTATCCACGCCGGCCTGCCGATGGCAGCAAATAAGTAAGGGGAGTGGGGGCGTTTGTCTGGCTGGCACCTTGAAAAATATACAGGCGAGGATTACAGCTCTGAAACATGTGATCCTCAGGAGTGTGCCAGGGGTGTAATCGTCATGTAAAATTGCCGCCCAGCTAATTGAGCAAAGTGTGGCTTAGGTAGATGTGTTTTTTGTTGTTGCCTTGGGGTTGGGAACTTCATCATAAAGGATAAAAGTGGGGTATGGATTTGATGTAGCACTCACCCGGACTCCAACGTTGATGTTGTGGGCATCGATCTGCGCCCTCAGGTCTTTGCTGACCCTCTTCTGGCCCAAGAACTTCTTCAGGAACTTGGTGCTGTATTTCAGGTTGTCTCCGCAGACCCCCCACTGCCACGCTTCCCGATGCTGGATCCCAGGGGAGTCGTCGCACGTGCACCTCTCCATCCGGCCCGAGCTGCACGCTTTGGCGAGTGCATGGGTCAGCGCTGCAGAGGACACCGCCAGCAGGAAGGCGGTCTCTTTGAATGCTGGGATAAAAAGAAATCCAGTTCAAGTCATTTCTACATGTATAAATGAAGAGCTATTTGTGGGATCAGAAGCATGTGTGTGGAGCGCATATAGCTTAAGGGATTTAAACATCATTTACAATCTTCTAACTGTCGTTTTGTGCCAGTGATTAAGCCTTAAAGCCAACATGTTTACAAAGGGGTTACTATGTTGTCATACTTTACAACAACCTCAGCGATTCCACGACTTTTCTTGTGTCGTAACTCCTCTCCTGACCTTTCCTTTTGCTCGTGCACTGTTATTTGCTTCACCCAGAGCCATCAGCAGGGTATATTTTGATCCAATTAATTATTATTTTGACTAGAAAGGATTTTCCCAGATGAAAGTGGGTAATCACACCACCCTTTTCCTCTGGGAATGGGCACTTTCCCCGAGATAAAAATAACCACATGGCTCAGGCACTCTACACCGCACCACATTTCTTGGCTTTCTACACCCTAATTACCTCTGTGCTGACCTGTTCATGTTCTCCCACACGCTTAAACGTCCATATGCATCAAGCCCGGGAGATCCCAGAGCATTTTGTGTTCACAGACCGGCAGGAGTTTTGGGCTGTATGTGCAATATGGTGATCCAAGAGGAGCTAATCGATGGTTATATAAAGACATGCAGTAAATATTAAAGTGGGGACAACCAAGGGTTTGCTACAAGTACACACTTACAACTTTAAATGCAGCTGCTTTATCGTCAATAAAAACTGAACTTTAAACTTATGTCTGTGTTGTAATATCACTGAGCAATGAGGCACTACTAACAATATAATATATGTATATATTTATGTATTCCATACTGTCTTCCAAAAGAAATGACAGTGGGTAGGATCAGCAGGACTTGGAAAATATCAGAAAGGTTTAGTAAAGTTGTGATGTTCTCATGTTTTGCTTATAAACTTTTTGAATTGTTCAGCTTCCTCGTCCCTCTCTCTCTCTCTTTCCAGATTACTTGATGTTTATCCAGATTAACTAATGTTGCCACAAACATCAGAGCCCTGAAGGATCCTCCTAGTTTGAATGAGAATAGATACTTGATGGGGGAAAAAAACTGTTACCCACCATGTCACTCTAAAAAATACTGTATAATAAAGAATAAAGTTAAGGTCTATAGATATGCCCACTGAGCAAAAACCAACATAATAGGACCAAATTAACAAAACTTAATCTGTTTTTGAAATTTAAAAACTGAATGCACTGCGTACCTCTTTTCAGAAGGCTCCCCCGGCCATCCAGGCTGCAGTTCCAGCGCTCGTTCCGGAACTGATACCGACACTCCAGGAGGCTGAGGCGCACCGACTCCCGAAGTGTCTCGGCCAAACCGGGCTCCCTGCGGCACAGTCTCTTCTGCCGCCTGGTCAGAGTCATCTGCTCGCACTGCTTCAGGTGGGCCTTTCCTGTTGGGGCTTCATTGGAAAACGGACCTGGTAAAAACACCAAGGGTTCCCGACCTGTCAGCCTGGGAACAAAATAACATAATTAGAAACGGTAAATCTCGGACAAAGTAATAATAATAAATGCAATTATGAAATATTTACTACTTTCAAATATTCTCTCACTGCCATTATTATTTGCGTAAAAATTTTAAAATGACAAATTTGTGTCTTTCTGTGATTGCACTTTTTTCTTAGTCAACAAAAATTAGTACATTTTTTTTCAATGCATGCAGAAATAGTTGGAGCAAACTTCGTTGCAATTAACACTGAAATACAAATTGTTATACGCGCCTTGTATTATAATTACAACAACCTATTAACAAAAATGTTGTGGTTTTACTGCACAATCAGATTTTGTTTAGTTAGGATTAGCGCAATTACGCGTGCGTAATTTGGGTAAAGTTTATAAAGCTGTGGTTAGTATTGCTTCTATGCAAAAAAAAAAACAAACAAAAAAACACAACAAATGCAATAAACTAAAATAATTGTCAAAAGTTAACAGTTAGTTGACAGACCCAAAGTAAGCTGCAGTGTGCGAGAGAAGGATGCAGAGCGCAATGATTCGCAGTAGGCAGGCAGTCCTTGGGAGCCTGGAGCGCATGGTGCCGGGTTGGCGCAGTTCTTCATCTCGCTTATTCTTCAAAGGAGAAAGTCCTTGCCGTCTTGTCGGCGCTTCTCTCTAAGGGGGCCCCCACAATGCACACAGACTTTCAATCCGGTGCCCAAGGCCCAGTGGTCCGCTCTCCGCATGGAGGCAGGGCTGTTTCAGTGGGGGGGAGGAAGCATCATCATGCCGCACCCTCATTGGATTCTCACAATATTGTTACTGTATGTTCCCTCCCACTGTAACGCCACCCAGGTGGACTGAGCTGCGAAACCACTGGGCTTATTATCTGCAGTGATGTAAACCATCGACGCACCTGAGTGGCACATAGTCATTCTCGCCTCCATCCATCATTACGCACGAAATCAAACGAACTCTTTTTATGAAAATGCATTAAAACAATTCTGTCACAGGTTTCTATAAACTCATCAATCCTGTAAAAAAAACAACAACGGCTAAAAGAAACAATAGGAGGTGCAGGTGCTTCATGATCCCTATTGCCTGTTCATCAGATCAAAGTTTGCTCCAACCTCTTCCAACTCCATCCAGAGAAAGAGAGAAATAGCAACCATGGATGGAGCTCCATCTAGTGGAGAGAGGTTTGAATAGATACAAACAAACAGTCTGTCCAAAAGCAACCATGAGAGTTAAGACAAGGCTGTGAACTGACAGTTGTATTCATTAATATAGGTATTCTTGTAAATGTTGCCTGATGTTGATACCTTAACCGTGACTTAAAAGTCATTTATAAAGCTAGACAAGTTCATTTCTTCTTTTACAGACAAGTGTGTAACATCCATCTTTCATAAGTCCTGATATTGATACTACTGATATCGTTCTACTATAACCTCTAAACTTTCAGTTTCATGCCTAAATCGCTCACTGTTTTCTAAATCTGATGTTATATTTGTCAATATTAGATTCAAATACCATACAAATTTATTACAAATTATTTTATTTTATTAATTTAATTCTTTGCTATTAACAGATTAAACTGACCCTGCATTAGAAGTTTTCTATCCGCACTCCGTGCCATTTGGTGGCGCAAATCTGACATTTCGATGTTTGCAGCGCTCATAAATATTCCGGAGAAGAAGAAGAACAAGAAGCGGAGGAGTATGATGACGAAGAAGAAGAAGAAGAAGAAGACGACGACGCCGGAAAACGCCATTTTGTTGTTGAACTGGACCAGTGAAGAAGGATCGAAAAGCGATAGTAAAGGTAAAAATGGAAACTTACAAATCTGCGCTCAATAAAGATGTTTTCGTGTAAATAGAGCTTAAGACCAAGAGCCTGTTAGCATCTCTAATGTTGCTGTTATTTTGGAAAGCTTGAAGCCGGATACTTCAAAGTTCGTTAGGTGTTTCCCTAGCAGTTCAACTTTAGCACGACTATGTCGGTTTCTTGACATTTTGTGGCTGTATAAAAGCTTCGTTTTTTGTTTTATATTCCACGGCAGTGGTAATCACTGTTGTGTCTCTGCACAGAGAAATTTGTATAGCCATTTCGAACGTAATTCTGACGTAAATTCTTAAAACACTTGTAGGTTGCTAGCTAGCATTAAGAGCTGTCACTTGTCGTTAACACTAGGCAGCTTAGCCTGCTGAGCCTAGTGGAATTATTTCTGATGTGTGAAATATAGTATAGTGTGTCATTTTACTTTGCCCAAACTATTGTATTATTTATATCTGCATCGAAGCACTTGCCTCGCTTCGTCCTGTATAAACACGCGTTTGATTTGCATCAGAGATTACCTCATCAGTTTACTCAAAATAATTAATCGGCGATTTATTGATTAATAAGAGAACGTTTAAAGGCGAGGTAATTTTCATGATATATCCAGAAATGCCAGAAGACTCTTCCATCCGCCTGAAAACAATCCCTTTAATAATAGAGGGACTGAAATCCTTTCCCCAAGCTCGTATCCAGGTAACCGGCGGCAGCCATCTTTGTAGTTATTCACAGACAGTCACCCAACTCATTTGGACAGATGGATAGATCTGACAACATGGGAGGCGCAAGCTCCGTCTAATCCACAGGTGGCAAAATGCTGTCACAAAGCTGTAGTCATCTATACTAAAAATACTTAATTTAATAACACAGTTTTACAGAGGAGAAAATCAGACTTTTTATTTGTATTTGTCTTACATTCTCTAAAACCTGTAACCACATCAGTGTCTTCTTTGCAGTAACATGAACTTGTCAATCCTGTTTACAGAAAGAGCTTTCCAACTATTTACCAGCATTTCCTTATTGTCAGAGATACGATGAGTGACCATTGTTGTTAGTGTGTAATAAGGTTTTAGTAATCTCATTTCTGTACTCTTTGATGAGCTACATAGCAGTGTCTATCCACTTCCATTATTTTGTTAAACCCTGGTGTGTAATAAACCCCAGGGCACCCTTTGTTTAATTATTGTGCTTTGTTTTGTTTTTGTTTTCAATGGAGATAGGCTGTTTGCTGTGTGCCTATTGTATCTGGCTTTAATCAGCTGATTCATTATTGACAGTGTTATAGTGTAGGGCTGTAGATTATCACACACAATTGCTTGGAGTTAAACCATTGGTTGCTCTGCATATTCCAAACCTTGCTGTCCAATGAGTCATTTCCATTCAAACACATTTTGCGGTACAATCGGTAGAGTGTTTTACAAGGCAGCATAGAGACTTTGTATTTGCATTCCTCCTCTTCGAACTGTCTGAGATGGATTCAGATTATGAGATTTCCTATTTGTGCCGTCTACAATGCAGCAAAATCTTGTACCTTGTTTGGGCTTTTCAGATTAACTTACTGGTGTTGTTACTACCAACCCCCATTTCATGCTTAGTTTGAGGAACTCTTCTTGTAACACTGGTGAATTGGTGTCTGTTAAGTTTGCACTGTCCCTGCCATATGATCAACCTCAACTGCTAGTCACAAGTACATGTTGTATCTGTGAAGTTGTTTTGCAATATTTCATGACAGTGTTCACACTAATGACTAACGCACAAAATGAGTTTTTCATTCGTTGTCATTTGTCCCAAACATCTGACTGCACAGACATAATTCTAATTACTTCAGTTATCAGTGTCTCAGATTTTGTTTGCACCATATGCCAAAGCATGCTTTTTGTCTTTACTTTGCACATACAGTTTAACACACAGAGTAAAACAAGCTGAAGCATGACTTTGTTGTAAAATCTTTGAAATCTTTGTAGGATCAGATAGTTGCCCGGCAAAAATAAGAACATTGGGAATTCAAGCAAAATGCCAAACACTGCGTGAATTTAGGTTTTCAAATCTGTCAAGTGTTGTTTTATACTTTACAGTACGGTAGTTGTTTGTTGGGCACAGTAAGATGTCTGATTACATGCCTTTAGACTGCATAAACCTGGGCTCATACTTGGCATACGTGGCTTTACCTGCTAGTTCAGGTTGGACGTCTTAAGACTGACAGTGATGTAACCTTGCAATGTGTGTCCATTTGATGGGTTTATATGTGTCATTTATCCCAGCTTTACAACCTGCTTTTTTTACATGTCTGTTTTTTTCCCCTGACTACTCATGTGTAGAATCTCTCCGTCCTATGAGAGAAGGGCGTAATTGTTCTATTTGGTCATATAACATTGGCACGTGGCACCTGCAGATCAATGAGTGTGCTCTCTGTATTTGTTCCTTTTTATCTCAGCACTTCAGTCATTGTTAGCTTGGCTGTGGCACTGCTTGTACAGCATATGGGGTTAGGAGGAAGTTTGGTAAATGACAGAAGCCTTTTTTATGCAGTCATTAAAATGCACACGTTGATAATGGGGTTTCTGTCTGTTACAGTCAGACAAAACTGTGGTTGTTGAATCTGTAACAATTTGTCATTGTTTGCCAGTTGTCTGACAGCTACATATTGTATCCCCTTGCAGGTGAGCCAAGATGGGTAACTTTGCTAGTTTGTTCAAAGGATTGTTTGGCAAGAAAGAGATGAGAATCCTAATGGTAGGACTGGATGCTGCTGGAAAGACTACCATCTTATACAAACTCAAACTTGGAGAAATTGTTACCACAATCCCTACAATTGGTGAGTCTTCTCCTGTACCAAGTGTGTCAAGAGTTTCATAGATGACCACTTGTATATCTATGGGAAGAACATTTTCTGTTAACTCTTTTCATCCACAGGTTTTAATGTTGAGACGGTAGAATTCAAGAACATCAGTTTCACAGTGTGGGATGTTGGTGGTCAGGACAAGATCAGGCCACTCTGGAGGCATTATTTCCAAAACACACAAGGTGAGAGAATTCATGATATTTCACTTTGTCACGCAAGCGTTAGCGCTGGACCTTTCAGGCATTATTATAAACACTCCTCTCTTTTCCTTATTCAGGCCTAATATTTGTAGTGGACAGCAATGACAGAGAGCGAGTGGGCGAAGCAAAAGAGGAGCTGATGAGAATGCTGGCCGAAGACGAGCTGAGGGATGCCGTGCTGCTTGTGTTTGCTAACAAACAGGTACATTTGTGTCATTGTCCTTCAATCAAGTTGTAGGAATTCTGTCTTCTGTGATGTGAGCACTGAGCAATGTTCTAGAACAGGCTGCAGGCTAACACAACACAAATAACAATGCGGGAAGATAAAGTACGACTTGATGAATCTATAGTCCCACTGTGTGCTTGCAGGGGTCCTAACACACTTGAGCACAGCTGCAGTCACATGTTCAGCACTCTGCTGGTCATATGAATGCTGATCGTGGTTCCAGCTCTGCTCAGTGTGCCTTTATGTTTGAAGTGCTCTTTAAGATGACTTATCCAGGATTAACAAAACAGCCCTCAAACCATTTGGTGCAGATTGTAACAGGGATTTTTTTTGTGTGTAATCTTCTTGTTAATCAATAAAAGTATTTTTGCTCTTTCAGGACCTTCCCAATGCCATGAATGCAGCTGAGATCACAGACAAGCTGACCCTACACTCCCTGCGTCATCGTAACTGGTATATCCAAGCCACATGCGCCACTAGCGGAGACGGTCTCTATGAGGGTCTGGACTGGCTTTCAAGCCAGCTAAAGAATGCAAAATGATCCTGTCTTTTAGCTCTGTCTGTATTGTTTTGGGAGTCTGCACTGGTCCAGGTCTCTCTCTCTCTCTCTCTCTCTTTCCTTTCTCAGTTTCTCCATTTCCTCTGAAGCATTTGACTTTTCAGCCAGTGCCCCCCCCCCACATCTGTGTACTGTATGGGTGTGTTTGGATGAGTATTTTTGGATGAATGAATGTATGCATGTGTGTGAGCCATGTGGGAGCAGCCCTGCTGTGCCTTGGAACACAGTTTGCTCTCAAATCACCTCATTCCTCCAGTGTCAGCACATCCAAAGGCACTGGTTCTCACAAAGCAAAGAACAACGCTGTCAAGAATGTTTGTAAAGAGAAAAAACCAAAAGGTACCAATAATTCAGTTTTACATCTGTTACCTACATTACAGCCTTTCATTCACCCTGCAAAGATGCACGGCATACCACAATGTAACTTGTCACATTAGCTAAAATGAAATGACATCTTGCATCCTGGAGCAGCTCATATTTGAACATTTTAACAAAAAGCATATGTAAACATACAAAAAAGCAATGTTGATGTACTGCAGGTCCTGTTAAAAGTCAGAATGTAGTTGTTTTCAGTTTCTCTGTAGATAGATTTTCTTGTTTATAGAAATGTATTCATTTTTTTTTAGCTCTGAAAGGTATACCTTTCAGCTTGGAGTCAGTCTTCATGAGGTCTTTTGTTTTTTTTTATATATATATATAAAGAACTGAAAGATCCTTTATGACTGGATCTAGAAAAAGGCAATAAATGTTGCAGCGCATGTTTACATTATTGGAGGTTATGTAGATATTGCAACGTTGTGTTTATCCTCGAGGGGCTTATGTGTGTTTGAGCTTACACCCAGTCCACTGGAACAACAAGGCCTTATGTTGCTCCCACTCTGGCTGTTTTTCTTTTGTATGTAGTTCTTTAGTTTATGGTCTGTTTTCTGTTTTAATCCACGCATGACCTGGTTTACTTCTGTATGAGCTGACGCACCAGGTGTGCTGACCTTTTTCTGAGTGAAATGCTCTTGGGACCAATGGGTTTGCTTCAGGAAAGGGCTTTTGTGTTGAGCTCCTTTTTGGATTTTGCCTATTAGCTTTTGTGTTGTGTTGCCTGTTTTTTTCCCCCAGACACACACTCTTGACTAGCGCATTAGCGCTGTGATACACGGACCGGTTAAATGGGAAGTGTATCAATCAGCTCTGTAAATGCTTCCTCAATTCTTCAGGCTTTAATGGTGTTATCTACATCAAATTATGCACGACCTCATCAGCTTGCACAACACAAGCCCGCGCAAAGACAACAGTTTGTCTCTCAGCCATTGCAGTGAACCCACACACACACACACAATAAACGCTCTTCACCAGCATGGAAGAATGTTGCACCAGTTCAGCCAGTAACAGTGTAGTTTCCCAAACTCTTCACACCCAGTATGAATAAACCGATGTTAAACAGCTCACCGCCTTTACTGAGTGAAGAATACTCTAAGGTTATACTATCACACTGACCTCAAAAGGAACATTCATGTTCCCGTTTTTATTTTCCTACAACTGGACATTTGGTTAAGATGTTTTGTGTGTAACTGATGATTGACTAATCTTACCTTCATCCTTATGTTTTACATAATCTGAGAAACAAGAAATACAAATGTATATTTAAGACCCTGTAGAAAATGGATTGTTACTTGATTTCATCCACCTAGCCTTGTTCTGATGTGATGCTTTAATTTTCAGTTCTGTTCAAATGACATGGGATGTGCATATGTATTTCTTTTTATGCTTTTTTTTAAAACTCATCATGTAACATCTGATAAATGCACTATAATAAAGAGATCTATTATACATCGATGAGAGGCAATATACAGGTTATAAAACATTTACAGAAATCCATTTACCGGGAAACTTAGCAGCTGCTTTCTTTGACGTAACATAAAAAATAATATACTAATTAAAGGACAGCTGATGGTTACTGCAGATAGTGTCTAAAAAGACTACACATCAGGCATTAATTAGTTAAGAACACAGCACAAAGATTAAAAATGACACACAGAGTACAGTGTGCTGCCTTTAGGGAGGTTTCCTACTGAGATGTCATTGCTTATCACTCACTGGTGGCTCATTGCAGCTGCTGCAGTTGCTGTGGAGTAGAATCAACCCTCAGGGCCCCCTAGCAGCCTGGAGCCTGTGTGCTGTACGGCTTTGTCTGACAGAAAACAACTTTTAACCGAAATAAGATTATCCAGTGGTTTGAACCACACCGCAGCACTTGGGATCCCCTCTTGTTATTTTAGTGTTGTTTTTTTTATTGCTTCAGAACCTGAATCCAGCTGAGATCAAATTCCTTCTTTTACAACAGCACATGCACTTTACTGCAATGACCACCATTACTGTTGTTATTCTTAGCAATTATATTGTGTACACTGCTGAGCTGAGCTCTACATTTTTGTGTTGATATTGCTTGTTTTGGTGGTAAAACAGTCTCTAACCGCCATGTAGTCTTGCAGTTCTTTACTATTACCACTGGGGGGCACACTCATGACATGAAACTCAATATAATTCCTTCCAATAAGATCTCCAAGACAATTAAAAAAGTATTTAGGTGATGTTAGTATGCTAATGTGCTGCTATGTTAATGATGGCTTATGGAAACTATAAGACAGATGTTGAACTCCTGTCATTACATTACATTTTAAAGGTTCTTGTTTCCAGGAAAATGATGACAAACTAATGAGTTGGAAAACAATAATAATGTGTGACTGTCTGCTAGCTGCAGATCAGACAACACACACACATATCCTGACTCTAATGGAAATCCCTTTAAACATAACTGTCATGGGCCCTAAGGCATAGCTTGCAGGATGGTGCACTGCGGGTTAATGATGATCAATGTTCACTGCAGGGACCGACATAAAAAGTGAAGATGAGGGTATATTCCCGACAGTCAGCTAGCCAGCAGACCACTGTTCACCCTCCTTTTCCGCTCCATCTGAAATTCAGGTGGCCAATTCTCCATAGAGTTGTTACCTTGGAAACAGCACCTTATGTATTTATAGAGAGCAACTGAGCAGACATGGAAAAGGGTAGAGCAGGGGACCAGACGTGGACCGTGATGCGGGTTTTCATTTGGCTTAGAGCGTGCACACAGTGGGTGCAGAGGGATGAAGATGGTATTTCATTTGCTAAGCCTCTTTAATTGAACTGAGAGGCAGGCTGTGATCACATCCTAGTGGAGACGTCATGTCTCACCTTGCGTTAGCTGCTGGTGCCCTTTAAACTGGAATTACAGAATACATGCTGATCTCATCTGGTCATATTTTTGCTTTATTTTGTTTAAACTATCCTGCTTTTGTGATTGTGGCTAAAGTGATTAGCATCTCCTCACCACATTTGTCGCTCCAACTATCAAATAAAGACACATTTATTTTTAATAAGATATCTGCAGTCACGCTCTTCACACACACACACACGCTACGATGCACTTGACCTTTAGCAGGTAGTCTCTGTGGACCATCTCACCTTGATGTGTGACATCACACCCTATAGTTTCACAGCAAATTAACCCTTTGGTCACGCAAACATGAGATGTGCTGACATTCCTCCTCCTCCTAAGAAATCATTATTTCATTTAAGTACATTTAGCAATTTTAGTTACATTCAAATTATTTATTTACATATACACACAGCACTACATCACATGATCTTATTGTTGAAGTTTAAACCACTCTTCCCATAATCATCAATCACAATAAATCACAGTCAGTGTATCAGCGTGTTTCTCTGGGGTAGGACACTGAGTACATTTCGCAGTGGTTTATGTGCAATCAAGCACACTAACATTGCACTGTGTATACTTCTGACCTCCATCCCACGGGAGAGAGGCACTGCACCATTATTTTTTATCGATCAGCTGCTTCAATGAGGAGGATCAATCAGTGGAAATGAACTGTAAAGGGCAGGAAAAGTACATATCTGTTTTCAGGTTTAAAAACGTTGTTGCATTCTATCTTTGGCCACATACGTCCTTTCATACTGTAGGTAAATATCTTATATCATTTCCCCTATATGGATGCATGTTTGTGTAACATTAATGGTCCCTGCGCTCTTGCTGGCGTGCACAAGTCACAGAAGGTGCTCAGCAGTGCGCCTGTGGCTGGGCTGTTATTTTAAATCCTGACCATCCACCCACTCACCCAACCCACCCACACACATGCACGCCAAAGAAACACCGAGTTCACCACTGACTGCACCTTTCTAAAAGACTAGACATCTATAGCCTTTCACATCGCCATGGAAACACAGTGGTTCGTCCACTTGATTGGCAGTGGGTTAAAAATGAGGCCAAGAACATTTGAGTTCAGAGCAAGAACGTAGGAGATAATGTAATATGAATCAAGCCTTTTTAAAATAGACATGATGGAGTCCATACTTTATTTTCATTGTTTTAATATGCAGAAGGCTCAAGAAGCCTTTGATAAAATCGACAAAAAGAAGACACAATTTAATTCTTTAGTAAAAGTACAGATGTATAACTTTCAAACGAACAAATGTATTGCAGTGATAACCAACACTTTGTGAGAACTGCAGTATCCACGCCTGAGCTAACTTCCGGTACACGCTGTGACGTATATCCAACGCACCTGTTCATGTGAGGCGCGCTAATTAGCCGCTTATGCTAGCCCTTCATTCAGGAACATTTTGTAGAGAAAATGTGGGCTTTATGAGTTTTTACATTCTCACTTCTAGTTCCACGAATCCTCTTCGTTTTAGCCGTGAGCCCCAACACCCCTTTAAGCCAAAGAATAGTTTTAGGTAAGTGTTTGCTATTTGTACTCACATATGACGTGTCTTAGCTAAGATAGCTAACCTTAGCTATGAAGCTAAATGTGTTTGGTTCAAGCAGCAACCTTCGGGCCTCAAACTTGAAGCCCATGCGGAAGTGTCAAGACTTGTAATTCACTGCTGGGGACTGGCTCCAAAAGTAGACTTCCCGTAGACTCCCATGATAAATGGGCCGACTTCACAGCAGAAATTAACATGTTTACAGCCTGGTACAAAAAAACCACTCTGGTCTCAGATGATAGCTTCCCTTCTAGTGTCAATTGTAGGGGGGAGGGTGAATTTTTTTTTACAACTCACTCATTTCAATTGTATTCGGACTTAAAATTACGCATAATACCCCGCTCGTGCTCCCCCTCTTTGTTCATATTTGGAGTTTTGGCGGACGTGACGCTGCCAACATGGCGGCGGTCATCACGTCCCGGAACCTCCCACCGAGCCTCAAAACGGCTCTTCAGAAACAAACGGGTGACGTCACGGAAGCTCTGTCCATAGTTTTTTACTGTCAATGGTTTGGTTACAACAGCAAGCCAAAATTCACATTTTAAATAAAGTAGAGGGATGCTAAAGGTTTCTAATGTGTATAAGGTTTGGCTGTTTCAAAAACTAAACAATGAGCCATTCAAAACAAACACCAGCCTATAAAATGGCATGCTGAACAACCACTTTTCTTTGTTTGTGTCATTTAAGTCTTAAATATAATATACTTGAATTTTTAAATTTATATTATGTGTGTCACTCTTTTATAACTAATAGGCTTGTGAGTGTTTTTATTTTCCTTAAAAGGTTTTTCTTGCGTAAACTTTGCTCTAGAAGTGTCTGTTATCTTGCACAGAGTTCAGTCTAATTCAGTAACTGTCTGCTGCATGGCTGGTGTTAGTGTATCTCAGGTGGTTTGTTTACTGTTTATCAACATATATGGGCAGGGGGTGCTCAGGGCAACATTGCTGTATGTGATAATTTGCTCCCCTGTTGGTTTGAGGTGCCTCTCAGGGTAATGGGCACTACCTGCCCAGTGTATTCCACATAATAGCCCTAATGCAGTTTCTGGCAGATTTTGTTAACTATTTGTGTGACTGTCTCTCTAGTATAATGTTGTTTTCCATAAAGAGAAGTTACATAAGTGTAATGGTAGCAGTGGTGCTGCTAGACTTGTGCAGAGTTTTAAGTGGTTAAACTTGTTTATTGAAGCCTGACGGCAAATGAAGAGGAATGATGTTCATCATTGAGGATGCCTCTTCCCTCCCTTCTACCTGTTATTTTTAGACTGAGACTATTTTTCCAGCTCAGTGTTGGCTTGAATGTTACAATGCGGCATATGCATCTGCACGCATTAGTGCACATATGCTCACATGAAGTTTTTGTGTGATTGATCTGTTGTGACAGTTACCTTTTTGTTTTTTCATATGTAGTTAAAACACCTCTGCCCCCTTCCATGCCAAGGTTGTCCTGTCTGCCTGCCTCCAAGTCACTTCTCCCCAGCCTCCCTCTAATAACCTCAGATGGCCAGTTTCCACTGAAGCGAGGGCAGATCTATTGTGCCACAGAATGGGCTGAAGGGTTTCTGGGTCGATGAGCTCGCACAGCTGAGATGGAGAGAAGGAAAGAGGACAACCAGGACAAACTGGGTTCCTTTTAACTCCTTTGGGACAAGAAAAAAATCTTTCAAGAACATAAATTCAAAAGTTCTAAAATTCACACATCATTTTTTTTGCACCTAATAATTCATTTTGCAACATAGTCAGCTCCAACAATAAAGCGGTAGATGTCGTTTTATTAGAAAATGGCAGCAGTGTGCTCATCATCTCCTCAAAACTACTTACTCAGCAACTTGTGCCTCTGCAATGAGCAGCTTCCTGCTCAGTCAAATATACAAGACCCGAGGCAAAACACCAGCACTCCTGTGTGTTTTCTTTTTCTTAAAGAATGCATCAGACAGGAATGTGCTAAGTCACCTCATAAATGATACAGATGACAGGATTCAGCTTCATTTATCAGCTGCATCATCTTTGGGCTGAGACCTATGCTGCAGCAGCTCTATGTTTGCAAATTGTACACAACTACATGAAATATAGCAACACAGCAGTGCTTTATAAAGAGTAATAAAATTTAAAGTTGACGTATATATTCCCTGTCAAGTGCACATGCTTGGTGTAAGGTTTTGTCAACACATTGTACATCACATGAAATGGACTGTTGATAAAGCTCCTGCTGGGATGTAAATAATGGCAGCTCTGTGTCGAGTGAAACCTTGTTGCAGTTTTGAAGGCAGGTTGACCATAATCACCTGAGTTCACCATTGGGTTAAAGTCCCTGTGAGGCTACTTGTTTTTAGGCTAAAATTCCAGCAAGTGTGTGTATTTTGTGAATTTTGGATGTGAAATATAAAATGGGTAGTCGGCTTGGTACGGGCATACAGCACCTCCTGAATATTCCTAGCAGCACTGTGGATTTGATATGCAACGGTATATTTATCTCTCCTGTTCATGTCTTCACATATACTTTTCTGTTTATCCTAAATTTAAATATTCATAGCCTGATTTCTAGGTCCAAGATTTTATGAAAGCTGTATATATTTTTGAGTATTATACTATAACACCTTCTTTACTTTAGAACAAAATTTGACCAAAGAAAAAAGTGATTAAAATACGAGATAAATTATTTTTTATCCTATCTGAGTTTGTTGTAAAACTATTCAAGGAACAAGAATGTAAAATAATGTATAATAGTCAGTAATGGGTGCTGATAGCATGTTGAGAGCTGTAGCTCTGTTTTGATTTTCACCTCTTTCAATAGCTCGCCCTTGTTCTGTAAAGATGAGAAGATGTAGTTCACTGAGCAAATTTTACTCAAAGCTAAACATTTCTTTTCATCTTTACTCCAAATTCTAATTTACTGTATTTGCAACATTATGTTAACACCATATGGGTAATTCATGGCACAGTTCAAAAATGTGTCAGGGTTAAATTCGCTAAAATGACAAGCACATGGTGCAACAGCTCCATAACAACCTAACAGTTTTATTCGTACAATACATCTGTGCATTTTTTTTATTGACAAAGAACAAAAAAATGGGAATAAATGATGGTTATGCTGAGATTTCTATGTTTCTATGTACAGTGTTACTGCCCCATTGCCTGTCTTGAACACTTCCTTCATCCTAATTTAAAAAAATGTGCTGTTCCAGGGATTTGTCAGCTTGTTCCTGACTCCACTGAACAGGCCACACCTGACGGACTGATGTATCCCTTTTCTGAACCTGCAAACCAGCTGGACATGATGGACATTCCAGTGTACTGTGTAAGTCATAAGCAGCCTGATCATCTATTATTCATTACTTTCATCATGAAGAGGCTCTCCATCCTCTTTTATCTCTCCATCTCCTCGCATTTTCCTTTCTGTCCTTCTCTCTTTTCCCCCCACTTAACTCCTTAATTCATCTGCACCCATTAGCTTCTATGGCAAAGAATAGCCTCACTCTGTTTGACAGAAGTATTCTGAAGCTCCCTCAACTATTATTTCTCCTTGATTTAACTCCATCTGTTCTCCTTTTAGATACTTGTGGCTCATTCTTTTCCCTTGTTCTTCGCCAGCATCATGTTCTTTTTCAAGGGCACTCATAATTATGTAGCTGATATAAACATTCTAGACTCTGTTTGTGGTGAATAAAGGTGATAGATTCAAAGGAGTAATAATTTATGCTTGCAAACAAACATCCAGCAGGGCAGAGCCACAGGCCACAGTGATGCAGAGGTTGCCCTCCTGTGGCGTCCTACTCGTCACCCTCACCTGCCACCGAGCTCCCTGGTTGCCATGCCAATCCACTTCAGCCTCGCCTCTGGGCCGACACAGCTTCATCATTAGCTGCTGTTGTCACGAGGGGATATTTCAAGCATCACTCTCGTCTCTGCCTTCCACTTTCCCTCATTCTATCTCGCCTCACCAGCACCACCCTCCCCGATCCTACGCTCATTCCTTGTGCAATAGATGCTTCAAGCATTTATCCACCCACCCCCCTCATGCTAGCTCAGCATGGCACCATACAGGACCCACGTCCCTGGACTCCCCTTTATTACCATATCATGAGATATGCCTTAGGCATGCAGCAATGCAGCTTGCCGCCTGTGTCTTTAAGAGGGGAGAGAGAGTATAATGTGTAATGGGAAGGAAATAAGGCATGGAGAGAGCAAGTGAGAGAGTGTGAATTTATCATGGGCAAAATTTGTGCTTCATTCTTAGCTGTGTGCTGAGCATCCCTGCACCGGCATGCACTGAAGAGTACGCCCATCTCTCTCCTCTGTTTCTCGCTCTCTCTCTCTCTCCCACCCAGCCTCTCCCTCACTCACACACACACGTGCTTGCACTGACACACACATTGCTGTCAGGAGCACTGCTGCTGGACCATAGCCATCTCGCAAAGGAGGTTCCAGCAGAGGGAAGAGAAAGCGAGTGAGACAAAGGGAAGGAGGACGGTAGAAGGCGAGGAGCAAATAGGAGTGTGGGAACCGGCACAAGGAAGGAGAGACCGTGCGCTTTGTGAAGAACAGAAAGCGAGGAACAGGAGGAGGGAGGAGAGAGGAAAAAAAGAGGAGGGGGAAACAGGAAACGCGATCACTTTCAGCTGCAGCGGTCCGTGTCGCAGCATGGGCAATGCACCATCCCAAGGCATGTCAACCCTATCTTTATGCATACTTGTATAGCAGGTATTTTTTGTGATTCTACGTGTTGTGCTAGTCAACCAGCTGGCTGTCCTCCTGTCACACTCCTCCTCACAGAGCAGGAGATGGGGGGTTGGGCTGAGGGCTCGTGGTGAGCGGCACTGCTTGTGGAGAGTGATGCTGTAAGGTAGCATCAGTTAATAGGTAGAGGGTTAAGAGTGTGGTACCTGGAGAGATTGGCTCAGAGAGATGTTCAGTGAGGATGCTAGAAACACTGGCTGGAGGCACCATGTGTGGGAGCAGCAAGAAATGGGAGGGGGGCTGGTATAGAGCAGAAGTACCATCAGGGAAGCAGGTGGTGCTGGGGTGTGTGTGTGTTTTTGTGTGTGTGAGAGAGAGAGAGACAGGGAGGTTACTAGTGAGAGATTTCTGTGTGTGGTTGAGCACAAAGTGTGATTGTGTATGTGTTGGTTGCAGCTGCTGTCAAATACATTGACATCCTAATAGAAGTGAAGACTCTAAGGCATGAGTGTGAAAGGCAATAAGACAAAGATAATTATGACAAATAAATAAATGTGGCTGCAATGTTACTATACTGAGGGGACATGGCAGGTCTGCCTCTAATGAATGGGGGATGGTATTGTAAACGGATGAACGGGTGGGTCAACTCCTTAATGTGATGCTCTTTCTGTTGACTTTGAGCCCTCTTCTTTTTTCAATCCATTTTATCTTTTTAGAATGTAAAATTTCCTTCTTCTTGGGCTAAGAAGCAAGTTTTACAGATTAAAAATGTAGTTAAAGTCTTCGATTACTGGTGAGAGTGCGGTGGATGTGTCTGTGTTCCTGTGTTTTAAGAATAAGAAATGGTAAAAATGAAGATATATCATAGGGGAAGAGTTGAAAGATTGTAGGGTTTGAAGTATGAAGGAGTAGAGAAGAATATACATAAGGTATGGTGAAACACTCCTGGGATGGAAAGGCTCTCTAACAAGTCAAGTATCTACATTTAAGATGCAAAGAAATAAAGAAAAGAGAAGAGGGGAAAAGGATAAATTCTCACTTTTCAGAGTGAAGGGCAGTGCCACACAGCTCAGGGAATTCATCCACATCAATTTTCCCTCTCTAACTCCTCACTCTCCCATCACCTTTTCTTCCTCCCCTCCTCTTCATCCCTTGCTTGCCTCTCACCAAGGGACAGTCTGGTAACCTAGTGTGGAGAAGGGAAGCAGACAAGAGGCAGAGAATATGAAGGACAGGGAAAAAATGAGAGGTTCAAAGGAACAGAAGACCAAAAAAGGGTTTGCTCGTAGATGGACAGGTAAGTTGCGATGCAGAGGTTTTTGCTGAGGCCATTTCCAACATAATTCTATTAAACAGTGCTGAGTGTTTAAATGAGGTCATTACTGTGTCATTGATAACTCAGAAATGGAGTTGTAGACGAACTTTTTGCTTGTCAGCTATGCTTGATGTAGAATATTGATGCCCTCAGCTTGTCTGGTCAGTTTTTGGCTGCTATTTTGTAGATGACCTTTTGAAAGGTTTCATTTCTACAGGCTGATATTTGAATTCTTTTGTCAGGCATTCTGTCTCACAGAGGAAATCTGTTTCAAGTTTGGGTGAAGGCTGAGACAAGCTGCAGTGGCATCAGACATTTTGCTCTGGCCAGAGGTCTGTGTGTGTGTTGGATTTTTTTGCTTTATCACTGTAAAGCTTGCCCTTGGAGTTCTGTCTGCAGTCAGTGTCTATCTTAGAAGGACTGACATAGATTAGCCTGAATAAAAACCCATGGTTGTCTTTTATCTAAAAGCAGCTGATGTTTGAGCAGAACATAGAAGATGCTAAAACCAAATGATTTTGTATACTGTATATACCGGCAGCATTTATTACCATTATACAGTTGGTGGCAATTCAAAGTACTAATTAAAAGTAATGTGCCGAAGACATATCTAATTGCTTTAAAGCCACCAGCGATGCAGCAGTTTGCCAGATCAGGCTTAGCCCTGCCAAGCTGGCCAGTGAAGAAGTGTGGCATTTACATGTGGTGGTCATACTTTAACTTCACCTGCTATTTCTACAAATAGAAGCTTCTTTATAAGCCCATTACAGAGTTTATCCAGTTCACACTGCAAGGTTAAATCATAACGAATAGATTAGGCAGACCGGGATGTTAAGCTCAGTATTAGCCTGCTAGAGAACTAATCGCTTATCGTTATGTTGCCACTGTGTGAGAGACTGCAGATCCTTGTAGCTTTATGTTACACCTTGTATGTTCAGCCGAGGTTTATGTCACACATGCCTGTCTGTCTGCGGATCCTCTCTAGTCGGGCAAAGGATGGTGTGTAGGAGGGGCCTGCAGTGACTGAAATGCTGAAATTATATCATAGCGTATAAAAGGAGTGTACAGGCAGAGACACAGATGAGGACATCTCACATGTGCTTTATTGGAAATAAATTCTGTACATTTGAACTAAGACCCAAGGTGCAGCTTGCTTTATTTTCTCTGATATGTGACAACATATATAGAGGAAAATACAGAGGATTTTGTTGCTGCCAGTGCAGCCAGATGTATACTGTAGGTGTGGAAGTAGGAGGATAAAGCTGAAAATGTGTTTGTCAGTTTCAGTCTGAGATTGGTCTGTACTTTGATACATTCATATTTGCATCACCATACCAAACTATAAGCAGACAGAAAATATAGAAAAGACATTTGTATTAAAAGCAACTGGTGTGCTGCTCTGTTTATCTTTTTCATTTGAATCCTGAAAGCAAAGACAGGTAGACTGTACCGGGTCATGTCTTCCTGCACCTGCCAGATATTTATCTAGCATGCAAGGACACAACCTCTGATGAACATTATATCCTTTGTTAAAGTCTATTAACTGCAGCCCACATATAATATAAGCCCTTTTGTAGAAATGTTTATCAACCACTGCATATAACAGTGTGTGTAGAGTCCCTATTTGTACTTATGCACCTGCTTATTCCCTAGGTCTCTGCCACACAAAGCTCCACCAGTGCTGCCTTGTGATTGGCTAATGATGATGCAATGTTTCATGGCAGAGGAGCTGCATGTTTTGAGGGCATTTCTGAAGTAATTGACCCTGCTGGGAATAGCAATACCAGAGTTGTCTTGATGTTAGTAAATCAGCTAAACAAAATATTAACAGGATAACCAGGCTCCACATATTCTAGGGCACAACCTCTCGTTCTTAAAAGGGGGCTGGGCACTTAATGAGTTGTGTTTGATGAGAAAAATCCTGCACATGTCTGTTAAAGCTGTTTACTGTAGGGTTGTATAACGCTGTGTCCTCAACACAGTGATTTGTAAATGCACCAAGGATTGAGCTCACATATGTGCACCCACGTGTATGCATTTAAATGTGTACTTGGTGTCTGAGAGATGATGATGATATACATGCAACATTTGGTAATTGTGTGAGACTAGTGATTCAAGCAGACTTCAACAGGAATGCAATTCTTCTGTGAACAATTGACTTTTACATAAAAAAAAGCCTTCACATCTCATTTAGAAGATTTTCTCTGGTCTCTCATTCTTGTCAAATCAAATCAAAGATCAGAATCTTTGCAAATGGGTTGCTCTTCCTCCAAAGCTTTGTGGCCTATGTGATGAGTCTCTCACAGCTGCAGTGGTAAGCACAGTAGTAAGCTCTCAAGGTCATTAATGATTCAGGGGTTTAAATATTACATGCATTTATCAAAGGTCCTTGTTTCCATGCCACAACTATGTGGAGAGTTTGATATCTCTGTGTAGTAATGGATTGAAAAATGTGAGCCATCAATGTAATTTTTTGTGTTGTGAAATCTATTTAGTTTTGACCTTTTCATGGAGAATTTGAGCAGACCATTTATTCCTACTAAACAGTCTACTCTGCCTGTGGTATCCTGTTAATGGTTACCTAGTTATTTGTCTAAAAATATGGCAAATTCCACATGCATGAATATTAGGCGTGGAACAAAATCCATTGGTTTACATTGTTTAGGTTTTTCTTTTTTTAACACTTTGGAATTACCATAGATCAGCATAAAATATATAGCCTAATTATCCAACATTTACCACATTTAAGAATCTGTTGTTTTGCTGCTGTTGCCCCTCTGAAGTTTCCATTCTGTCACTGCTTGTGTTAGGGCTTTAGAGAGATGCTCCAGTGTTGCCAACCCCTCAGTAAGAAAAGTAGCTAATGGCTGTCCCACTAAATTACGTCATTACATAATTTGCCTAATTAAAAGTCTCCTATTCTTTTTTTGTGGTTGTTGTTGTTTTTTTTTAATTTTACTATTGAAATGTGGTGTTTACATCCCGCTCTGTAAGCCATGATGGGACCAGTAGCAGCTTTGTGCATGATTGGACGCAGAGTGGTGAGGGTCTCCTCTCTGGTCTGACTGCAGCTTAGACTGCTGCATGAAGCACTGTGAGTGCTTGGTGGGGTCTGGGAGGAGCTCACGGTCGCACCCGCTGCTCGTTGAGGACAGTAACTGCAGAACGATTCTTGTTTTCACATCGGTCTCCAAAAGTCACCAGATTTGTTGCTAGTCGCTTTTGACAAAAAAAAGATTTGGAAAGTCTCCAGATTTAGCAAGAGAGTCGCCAGAGCGGGCAACACTTGTCTCTGTGCCAGTGGGGCAAAAAATGCCTCCCTGTATTACTTGAAGCGCATGTCCTGAACTGAACAAAACACACGCCCTGGATTTTGTTCATGCCCAGTCAATATGCTGCATGTCTTTCTTTGTCATTTCCATTAAATTTCTTGCTTCTGATCAGGCACATTGATTCAGTGTTTGGCTGCAGATTGAGGTTTAAGTGCTGCTGCAATCCCTATCCTAATGTTTGTCTTGGCAAAAAAGATTCCTGTGACTTCCATTTAGTGAGGAATACTGATTTTTACATTTGTTGAGAGAGAAACGGCACTGGCATCAGCTCTGCGTTGGCAGACACACTAAGTTGAGAAATTGGAATGGGTTTCCGAACTGCTGCATCCCAATGAAATGACTAAGGGATTATTTGTTTTCAAGCAACATTTCATTTTTTTATACTTATCATTTGTTCTGATCGAAAGCCCCAACCATAGCAAGACATTGGTTGTTAGCACCATTCAAGATTGTTGTAGCTGAAAATTACACATTACACAATGTGTATCGTGTTTATAATTGGTAGAAGTTGTTTGGAATTTTAAATTCTAATGTAATAAAAAATCTTTTCATTGTAGTCAACCCATTATTTTAATACCAAGTCTCAACCATAAAACAAAAGTACACTGCAGGTTGACAGGTTGCTATACTTGGGCTCAGTTTTGTGGATCACTCACCGAGAGGTTACATTATGTGACAGTGACACTGTAGAGATGCGGCTGCTTTGAAATGAAAAGACACAAAGTCAAACATAAAGAGAAGAAAACAATTTTTTTTTTTAGATTTTTAGACAACAGTATTAGGAATGAAGGAGGATAAAATAATCAAAACACGTTGATTCTACCATTTAAAGCAGTGAAGTATCTGCAAGCAATGGCAGAGGAATACATACATTTAACTCTATTTTCTGTTTGAGTTTTATCCAATATGCCAGCTTTCCAAAGCCAAGGCAAAGTATATTGGGAACACTACAAAAATGTGTTTTCTTCTCTTTATGTTTGACTTTGTGTCTGGCTTCCTCTTTGCACTGTGTTACATGTTGAAGAGACTGAAAGGGAGTACTTACAAAGCGGTATTAGAACAGTATATCCTGGCAGAATTTATATACAGCTTTAAAACACTGTACAAATGTTAACACTAATACAGTTCTGTAATTGTCTTACAACCGTTGGGGTATCAACTCTTGTCAGCTGGTAAAGTGTGTACACTAATCAAGTTGAATGGTATAACTCCCACTCAGATTTTCCTCTAAATGCTAATGTGGCTGCAGCTAGTTTGTTATAATTTTAAACAAAGCAGTAAAATTCCTCCATAGCAGCTTGTACAACACAATCCTGAAGAGACTACGCTATTACTATGGGTCCAAGAGGCCAATATTTACTTCATTATCCTCAGGATTCTTCCTGCTCACAGACCTGTAGTTGGTCCACAGTGGGAAGGTCTTAGTGCCCTAATGCACTTTGGAAAACTCCAGCCTGTGAGTCATAAAAACAACTTGTCGTATATTAAGGTGATTCTGTAGTGAGACATAACAATGTGAGCCCTAAATCAAAAGTAGCTTGCTGCAGACTGTTTTCCAGAGCTCCTTTGTGCTGCATCAGGAGAAAAGGAGGGGAAAACACATTTGCAATGTTACGAGATAACGAGAACACCACATCCTGGCCTATTAAGAATGCAAAATTTCGCTTTTCCATTTGTTGGCTATTTAACCATATTTGTTGACTTTAAAATTTACCCAACCAGTAATTATAGTACTTCTCAACAGTATTTTAAAGTAGCATGTGTTTCTGCTGTTGTGACTGAATGCAGCATGTGTGAAAACCTTAGAGATAATGAGGTAAATATTCAAATTTAGTTGGCAGAAGGCAGACCTTTTATTTTAGAACTTGTCACTTTTTGCCCTTTTTTGAAAAACTTTACTGCAGAAATTAGGAGAGATACAACTTCTCTAATTAACTGGTTAACAGGCAGATACCATGCCGAAACACAGTCTACCCCAGTGTGTGAGACTGCATACTTTCTGCTCCCCCTCCACTCTCCACCCAGCCTCTGGCAATCTGTACACACATGATTGACAGTGTCAGTATTTATAGGATGGTAGTGACATCTTACTCATCAGGGTGCTTTTACTGAATGAAGATGTCAACATATAAAACCTGCCTGTGCATGTGAGTGTTTGTGTGTGCCTGTACATTTCGTATTGCATTTAGCTTTAAACATCATGGAATCCAACCCCTTGGCTTAGACAGTACAGCTGTACACACGGCAGGAATCTAGTTAGTCTATTAATTATATTTTTGGCAGCTGACAGCTTGATGTTTGTCATGAATATGAAAGCTGCAGCTGACCAGCTTAGCTTAGCATTACGACTAGAAGCAAGGTTGAAGCCCATATGACTTATGGTTGTTTTCAGAAACAATGGTACAGGATTTTTTACAAGTTTGTGGGCAGATAAGCTGCTATAAAGTCCTTATATCAGCTTCCAGTGGTGAATGTGTGGAGTATTTATTTATTTGCTATTGATTTGCTCAAAACCAACTCGTTAATACTGCAAGAACAATTGACCGCAACTTTAATGCATTTAAATATGAGCAGCAGCTATCACTTCTAAAAGTCATGAGTCTATACAAAAATGTTTAATTGATGCAGAATTTTAAATGTTAAACAACACTGCAGGGACCCAGGCTGTTTTCTAAGTGATGCTAAATGCCTACTGGATATGGAAATCATTTTACTTTGATCTTCTCATTGAGCTTTTACCAAGATACTGAATACACATATTTCCAAATTGTCAAACCTTTGCTTAAAAGTGTTTGCTGTAATTTTTTGTACTTGACATGTAATAATCATCATTAGTCAATGGAAGTTTGCGTAATGATACATCTCCTGTCAGAGGAGAACCACTTTTAACAGGTGCCTTTATTGTCTTCTTACACACACTCATGGCAACATTTAGATTTCCTTAAACACTCCCTGGACATGTTATTAAGGACAGCGCTGCAAGTTAATGCCATCCAGTACACCAGATCTGCCATCATTTGTACATGTAATAAAATGCTATTCAGTTTATTGTTGTCACTCTCAGAGTTTTTAAATACTACAGGTTATAAATCTGCAAAAACAAACAAAAACAAGATGATAAAATAAGTTGAGCCACCCCTAAAACCCCTAAAACATCCTGTTCGGTCTGAAATGCACATGAGCCTCACCTGGTGTTTTGTTGTACCTGAAATAGCAGCACACATACTCTGTTTTAATATTCAGTGGAAATGGGGCACATAGTATCAGATTCAAATACATCTGCTTCCTCCCCCTGCATGGGACAGCAGTAGTCTAAACATAGGAGATGAAGATCATGTTGCACCGTTCTACTTCCCACAGGGTTGTGTTTTGTTACATGGACATATTTTTTGTGGTTATTATTAAACATTTACGAGCAGGTGAATGTTTAAAAGGATGCAGGGTGACTGGAGCTTATTCTCTCGTTAGCTCCTGAGTGTATAAGGAGAGCCTGATTTAGCTCACACCTCAGATACCTCTGGGCTAAAGACTCATTTTTGGCATCTGTGTTACTTCACAAAGTGTGCTGAACTGTAAAGGATGAGAAGCCTGAAAGAGGAGAAACAGTCATACTCGAAATTTTTCCCCCAAGAAAGAGAGATAAGAAGAAAGTGAGAGAGGAAAAGAAGATGGTGGTGTTAGTGAGGTGCTAGAAGAAGCTGTAATACTTTATTCTCTCAGTCAGACCGTTTCCTCCTACGTTTTCCTGTCACTTCTGATTTTCATTCCGATGATGATCAGGCAGGAATACAAAGCAGGGAGTACCAGCTGATGATTCTGAGCAGATTAACCTTCTTCTCCTTTTGCCTGGATCAAAATATCCCTCATCTCATTCTGGTCCTGGTCTCAATAGACTCATTCACCGACTCCCTCTGTCATTCTTTAGACTAAAGGTTGATTTATCAAACTTTAACAAGAGATTTAGTGTCAGTTTGTGAATTGAGGCATCAAATGTGGCATTGCCTTGGGGCTTGGCTACAATTTAGATTCAGTCCGACTCCGGCTACATTTGAATCATATTTACTGTCTGTTGCATAAAATCTCAAACTCTTGAATCACCCTGTAATTTCAGTTTGTTTGTGTTCTGTGCTGCATTCCTTTGTGCGTCTGCATTTATTAAAAAAAAAAAAAAAAAAAAAAAAAAAAAAAAGGCTATGCTCTGCTGCAGCTTTATAGATCACTTCATTTCCTTCCTCATTTTCCCCACTAGGAGCTACCCTTCTCACAAGGAAACCAATTCCCACGTTATCACCCACTAATATACATGTAATGAGTTGTAAACACCTGAGAAGTGGATATGGACTTGCATTATCCAGGAGTCCAGCCAAGCTTAGAAATGGATTTTCTGTAACTGGGCTCACCAGTCACAAACATTGCATGTGAAACTCCTGGGTGAGGCCAACCCCCACTGCCGTAAACTGTTAGAGTAGCAAGTATGAAAAGGTCAGATCTGTTTGTCCTAACGTAGACCTGTATCTCTCTGCTTTGCCCATTGCTTTATTGATTATCTGGGTGGCATCCATCTCCTCAGTTAGAAATACTAATGGGAATCCAAGATTCTGATACATAGCCTACAGAAACAGAAGACAGGCAGTAGACATGTGCACTGCTCTGAGCGTCTCTTAGTCTAAGCAGCAGAGAAGGTGTTTTCTGAGGTGTAGTATGAGGAAGGAAATGGCTGCACTGAAGGCAAGTGTGTTTATCTGGGGTGGTGTATAGCTCAGTTTATGTTGGTGGTAGTGGTGACTCGCTTATGGGTGATAATTTAAGCAGCAAGGAGTTGCTTTCTAGTGTTTGACCTTGTTCAATAACAGGAGGTGTGCTCACAGAGGTAATCACCGCCAAAGCCAGAGCTTGGCCAGCAACCTATGAGCAACATATTGTAATGTTCCTTCTTTATATTAGAAATTATGTTGACACACAAGTAATTTACAGCAGCAGATATGTCTTAAAGGAAATGCCAGATTATGCTTTCATTATCATAGTGAAATGTTATTAATTTGGCAAAAATATTGAATCAACATTGTTCTAGTTGACGGCATATTTCAGTTTGTTTCTACGAAAATGTACTATTTTAGAACTTGTTCAGTTTTCTAGGTGCTGTTTTATTAGTTTGTTTAGTAGCACAACAAGCTGGTTTTAAATATTTTGGCATATAATTTCCTGTCATTCAGGTTATTAATTATTTACTGACTCTTTGGGTGTTGTATTTTTGAGAAGTTACCTCTTTCAGCCTCTGTGTTTACAAGCAGCAGGCTTATTATCGCACTATTCTTTGAAAGCTGCTATGTGGCATATTTACTGCGGAGGCTGTCTAATATCACTATGACTAAAATAGCTGTAGCATTGTTGTGCTTTATTTTTGTTGCAACAAATTTAGTTGGGAGGTGTGTTCAGTCATTGTTGGGGTGTTTTCTGTTCTTTAATTTACACTTTTTTTTTTCACAGGCCTTGTGCTATGAACAGAGAGAATTTTTATAATAATTCTTTTCAAGGTTGTTCATTCTTTTATTTAAACTTGGAGTTTTTTTCAAATATGATAAGTATATTCTCATGTTGCTGCTGACATTAATGCATGAACAGCACCTACAGGGATGCCAGCAGCTGTCAGACCGAACTGCAACTCTTTGAACCAGCTGCCAACCTGATCGCATCCCTGACATGCCTACATCACCCATGTTAACATGTTGATGCTAATCTCTGTCAGGATTACCATCTAACAATTCTAAATTGACACCTAATGCATCGCATAGTTTAGGCTGACGGGAGTTAGGTTTGTCAGTAGTGAACACACATTTATAAGATGATGATCCTGAGAGAAGAAGGTAAATCATAAGAGTCATTTGATTAATCCTGTTAAACTGTAAATGTCTGTAGCAAATGTGGTCCCAATCCATCAAATAGATGTTGAGATTTTACAACAGACATTTAGTCCTTTTGACTGGTTAGAAATCTTTCAGAATGCCGGTGCAGCCACTGACAGGCATTGTCATCTCTAGTCATGCTGCTAACATGTCTAAAACTCATATATAAACTCATACATATGTAACTGTTTACAGATCCGCGCATGAATGCAGCCAACTGTCAGATACTTGACGATTAGAGCTCCTCTGTTTGCCAAGCCCTACATTTCCTAACCCCCAGTTACTAGGAAACAAGAGGCTCATGGAGCCGGTTGTTGAGGCTGTGGAGATGCAGCTGACTGCTGGCAAGTGGTAACATGATTATGAGATGTGAAGCTCTGAGGTTAAATGCAGCTTACGTGCTTGATGCCGTAAAGGTAACTGTATAGTCCAGTGCGTTGGGATCATCATAATGACACCTGTGTGTTTCGGTCTTTAGTCTTGTAAGCTTACATCTAATCTACCTTACCCACCCTTGACTCTGCAGCCATCCAGAACATTTTCTTGTGTTTGCTTCAGTTGGTTCTGAAAAACATTCCTTCCAACATTGTAAATTCATGTTATTGCTGCTTGTAGTGATAAATGTGTCCAGACCTTTAATGACCCCACTTACCTCTTTTCTCATATTAGCCTGATTGTGCATGCATGCTGTAACACAGAGACACACACCAAACAACTGATCTTCCATTTGGTGTTTGAAAAATGCAGCAGCTCTGACCTCGGTTTAGGCACACAGGTGTATGTTTACCCCATCATGTGTGTATTTGTCCATTTGCTTGCATGTTTTTGGTCACTGCTAATTTTCTTCTGCTTCGTTATATCATCCACTGCAGAGGTTGGCAACAGTGTGGCTCCTTCCGGCTGCTCCTTTTGGTTTTGGAAAATGTGCTCATGCTTGGCTTGGCCCTTGGATTTGGCTATACGTGCAGTATTTCAGCTTCCTTGTCTTGGTATGCCCAGCTGCCAAGAGACAATTACGGCAAAGTTTCAGCTCCACCTTCTAGATAGGCAGCAGGAGTACTGTACCAATGAGTGCAGTCTAAGAGAGAAGCTGGAGGCTTAGCAGCAGAGCTCATCCAGCCCCGCCCACTCCCTCCCACCACTAAACAGATGCTCTGGAGATGGTTTACACAGCTGGGTTATTGCCTGTCATTCAGTCTTCTATCGTATTTGTACATTGAGTCGCTCATTCCTGCTTTTACAAGTTTTGCCGACACTCACCCTGAAACCATGCTTCAAATATTCATGCCATCATAGAATTATTAATACATAGTGCACTCTTTGAGGGGGTAGTTTTTTTTAGTAGTTTCATTAAATGACATTCTGTTTCTCAGTTGTGGAAAATGCCAAGTCACTGGACTTTCCCTGATTGCTTAGTGTCCTCCCCAGTTATTGTTTAAATGACACTGCATACTGCTTACTTTGTATCTTTCTCTCCTGTGATGTTTCAACCGGGGGCCGGAAGTTTGAATCGTTGCTTGGAGAAAAGATGATTATGTTGACATCTGCACACAAAGTGCACATATGTGTATTTAGTGTAAACAACAGCTACACTCACATATAATGCAAACAGGAACATTTGCTGAAGTACTGTTCACTGTACTGGTTTGAAGTAAATAGAGCCCTCAGCACACATTAATAAACAGTGACTCCGAGCTTGAGCCAAAAATTGACAAAGCCGTCATAGCTCACTTGGTTATCATTGACTGTCCTGTTGGTTGTTACAGTACAGCGCTTGTTTTAATGCAAACGTATAGAAAATCGATGTCAAATATGGTGATGAACTGTCCAGGACACAAAATGCTTTTGTAGTTTTTTTTTTTTCGTCTTCTCTGAGCATGTGCACTCTGACTGACTCACAAGCACAGAGAGAGAGAGGCAGAGAGATGGAGAGGAGTAGCTTTATTTGAAGTTGATCCTTCCTGCATTAGTAGTCTGTTCTGGTTTAGAGTGTAAGCCTGTTAACCACAAACTGTTGTTGCACAGCATGCAAATAGGCTTTTGTTGGAGAGAGGCCTCACCGTGTGCAGGCAAACAATGAGTTTTTTTGTGTGTGATTTGATTTGCATGTTTCTTTATTGCACTCCCTTGCGATATTGTTTACATAGACTGTAGATAATCGGCATGTCATTTAGAGTATTCAAATGCTGCCGCTTGAGCTGCAAAAATTAGTATTTAATTGATTTGTTTATCTTCAGAAGGTTAAGCAACAACAAAAATGTCCAATATGGTCTGGTTCCAGTCTAATGAATGTAAATAAATGTACGTCTTAAGTACAGGTTTCAATTTCTAATGATATATACAGTAAGCAGTAACTGTTGATTGGCATGTTGTGCTGAAAGCATTACTTTATTCCCTTAAGTCATTTCAGCATATACAAATACATACTGGGACACCTTCCTTTATATTCATGCATAATTTTAAGCACTTCTAATAGTGTGTGTGTATTTTTTTGTATGTGCCCCCAAGTGTGCGAGAGAGAGTGAGTGTGTCCCCGCTTCTGCTGTTTGTGATAATGACAGCCAGCCTTTGAATGATTCATAGCTGAATACTAATGAGACATGTGCAGATGTCTTGGAGATGCCAAGCTGTGCCCTTTAGGTGTCACTGAGTGCTCAGGGGATGCTGGTCACCTGCACATCTCCCTGTTTCTAGACTTCATAAAAAAAAAAATCCATCTTGATGCATCAACTGCTCAGTTTCCTGTTCCAGGCTTAATTTAACCTTTAGAACTTTGCGTGGCACTTGCACAATGCACACATGGCTGAAAGCAATATTGAGATCAGACTGAAAAAGATTAATTGTTTCTGCAAATGCTCTACAACAGATGAGAAACAGTACAACAGGATCTATCTGAGAAGGTCACAGGGAAAAAAAAACATCAGCATTGTGCAGCAGAGGCAGGATAGGGAATGTCTAATAACAATAAGGAGCTGTGCTGGCCTTCAGAATGTGTCTCATCGCCCTCTTCTTCCCCTCCTCTTTTTTTTTCTTGTTTCATCTTCACGGTCAAATGTACCTGATGCTGCATGAGTCAGTATTGATTTTTTTTTTTTCCTCTGCTCTCTTGGTGGGTGTTTGACGCAGGAGTTCAGTGACACACAGGGCTTTGTTGTGGACCTTTGTTCCTTTTTGGCATCCTTATTCTGGGCCAGCTTGTCCATGTATCATAAAAATGTCCCATCTTTTCATGCTGCCCAGTTGACAGACTGACCTCTGAATACTGACCTCACTGGAACCCACAGGACCAGTGTGACTTTCCACAAGTACAGCCCCTAATTCTCAGCAGAGTCTTTCAAATTGTGGAGAATATATTCCTGTGATTGATTTAAGAGTGATGGGAATCCATTTGTATTAAACAGTTTGAAAGTTAGACTGTGGACTAATGGAGTATAAAATTGGTTGTCAACTCTTGACTTATATTTTAGAGCTACTTAGAGCTGTAAGCCAGTTTAAGGAAACACCACATTCTCTGGTGCACAAGGAATATAAACAAATATTGTTGATAATAATCCCTCATTTTGTTGGTTTATCAGACTTTCATACTTGACAAAGAAAGGAGAGTTGCATCTCACAACTGTTTAAACAATAATATACAACAAAAACACAAGAAATAGGAGACCAGAATGCTAAATTTATTTTTGTGATGAGATGGTAATGGTGTCTGTGATGTAATTTTAAAATGTTTAGACTGTCAAAGACTGATTTAGATCTATATGGAGGGGCTTTTGTGCTGCTCAGACAAAGCAGTGGATTTTCATGCTTGTGTGATTTCTTTTTAACACACTGTTAACATCCTGTTACCTTTGCTTGAATTAACATCACACTAGTCAACCAGCATGATGAATGCAAACCCAGCTGACCACTTTAAATGGAAGATGTCCCCACAGCTTCTGTTTAAATACCAGCAAGTAAGAGATTTTGGGCTGTGACACCTGCGTCTCATTTTTACATCAAGTGTGCATTACCATCTCAGGGAGGTTAAGGGTCATCTTTTCATCCCTCACCTCTTTGGCCTGTATGGTTGTAGATTCCTGGGTCTGCTTGGGATAGAGAGGCCTTTGGGTCTATCTTTACACCTGGGCCCCATCCACAAAAACTCATTATCATAATCATCATATTACTCTTCTCTTTCTGACGCATAATCACTTTAATTGGACTGAAGATAAAAAAAGAGGCAATTTTGTGATGGAGAGGTGAGAGAGGCGCAGCTTTGGGGTGATGTCTGTGTGTTTGCATATTATATTTGGGAGTAAAAGGGGGTAATTGTTTTTCAGGTTTTCTCAGGTTTTTTTTAAGCCATTTTGTATGTGTGTTTGTAGTGTAACATCAGAGCGCCTGGGATGTTTCAGCACCCTCTCTTGTCACACTGGAAATCTAATTTATGACCTGCCCCCTACGACTCATGTCTCATTACAGAAATGTGTTTGTTAAAGCTAGCATGCTGGCCAATTTATGTCAGTCTCATCTGATTGATTTTAATCACTTTTACTGAAAGATCTGTGGAAGATATTTTATATTTATCCTGATGCTGGAAGAGGTTGCGTTACAGCAACATCACTCTGCATTATCGATCTGCAGCCTCACTTATTATAGAACAGACAAGTGTGTGCTATTATTATAACCAAGACAGACTCTCTGTATTTCTGTGTGGCTTGACAGGGTATAATTACATCTTTTCTTTACATTTCTGTTTTTGTCTTTAAAATTGATGCAAAAGCATAGTCAGCGTGAGAAAGAAAACCACTTGTGTATTATGATATAGTTTTCACTAATGTCTTACGTTAGATAAGACAACATAAAGTGAAATGAATATTCCCAGTGAATTCCTTTGAGTGATTTGCATGTTATCTGTGCTTAAGTCTGTCGTGTGCAATATCGTATCCTGAGTAGTGTTTGAATTGTTAATAGCTGCAGGCCAAACTGCACCCTTCACATTGATTATTTGGTTTTGAATTCTCAAGAACATTACCATTCAACACAGAGGGGCATGGATATAGATTTCTCTATTCAGCTTATTTTCACATTCTCTAGTAGATTCATCAGTCTAGTGACTATTGTCTGTGTGTCTGTGCTTTCCAAGGACTAAACTTGCTGCCACATAGGTTTGTGTCTTCTAGCTGCTCTCTGTGCCAGTCCTCAGGCCGTTTGGTATTAGATAAGCAGATTAGAAAAAGCAGTACATTTTTACAAAAAAAAAGTGTTTGCAGGCTGAAACTAATCTCATTACATCACAGAAAGCAGCAGGTTAAGCAGTATATTTTACACCGTGTTACTGGTGTTGATCTAATTGTGTGTGTGTCCTTTGTGGCTATAAAAAACTTAGAAATGAATGTTAATCAGATTTACACGCACCAACTTTAAGCAATGGTTCTTGAGCGAGCAATTCTGGTTGCACCTTGGGCCGCCAGCACTGTCTCTGCAATCACGCTCCCATTGAGAGCAGCCTTTCATCTTGGGCCTTTCACAGGAACCTTTCAGACAGAGAAAAGGGAGAGATGGATAGGGGGAGATCAAGGAGAGAGAGAGCGAAGAGGAAAGGGAAAGGGAAGTGCCTTTGCAGCCCCGAGCGCTCGTCTCCAATCCTGTGAATAAGCATGCTGCTGCTGAAGAGCACAGATGTTGAAAGAATGTATAGTAGTGCGCATGTGTGTGTGCGTCTGAGTAGGAGAACAAGAGCAAGAGGTGATGTTAGAGCCTATTGTGTATGTTCACTGCGTTATCAGTCAGCCACCGAATTTAGGCCTCCATACTCGGTATCTCTTAAAAACATAATCATTGAGGCGTAATGTTACTGTGGGAGGGAAATGATGTTGTACAGTTTGAGTACAGTAGATTACATTAAAGTACAGTGTAATACTGTGACGCATCACTCAGTTTTTGCTGTGCTGAGCTAAGTGAAGTTGTGGATAGAGGGTGTCTACTGACCGTCTAGGGGGAGGGGATGTTTGGTGAGGACTACCAGGTGTTCGTATCTGATGGGCGGGCAGTTGGCCAGGTGTTGGTGCTGGGGCACAGGGATCCTGCTGAAACAGGTAAGCAGGCTCAGGAACAGGGATCCATCCTACCTAAAATTCAGCTCCGAGCACTTCTTTTGAAAAGTATACTTTTTTCAAAATCAATCGCACTGTTATAGAAAACCTCTCTCTGCAGCAATGTTTGGACAGCCTGCAGGTCTGAACTCTGTGCTGCTCCTAAAATGGCAATGTGGAGCTCAGGAGAAACTAGGTGCATTTTTTTTATTGGGCCAAAAACTTTCATTTTTCTTTGTTTGCCATCATCAGGTTTGTTAGTTTTTGCTTTGTGTAGCATTTATCTAAAACAAACAACTGGCAAGCTTTGTTGTTTCTCATAAATCATTTAGACCTACTTTGTCTGCCAAGTGGCGCCTGAGAGAACATTTCACACAGAAGAATAAAACAGGTTTTGCTTTTGGATTCTCTTTGCTCTTGTATTCATAGTCTTCATTGTCCTCTGTGTCTCTGCCATTACTAGGTGTTTGTGTGTGTTTGTGTCTTATTCTTTAAGCAGGTTTCTGTGTGAGCTGTGGAGCTCTCTCGATGTCCTCAAGAATAGTTTTGTGATTTACGTAGGGGTGAAGGGAGTGAAGATGCCATGTAAAAAAATAAAATAAATAAAGATTGATTATGATTGATCAGCGTTACAGGAATGAAAAAGAATGTACAACTTCTTGTTTTCCTTCCTTCACTTTTTAAAGTCTCCGTCTGCCTCCCTCTCTTCTAAAGCCATGTATAATGCAGGCAGGGAGGCTAATTAGCCTGCTCCATTCAGAATGTTCAAAAGAGTTGGAAATAGAAAATCACTGACTGAAGCAAAGATTGGTATAAAAATAATGGTATAAGGCAATAGTTGAATGATAAATATTAAACCTGTGGGTACTAGGAGGGAGACTATGCCAATGCCTTCCTAGCACAAGTATTGATGTCATGTTTTTTTCAGTAGAATTCAGTGTTGTGATTGAACATAGATGGGAATTAGGCTTACCCACAGTATATCCACATGGTGAGCATCTGCTCGAATTTTTAAAGCGATATATTCTGCATAGGAAACATTATGGTAATGACTTCCACCTCTGCAGCAAGACAATCAAATGCTGTTAATTAGTTCTGGCACTGTAACACTCTCAATCAGGAGAAATTCTCTGCAGCTATGAGTTGCGAGCAAGAAAATGCGAGTGTATGCAGTACGTACATGTGTTTGTGTGTACTTAACAGCCCTGCTTATTTTGTTAAAGGATGATTGTGACAATTATTAATCAGAATAATCTGCATTGGTGATTTGAGTGGAGGAATTTTATCTGGCACTTTTGATGTTTCTAAATGATTTATTTTGTAGTAATTAATGTTCCTGTAAAAGTTGACGTGAGAGGGTATAACCTGAGAGTGGAGTTCTTGCATTAGCAGCCTGTCTGTCACCGTGATGGCAGCGCTTTCATAGTGATTTTCAAAAAGATTTTTGAAAAATGAACACATGCTTCAATCCCCTCAATCGGTCATTATCATGGTGACAGACTGAGAAACGTTTCTTTGTTTGGAAAGACAAAGTGAAGCAGGGCTAAATGAAAGAGTGATATTTTGCTGCATGCAACAGAGAGATTGGAAGACAGTGGGAAGGATGGCAGGAGTGTGCATGATTGAGATAAGCGACAGATAGATGGGGAGCCAGGCAGAAGTCCTCTCCCACACACTGGGATCCCAGAGATACCTCCCACAGAAACAGTGAAGCACGCAGTTGCACTGTCACGCAAGGACATATGAAGGACACGGAGAAAGAGAGAGAGAGAGAGAAAAAGAGGATAGCTGAACATCCATGACATTCTTACTGGGAGAGAAAGACCTCCCTCTACACAGAATAATTCTGCTGCCGTTTAGGCCCTCTATTGTAAAAATCAATTATTGCTCTGTTTAAAGGACAAATTGTAAAGGAAAGAGGGAAGAAGACGGAAGAGAAAATGGCATTTTACACAGGCTTTTAAATAAATGTTGCTCTGCAAGGTGAATGCTTACTGTGGTTGGTATTTTATGTGCCGCTGCCGCAGTACATGGATAGAATAAAATGAAAAAGAAAAAACAATGTAAACTCATAATCATAATATGAATATCAAGCCAGAAATTAAATGCTCAAAGATGTTTTCTCCTGTAGGTATTATGGATTACCTAACATTTTGAGCCAACCTTTAATTTTTTTAAATTTCCTAAACTATAGTATGGAGTGTACTTCATACTATAGTTTACCCAAAGCAGAGGTGGGGGTTTCAGCTCTCTCTTTTTAATGGTGTATCAGTACAATCCTATATCCTATAAATCCTATAATCCTATAAATAGGTGACATAAAACTTCCACATATTTAAGCAAGATATTTAAATGTAATACTCTACCCTAAGTGCAACCTAATCTAACATCCAGGTTAGATTAGTCAAGACAGAGGAATTTTATGTGCTATAATAGCCACTAGATAACACCTCTCGCCATGCTTTGCCACAAGTTACAATCATTTTACCCACTGTCGACAAAGCAAAACCACTAAAAAATATTCTCCCTTTACTCCAGTTTCTGTTTTTTATGGCAGACAGTCTCTCTTGCTCTTTTCTCTTCTCTCTCTCTCTCAGCTCCTTCTTGCCTTCCTTGGTAACCGTATCCATGCAGCAAGGTGTGGGCAGGGCCACAGGAGGAATCTCTCTGATTGGCACAGGCGTTTTTTTTTTTTTTTATCTTGATTTACATTTGGCTGTGGACTACAAAGCTTAGTGGTTTTTGCCTGGCACATACCAGTAAGCCAGTTAACTAAGTCTCAATGACCTTTATTTCATGGAGCTGTCCATGAATAAGTTGGCACCCCGCCACTGGTTCCTTGGCCTAATGAGGTTTCTGACTCCAGGCAACCTTTTTGATGCAGTAGTAGAAGATGCTGGCTTGTCTGTGCTCACGTTTTTGCTACTTGCTTCAATCTAAACTGGGAGGGGAGCAGTTCTGACTAGGGAGGATCAGTCCCATGGGTGGACTGAGTTTTCCGATCATCCTGCTTTCCCCTTCTTCCCACAGAGTAAATCTGGGTCAGACTTTGCGTGACTGACAGCCTGCCATTATCACCACATACACACACAAAAGGGAAAGGCCAAGAGCTGGGAAGGGCTGTGAGTGTGGAGGGGAGGGGTTGATTGAGAGGAAAAGGATAGAGCACTTTACTGCTGGACTCCCTCTGGCAGGGCGACAAGATTGAATGTTCCTTGCAAGGGTGTCAGGTCCTGTATCCTTTTGACACATTCACACTCCGGCATCATCCCTGAAAGCAGATGAGCTGCTGCAGACATGTGCACACATAAGATCACAGGACTTAGCCAAGGAATTCTGTAAGGCGATGGTTTTCTTTTTTTGCTGGACTGTTAGAATCAGTTCTTCTTAAGTCTTTGTAAGTGCAGGCTCTCATTTGTCCAATTCTCACTGTAATACCCTTTACTACACGCATTGCCATCATCTGAACGTTGAGGTGACGAGGGCACAAACCCCACTCTATTACTAGACTGTCACCAGATGACAGGGGTCACACAGACATAGCCTTGCCTTTATATTTCTCTCATGTCTTCCCTTCGCTGTTCACATCTTTATCTTCTTATTTTTACGCACAAACCCTTCCTTTACAAATTCCTCCTTGATTTTTCGCCATATCCGTTCAACCATGTTAAATGTCTTGTCTTTTTACCCCTGCCTCCATTTCCGTCTCTCAGACATTATTAACACTCAGCACACTCTGCATGGTTCCCAATTTGTTCTGCTAGTGACACTGATGTGTAGTCAGTTGGAAGAGACAAACAACGCAAATGGCAAGACTTTCATCTGACCTGAAGAACTGAGAGTTGATTATACCTGCTATGCAGTTCCACATGAAGAATCGCAAACACATGGTTGCTGAGCTTTATTAGTGAGGATGCTTTAATCACATCCAAGAATTTCTTACCACATGTTAGCTCCATGGCAATAGCTTCTCTTGGCCAACCTGGGAATCACATCTCCTCTTTGATATTCAGTCAGGTGAAGGAGCCTATCAGAGTTCAGCAGAATCCCACGGAGACCAGTAGGTTTATTGAGACAGATGAGAAATCTGACTGAGGGATTAACCAGGATAGATAGCAGCATTTGAATGGAGCCCATTGAATCTGGTTTGCGGACGTGCTAGGTGGCTGAAGGACGACGATCCTTGAAAGCTGACATGGATTTGTTTACATTGAAGCGCCATGGAAACAGCAGGGTATACAAATATGACCTTTTTGCAACCTCATATGGAGACTCCAATATTATGTGTGGTTGGTCTAAATCAAATGTAGCAAGGACTCACACAACGTACCACCTCTTCGCTCCTAGTAATTATAAAGTACCGTACACGTGATTCTTCCAGCAATAACCTCCATCATTGTACTCTTTTTCAGGCTTAAATAATACTTTTCACATACCTGCAAAATGTGTAATGCATCCTTCAAAATACAAGTCTGAGTATTTTTCCATACAGAATTCAGATGTATCTAATATATGTTCACAATATAGCATGGCCTTATGTGCTACATCTGAAATCTTATTGTCATCTTAAACCCCTGTACTTCATGTCTTCTGTGAATTCATTTTATTGGTCTTTGGTTTGTCATGCCGAATAAATGACAGCTCTTGTGTCTGTTTGAATGAGCAAATGAGAGAGTTCCTCCTCTTAAACTGACTTTGGACTATGGTTAGGCTTAAGGAGTGCAAATGATTACCTCAATTCCAGGGCTATACTATGACTCCAAGCAGGGTTTTATGTAAAGGCACAGACTTTCTCCTGGATCTGTCAGGCTTAAAGTAGTAAATCCACACATCTCCCCTGACAGAGGCCTGGATTACTTGTTCCACACCCACCTGTTAACCGGGGAGTTTTCCTTGGTTTGCTTTGCTCTTAAGAAATACTGGTTTCTGAGCCACATTCAAGTGTCTTTTTTTGAAAATGAACATAAATACGATAAGTATAATGTATGAAAAAGATCATGGATTGATATACATGAACTTATTTATAACTAAGAAGGTGCCTCTAAAAATCCCCCAGGGACCCACCATATCTGAAAAGAAAGAGAAAACCCATCTTTGATGTGTGCTTGTATGGATCAATGTGTGTATCCCTTTGCAAATAGAACTGAGTGAGTCAAGAAACATCAGTTTACTTTGCTATACTTTTAATGTTGCATTGAAAGTCTATGGTATACTCTGTCACCACAAAGTTATTACAATTTGGGTAAAATTATTTGAACTGATTTTAAAGTTTACCCACTCACAAAGAAATGATCAGTCTATTATTATAATTGTATGTTTATTTGAACAGTGAGAGACAGAACAATAACAAAAAAATCCAGAAAAATGCATTTAAATACATTTAAAATTTATCAATCTGCAAGATTTGACCCGGTAAGCAGCTGTCCTCTCAGCTCCTTACCTGTGTAAAAGACATCTGGGAGCCAGAAAATCATCCAAAACACATGGCCAAGGCAACAAAGGATTGATCAAGAAGAAACATATTAAGGTCTTGGAGTGGCCTAGTCAGTCTACAGACCTTAATTCCATAGAAAGTCTGTGGAGGGAGTTGAAGGTTTCAGTTGCCAAACATCAGCCGAAAAACATTAATGACTTGCAGAGGATCTGCAAAGAGGAATGGGACAAAATTCCCTGAGATGTATGCAAACCTTGTGGCCAACTACAAGAAACATCTGACCTCTGTGAGGTTTTACTAAAGCATGTTTTGCAAAGGGATCAAATACTTATTTTCTACTGTTTTGAAATGCATTTTTGGATTTTCTGTTCTGTCTCTCACTGTGTAAATAAACCTACCATTAAAATGATAGACTGATCATTTCTATGTTAGTGGGCAAACTTACAAAATCAGCAGGGGTTTAAATTTTTTTTTCAATACCTGCATTTCCAGTCATTGGAAGCAACTATTCTGTGTGCATGTGGTCTGAGTTTTTAATCATGTGTTGCTGGGTGTGTGCCGTGTTGTAACCTCAAACTATGATCTTCATCTACCAGATGTCTGGGTAAAAGTCTACAGACATCATCAGGCAAAACATCCATATGTTCTGTTTGGGCAATCCAGCATAAATGCAAGCATGTAAAGTATCTGAGGGATGCAGTTATTGACCAAATGTGGTGATTATTCATGAGAAATGTTTGACCAAATAGGGTGTGGAATTTGGACGACAATCTGATGAGTCATGCAGTACCATCAACTTTCAAAAGCAGTCCAGTTGGATTGCTGTATATGTTTCTCTCTTTCTTATAGTGTGCCATGGCAAACTATTTTGTGAGTGAAGCTTTGTATTTGACATATTTTTCTAACTGTACAGTAGTACGAAAACTAGTAGAAAGTAGACTTTGTTCTAGTTTTTAATTGCAAACTGCAGTCTTCTGTAGTGAGACTGTGCAGATTCTTTCCCAGATGGCTGTGCTTGCAGCCAGCCACCAGCTCAGGAGAAAGGCTCTCCACCCACAGTCATGGCTTTCTGTACCAGCAGACCTTGACCTGTCAGTCCTCTCACACATGCGCACACACACATGCTCCGACTGCATATACTGTACCAGTCAGAGCTGCTGTGTTAATGGTGTTGATGCCACGGTCCTTAAAACAAGCAGCTGCAAGGGCAGGGCGTGCTAATTTCTATTCGCTAGATTGAACAAGACCTTGTTAATATTGGCTTATATTACAATTTTGAGGATTATAGTGGTGGTTCACACAGGTAAGGTATTTCAGAAATTCTATGGAACATTTTGTCCACCAGAGAGCACTGACAAGTTGACTTTTAGTCTATACCTAGTTTAGGTATGTTGGTCACATTTTTCTACATGAGTCATAGAGTCCGTGTAAATACTGTTTGATTGGGTTTATTATTTTTTTAAATCCTAAAATGCTTTCTTTTGTATTTAAATCTATAAGATATCTGCACAAACTTGTTTAGGCAATAATTTGCAATAAACCTAATAGGTTGACTGTTTCAATCTAAGGCTGTTAGACACCTGTTCCTACTTCAGAAAATGATTAAAGTTCATGCACTTTATTTTTAGCTTGATAAGATGAATTTTCTTATGCAACACACCTGAAGTCAGTAAGATTTAGGACAACTTGGCAGATAGAGTTTTCGCTTCAATCTGTCTTCACCTCAGTTGTACCACATGTGCAATATACTCACAGCTGTAGTGTTGACAGTCTTTTATTAAATTATAGATTGAACTGAATTATTGATTCTCATATCTGTCACTAGCATTGTTGACATATTGGCCTATGCTGAGGCAGGCGTAGCAACGGTACCTAAAGAGGGTGGGGTTTCCATAAGGTGAATTAAGCATATGAGATTAAATTAATTTAAAAATACAACAGTGGGCAAATTTGTATTTGTAATTTTCGTTTTACCAACTCATGCTTTGTAGAAGCACTATTGTCGCTGGTTGAGACAGAGCCAGGAGTGAAGAGCGCAAATTAAATTTCATCAAGGGCCCCCAGAAGACCCCGGGCTGCCCTATTGAGCAGAGAAAGCAGAGCATAAAACCTCCACTACCCTCCATAAAACAAACATTTCCACCCTCATAGACAAAATAGGATTAGAAATGCTTTCATATAAAGAACACAAGTGGTGGTTCAGTTTTAACGTCCTCTGTGTTTTGTCTGTTTCACCACTACTAGACATTTTGTCCTTTTATTATCTAATCCCTTGTAATAACAGCAATCCTCACTCAAATGTTGTGCATTTATACAGAAGGTATCGTGAGACTCAGCAGCTCATTACTGCTGATATTTTAACTTACAGTTTGATACTGATGTCTGTAACTGCAGCCAATTAGCGGATTCATTAGTGTCTGTCTCTGCACACAGTTTCAAACTCTTTGTGAACAAAGAGTGAGCATAAACTTCTCTTTTACATTGTAAAACCACCATAACAGTTGAATGTTGGAAAAACCTCATCTGAATGTCTTATTGTCAGCAAAACCTTGTTTTTTTTTCTTTCAAGGACGCCTGGATTTGTTCTGATAAGGCTGAGCAGTCAAAAAAGGCTTGCTGAAGCTGTAAAGCCTCTTAAATAAGAGACGCTCATAATTCGCCACTCTGGAAATATTATTACTATGCTTAATACGATGCAGCACATCACTATCAGGGTGCTGGCTAAAGAAGTGATGAATGTCTTTTAGTAAAGACAGAACAGGGAAGGTGGATAGAGGGTAACACAAAGATTTCAGACAAGCACTATGGAGAGGCTAGAGTAAGCCATGTTACACACACACGCACACACACACACACGCACTCAGTGATGCACAAAAGTGTTAGTGTGGATTTTAGTTCCTCTAATTTCCCCCCTACTGTGTGCAGTTAAAATTCCTGTCGTCATAGCAGCAGTATGATGTAGTGGTCGTCTTTTGAATGTGATGGCTGCCGGAGCATAGGGCAGAATGTTAACATCCAGAGCGCCACAAATTAACAGCTGAAAAGAGGGGGTGACAGAGTTGTTGCCACGACAGTGATGGAGCCCAAGTGCAGTACTGCGTAGCCAATATGCGATCGATATGTCACACAGTCCTGTCCAGCTTCCTGTTGAAAGGCTCAGCCCCACCTCCCTTTAGATCTCCTTCAGACCTGACTGACTCTTTGTGTTCTAAAGCGCTGAATGGCAATTTGTCCACTCTGCATTCTAACGGTTATTAGAAAGCTGCTTAGAACTTCACAGGACAGTGTGTTCCATTTTTGTTTCATTGATGTGTGCTTTAAGTCCTTGTGCAATAAAATCTATATGATTAATAAACTTGAACTCATCTTCAGGATTTTGTGCAGGATTTGTGACAAACCATGATAATTAAATTCTGCAGTAAACACAATGACAGCTTTATCTGGGAAACCATTCTATTCTAGGCTTTAGAGATTTTGAAGGATGAAGACTGCCCTCGTTCTGGTCGTAGGACTGGGCGGTCATCAGGGACGGAGGATTGATGGATAGACCTTGAGAGGGCAACCTCGCAGAACTGCTGACGTTGTACACCAACATGATTAATATAGAGCCCTGTCTATATTTGGAAGCAAATGTAACATTTTTAAGCCTTTCATGTTTTTTTAATTTGACATAGTCTTGACTTTATTTTGTTTAGATATTTAAAAAATTAAATCCAAGATTTTAATAGTGTTTATATTACAATTTACATTGGCAGTAAAAAAGACACTCTTTAACAGTTTGTTTTTCACTTACTTATAGAGAGTCTGGTGCATAATCACCAGCTGCGTTTTCTAATGTTTTTCTCTTTTTCGCTTTCTATTAAATGTTATAACTTTGCAAGAGGGCCTCATTTTTTTCAGTATGCAAAAGGGAACCCAAAACAAACTATGGTCATGTGGAGACACAGAAATTTCTAACTTCATTCAAAGACGACTTTTTCAAACTTTTTCTGTGCTGCCAAGCTGCAGCTTCCTTTTGAAATGACAAACTGAAAGAAAAAGGAGAGTCCTAGCCTGCCCTCTTTTGTTGTATGGATTCACTGATGCTTCCTGGATCAAATACTACGCTTTTGTCATTTATAAATGGTATCAGCATATTTAGCTTTGAAGACTAAAAGCTTCTAGCTTTTGTTTGTTTTAAGAGTCTACAAAGATGGGAAAAATTTGAACGTCGTCCTTTATTTGCCTCGCTGTGTGCCATTGCAGAAGCTCTAAGATAAATGAAAAGAAAAGTTGATGGGAATTTCCCTCTGAGAGAGCAGATTAAACAGACAGTGCTGTGAATCTCTCATGGTCTTACATTGTAGCATTTTTAAAAAGCTAACATCCCAACATGGCTCTGCTGTGTTTTAGATTCCACACGGACTGATCACATCTAATGTTAATGTTACCCAACAGCGCCAACTCTTCACTGATGAAGTCAGCTACATGTTGATGAACACAGTCTGACACACATTCAGTGACATCCCAGGGAAAAAAAAAACAGCACAAATACAAAAGGTTGCAAAAGCTTGTTTCATCTCTGCCTCTCACTTTGGCTGACACACTGATGCGTGGTCTGACTTGGGTCATTTGTCAGGAGGCACAGCAGTCCAGGCTGTGGGGTTCCTGATCACATAAAAGTGAGTTATAGCTCCCTAATAACATTGGATTATTGCAGTGTGGTCCAGAGTACAGTCAAGAACACCTCTGAGAGGTATTAAGGGCAGGAGTGTAGATACGAAACCCAGATGCAGTCAAGGATAAGAAGAAATCGAAAAAAGATTAGTATGTATATATATATTTATATATATATATATATATATATATATATATATATATATAAGCGGGACCAAATTATTGTAAGGATCGGAGAGCAGAAACAAAAGAAGTGAGTCCTGACATAGAGAAGTGCTTGGCTTGTAGCAAGGCCCATCCCTAAGGCAATATTAACGGTGTCTTGTGTGGTAGATATTTGGGTGTATGTGTGAAAATGTTAGTGAAGGTTGTTCAGGGTCACTGATGTACAGCCTCCAGCTGAGGATCAAAGGAGGGCAAAACTCAGGAAACACATTTAGAGTTTCTTCAGATTTTGTGCACTGCCTTCACTCCGTGTCAGCTCAGCCAGAGATAAACTGAGCTACAGTATTTCTACACTGCTCACATCACAGACCTGTAAGGTCAGGTGTTTTGACTACTGCTGCACAGAATGGTAGAGTACAAAGATGGAAGACTGTTTGTTTGCACAGGAGAACGTCTTTTGCCATGTGCCAGAGTACTGTCTCTGTGACTAATTGCAAATGCATCAGAGACATTACCTAAACGATACTCAAGTGTCCTTAAATGAGGCAATCTGGACCGCTCTGCCTATCCGTTACTGTTAGCGTCATGATTAGCTCGCAGCCATTTAGTCAGCAAATTCATCCATCCATCCTTCCTCTCTCTCCCTCTCTCTTTTTCCCTCTCACTCTCTCTCACTCTCTCTAGTCTTTCTTAACTCTCTTTCTCCTTGCACCTCTGTCGAACTCTTTTTCCATTTTGTCAGTGTCTGCGTTTTCCAGTTCTTATCGTCTCAACGTTTTTTCCTGGACTTTCTCTTATCTGTGTTGAGGCTCAGGCCCTGCGGGGTAGAGATGTCGTGTGTGGCCAACCTGAGGTATAATGAGACAGGTGCTTCTTCCTCACAGAGATACCAGCGTCATCCCTCTTCCACAAACTCTTTCTATCTCTGTGTGGGACAGATTGTTTACGTGCTGTGTCAAAATAAGACGTGGTCCAAAAGGTCAGACTTGTTTTTTTTTTGTTTTACTGTCATTACAGTCTCTCACTCTCTCTCTCTCACCCCCTCTGTCTCATTTCCGGATGCCTCAGTTGAAGATGCCATAATTAGCTGCAGTGTGGGAGCAATTGTAGACAGCAAGTGGATCTTCTCCTGCTCTGCCTATAGCTACACAACATAGATATTGATGACTCCTCTTTCCCTCCTTCAACAAGTATGCTAATAGGCATCACTTTCACTCTGGCCCCCATGTCTGGATATAAGAAGCTGTCACATTGTGGTTTGCCCAAACATTTAATAATAGGAACTGTTGAGCTTAGGAGGACACAAACAGTTGAAAGGCTTTAGTTTGTGCACAATGGGAGGAGACTTTCAACTGGAGCTTTTGGTAGCTATGCATTCAATATTTTGGGTGGACTTTAAAGTAGAGTTATTACTTGTGAACTTAGAGAAAAAATATAACCTAAGTAGTTGGTAGCACCCATTAAGGTGTGCTGTTTTTATATATATATATATATACTGTACTGTGTCAGCAGTACATGTGGTAGACTTATAGAGTGAACCGAACAGTCAGCTGTATGGAGGTATTCCATGCTTGTCACACCAATAAGTTTAACAATTATTTGTGATACCTGCAAGGAAACGGTATTGGATTGGTAAGAGCAGTTGACTGATACACAAAACCCAAGTACTGGTATTGTCAAGACGTTTTTTAGCACTTCTGTATATTTATTGACATTTTATGCTTTTGTGTACAGTACCATGTAGTTTGTTATGAATGCTATGAATTTTACATACATTCATTAAAAATATTATTTTGTGAAATTCTTGATATACACAACAACTGGATGAAAAACGCATTGAGAGACAGTTGAGAGGCAGCCTGGAACAGTGTTTTGGTACAAATTGTGTTTAAAAAAAAAAAGCCCCTGGATTGTTAAGTGAGCTGTGGTTTAGCTTTCCACCTTTTCTTATCAAATCCCCACTAACAACTGGTATGAATCAGTGAACCTCAAGTGTTCCTACCTAATGTATAATAAAGGTTTAGCACTAATTTTGCTCATACATTACAGATGGTACAGCAGCATCCGGGGAAAAAAGAATGAGGCAGAGAGTAAATGAAAAAGGAAAAGTTGCCAAGCAAAAGCAAGCTGGTGGGGATAGAAAACAATTGGATAGAGTGATAAGGATTGCTTTGGTTAAGAGCTGAAATGTAGTGAGCCTGGAGAGAAAGTTGGCGGGTGGGACGGGGTAGGAAAAATAGGAGGTGGAAAGGGTGGAGAACTGAGTAAGCATCAGGGTGATTGAATGTGATGGAGAGGTGGAGACAGAGCCTGTTTTCCAGATGCTTCGCTGGAAAGATAAAGGGAAAGAAGGTCCTCCTCAGGGAAATGCTCAGAGAAAACAGAAGAGGAAGTGGGGAATAGGAAGCGGGGGCAAACAAGGGGCAAGTAGACTTCTCCGGTAACACAAGCTGCAAAGAGCAGGACTGGATGTTAAGCAGCAGAAATGAGATGGACAATATATCGTGCCCTTTGTTCCATAACCAATTATGGCCTGTAATGACCAAATCATTTATTTGCTGATAGAGCATAATTGCACGTCAGAGGGTTTGACTAGCGATAACTGAGCTAATAAATCTCAAATGATTTAATGCCACACACACGCCACACACTCACGCATAGACAGAGCCACACACACTCACCGCGGATGATTTGGTGTACACAAAAAGAAGGGAGTGTTCCCCTATCTGTTTGCTAAATCACCATTCCCTCTCTACTGGAACATTAAGTAAACCTGCAGAGATGCTAATGCAATTACGGCACGCCTGCTCTGTACACAAATCAGAATAATTAAAAGGTCAAAGAGGACGCAGTAAGCCATTAATATCTCATCTGTATGTATTTGTAAGTGCTAAATTGCTTGGTGGGTAGAGGGTTGTTTTTCAAAGGTAAAGGATCCGTTGCTTTGTTGCTTGTTATTTACTTGTCCTTGCAAGGCATTAGTTGACTACGCTAGCTTAACAACACTTTTTTACTGTCACTTATCCACACAGACACAGAGAGCGCATGTGCACTAATATTCCAGACAAATACAGTGCAAGTGAAAAACTGATATGCCATTAAATAGTTAAATGTATGTGTGGGTCTGCATGTGCCTTTGAGTGTGAACTCTGCAGGGAGCAAAGCTGCATGCTCAGCAGTTGTTGAGCCCTATGTGGCCATTGTTAACCTTGCGTTACTCAGCGGGTGTAGCTTTGCATATGGTAAGCTGTCTGTGGGTGTCGTCCTTTGAATTCCAGAGTGATGGCGGCGGTGGGTGGGACTTCATCTCATCATCCCACACACTCTTATGACATTTATTTCTTAATGAAGTGGTAAAAGTACATTGCGGTTGACCCAGATATGGTAATTTCAAGATGTGTGGCTGTGTGATGGTTGTAGCTTCAGTGTTGTGTGCAATTTCTTTTTTGTCTACTTTGATGGTTTAGGTGCAGAATATAAGATCATAAAATTTATCTTTATTCTGCCCATTAACTACAGCAAGTGTTCCATACTTTTATTGCTTTATACAGAATATTTATTATTTCAAATGGTTTATTTTGGAATAACAATCAATTGAGATGTGTAATAAGTTGACTAACTTGTAGATTTGGATGTCACACAGTGTATATTTTCACATGTGTAGAGAAATTTTATGAGTTAAATACTTTTATTCACCTTTTTTAGTCTCATGGGATGCAATCCATTTAATCACTAGATGTTTATTTTTTTATTTTGATGAATATAAACCATCAACATGTGTATTGTGCACACATTTGTTTGTATTTTGAACTTCCATTTTCAATAGCAAAAATGTCTGAAATATGAAATCTGATACTACTGAGACAACAGTGACCTAAAAGAAACTCAGAACAAAGTATAAGAAACATCTACACTCTCAAAGCAGATTCTTTCTCAACTGCACAGATTTGTTCCGTGTCATGCTTTCTACTGGGGGTCTTCACCTTGTGGTGGGCTGCCTTTAGCGTTTCCTCCTTCTTTATGAAGTCTTCTCAGATCTGGACTGGATCTAACATGTTAATTAAACTTCTCCACTATCTCTAAGGAGCAGACAGCAGACAGACTTTCCCTCTGATTTTTACCATGGTTGTTGGTCAGTGTAATTTTTGAGCTTTGACATGGACCTACAGTAAGCCCAGGCCCACTGGTGTTAATTAGTGCACTGCTCCTCTGGTTTCCCCCACCCTATGATTGGCTGTCTTTAACTAAGCAAAGAAGCACCTTGGGGCCATGTGTGTATATACACCATTAGAGCAGATCAAGATGCAGAGATTGATACTCTCTACTAGTTCAGCAAGCTGTGCAGCTTTAGCTCTGCTAGTATAGATTTCAGAGATAGATGAAATTAAATCTAAAGACTCTTTCTCAGGTTGCGTTGAGAGAAAGATAAGGAAGGAGGTTGGGAGGGAAAAAGTGGAGGCAGATGGAGGTGAATAGGGGAGGAGGGGAGGATGAGAAAAGCAGGCAGGGAGCGGAGGTGTTGCTGGGGTGACAGAGGAGAAGGATGAAGTGGGACGTGCCAGTGGAGCGACGGTAATCTGGGGCTCTGGCTGGCTGACAGGACAGTCTTACGTACACACAACTCACACATATTTCTGCTCAATCCATGGCCTTCAGCAGATAACCAGTGTACACAGGTTGGCCGTCAGTGGCCAGAATGAAGTGGCCAGTCTGCAAGGTGTTAAAGGGCCAGAGTGAGCCATGTTTTCTCCTCCTGCCCCACTAGCTTGGCATGACCACTCAGATGGACATAATGAGGAAGATGGAGAGAGAGAGAGAGAGAGAGAGGTGGAGAGAGAGCAGCCAGCAAGACAGACAGCCAGGGACACACAATCAGACAGAGAGAAAAGAGACAATGTTCAGAACTGGCAGCCTCTCTTCTCTCTCTCTCTCTCACCCTCGTGCTTTTTGTGTGTATGTCTCTCATTCCCTGTGTGTCTTCCCATACTCCTCCTCTCTCAGAATCCTTTTGTCCCTCCCTGCCTTTCCTCTTTTTGAGTTTTCTTTTACACAATATTCCGCCTAAGCCAGCATCTCAGTGAGGTTGTAACAGCAGTGGAAGAATGGGGAGATGGGTGGAGGGGATGGAATGACTTAGACAAGACAGTGAGGGACAGAGGGCTAAAAGGAGCGCAAATGGAGAATGCTGGGAAACACTCAGGTGGGCACTTGAAGTGGTCCCCTTACTGTTTGTGTGTCCCATCCCATTTGTTTTTCTTACTTTGTTTTTTTAACATCCTTTTAACTTGGATTAGATTGTGGTATTTAAACCTGATAACTTGCAGCATTAAGGGACTGCGTGTGTATATGTGTGTGACAGTGTGTTGTGTATCTTTGTGATTGTGGTTGTTGTCATGAGAGTCACGTAGCTCTGCTGTCTGCCTCTGCCTGCCTCCTGTATGTTCAAAGGCTGTGGAGCTCGGTGGCTCCTCCAGGACTCAAGCTGTTGCTGCCGCTGTCGCCTCAATCGTGACAAGCTTCTTCACAAACTCTGCTGTTGCTTCCCGTACATCCTTTGGGAGTTTTTAAGTCATTTGTAGCCAGTCAGGTTTACTTCGTCAGGATTTCTATTGTTGCTTTTTATGATGCCAAACTGATTCCTATTTGCATTTTTGGAAGAACTTCTGAGAACTGATTTACTGCTTTTGTGGGCTTCTTCTATCGCTTATATATTGAACATGTCTGTTTCCATGGAGATGCCACCATGCCGAAATAAAAGCCTTCACTCAGTCAGTAGTGCCACTCCCTATTCCAACTATCCCTCATTTTAATTTCCCTGCCTCTCTGCTGTCTGTTCCAATTTAGTGATGATGTGATCTGAGAACCTTGGTTGGAGAATGTTAGCAGGACAGCTGGGCCAGCTAGACTGGTTATTCTTCATAATTATACGCCTCTAATGACCTCACTGACAGGCTGTGTGAGTGTGTATTGTCGGGTGACCACAAATGTGCACATAGCAACAAAGACGCTGACAAGTGGCTGCAGTTTTTCTCTAAATATTCCTGCATGGTATCTTTAGTCGAAGAGGTGAGATGCTAACACATCGTCTTCACTCAGGCACTGATATAACGTTAATGGGTGCGTAATATGGCTATATTTTGTGTGTGTGCTTGTATGTTGGAGCTCTCATTAGCCCAGGGGGTTTTAGTCAATAGAGGCCAGCACCTTTCCTCCGCTTATTGCCTTCTTCACAGCAACCTGAATCACAAATTAGGACGTGCACATGTGTGTATGTAGGGTGTATGTGTGCATGCGTTGGTGTGTGAAGCCTGTGCAGTAATCCTTGATTTACTACTTGGCCTTCTCTTGCTCTCTGGAATTGTTGCTTCTTTAGAAGACCCTTTTTTTCCCCATTAATTAGTGGAGTGAACCCCCAGAGTTAAACCATTATTTATTCATCATGCCCTCAGTTCGATCTCATCACTGAATAGTGAGTTAATGTGTGTCAGTGTGTGTGCTTGTGTGCTTTTAGGATCAGTGCCAAGAGGATGCATGGTTGACAGTCACACCCCACTAATATAGACACACACACATTTGGGAGCAAGGCAACAGCTTCAGAGATTTCAGTTCAAACTGCTTGAATAACTTTTCTTCCTCCACCTCTGTGGGGAAAAACACCTACACTCTGTCATCTTCATAAAATGACTTTAAAGGATTTGAGACAGCTAGAGAATAGGTGTGGGAGATCAAAAGTGGGCAGCAGAAATGTCTGTGTGCTGAGGTTTCTTACGTGTGTGGAGCAGATACATGTGTGCCATGTGATGGATATTGTTACTTTGCTAATATTTCTGTATGTTCCTAGATTGCACGGATACGGCACCAAATAATAGCACATTACTAAAGATTCACTCTAAAAGACATGGCTTTGCTTGGCCTTGTTTTTCTCAGTTGAGACAGCACTTTAAAGTCAAGATTACAGTTTGTCAGTACCATAGAGAGGAGAAGAAATATGTAAGGGTAAAATTGGTTGTGAAGAGACAGAATAGAGGAGATGATGAAGGGCTGTGGCAGTGTTTCTGAGAGACCTAACTTGCTCTCGGAGTGATTTTTCCCTTTGATATATTTTCCCCTCTGCAGTCACGTCAACACGACATGAACAGTCGACCTCTGGCATTAGCACTCTGTGGGGATGTTTCTCTCCAAAAGTGTTGGGTTATATTTAGAATCTATAAGCTATACCAATTTTTTGGGGGAAAAATGTTTTAGCTCCTCAAAATGTTGTGATAGGATATTCTTTCAAATGAATGCATCACATCACATATAAACACTGTCCAGTCTGAATGATAATCGAACAATGGTTCACTGGCAAAGAACAAATGTGTTGTTGAAACAGGAAAGGAGACATAAAGATCACTTTGAGACAGTGGGACTTGAATCCAGGTTAAGAAGCTTGACTGAAACTATGTAAATCTCTATAGAGCACACCAACATTTCTTCAAACTTTTGCTTGCTTGCTTATCTTACACTGTCTAAAAACTTCGAAAAACACTTCTATGTGTCACCTTTCTACTGTTTTTATGTCCTTACTGTGGGTGGAATGGTTCACAAAATCCACAGTTTTCGGTTCAGTTGGGTTTACGTTGTTGAGGTTTTTCCTACTTTTAACACTCTGGAAATACTATAGATCAGCATAAAATATATAGCCTAATTATCCAACATTTACCATATTTAAGAATCAAAAATTGAAAATCCAGTGTTTCCCCTACCATTATATTAGAAGGTCAAGTCAATACATGTGTGCACACACAGGTCAAGACACATCCACACACCATTTGACAAATTTTCACTTGTAGAATGACTGGATGACATGCTGGATCTGATCAAGTTACACTCGACCCTGTATAAAACAATGAACAACAGCAACAGGGTTAAAACTGGCATTACAGAGGCCAGACAGGATGGCTGTCATTTAAACTGCTGTCACTGCTGAACTATATTGACTAAGCTAAGCTAAGCTTAGCTACGCAAGCTAATGGTACTGATTCCAGTGTTTTAATTGTCAGCTTTTGGCAAAAAAAGACTTGGAAAGTCACCTTTTTACAAGAAAGTCATTAAGTTGGCAACACTTTTGTTCGTGCCAGTGGAAAAAAATGCCTCCCTGCATTACTTGATGCGCATGTCCTGAACCGAACAACACAGTCACCCCTGAACCATGGCATGTGTAAGTTATAAAAAAAATCACTAAAAAACACTAACCAGGCAATTATCATTAGTTGGAGTTGTGTTTGTGTCCAAATGCCCTTTAGGACGTATTGTTCTGCAAGATATTCAGGTTTTAGTGTAAATTGTTTATTTTGAGTCTAAAGTAGTGCCATTGTTTTGTTTGTGGTCAGCTGTTTGCACATGGCTTCAGATTGGGATTGAGCCATGGATTTGAGCCACTGTCATTCACTTCCCTGACTCACAACTTTATGTCTAACCCCTGCTAACCTCAGTACCTTTGGCCCTGCTACACTGCAAGTGATAAGGACATTGTGTTTTTTCCCTGAAAATCAGTGCTCAGGATCCAGAAGGCTGGATTTGTGGAGCATGAAATAGTCTGTATGTGGCAGGAGGTGGTGGCAAGGTGGGGTTACACGAGGAGAATGCTGTAGCTAGAGGCGCCATCTACAGAGAAAATGGAGCATTTGTACATCATCTCCAACTAGCCAGAGGGAGAGAGTATATGCAGGTTGGAACCAAGAGTATAACCAGATGTCAGCTGAAGATGAGAGCAGTTGATTTTTTTTATCCTCTTAATTAAAGGCAGCGTTGCATTTGTCAGGACTGTAGGGAACAGATGCATGTAAGAGAGACAAAGAAGAACATGCCGTGAGTGACTGACAAGCTTTTAAGCAGGAACAGGAAATATCTCAAAACAGCCTAGTGAAGCATGAAGAGCTCTGCAGTCAGAAGATGGATAAAAGGGGAAAAGATGGTCAAAAAGAAGCAAGGATGGTAAGACAGCTTTTGAAAAACTACAGTTAAAAGTGAACTGGTTTCTACATCATAAACAAATTACGGTGCATTTTTGTAGTGATTGCAAAATAATGATTTCTCATGCTCCTTAATGAATGGATTTTCTAAATACTCACTGGGCTTAGATGCACAAGTGTACTTTATATATATATAAGGCTTTGTTAAAAAGTGGTTAAATGACACCACGACATTGCCTTGGACATCAGACTTATCATGAAACTGGTCACACTAGGTGGAAGGGTGCTAAGTGGTGATGATGCTAAAGTCATGTTATAGTATGATTTTAGCATTTTATCTCTAGTGATTGTATTGATTCTTCCAAAATCATAAAAGCCGATTATGTAACTACATCCTCTTGCTGAACAAAATGTAGTCGGCAATAACTTATGTTAAAGGAACTGCAGTGACGCTAGTTTCCCCATATAAAAAATTCAATCAACTCTGACACTTCGTTATTCACTTTTCCACTTATAAGTCCACGGCCCTCTTTCAGACATCTGCCAAAAATGTAACAAGTAATATATACACTAACTCACAAGCCTCATTCACACCGAGGATGCCCTCATTATGACACCTTTGCTTGTTCACACTAAACCAAAACAGTCAACGAAATTTTGCCCCAGTTTCTGCTTCCAGAACTACAGTCAGGTGCACAAGCTTATCTCTGTTGCTTGCAAGCACACAAGGATGACTTTGTTGCCTGAATTAGAAAGAATTCACATGCGCAGCAACTCCCACTCGCTCACACATGCAATAGGGTAACTTGTGGGCAACGATGAGTCGGCTGTGCACACAAAAATAAATCTGTCACTAATAAGATTATTGGGGTGCTTTCACTTTTTTGTAAAACACAATGCACAGACTTGTGAGTTTTAATCGTCATCAGATTTAAAAGACCAAATCTATCAACTTATAAGTGTAACAACAATTGTTTTCAGATGTTGGTAGTTCATTCAGCTGATATGTGCTGAATACTGTTTCCACTGTGTTGATCTTACTTTAGTTTTGTAGCTACAGTGCAGTGTGGCCCCCGTGGAGCAAACACCACTTTCCCTCAGCAAAACAATAAATGCATGCCACAGATCAGTAACAAACACTGTTTGGTGAGGTATGATACTGAGTGGAATAAAAATTACACGTAATTGTTTCAACAAAGATATCTCTACTTGATTCCCCTCAAACAAACAACCTAAAACGTTTAGTGCTAAAATTAGATCAGATGAAATGCTGTACAGACAAGCGAAAGTAATAGGCTGGGTTGGGACAGACTTCTGATGGGAGTTGCTTACTGATAAAACAGTGCACCTTCTTTTGGGAGATCCGTCTGTTTGTCTCTCTGTCCGTCTTCCGGGGGTTCTCTGGTGAGATTAATGCCTTACCGTCAAATCCTAGACTCCCTCCTGTCAAACACACGCTCCCAAGCCTATTTATAACCAGACGCCCACTCACAAACACTAATGAGTCTCTGGGTGACAAATGGATTTGGAGGACACCTTACCCACCCCGGCTTCTCCTCTCTGCTCCCTCTTTGCCCATCTCTCATCCAGCCCCAGTCCCTGCCTCTTACTTCCTTAATTTTTTTTTCTGTCGTTCATGCTGTTTCTAACCACACCTCACTCTGGCCCACTTCTGTCCACTCTTCCACTACTTTTCACCTGGTTTTCAATGCTTACCTAAAACCGTGAATTTCTCTCCTCTTCAGTGTCCTCCTACTGCCAGCCTCTATATTCCCATTTTCATCTATGGCTCTCTTAAGTTTCATCCACCCCTATACTTTGCTGCTCTGACTATCTGTAGCTGCCTTTGTCTCTGTCTCTCACCTAGTTGTGAGTCACTGCCAGTGCTTACTGGATTAGCCATGGGCTTCTCTGCCAAGTGTTCTGAGGCTTTAGGGCAGAACATTTAACAATTGTCAGATTCAAGCTTCATTCAGCCAGCAGGTGGCAAAAGGAAAGGGGAGGAACAATCACTAGAGACATTTCTTGATGTCTTTATTTATGGTATATGCTGCTGTATTCTCATTTATAGAGCTCATCCCCACAGGAGCCTCACTTTAGCTTGAAGGACACGATAGCCGGTCTATGCATGTTCCTGTCCAGAGAGGCAGCTTTCCCGTGGGTGTGATTGGCAGCATGAGGCCTGAAGATTGAAGGAGAACATTCAGATTGCCCTTAGGACTTATCATAAATGCCACTTTAACTTGACTAAATGTTACTTGGTGCTCTAGAGTTTTGGAGACTTTGAATTTTTAGCACATTTGCGTCAAAGCCCTGCAGCTATTGATCCCATCATGCAGCATGGTATGTGACTGTAAAAATACAACAAAGTATGCTGTGAGGAAGATTCTGGGTCACACCGTTTCAATAGTATATTAGTAATCACATCATTGCATTATTAAGAACATTAAATCTGTCTTATTGTAAAGTTTAATCTACGGTACCAATGTAAAAAATGAAAGTTTGTGGTAAAACTAGAGCCTGACAGATTTGTCTATAAGCTATAAGTGGTTAGACAGTCTTTAGACAGAGTAGAGCCCAGACAGACAGTTAAAAACAAACTCAGGTAACCCAGTGTTACAGCTTTAGTCATGTGGGTTTCACACAGATCCATCCATTGAGGTCCTCACCCACATATAAATCTGTATTTCCCACTAAACAGTTAAAACTGCTGAAGCTGCTTCGAGGAGCAGTTTGTAACATTAAATACACTAAATTTGTTATTTCTGAAAAAGATAGCAAGGTTAAGCAAAGTTAAAAAAAGTAAAGACTTATGTTTGAAGTCCTCTCTTTGGCTGCTCCAGGTGAGGTGTTGGCAGCAATAATCCTTGTTCTGCTGCTGTAAGCTATTTGGGAGTGATATGAGAGGAGAATATCAGCTCTTTTTCTCTAATTTAGCAAATTTTACAGGGAAAAAGATTTCTTTTGGAAACACCAACAGGATTCTATTTCATCCCAACAGATTCATTTTTCATTGAACTGGTCCATGCCTGACCTGTTGTTTGTACCTCTTCTCTGTGGGTGGAACAGAGTTGTATGCCTGTTTGGTTGTTGTTTATAACACCAGGCCTGTCAGGGGGTTGTCTTTGCTGTTTTTGTTGTTGCAGTGGGCGCTGTGTTGTGTTGGCTGTGACAGCTTGTTAACGTCTAACTCGTCATCTCCTCCTCCTCTTTCGTGCCAACTGGCTGCGCTTCCTTGCTCACCTACAGTACATCACAACAGAACCCCACGCATCCATCGTGCTGTCCCGCCCCTTCATCCTTTTTCACACCGACCCAAATGAGATGCTTGAAACACATACGGCACCAGTGGAGACAAGAGATAGGGGAGGAAAGAGATATGGAAGGATGTAGAAGAATCATTTGTGGATTTAAACAGCTAGAGAATGAGCCAATACTCCTGATAAATGCGCACAAAGATCAATGGACGTGTGATGAATGGAGAAACACACACAGGATGCAGCATACATTACTGCATGGCCATTATCTGTGTCTAGTGGACTAATGTGATGCATAGGACAGCCATTCAGTGATACACCGACAAGATGAATAAGCAAAAAGCACAAATGGAACCTATTTGTTTAAGTCAGGTATGGTCAAGGTAACTCAATCCTACAATGTTCCAAAAACAGTGACAGAGTGACAATAATGGTGCAGTATGCAGAAGGCCATTACCATAGTAAGTCGAACAGAAGAAAAAGATGAAATTATTTATTGCATGAAATGTCTTTTAGATGTCCTTTAAGTAAGCCGCTGTGGAACCTTGGAGCAACAAAACACTTGAAGTACTTGACTTGAAATCGAGCTGAGCCTTTTGAAGCTTTTCTATGAAAAAATAAAGCACTTGAACTTGACTTATGTCCCTCTGCAGGTAAAAGCTAAACAAAAGAGCCTTTCATTCAGTTTCATTAATTCAGCAATATAAAAAAATGAATATTCATACGAATATGCCTAAATATAATCAAGTGAAATCTTATTTTCTCCCTCAAGCAGTCCACTAAATTGGTCTGTTTCAGAAGGCATGGAGCAACTTCTGACTCTTCAGAGGCCGGCGTGTTTGGTGTGCTTGGAGTGTCAGGTTGTGGCATTTTGCCGCTCTGTCTTTTGTGATGGATGCAAACAGGCAGGCAGCAGAGGATGACGGGGAGGATGTGGAGCTGTTGTTTTGCAGGGTTGAGTCAAGCTCCTCTGCAGCCCACTTTGTGCTATCCTCTAGGGACTGGTGAAACAAGCAATTACTCTAACACCCCACTAGGGACTGCTGTGTGCCGTTCATCCTCCACCTCATACTGGAATCAAAACAGAACCTATTCTAAACAGGCTGAAATGCTAGAAATGGGAAATCTTCTCTGATCTTTTTCACAGTTTCTTACATTACTTCAAACACGCACGTCTTTGTATTTGTGACACTGTGTGTATTTTCTGGCCTGCAAAAGGAAATGAGTTGAAAACAGAATTTGAAGATGAAAGAGGAGAGTTTAATTTTCTGTTTACATCACAGCCTCCTACAGTAAAAGCCATTTTCCAATAGCAATGCAGCTGTCGGAAAAATCCACCTCCTGCCTCCTCTGATTTTCCATTTTTCTTCTCTGCATCCACTTGATGCTGAGCTATTTGTACTATGACACATGATGATCAGCATCACAACACAGATCTGTGTGCCATGTTGTCTTGACAACTTGTAATCTCCGCTGCCCTGCTCGTGCCACATCTGTCACTGGCTGTGTCTCTCACCATAATGCTTGTGCAACCTTTAACTGTATGCTTGTCAGACAAATATGTGCACATGTATGAGTGGGGGCTAGCTAACCACAGACAGTTTTGTGCAACAGCTGATCTGTTGCCAAGGCAACCCATCTGCAGTGACAGCCACTGTCACATTCATCTCAGCTAATGACTGGTTGTTTTGATTGATCCTTTTTATTTCTTTTCAGTTTCTTGGCGGTAATTTTTTTTTTTGCCTCCTGCCTCTCTTATTAAAAAAAATATACTGGCAGTAGCATTCCAATTAAACTGTCAGGATCATTCCAGTCAAGGAAGAAAATTACTCCTGTTATTCTTGTGATTGAAGAAAATCAGCACTTCTGTGACTATTCATGTACACCCCTACAGGTAGAAAGCATGAAACACTAATCACACGAACCCACCTTCTGTCTCAGAGCCAAAAACATTGCACTGATGAGGATGACTGCCAAAAGGGGAGGTGGAAATGTAATGTGTTGCATTGAGCGTGTTCTGAGGCTGTTAGGCCACCTGTTGTTTCATCTTTGGCCTTGTTTCCTGCATCTCAAATAGTGCTACACAGGGCATTTAGCCCCTTTGTGTTGTGTACTGCTACAAAATGGGTCATCTGTGACTACCATACGACAGACTTTTTTTTAAAAAGCTGATATCAGATGTAGTGTTTATATTTAGTATCAAATCAAGCACAAAGAGGTTTGCAAATGATACTACTGCTGAGTGATATGCAGCCAAATATTGTGCCAGGCATGCTTTTGTCTCTGCACCAGATGAACTCTAATCTAATTTTTCTCACTTTCACATTTGCTTGTGTTTGACTCGTGGAGGTGAATAGATTCTGTCTAACATTCCCCCTTGTTTTTGGGCACCTCTCCATCGCTCCTGCCTGCATCTGTTCTGGTAAATCATTTAATCAGCTAGTGTAAGTGATGAATAAATTTCAGTATGTAATGTAATTCACCACTTTGATTGATAACCCATGACCAGAGCTTAACTAATCTGACAACAGATGTGTTCCTGTGGGAGATTGCTCGTTAGGTCAGCCTGTTGGCTATGTCTGGAATGAGAATGGCAGCGTGCTAATACTACTGCTTGGCAGCAGGTCTGCTGGGAGTGGTATAACGACAAACTGCATGTCAGAGCCAGCTCAGTAATCCTGCTTTATAAAAGAAGTAACCTTGCCAGAGCTCCACCACCACCACCACCACCAGTTTCAGCAGCAGCAACTGAGAGCCCTTCATTCAACCAACAGTGATGACAAGATTTAGTGTAAATTACATGAGCATTAGGCACTGTAGCACAAAGCAGGTTTTGGCTTTCACTGAAATGATCTTAGAGTAATAATAATCTTGTTAACAAAAACAAAAACCAGTATGCTATTTTGCATAATTTGCATCACCTTTCCATCTTGTTTCTGTGGTTTGTCTCTTTGCCAGTGAAATGTAATTTAATAGGAGTTTATTTGATAGAATCAATTTGATAAATAATTTATTATTGTCAAAATTGACTAAGGTCTATAGTGTTGGCAGTCTGCCTCTGAGATCACTGTCAGTATTGTTTTGCCTCACAGATATGACAAAGTCACAGTTCAGCTGTGATTGCATGAGTTATTTTAGCTCAAACGTAGAACATAAATTGTTTTGTCTGTGTCATGTTTAATGTCTCTTTTTTACAGCGCTTGATCCTTAATGTGTTTCATCTATTATCCATCCTGTCTGATCACTGCAGCAGTGAGAAGTAAGAAAGAAAACTCTTTCATATTTACATGCTGTATCCAAGCATTTCTTTCTGTATTATTTCACCGCTCGTCTCCCCACGGGAGCATTTTAGAACTTGAAAGATGTTTCCTGCAGCTTCTTTAAAGAGCATTTCAATCTCTCACTCTCTTACATTCAGTTTGACACTTCTGGTTTCCTACACTGTGTTGACATGCCTGCAGAAGGATGTTTTGCAATAAGGCTGATACTGTCAGCAGGCAAGCCTCTGGAGGAGAGAAACAAAAGTGTTTGAATCTGTCCAGAGCAAACTTTATGAACTTCCTCTCAGTACAGTCAAAGAAAAAAAATCCTTTGCTTACTTAAAGCTACGTGAAATGGATAGTAGACTTAAGACTTTGTTTATATTGACGGTATAAGAAGCAAGGAAGGCCACCGACGTCATTGGTGAAGGAAATAAAGATGTTATTTGCGAATTAGTATTAGTATTATTACAAGAAATAATAGGAAACTGCAGAAAAGACAAGACAATGCTTCATATAAACACAGTATGTTTTCATGACTGTTCATCCATCTTGGCTGAGGTAGTGGGTGGCCTTTAGAGACTACAAACAAGCTGTATTTAATTTCACTTGCCTCAGAGAATCTGGCTCTCCTTTATTGTGTTTTATGATTGAAATCAAAACTGATGCAGAACACACATGCACTGGTAACAGCTTGGTCTCTAAGCTATCTGGTTGTACCCCATGCAGAGATGTGGTACATGCTAGTAACCTTGCTGCTCCTCCTCTGTGTTTCTTGATGCTTCTCACTCCTGTAAACAGACTTTGATATGAGATGCAGGTGGGGCTCCCATATGAAGTTGATTTGTTGGGTGATGTTTGGCAACTGTTTAAACTCTTTATGGCATATAGTAGTCTACATTTTACATTTAGGACAAAGGGACAGACATTTTGTGGTTAAAAAAGCCGTTTTTAGATAACTCAAGAAGGCAAACTCTTTTTGTCCTCTAGGTTTTTTTCATACAATACCCCTGCTTTCTAATGAATATGTAGACACTCTGTGTATCAGCTCTGATAGTGAAGGCTTCTTAAATCTTCCTTTTATATCCTCTGATTTTCTTTGCTGCTTAAAACACTCAAATCGTACCCCATCAGTCACATTTTAGTTTGCAATTTATGCATTGGCATGCCTCTGGATGTCTGGCTGGCTTTGTGTGCCGTTATTCTTGTGCTCTGCTGTTAATAAAATGGAGCCTATGAGACAGATAATGACCTATTAGACCTAAGCAATTTAGAATGGAGGCCTTGGCATCTGCCACAGGAGTTCCTTTATTTCCAATGACCTCTACTATTTATATTTATTATGCTATGCTGGATGAAGGGATAGCTGACAGCTTCTGATTGGATCAGTGTTTCCTTCCACCTGCCTCATCCAGAGCTAGCCTGTTTGCATTATAAACAGTCACGTTCAGCCCCTCAGGAAAGTCTGGTGTTTCCATCCTTGGCCTGCCTTTGACCCTTTTCTCTGCAAGCACATTAACTGTTATCCCATCTACATGAATTATTCCAATATAATAAATTGCTCATTCTTTGGTGTTTTCTGGTCAGAAATAATATTTTCAAATATTCAAACAGGGCACTATAAGTCTCCTTATTTTATTTACCAACCTGTATTTAATATTTAAACATGCAGTGCAGTTGTTGGTTGTCAAAACATGAAAAGCCAGTTGGATCGTACCACAGGTGAGGCTGTTCCCCAACTTCACAGGATTTGTTCTGCTGCTGCTTTCATCACTTCGCTCAGTGGTGCACCACATGTTGCTGGTCTGCTGTATCAATTGAAACTAACTTCAAAGTATAGTGGTCACCATTTTTATAGTGAGAAAGTATTTACAGGTATTTATGCATTTCCTGGCTTTCTTTGTGGTAATATATTGTTAGTTTTTGTGTGAATATTTTGGAGGGATGTCTGTTAGCAGATGGTGAAATAAGGTAGAGATAAGTAAATGCAGCATCTAATCCTTAAATGCACAGTTCTACAGTTAGGCTCTGCATACAGAAGGTCTACTGTGGTTACTGCAATGACACACACACAATGAACACACCACATACTGCTCTGTTACTGACACTGTACTCTGACCTGTATATGGGGAGAATCAGGCAGGAAGAGGCATTTCTAGCAGGGATTAATAAAGGAATAAGATCAGCAATAATAATAATCAATGGTCATTTATAGTGTCTACTGCATAATTTAACAAGGTATCTGAACCTTCCACTTCCAGTTTGTGCGAGGCTATACAATACATGTATGAATGTGTGTGGTTGATTAAAACTGGACCCAGCTTAGTACATTAACCTGTAAGGCAGTTACAGGTGGAGATTATGGCGCAGGCACCTCTGCCATTCATACTGCCTGTTTTTCTAACTTTAGTCTGCATTTTTAGCTGACTCTCATTTCTAGAGCATTGAGTAAAAACACTGCCAAGTATGACTGACTAAAATGTGTAAAGTATTGTTGTATGTAATTTCTGTTAGATTAGGTGGCTAGCATTAGATTTGGTATAGTTGCAGTAGTGCATTTTATACTCGTTATAATTGTTCCCAACTATCCTTCCATCTCTTATTGCGTTTAGTCCCAGGTTGATCATTTTGCACTTACAATGCTGCAGCTGTTACTGATGATATTTTAGGATATTTAACCCTAGTTGAAAGTGGAACATCCTGTTTGTTATCCAGTCTTTTTGGGTCTAAATGATTCATAAAAGCACACAAAGTTGTAATTGGAACAAAACTAAGTGAAAACATGAACAAAATGTGCCGTTTGTGTGGAATTTCTTCACTTGTGAAACAACAGGCAGCAGTCATCCTGTCCAGAAGTGATAGACAGGGTTGTTACAGCAGTAACCGGCAGTTTTCTCTAGTTCCACTCATACTAGTAATCATGTCACTTGCTGTGACTGTTTGATCCTGTCAGTGTGAAGTGAGTTTCATGTTCTGGTTAGCCGATACCCGTGACTATAAGCAGTGCTGTGTCCTGTAGTGAAATCCACAAGCCTTTTTTGGAGGACATATACCTGTTTAAAACATCTCCCCACAGTCCACAAACATCTGGTTTACTATTTGCAGTGTCTTCTCTCAACTCTGTCATTTCTACCTGGCCCCATCGAAGTTAACAGCGACCTCAGTTTGAGCAACACTGGCATAATGAGGTGTGGTTGCAGTATCTTCTTCACATCCAGTGGCAATAGGATGCTGACTGACCTGGTTCAACAATGGGCTGTAATTAAGAGGCTTTCCTCTCACCTGCTGCTGGACTATTATCCCAGAAAAAGACAGGCTGCTTTTACCAGGATGACAAGTGAAACAAAGAGGTGCATTATGCTTGCTACCTCCACTTGCCTCTCTTCGTTTTCTGCCTGTCTCTGTCACAGTCGCATGCATTTATCCTTCAGCTGAGTACACACACACACGTTTTTCAGCTACAGCTACGGCCCTGGAGATGTTTCAGCAGAGCCATAGCACGCTCTAATTGTCTAAGTGTGTGTGCCTTTGTGTGTTAACAGGTGCTTTGCTGGATCCGCATTACTGCTGCGATTTTAACTTGGCTGCCTGCACAGTATTCCCAAGTGTTGCCCTGGGAAACAAAGTAAAGGAGGTGGCAGGGATTGTGGGTGGGACATAGAGACAAATAAAAATGCAGAGCAATAGGTGAAAAGATCGGTGCGTCACTTTTTATTGTATGTGTTTTAATGATCAACAGGGCGTTCCCGTCACTGTGCGGTGCCACAGATTGCAGTTGACTGTGTCAGTTTTACGTAAAGCTACCTGAAGGCTTATGATCATCTTGGCCTGTTATTACGTCCAGCAGAACAGACACACAGGCTGACCTTTTCCTGATGGCTTGCTCCTGCTGCCCAGCTGTCAATTTCATCCCTTTTAACTCTTCTCTTCTCACCCAGTAGTGCCTCTAAGCGTTCAGAGATTACTTTAATGGAGAGAGAACAGTAAAGTGCACATGCCTGCTGGGTTATGTTTTTTTTTTCTACCTGGAGCTTCATCACTTTAAGTGTGAAGATAAGAGAGATTGCAGCTAAAGTTCCTCCTCAAAGTCATATTCAATGAAATCCAAATGTCTGCCTTAATTTATCCGTTGGAGTAAATTTCAAGGTGTATGAGAGCTTAGAGTCGGCAAGGCTAGATTCTCTTGTTCATTTTAGAAGATTAGTAATTATATGGCAGGAAAATGATAGTAGCAGGCTCACTGGAAGGGCTGGAATTTGAAGATGTTTAGGCATCCTGAGAAGGCTCTTCCAGAGCATCATTTGTGTAGTTCATTCACAGTTTATTTCAGCCAAAGGTAACACTTCTGGATAGGATACGTTAAGGTCTTTGTCGGGCCCATGATACAACAACATACACAGGACACCATAGACCCCTTCCAGAATTGAGACAATGGTCTGGAGTCAACAACCTGGTTTCAGAGTGTTAACTTCTCAAGATTTGTATATTGAGATCTTGAAATCTTTGTATGGCCACTGATGATACCACTTACAGCTGTCTTCCTAATACTTGTGGAGCAGCAGCCCCTTCTTGAGTTGTATCCTGCAGGGTTTTTCGGCTTGATTAGTGGTTTTTACAAGGTTATATTTAATCTTGACATTCCCCTCTCCTAGTTATTTGTTTTAACTGTTCCCACTGGAGCGTAGGAAGTTACAATTGCCAACAGCTTTAGGCTTGGCTTATTTCCTTTTGCCTGTAGCCCTAATAGACGTGCCGGATTTGCAGTTTGCTGTTTTCACCTACTTTTGCTCAGTTTCCCCTTGTTCTCCTCCAGTTTAATATTCAGCCCGTCTATCTGCCCTGTGCTGTCACAGCCGGCATCCCACAAGGAGCCTTGCCATGCTAGCAGTAAATTAGGCTGTGTATCAGAGGGAAGAGCTGGCCTTGCCATCCCAGCCATCTGCATAACAACAGAGCTTCTGGGGAGGACAATGTCCTATAAAGGAAACTTAAACAAGTAGCCTGTATTTAACATCAACAGAGAATGATAACGATGCTAATTAGAAGGATTCATTCCTAAATTCCACAAAAAGTAAAGCATACAGCTTTGAAACATAATCTCATTGACTATGAAACAATAATACACAATCAGGTGACCTCATGACTAATTAAAGAATCAATATCAAAACATATGTCCTAAACAGTGTTGGAACAGACAAACTGTATGATATGCAAAGGTATTTATTGAGAATATATATAAGATCAGACAAGCCACACATAAATAAGCTCTAAGACACAGATCACAAAAAAATTAAATATAAACAGACATTCCATGCTTATGAAAGATTGTCTTTCTTGTCAGCACTTTTATTAATACACTGTTTGTTTGACAGAATGGTACATTAATTGCTTTCACCTGAAGTGCAGGGAGTTTTTCTAGGTTTTTTGTTTTTTTCTCCAGTTTTAATAGCTCTTTGCTTATGTATTTATATTGGGGCTTCTATTCCCTATTGTATGCCAGTGCAATGTCAACCCTGTTTAAATGTTACAGAGAAGACCTTGTGTGTGCCAGGAGTGCTGGGGTGGACAGCATTCATGTCTGGTGGGAATACAATACTAAATATTTACTGGTTCATATGGACATTAGAGCTTAATTTAACTACTCAATTTATCAGTTAGTTGTTTGCTAGATTAATTGCTAGATGTTTATATTTGAGATTTGATGTCACTTTGCAGACCATAATGATTAATGGAAAAAATAAGCTGCCTATTATTCAATTCAATGCAAAATTTCTGCATGAATTTATGAGGAATTTAACAGCAGTTACAGTGGTATTTTTCAAACTATGTGCCTTTTTATGCAGCGATTTATGTCCCGAATATTTGTGTTATTTAGTTGCCACAAACTGCAGCTGTGTACATGGCAGTCGGTGTAACCTTAAAATATTTGAAGTACCTGTGAAATTAGATTTAGCTATTAAAGAAGCCAGAGCACTGTTTGTTTGCAGCCTGAAGCTTTCTTATCATTTTGTGAGACTTAAAGCCTCTCATACACCCTCCACTCCCTCTTGACCCACTTGTTTAACATCCTCAAAATATAAAGCTGCACCGCCTGCCTCCTCCAAATCCATCAAAGCACATCCAAACCACTTTTCCTGATTCTCCATACCATAGATGAGGAGTAGCAACTTTCTTAAAGTTGAAAACACAGTTCAGCGGGTGGTTATATATATGTATATACAAAAAAAAGAAAAGAAAAACACATTTTCCCTTTGGAAGTGCATGTGGTCCATGCAGGTTTTGGCAGCAGTGATACTGAATAATATTATTATGTCTGTGTCTCTCTTGATAGTTGTTGTGGGTGGGTTGGCAAATACCTCATGTCACAAACTGAAATTCCCTACGTATAAAAATAACCCACTGAAGGCGGTGGAAACTCAAAAAGTGAAAAGTTGAGAATGTGACTCAGTGAAGACACTAAGAAATTAGAAAGCAAAAACATAGAGGACAATGAACAACAACGATGTAATGTCTTTTTTATGTGAATCATCAATTTGTCAACCAACCTTCACAGAGAAAGATCAAATGGAGTTGGACTGACTTAATCAGTCTATATGTGTTATTCTTTTTTTCTTCATAGTGTCTTTTTCGATGGGAAGCTAATTTCTCCTCCCCTGTTGTCTTGTCTTATCTCTCAGTGCCACTGCAGCAGGCTCTTTTTATTTAGGCAGGTTAATGTTCTTGACTGTGCCCTCTATCTTTGCAATGCAGCCCAGGCTTCACTGGCTGGGCTCACAGATCTTATCAGTTCTAAGTGCAGGCTCCCATTGTCATTCAACTCTTTGTATTATTTAGCTAACCAACATGTTGCACCTTTTCCTGATTCCTGCAATTCTGCCCACTGCAGACCCAGACACAGACATTGCTTTCATGTGATAAAATATTCACCAGAAACCCACCCCATCAGCGCTCTTTTATGTATGTTTAAATGATGCTGCCATTGCGTGGGTTTTCACAGATTGTTTTGGTTGTCAGGGTTATTGTCTGCCAGCTTATGTGGAAATATATTGGCTGTGAATGACGAAAGTACAGATGAATAACCTGTTTCCATTTTCTTTTCTTTCTCTGCTGCCCACACAACTTTTTCTTCCACTGAGATGAGGGCTTTAGTGCTGCTTTGCAAAATATGTTTACATGTTGCAGTTTGGAAAGTTTTTGGGTTGAATTCCAACCAACAAATAGACAAAAACATAACGTTCACTCAGTTTGGCAGCGTTTGGAACATTAAGGTTTGTCATATCAACTTCTTTGACATAGACAAGATTTATTTTTTGTGCCCATATTGCCCAGTTCGCTTGTAGCTTTATGTTTGTTTATAGGCAGCATAGCCTACTCAGCTTTTCACTGTCATTGTGGGTTCTCAGTCACAATAATAAGCCATGCTATAGGCTCAGCTTTGCCAGCTATTGTAATGGGGCCCTTGAGTCAGGTCCTTGTTAGTTGATGCACAATAAGCTCCAGCCTAATGAAGTGTAAACCGGAGATCTGGGAGGCTGAGAGGGGGTCTGATGAATATGGCCAGCGGCCTTCGTGTGCTGTGGAAAGCTCAATGCTAATGCCATTAGCTGGAAGGTCAGTTCATTTCACCTCTGTTCAGTTTATCAGCACTTCATAATGTGGGGAGTGTAAGGGCAGGGTGTTGAAAAGGCCGATCTCACTTAAGTGTGCGCTGGGTGTAAGTGAGAAACTGGTTCACAAACAGGCCTGCAGTTTGATTGCAGCTGCTTCAGAACAATCACAGACCTTCTGCCCAAACAGAATACCTATGTGTTAAGGTCTATCCCTTGGAGAACGCTGCAGCCTCCATCTGGCCAGCTTCCTTTGTGTTTCTGCATTCATTAACAGTCCATTTGTTGCTTCTGCCCTGAGGATCCTCCCTCTGCTTTTCACTGGCTCAGCTTCTCCTAATGCTGCTGATGAGTCTTTAATGTACAGATGGTAGCACGTTTTTATACTTTTATCACCTACTTAAAGTCTGAACTTCATATATTGAGTTTAACTGTAATTCAGTGTGAGAATCAACTATTTCTGTGTAAAAATGCATAATGATAGTCATTCACCGTATTGGGAGACACTTAACATTCATAGCAAACCATTTGCCCATATGTCCAGCCTTATGAATACATTATAATGCATATATAATGCATTAACTGATTGTAATTCAGAGAAAGTGCTATCGTTAGCTCGATAGCTCTTTTCTGATGGTCATGTGACAGTGTCCTGGTGTGTTTGCTTGCATATCTGTGCACAAACACAAATTAACCCTTGGCATGTTTCTCTTCTAGCCAACGCCGGGGCCTGTTTTCCTAAGCAAGGTAATTCACCGGGCGAATGGCACCTTAAATTCATTCATTATTTCAGTCACTTTTTTTTTTCGTGTGTGTGTGCGTGTGTAACCATACTGTCTCTTTCTGGCTGTCTCTTTGTCTTCCTGTGTGCCTTCTACCTCGGGCTGTGTTGTCTGCCAGTTTAGAGCGCTGATAAAAGGGCAAGGTCTGTCACAGTGATGTGCCTTCTCTAAAATGGACAGCAGGATCAGTAACTTTCAGCCAAGACAGTGGGAATATGCAGAGAGTGTCAGAGGGGGTGTCGAGGGACGGAGGGAAAGCTCAGACAGACAGGAGTTGGTGAGGAAGAACACTGGCAGAAATGAAAGAAGTGTTACTCCATGTTCCCACTTGACTTTCAATCACCTCAATTTTTAGAGTTTTGTTTCGCCCTGTTTTCCCAAGAAAACAATGAAAGCCACTTAAGATGACAAGCAGGTATATCACAGTGGAATATCCAGCAAAACAAATTCAGCTTGAGCCTCTCCCTTTGATCTATTGCAGAAGCATTTTACTTTTCTCATTTTTCTTCCCTTCAGAACTTGAAATCAATAATTCTGCAAGGAACCGCTCCGTCCTGGTGGCAAATAGTCTAACATCCCATCCCATTTCTTTCTCTCTCTCCCTCTCTCTCTCTCTCTCCTGTCCCCTCTGCTTTATTTTTTCCACTCTCCTTCTCTCTGCTTCATTTGTTCCCACCTATGTGTGCCTGCTGTTTGTATGTACGACTTCACCCTGAAATCTTTCTGCATGCTCGTGTGGGTGGTGATTCACCTCTTTCTTGCACACTTTCTACACTCTCTCCCTTCCTTTATTCCTTCCTTCGTTCTTCCCTTTCCCTACTCTGTCCTCCGTCCCTCAGATCCCGAGCGTGGTGGCAGTCACATGATCTCCTCAGATGACCTGGAGTATCCACGGGAGTACAGGACGCTGGGGAACAGCGGCCGACGCTTCTCCAATGTGGGCCTTGTGCACACGTCGGAGCACCGCCACACTGTCAGTGCCGCCCAGAGCCTGGAGGCCCTGACCAACCTGCACAAGGCTGACATGGAACGCAAGAGGGATGCCTTTATGGACCACCTGAAGAGCAAGTACCAGCAGCAGCAGCAGCAGCAGCAACTCCAGCACTCACACCACAGCCCCCACCACAATCCACCATCGCCCTCACCCTCCCATGCCAGCATGAGGGGTTCATCAGAGCGGTCTGCACGAGAACAGGTAATTTATGCACATTTATTAAGAAATATATTCACAGAAAATGAGAAATATGGGACGCACAAAGTCCCATCAAACAGTCAAATGTGTTAGTTGCAGTTAGAGTAAACGCAGCACAGTGACTCACATTATGCTCATAAAAAACATTTGAAAATACGAGAGATCGCTGTCAGGTGGTCTCTGTGTTACTATACTGCATCATTAAAGCTTTTTTTTTTCATCTGCTGGCAGACCTTTATACGGAAGGGTATGGCTTGTCACAGTAGTAATAAAATGGATAAAAAAAAGTGCTGGATTCAACCTCAACACCACTGTTGCTGTTTTCTATATCTTATACATACTCCACTGTACACAAGCGCACATTCTGTGTGAGCCCTGCTGCTGCATTTAGAAGGGGAAAATTTAGTGTAATGATGTGACAGAAAAGCACATCAGGGGAGAGAATGAAAGGGAGAGAGAGTGAGTGCATGAGCAAGAGAGAGGGTGTGTGAACGACAGGTGGAGTCCATGGTTGCCGTGGCAACCTCTCCCATGTATGGCAAGTAGGGATATCGCATTGCAAAGGTCAGGTTGCAAAAAAAAAAGAAGGAATTGTACAATGATGACGACAAAAGGGACAGAGAAATAATGCGTGGATAAATAAAAATTGAATTAACAGTCAGGAGAGTGGAGAGAACAGAAGTGACAGGGCATTTGAACTGCACAGGGGGAGAGGACGCAGCAAAGCCCAGGAATCCTTGTCATCTTATGGCTGTGCAGCGCATGGACAGCAAGAAAGAAGGGAGGGGGGGAGGAGGAGCTGGAGAGAAGCGCAGCAGCCAGTCAAGCAGCCCGCTGCTCAATTAGCCAGCACCAGCAGGACCCGAGCACCCATCTGCGAAGGAGTTAATCGGCTGGTGTTGTAATGAATTAAATAAAGAGTTTCCGCCGCATGTGCAACTGTAGAGCGAGACACAAAAAGGGAGAGAAGGGGAGAGAGGGAGAGGAAGGTGGGTAAGAGAAACAGAGGGAGGGAGAGACCGGCAAAAGCGCGATGAGGATTCACTGCACCTGATGGACAGCCTGTGATGACTGGAGTGGTGGACAGGCACAGGTGCACTGCAGGTGAGATGGAAGATGGAGGCTAGAAACTGTTGTAGAGAGGTGTGTGTGTATGTGTGTGTGCGTGGGAAGGTAAAGATGTGCCAGCTGGGATTAGATTCCACGCCTGTTGTGTTTGTTGTGGTTGTTGTGGTGACAGTGTGGTGACATATGCACAGCAGACTAGGTGAAGGCTACATGGACACGCGGTGCATAGAGGCTTTTATTCATCTGTTTGAGCATGTATTCATTTGAAATAGAGACAGAGGCTGCTGTGATGTTAATACACCTAACTGGACTGGAGGAGGGTTGATCAGTGGAAAGAGTAAGAATGGTTGAGATGAGGAGGGGGGGGGTGTGTAGAGAGGATGACGACATGAGAAAGAGACAGAGGTGGAGGAGGGGTGGAGTGAGTGCAGCCTGCTTTACATGCAGGTCAGGTAATCCAGCGCTCCACTCTGTGAGGCTACGTCCTTCTGTTGGAGCTCTGTGGCTAACTCCAGTGAGTACCTGTGTAAAAATATATAAATGGACGTCTTAGCAGTCATGAACGCACTCCAGCTCCAAGTGTAACTGGCATACTGTGTATCTGTCTACCTAGAGCTGTTTATTCAAAAAAGGAAGTTAAAAATGACAAGATGTACATCCAGGCTAAGTAGCAGAGCTTCACTTTGTCTCCAATTTGTCATTGGAGATTATGTCTGAATGAGTTGTTATAATAGAGACTGGCAGTACAGAATAAGGTGCTGGATGTAATTTCTGCATGTGGACATTGCCGTTCATTGTAGTGATGATAGAGAACTGTTAGGGGGAAATGGCATACAGTACATGCAGACACAAGCCCTCTTAAGTCCGCTCTCACACCCTCGCAGTGCAGCAATCCATGCGACTCAAAGTCCAGTTTGAGAATATCTGCAGCTGTCAGCAGTGCAACAGTTTAAAAGAATGAGTGTTTACCTAGGAACTGTGAGTAAGTCTCATTAAAGCAACAAACATTGGCAGAGACCCACACACAAAAGACCACAAATCACTTCTGCACCATTAAAGCCAGCCCTCAGAGTCATTTAGCTTTGTGGAGAAAAATAAAATCATTAATGTTGTCTGAACAAGTGAACAGCAATTATTTATGACGCACCAATGGTGCCCCTAAGCTGCTGTCAGTTCGACAGATTGTCAAGGACGGTGCTTACTAGCTACACTGAATAAATGACTGACGCACGACCAGGTAGACAAGGCCATTCAAGCAAAGACTTCACATACAAAAAGTGACCCCCTTTACTTATGGTATCGTGACTATGTTTCTACTAAAAAGTGCACATTCTGAAGAATTTCAAAGCCTTTTCCTCATTTTATCAGTATTTAATAAGCCAGACTAATACTTTCCACTGGACAGCAATGATATAAGACATTTAAAAAAACAGAACAACGTCTCCTTAGCATCACATCAAGTGAGTCTACTTAATAACAACGGCTTTGACATAGTATGAATTTCTAAGCGATGGAGAAATGGAAGCGTGGGTTGAGAATTATGCCTCATATATTGTGTCCCACTTGTCTCAATGCCAGTGCGCATAAGCACACTAAGCACACTTGCATATGTATATATATACACATAAACATTAAATATTATGCAGAGGACATCGTCTCCTGTCACATCAGCCAAACTGTCCATCCTCTATTATTATTACAGATAGTAGCATTGTAATTCTACAATAAGATTGAACAGTCAAGACTGTGTGTGTAGTTATTATGGTAGCAGCTGTATGAGTACAACAGAGCCAGTACTTGTACTGCACATCCAGTTTCAACTGTTCAGGCAATTGGCTAATTTGGTGTAAAGCAGCCTTTGGAGTGTCCTGTTACGTATTGTTTATTATTCTCCTATACTACAGCCTACAAAGGAGACATACAGTTGCTCACCACTAGACAAAAACATGAATACTGCCCACTGAATATTGAAGAACAGTCACTTAAAACACAAAAAATTACACCTGTTTTGACATTTCTCTTTTTGCTAGTAGAAATTTGACGTTTTTTTTATATTTGAATAAATACTGTATATATTAGTTACACAGGTAAAGTTTTCTAACTCTGTGCAAAACGGTAAAAAGCACACATTTTTAGTATAAAACCTTGAAAAGAATGATGGATTTTTACTTCGCGTGCAGTATTACATTGTGATGTTTTGTGCCAGATATAGCCTGATGACAGTTTGATGTCCTCTTAGCCAGACACATTATGTGTTTGAATTAATTATAAGGCTTTATTCAGTATCAAGGCCATGCACAAAGTTTCCTTCAGTACATACAAATATGAAGAGAAAAGAGCATCAACTGTCAAAGCAAAGCATTACTGTGTGATGATGGAACTTTAAGTGAAAGCTTAGATTACAATAAGGTCGAAATAACTTAGAATGCTGCCACTCATGCGTGTGTTTACAGAAAATAATCTAGGCTTTTGTTGTGACAGTATTAAAATGGAAGGCAGATAATGAAAAACCACCAACTATCATAAATCAAAACTTGCCTGTCACTTTTTTTCCTCTCCTGCACCAGGAGAGTAATGTGGCTTCTACAGGCAGGCTGAATGGACTGAAAATTGCCTGCAGATAAGAATAAGAACTAGAATAAGAGTTTGGATTAGAATTAAAATTCATGAAGTCTGCACAATCTTTTTTTTTTTTAATTTTCCATGTAATTTTGAGGCATCAGTGGCTTGGCCTGGTTTTGACTGTGGGGTAATTATGGCTTTATTGAAGGCTCATTTCCTGAGGCTTCTGCCAACATGCAAGCACCTTTTTCTTACATGGCAAGGCAGCAGGAAGGGTAGATGGGCAGATGAGAGACACAGCATGAACTGGTGAAATAAACAGCTTCTGATGAAGGCAAGTGGTTCTAGAGTGGAAGTAAGAGCAAGGAGGAATGGTTGCTTTGCCCATGGTGTAGAAGTCTGGGAGAGAGGCCAACATCTCAACAAAAGAGTGGGCTGCTGCTTGATTCGATTTCATTCTTTTCATTTCTTCCTCCTTCCCTAGTTACAGCCAACAGTGCAATCTTGTTTTCAGGTACACTGTAACCTGACGCCTGTGAAACACAAACAGCACCTGTGTGAACACCGATCAAACGTAAAGCCTGGGGTTTGGACAGATGAAGCTTTCAGCAATATTAATAAGGTGTCGAATTAGTCAGCATAGTCAGACAAGGAGCATGTAACACAGGTGATGCTTTTTGGAAAGGATGCATGTGTTATTCTATCTAACTTTTCTCTTTCTGGCTCCCTCCCCTACCTCTTTTCTCCTTCTCCACAGCAACAGCCCAACTACTGGAGCTTTAAGGTCAGTGCTGCTTGTCTAAGTGTCCCTGTGTGTTTGTCATTCTTCCTGTCAGTTGTGTGTGTATTCAGACGCATGCTGTGGAATCACATCTGATGCCTCAGGCATCACTGGCCCATATACCTTTGTGGTTCTTTGACTTCTGCAACACCCAGCTCACTTGGCATCCCTCACCTGACTCTCTGGACAGTGTGTGTGTGTGTGTGTGTGTGTCAGAGTGGGAGAGAAAGCTTAAACTCACCAGCTCCATTTAATCTGCTGAAGACGATTCTCTCAGGATTTATGATACCTCCGTCAGCTGGCATTAATGTGACCCTGCTGACGTATTTCTGACTGAGACATTAAGAAGACGTTTTTTTAGACGTGCCGCTGAGGTATTACTGAAATAATGCTTTGAGTTAACTGTAGCCCAGATGCTTGAAACACATTCATCTGCCCAGCCGTGGGCCAGGAATAAGTGTTTCATCCACACGTTTATTCAGGAAAGACATAGGTTGTATACACCAGAGGAGGCCAACAGACAGGCATATTAAAAATATAAATCACTTGATTTAACTTCGTCTATTTATTAGCTTATGTATGTGCAAAGATCTTCAATTGTTGGCTTTATGTCTTATTGTGGCAGGGTATGTTAAATGTATTAATGCACATGTGTTGTCTCCTAGATTATATATCTTTCACACGGCATTGTGTTGCAGTGATGAAATGCAGAATAAACCAAACAATCCAAGCGGCATCAGAACTAAACATATTCGCTTTCAACACACAGACAGTTGTTGACACTTTTTATGTTTACACCTCAACCTGCTGAATTTTCTGCATTTCACACCGAAGCCTCTGAAAGTCACGTCTTACTCCCGCATCCCACCAGGTCTAATCTAAGCTCTCTATGGAGTCTCATGCATACTGAAAATACACACCATCAGTAAATGGAGCTACTATCAGGATTGGCCCCCACTCATTCTTTCACCTGAATGGTGTGTATGTAAAGAAAGGATTTTATTGTATTATCATGTGTTAATTATAGCTTCTAAATCTCACTGATGACTGATGACAGACTACGACTGCTTGACATGCACAAAAATTTAAATGTCTCTGAAAAGTAAGCTGTCTGAGATGTAATTCTCACATGCTAATGTTTCTTATCTGTCAGAAAAACTAATCCCGACCAGCAATCTAAGTCATCATCTCTCCTCTGGCGGAAAGTGCCATTTTCCCCCTGCTTCTTCTATGCAAACAGATTACCTCGACTTACAATTCAGAGCAATTTTGCGAAGCAATTTGTTCCATGCATTGATGACTCCTTGTATTCTAAAGAGAAAGCACTCTCTGGGTGTTTGGATTGGGTGTCCACGAGATTGGCTGGAGAGTTGCAAAAGATGAGAGAAATAATGGTGGAGGAGAACAAACGGATGAAAGATTGATCAATTTAGGGAGCTGTTTTCTCTCCATTTTGTAAACATTAGAGCTGCGGGAATTTTTTTGGTGTCCTCGTGGTGATGGGCCAGGCTGTGGGCAGACAGAAAACATGAAGAATGTTCAAATGCAGACTGCACAAGGGGCTTTGGTCACTGAGAAAGACATTTTACTATTATTTATTATCATGAAGCAGGAGGACTCAACTCTGGAAGTGGGGTAAGAGGACAAATGAGTGACAGGGGATAGAGAGTGAATCACAGATAACTGGAAGAAAGATACAGTAAAGCATTTTAGGGAGAAAAGGATGGTATTTTTGGGAAGAGAAACAAAATACACTGGAGGATTAAATGACAGAGAAGTGGACAGGGTGTGAGGTTTGTAAATGAAACCATTTAACACCTGTCTCTCAAGTAAAACCCTGAAACCACACATCAAGCTGTGCTTGACATTTCTGTATAGCTCTAGACCAGCTGAATGTCATATCACCAAATAAAAGAATTACATGTGCTCAGAGAAAAGATTAGAAAGATGTGCCTAGCAGCAACCGTCATGTGACAATCCAGCCTCTGGGTCTAAAATTAGCAGTGTGCTTTCACTGCTGTAGTTCAGACATGTTTTCTCACTGAGCATTTTATATGTACTGTACCTGAGGTTGTAGTTTTGTTGACCTAACATTGACTGAAAAAAGATCAGGGGTGAAAGGCTTAGAGTGGAATGATGGTGTACATTCAAAAATACCTTGTTGACAAGGGAGGAAAGGCATAATCATGTAAATACATTATGACTAGGAGGTCAAAAAAAGCATGGTGTCTCACAAGGATGATGTATTATGTTCTGCAGCAAAGTGGAACTAAACATGTGTTATCATGTCTCTCATGGGTGACTATGATTGTAAGTAGTCATATCACTGAAGAGAAGCTAAAACTATGTCGGCTGTTTACAAGGTTTAAAAATGTGCTTATGGATCAAGACGACACTGAGATCTAATTTCTTAAAAAATAAAAGACATTTACCAGACAGGCCAGTGTGTGCGTGTGTGTGAGCGTGTGTGTGTGTGTGTGTGCCTTTCAGTGTGTGAAAGCAGTCTTGCTCATGTCTACGAGCACACCAAACAAGAAAAGACATGGTGGGAGGTTACGTTGAGTTTAATGCAGTTTGTAGCCTTAGGTCTGTTGTCAGACTGCCTTGTCCTGCTTTCCACTCTATTCACTCCTGTTCCATGTAAGATCATGCTGTTCCCTACTTGTTTGCCTCTTCCGCCATGCCCTCATAACAGTATAGAGTTCTCAGCTCTAATTGAGTGCTGTTGAAAAAGTTGCTCTGAAAGAGGAGTTTGGGGGGGGGGGGGTGTGGGAGAAAATAAGGGGGCAGAACTATTTTCTCAAAGGCTGTGAACACGCATCATGTCTAACACTGGCATGTCTAACAGGACCAGATGCATGACCAGATGGTGTTTTCACATATATAATTTACACTGCAGCGATAATTTCAGTTTTCATATCACATAAACCACCAATATGAAAGTCAGTGTTTGAATACTGTTGTAACAAGACAAGCTGACTGAGACAATATCCTACAACAGCTTTGATGAGCTTACACACACTCACACACACGGGGATTTCATTGTCTTGTTCAGCGGCACATTGTAGCCAGTTGTAGAGAGAAGCGAACAATGCCATTGCCTTTCCTATGTGTATTTATTCCTATTCGAGCAGATCAGAATTTGAAATGTGAGTGCAGATATTGTGAGAAGTGAGTTCAGTCATGCAGCATCATTCTCTCTGTTCCCTTTTCCCTTTTCATAGAAAACTGAAACTGAGTTTCTTTGCCAAATCAGTTCCACTGTGTTACTTTTTCTGAGTAGTATAGCTGTGTTCTAGTTTTGTTGCAGGTTTTATTCCAAGTTGGATAAATACCTGGATTTTGTAAGCTGCCTTTTTATTGGTGTTTAGAAGATCTCATAAAGTTTTAGAAAGTGTTGGAAAGTATGCTTATTTGCTTTCTTACCAAAAGTTAGAAAAGAAGATTTAATAATCCCTGATGAATACAAATGTACTGTACATATGAAGCCACTCATTACCTTAGCATAATGATCGGGGGGAACTAGCTAGCCTGGCTCTGTCAAAACACTGGAAGATGAGTCAGTATGCAAACACTTTGTACACAGTATTTTCATTGTTTTTGTTGGTTTTTTTTTGCTAAAATTAGTTTCCTAAAGCTATAAATCATATTTACAAAAAGTACAAAAAAATGTGTGTTTACCAGATCTAGAGAGACTGGACTGCTGAGGCACACCTGCACTGAGATATATTTATTTAGCGTTGTTTGTTTAAAATATATATATAACGGGTATCTGAATGTTTGGAATACAATATTTAGCTTAGTGATTGTGCTGCTCAATGCTTTATCCTCTTGTTTTTAACTCATCTTTGTTTGCAGATCTATATATTGCTGCCTTTACTACTGCACATAGCTCAAAATCCAAGTGTATAAAAGACAATTAGCTGTTTCGGAGTGGGTCATGTGTTGGGACTATTTCTTTGTGAAGACAAGTAACTAGTCTGTTCTGGTTGCCTGGCAACTGTTAAGAGCCAAGACATTGTTACCCTAGCTCACATGGTTTTTCCCCAGTAAGCTAAGCTGTTGCTTTATATTTAGTAATATGAATCTCTGTGCATGACCTCGGATAAGAAAAAACATGTGTACAAGCTTCCAGTAATTCCCAAGAAGTCACTTCACTCAAAAAATCTCCTTTCATGAATTTTCCTACCTAAAACTAAAAATATAAACAACATCTAAGGCAATTCTTACTGATTTGAATTCAATTTAAAATGATCTATTACTAGAATACAATCAAATGAAATGCTGTACTACCTTGCTAGGCACTGTATGTTCACATTGAATTTCCTCCCTTATATCCCACTGTAAATTGGTCTGGCCAGAATGTGACACACTGCTGTACGTGCCCCTTCTCTGTGATGCCGTTTGCTGTGTTGTTCAGTGTAGCCACAGCTTAGATAAATGACCCTATTAGAAAACATGGTGGGGGTTATCTGTCAGCTTCACAATTTCTCTGCATGCTGTCTGCCACCACTATCACTGGACACCACCACTCTCATTCAGTGTGTGTGTGAGTGTGTGGGTGTGAGACTGAATTATGTATGTGGTGACAAAAGGAGCGTATGTTACATTACAAAAACAATTGTTCAGATTTCGGGGCCTGCTGGGGTCTTGTGACTTGCTGTGTAAACATACATGTCATTGCACACTGTAGCAGTACATTAAATAGGCAGATTACAAGTTGTTGTAGCATGGGGTTTAGTCCCTGTTTACTAGATGTTTAGTGCACCACTGCAAACTTATTTATTAATAGATTGCTAAATGTTTAATATGTCAAAGTATAAATAAGATAGCAGGATGCACAAGTGATTTACACATTTATCTACAGCCATGTTAACAGCTCTGAAGTTAAAGCTAAGGCAAAATCCAAATGCTTTTTCAAGATGTTGGGTCCCTAGAAAATTGTGATGAATTATTATTGATTAAACAGTTGATTAAGTTGGTTATGTGAAAAAAATCTATAGCCAAAGTAATCGCTCACCGAGTCCCTAATTTCCTGTGCGCTTTCCTTGCTTATTGTCAATTAACAAAACAATAAATGTGTGCATATTTGTGGTCTGTGCAGTGTCTTTATGAATGAATCCAAACAGTGCACTGTTGAGAGTCAATGAGCACAGAGATGGCCCTCTGCGTTGCTTCTGTTAGTTTCCCATTAATTAAATACCACATTAATGAAAGCCACAATCTATGCAGCTTGACTCAGGCACAGAAACAGAAAATCCTTAGAAGGGGGGGGGGGAACTGTTCATGGTGCAAGAAGGAGACAGGCACAGCTACTATATTGTGTCTAAGAATGTGTCTGCTTCTACCATCCAAACAATCAGCAGACAGCATTCTGGGAGCTCATTACAGAAGCCTCTGAGCTGAAAGAGACGCTACAGTGGTGGGGGATCAGGGAGTCAGTTCAGTGAGCTCAGCCCCAGCTGCGTTAACAGTCTTTCAGCGAGAGACGCATGGGTATAGGCCAGGAGGATAAACCCACAGTGACAACCCAGGATTTGCATGAGCTTCTCCTCCCATCCCACAAGCGCTCATTTAAAGTTAGGAGCTGCACAGGGACAGGAGTTTTCATGAAGATGTGTGGGAGGTGTGCAAAGTTGAGCAAACATGACATAACTTATGCTAAGCTGGTGCACCAGCTTAATTCTGCTCCTTACTAACCACAGGTGATTCATAAAGGTTGATGCCCTGGAGTGCTGTGCCATTTCAAAACAGCTGCATTACGTTTTGCTGCTGCACCATTCAATTGATGTCAGATAGTGTGACGCTAGTAATTCTTATTGAATGGCTGGTAGCTCAACCATTGTCAAGGTCTCGATAATCTTGTTAGGTGGTTCATTGTGTTGGTGTCTCATTGTGTGTCTTCTTTTCCGGTTGGTCTTACTCCACTGGCTCTGTCCGATCCGTTCTGCCTCAGTAAACGATTGTGTTTGCTCTTTTCTTACAGAGCCGCAGTCCACGCCATTCCCAGTCTACCCAGTCTGGTCTCGCCGACCAGGCTGCCAAGCTCTCCTTCGCCTCCGCTGAATCCCTGGAGACCATGTCGGAAGCCGACATCCCCCTTGGGTTTAACCGGATGAACCGATTTCGCCAGAGCCTGCCGCTGTCCCGCTCTGCCAGCCAGAATAAGCTGCGATCTCCAGGTTAAGATTCGAAGTACTTCTGGCAGACTCTGTCACAACATGCTTGTTGAATTCAAGGCAGATTCCCGGCTGTCTCTTTACTTTATGTACTTGGTGATGCAGTAAATGAGAGGAAGTGTTGGTGTAGTGTAATTGCAGTGCTGGATACAATAGAAGTGGAATGTATAAGTCCTGAGACACAACTTTCTATAATCCAAATGATTTCCAGTGTAGACACAATACTTTCCTATTATGACTATGCACTAAAGGTTTATTTGACTGCACATGCGTATGTAAACGGCAACGATGAGGACAAATTTACAACAAAATAGCCTTTAGAGTGAGCAATAGTGAGAGGCTGGCCCAAGGAATAAACACCGGTACAGTGAAATTAGAAGAAAGTGTGTAAAACAAGAGCGGTAACAAATGACGGCATGTTCGGGAAGATCTCCCCTGTCTACACTAACCTCTCTTTATTTTCTTCTCTCCCCAAGTTGTCTGCAGTATCCCACTTATTTTTCCTGACTTTTAATTGATTTGTCTTTGCTTTGTTCTTTTTGTTTGTCCCATGGTGTATGAAGATGAATTTTCAGGTTAGTCAGACGTCAAACACATTTTTATCTATAAAATCAAGGGTTGCAGAACCTGTTCAACGTTTTCTATGTAGTGAGGGTATTTTTGAGTTCTTACGCTTTACTCACATTTAATAATTGATAGGGGGTAAAAGTTTCATTTGAAAAAGTGAAAGTAGAAATTCAGCCTCCGCATGCATCTTTGCACCTTAGCTGTGAATTCTCACCCAGCTCCCACAATCCAACTCTCGATTTCAGATTCGTCTCTCAGTCAGTCAGATTATTCATGTTGATAAAAGTCATTATCCAGATCTAGTGGCAGAACATTCTGCTCGTAATTGACACTCATGCAAAACACGGAATTTCTGAAAACTGATCAATTACCATCAGCTTATGACTCACCCTCCTCTTCTGGTCACTGTCTTTTAGGCGTCCTGTTCCTGCAGTATGGAGATGAGACACGCCGAGTTCACATCACCCATGAGCTGAGCAGCCTGGACACGCTGCATGCTCTTATCGTGCACATGTTCCCTCAGAAGTTGACAGCGGGCATGCTGAAGTCTCCCAACACGGCCATCTTGATCAAGGACGAGGCTCGTAACGTCTTCTATGAGCTAGAGGACGTGCGGGACATTCAAGACCGCAGCATCATCAAGATTTACCGCAAAGAGCCCATCTATGCCTCCTATCCTGCTGCTGCACACCTGGCAAATGGAGACCTGAGGGTAAGCAGAGGGGAGGATGGGAGGTTAAAAAAGCAAAATATGTTATTTCAGGAAAAAAAAATAGTTTTATGTTTGACAACCGTGCCATTAGTCAGAACAGCTACAGTACAACATGTGCCTCAACATAAAAAGAGTGAGCGGTGTGTTTCTTCAGCAAGGTGTTTTTTTTTTTATTGGTAACTGACAGGCTTTGCGGTGTATTTGGGTTAGTAATTTAACAGGTATTCCTTGTGGAAATGTATTTTCTTATCTTCAAGTAGGCCATCTGTTGCTGTGCAGACACTGGAGAACAATGTTCCTCTGTGAAATGAACATATTTGAACATTGGAAGCTATTTCTGCTTCAGTAAAGATCAAGGAAGCCTGAGGGAAATCTTTTTTTTTAATTATTTTGTACAAAACCCTGCTTACCATCTGCATTATTCACACAGTACTGAAAACACAACTGCTATTAAGCATGCAAACAGACAGTGATTATGCCTGTGTATATATATATGTGTGTGTGTGTGTATGATTACATTGTACAAAAGAAGCAGAAACAGAGAAGGAAGTTGGCTGACCAGCTCCCATACACTGCAGGAGCACATCTCCATTTTAATACACCCTCAAGCTTCATTTGATACCAGGAAATACAGACATGATTAAGTTTGAGATGCACCACGGTTTCTTCTCCAAAGCTGTTGGAGACTGAACGCAGGCAGAATCTTAACAAGCGTTTTGCCATTCATTTGCTCCTGTTCATGTTGTGAGTGTGGTGCTCCCTTGTGGAGTAATAAAATATTTAAGCTCAAACCTGTTTTAGCTGTGTCCATATAGGTTTATATGTTAACAAAAGAGGTTTGTGACAGTCAAAAGCAGAGTTTGGCATTTCAAAGCTTCAAAAATGATCACAACAGGAGTAAATTCACAGTATGAGACAGAAAAATCAAAAGGCAGGTAGAGGAAAACAAGCTAAATTGACAATGATGAACACAGATAATGTGCTAGCCTCCCTGTCTAAGAAACAATGCACAGTCATCTGTGGGTCTCCATGGTAACGATACTCCTTGTGTGTTCATTCCAGAGGGAAATGGTGTTTTCTTCTCGTGACTCCTCCCCGACACGACGCCTCAACACCCTTCCCTCCTCTACGGCTTCAGCCTCCTCTGGCTCTCCATCACGATCACGCCTTTCCTACAGCAGTGGACGTCCTCCATCCTTTGCCGGGTCCCACCCCCACCATGAGCAGCCCAGACATCCCCACCATCCCACAGCTGGCCACGGTGCCAATGCAGGCCTGTCTCCGTCACCTAGTGCCATCCTTGAGCGTCGGGATGTAAAACCCGATGAAGAGGTTTCTGCGAAAAATATGGCGCTGATGAAGAATGAGGCTCTGTATGCAGATCCCTATAGCTTGATGCATGAGGGTCGCCTCAGCATTGCCTCCACCCAGTCATTAGCTGCCATTGGAGACCCCTTTAGTTTTCCTGTTTCCACTGGCCTCTACCGCCGGGGCTCTGTGCGCTCCCTCAGCACTTACTCAGCTGCTGCTCTTCAAGGGGACCTGGAGGACTCTCTCTACAAGCCTGGAAGTTCCTTGTACTCTGACACATACTCCTCAGCTACCCTGGGCATGGGTTTTCGCATGCCACCTTCGTCGCCACAGAAAATTCCTGACATGCAGCTGAGGGACAGGGACTCCTTTTCCGGCTCACCTAGCAGGGCCTCACCTGTCAGGCAGACTTTCCGTAAGGACTCTGCCTCCTCGTCTGTGTTTGTAGAGAGCCCAAAGTCGAGGCCCAGCTCCGGTTCAGAGCCACTGTGTCTAACAGCTGGACCAGGGGAAGGAAGCAGGGCCACACCTGGTTTTGGTTCCTCGTTATCTGGCCAAGACTCAGACCACAGCAGGTCAGCATGAGTCTGTCTGATTATTAATTCATCACTATATATGTGCGGATTTAAGTGTTTTCTTACGCCCTTGATGTTTATTTGACCAGGGATCATCGCCTGGAGCGTATGGAGGCCATGGAGAAGCAGATAGCTAGCCTGACAGGCCTAGTCCAAAGTGTGCTGACCAGAGCACCAGACAGTGACAGCACGTAAGGCTCTCCATTATACCCTATTAACCTCTAAAAGTCACAGATACAGCTTCAGATTAGACACATAGGCAGCATTATCGACAGAAGTAGCAGCAAGCTATTAACAGAGCCATTATCAGCTCCATAGCAGTGCTACATTACCTTGTGTGAGTACAGCACAAGTACAAAGCACTAACCATTAGCTGCAGGGCACAGCACTATTGATCTATGCACTGATACACAGATGTGTAAGATCGCTTTTCAGGTTTTGAGTTCCTCACATTGACGATTGTAATCATGCCACTTTAACCTCATGTACAACAGTGGCTCATTAACAAGAAGTTAATATAATTATTATGATTGAGTCCAGTAGTGGTGCTGTTAGCGTTAGCACTGTAATTGCCTTGCCCTGTGGCCGTTGATCCTCAGATGCGGCCTGCTGCGTCTCTGCATGATGGCGGGCTGCCCTCCGGACCAAGGGACGGAGTTTTCACGGCCATTACCTTTCTCTTCCAGCGAGAAGACCGAAACCAACAGTGACGGCTCCGCCACTGGAAGTGAGTACAGCAGCGTAATTATGACCCGTGAACTGAACCGTTACTAACACTGCTGTTCCCTTGTTGATCTCTGTTATACTCTTACAGTTTCATTTTTCTAGTAACAGTGCACCAGAATCCAAAAAAAGCAGCTGTGATTTAACATTTTTTTTTCAAACTCACAATATGAGGAGAACGTGTGAGTTTTAGGAAGCTGCTGAGTGGCTGAGCTTTCACACCTGTATTTCAGTCTAGCAGGTTCAGACAATGCAGGGTGTCATCGTGATACACTCTCAGTTCAGAGAGTGTCAAAAATGCACCATAAAACATTTGAGGACGAGGAAGAAGTGAGTGAGCCTAGGTTAATTACAGCTACTACTAATAGTTGGCTAATAATCTAATTAATTGAAATAGTGTTATGCAAGACAATTTATTTTTGACACACATGCCTGTAACCATGGTTACAATATAATAGGTATTTTTATTGTAAGCATTGGTTGCCGAGCTCTAGATAAATGCCTAGACACAGAGACCCAGATGAACCACACTGCAAACAAAAACACTCAAAGGTTTGTTTTAACCAGACCACTCTCTTTCTTCTGCTTTTCCCTTTTGAATTTTATCACTTCATCCATCATTTTCCAGCAAAAATAAAACTTATAAACAGCAAATGAAGCTTTAAAGGAGTGCTCCAATGCCTCAAAAAGCTAGTTGGGTATTGTCCTGGTCAGTCAGGAAATAAACAATAATTTAATCCCTATTTGCCCAATGTGAAGTGTAAGCATTTATCATTGCTATATAAGCACAAACACAGGAAACAGGTGGGAAATGCTGGCATAGCTCTGACAAAAACAGCAAAATATACTGTACCCTCTAACAGCCTTGGATCTGTTGAAAGGTGTTAAGTAAACAGAAAATTGTAAACATAACCGAATGGGTGAGGTAGTAAGACAGACAGCTTTGAAGAAATAGGAATATTTATTTGAAAAAAATGTCTGTACTTTTTACATTTTCTCTGTGGATCTCTGGATTTTTTATAATACCAACAGTCTACAGGATTCATTCTTTCTATCCTTTTTCCTCTCCCCTGTACGTTCACTTGTCCCAAGACTTTTCTGCAGTCACACCTTGACAAGGCCAGTGCAGTGGTACAGCAATCATTGCAGCTTCCTCCCAAATTGGTACACTACCAAACAAAAAGCCTTCGCCACAGTCAGTGTGTATGCTGTAGGAAATAAAAATGTTTCCCAGCATCATCATTCTAGAACTTTGAACTTTCCTCTCCCACTTTGTCTCTCACTCTCATTAATTTCTTGATAACTGGTTCACTCTTTCTATATTCCAGCTGGACGACTGAAGCAGAAAGGTAGTTGTCATCTCCTTCTCTATCACCCTTTTATACTTCTCCTATCAGCCACCTCTCTGCCCCTTGTATGGGTTTGTACTGTTGCTGGGTAGCTGGCAATGTCTCTTCTCACGTTCTCCTCCTGGTTGGTTTCCTAGAGAGCTGACTCTCTCCCTCTCACCCTGTCTCTGTTACTACTTTTATTAATATCTGCGTGGTTTTTCCTTTGGAAGCTCCAAGGTTTGTTTTGTCAAACATTTGGACACTCCTTTGTGAGTGTGTATGACTGTGTGGTCAAATATCTGGCAGGTCAGTGACCATACTCACAAAGGCCTGTTAAGATAAGAGCATGGTTACCCTGTGTGTCACTGCTGAACAGACTAATTGCACTTTTCTGTGGGTTTCTAATAGCATGAGCTCTGAGTTCATGCTCAGTGGGCAATTAGAGTTTTCTGAATGTGGTGTATTTTTCATTCACACACTGTATCCAGTGTGTGTGTCCAGATTTTCTGTACGTGTTCATTACTTTTTGCCGAGCAGGTGTACGTGTCTGTATATTATTGTTCGTACTATGTATCATGCTGTCTGGCTACAAATCTCACCGGAGCACAGCCTAACAAACTAACCAATTTGTTTCCTGACTGACATCCTGGTGACCTCCGTGTCCTGCTCTGTGATTGGCAGCTCATACACCTTCGGCGCCTCTAGCTCTGATGCCGCCCCCACCTTCTAATACAATCCAGCTGAACAACGTCAGCCGCTTGCAGATGCAGCTCCATCTGCACGGCCTGCAGCAGAACGCCACTGACCTGCGCAAACAGCTTACCCAGCTACGCAAGACACAGGTATGTGACAGAGTTTATGAGCGCAACATGGGCCCATGCAGCTACACACTACACTGAATGCACACTTTTAGACCTGAGAGACTGGAGATTCATCCAGGAATCTGAACTGCTGCACAAGTTGCCTAATTTAGCATCCTATGGCAGCAAGATGAATAATGTGTTGGCCATTTTGGCAGTGATAAGGAAGCCATTGCTGCTGTGGGCCACTATCTGGAGGTCCAAGATGTCAACTTCCTTTGCATCATGATCTCTGGATTAGGTTAGGACCTATGCTGCTTGGTTTTCTAAAATTCTTTCTGATGTAGGCCAGACATTTGCCATCCCAATTTCAAAGATTCAAAAGAAAGAAGGTAAAACTGATGTTGTCACCCAGTGCCAGGCATAATTTTATCTGTGGTATTTGGAACATTGAAAATGTACATTTAAAAAATTGAGCACAAGAGGGCAACAAGTCTTTCCTGGGCCGATGCTCTAAAGACGCTGCATAATACATAGCCTTGTTAATAAGTTTATACTGAAGAAGTAGTAAGAAATCAGGACATTGTCTCTGGGTTAAGATGAACTGAAATTAAGCAGCATCAATCATGATTAGCCTGCAGCTTTATCTGTAGAAGGTAGATTGTAGATTTTGAGACCATTTCATGCTTTTGCACAGGTCTGCAGCTGAATGTCTCCCACAAACTTTTACTACATGCAGCTTTATCGAGCACTCCAGTATTTCAACATGCATGTACAGTATGCTGGAACACAGGCTTTGATGTGTATTTGATCTTCACATCAATACAGCACCTATAGCAAATACCACCTGCTGGTTCACATGGCTGCACTGCATGACACATTGAGGGCATTGTGTCTTTTGAGGATTAATAAGGAAATAAAAAGGTAAAAACCTATCTTGTGCTATTTTACAGTAATACAGGTCATCACAATGAATGCACAATTCAACAACACACCACAGGGAGGAGTTAAAAGGGAATAAATATGTGGAGATCCGTTCTAGAGGTACCATGGTTACTGTAGGAGGAATCAGGAGGAGTTGATGAGGTAAATGAGTGAAGTTTCCTGCACGGGAAAAGAGAGAAAAAAGCACATGCAGTGCTTTTATTTGTTCCAAGACAGCAGTCTCAAGGGCCTCTGGAGAGACAAACAGGCGAGGCTGTGCTGTATCCAGAGAGGAGAGTTTGCTGTTTAGCTGTCTGTGTGTCCGAGTGTGACCTCTGCACCTGGGCCTATATTGCTGCCCATGGCGATGGCTTAAATTTTGTATGTACCTCATGAATTTTACAGGGCGGGAGGTGAAGGAGAGACAGACACTGAGCAAAAGAGAGCACAGCATTGCCAAAATATGGATGCAGCTAGACTTGTTTCCAATAGTTATTGTACTCCTAGCTTTTGGCTCCCTGCATTTGCATCTCTGCTGTCAGCAGTTTAACGGGGAACACTGGGTAATTATAAATGTCTGTAATATTGTTGTCTTGCTTCACTTCCTGGAACATAAGGCTTATCAATTATTCATTTTTCTAGCTTACACCAGGTGATTTCATCTCAGGGAGTTGTATTACATGCAGCAGTCCTGTAGAAAATTCCTTTCATAGCACTGCAAGTGTGCCAAATATGCACTCAGTGCTGCTGTCATTGGCATCCCTCTTGTTCCTCAGGGCTTCCCAGCTTTCTGTGTTTGGAGAATTATCATATGCACAGGCAGACACCACAGAGTCAGTCACAGTACTTGCCGCATCTAGCCGGGCTTTACAGTTGTTGACCACAGTATGAAGGCCGAAACAACGAAGGATAGTGCAAAATGTTTGCATCACATAACAAGACAAAGGAGGTTATAGAGTGAAAGAAGAGCATGCCCTCCAAGGACGGGGAAGAACTGAATGAATCACTAAATTCTGTTGCTGTACAGATCATAGCAAGCAATTCTCCAAAGGCAAATATTGATACAATTCATTTCCAAATATATGTTTACTGTGCTTGTATGCATTTCTGTAATGTGTGTCTGTGTGTGAGCAGCTAGAGAACCAGGATTCGGTGCGAACGCTGCTGAAACGGACAGAAGCAGAGTTGAGCATGCGTGTGGCCGATGCCTTGAGGAAACAAGAGGATCCTCTGCAAAGACAGCGCCTCCTGGTGGAGGAGGAGAGGCTCAAGTACCTCAATGAGGAAGAGCTCATCATCCAGCAGCTGCAGTCAGTACCAATATAAAACTTCTACTATGTATATGTATTTTGTCATAAAATAATATATGCATCTGCCATTCTTCTTCAAACTCAGTGAGCTTTGGATTTTGGATAAGGTGTGTTTTAATACGAGTTTCATGGTACCGTCAAAGTTTACATCTATCCTCTATATCTGCAAGTAGATGACTCACAGCAGTGACAGGATAAAATTGTAATTGTAATTAAGCCCGGCACACAGCAAGATGCTTATTAAGATCTGAGGTGTGAAGCTGTCCAGCAGCTAATTAAACTGAGTGCAGAACGAGAGCCTACCTCAAGATTTAATAATCAGATAACTGGCTTCAGTTACATATGTGGAACTGTTCACGGTGCTAATAATTCCTGGATCCCTCAGTGAGTGGCACTCAGAGCGGTGTTTGTATTCCAGGATATAATTGGTTGAACTGTTAGCTGATCTCTGCTAATCGACGTCTGTTATTCTGCCAGGCTAGTAGCAACCATCTATTATTTTTGGTTAATTACAGTGGCGCTCAAAGACAAGTGCATCACCCCCTAAAATGATAATTGTCATCCAGCAATATTTCTTACAGATTGCATCAGATAAGGTTGATGGGTGTAAATGATGATGCAATATTACATCAGGTGTTACTTTCTGCTGTATAAGAAAAGCTGCGTGCAGGAGTTACAGTCATTCCTTGCTTGTGCCAACAGCATTTCTAGTTGTGATGCTAGTCATCATTTCATCATACACTTTTGTTGAAAATAGAACTTTAGAACTTAACATGTCTACATTGATTCTCTGCTTTTGGAAACATAACACTTGTAAAAACCATTCCACCCTCCTCCAGTTCAGCTGTCCAGATCTGTCGATCTAGCTGCCATTTGATTGACAGACAGCTTATTGGCAGAGGTTTTACTGAAACTTGACTAATATAATTCTGAGATAAATATTCAGAAAAATTTTAAGCATAGGAGGAGGAATCCCTGGTGTTCAGCCTTCTGTCTGTTCCATCTCAGCGACCTGGAGAAGTCAGTGGAGGAGATCCAGAAGGAGTCGTCTGTCAACCACAAGCTGGTGACAGTGCAGGAGCTGGAGGAGAAGACCAATGTTCTGAGAAAGCTGGGAGAGACACTCACGGACCTGAAAAGTGAGTCATTCTGGCAAAAAAACTGAAAACACAGCTTCTTAATCTGCAGATTGTTTTTAACGCCCTAATTACTCACCAAGCAGTGATGATCTTTTAGTCACCCGCTGCCAGGCTGCAGCATTTCAACCAGCCTCAGATTGAAGTCTTTTTTTTTCAAACTAATGTGTTTAGAGGAGCATGACGGGCTTCATATGTTACTCCTCTGTTTCAGATCAGTTCCCGGGACTGCAGAGTAAGATGCGGGTGGTGCTCCGGGTGGAGGTGGAGGCTGTCAAATTCCTCAAAGAAGAGCCACACAGACTCGATGCCCTATTAAAACGCTGCAAGACCATAACTGACACCCTTGCCCTGATGCGCAAGTATGAACCAGGAATTTGTAAATAATCTTATAAATACTAGTGATTTGTCCAGTAAATTCTATCTTTTGACACTTACAGTGAAATATGTCCAACATTAGCTGATGTGAATTAAATCAATGGGAGCAAGGGTTTTCTATTTGTACTTCTGCCAAAGACATTATGTTTTCACTTCCCTTTGTTTGTGTCAGCACAGCATTATAGATTTTCATAAAGTGTAAAGACAGACCTTGGACCAAGGAAAATAGATTAGATATTGCTGTTGATCCAGATCAGAGATTCCCATCATTAAAAATGTATTGGGTTTTTTTTTCCAAACAAACTGTGGAAACTGTAGATACAGAGCTGATGTAATATGAAGATAGAAGAAGTCCTTGTGCATGAGCTCAAGCTGCTAGTATTATAGCGATTAACTGCGATTTGGTGACATTCTAATAAAGGCTCTTTTCAGTCACATGCATAATGGCTTTTTAATTTTATGAGTGTGGACTTAAATTTGCCCTTCAGCAGTCAGTCTGTCTGCTAATCGGCCTTGTGTCCAAAAAGCACCTTTCTCTGATTTAATTAATCATACTAATAAAAAAGCCCGACAGTTGGTTTTCTTCTTTGTTAGACAGTTCAAGAAATGTGTTGCATGCATCTTCAATGTCTTAACAGACAAGCACACGAGGGGGTTTGGAAGAGGCAGGAGGACTTCTCCAGTCCATTAAAGCACAACGAGGACTTGCGGAAGCTTTCAGACTTCGACATCCCAACCAGCCCACCACTCACCATCAATGATCTTGGGGGAGGCAACAGCCTGTCCAACTGGAGCCCCCACTCCAGCATCAGCCGTGGACACAGTAACCCCTCTGGCCCACACAAGGACAATCATCCTCCCGTTCCCCACAAGGGCAAAGCTCTTGAGGAGCTGGAGCGTCGTACTGCTGCAGACAAAGCGCTGTCTGTGGAAGTCCGACTGGTAGGTGTTTTATTTCGATTGTTGTTTTTGTTTCAAGCATCAGTTACACCAGTAAGGCACACACTGTGGTTGTTCATGAAGTGATTGGATTTATTTCTTTACATGACAGGCAGCAGAGCGGGACTGGGAGGAGAAGCGGGCAAGTCTAACACAGTACAGTGCCCAAGACATCAACAGGCTGCTGGAGGAGACCCAGGCTGAGCTAATGAAGGCCATTCCAGACCTTGACTTTGCTGCCAAGCAGATGAAACCTTCCTCTAACACCCCATCCCTCCAGACTACCCAGAGCGGGACCGCAACCCCAGAGCACCGCGCCAGCAAGCCCCAGCACAAGCTTTCTGGAAAGGAGGGAGGATCCAGGCGTGGCTCAGGTAAGAGGGAGAACTATCAATTTGCATTTTAATAACCTTTCTCTGTTGAATAAATTGTATTAAGCATGAATGTCTTCTAAAGGTGTGATACTTTCTTTTTCTAGATGAGCTCACAGTACCTCGGTATCGCACAGAGAAACCTTCCAAGTCTCCTCCACCTCCACCACCTAGACGCAGCTTCCCTTCCTCTCCAGGGGTTACCACTCGCAGTGGAGAGCCTCTAATTCCTGGAAAAAGCATAAAGGTAGCAATGCACTCTTTCTTCAGCACCACTGCATTATATTACCACTAACAATTCTGTAACTGACACATAGAGACCTTTTAATCCCTTCAAACCCACAAATTAATTTATACTCTCTCCTGTATAGATACAATATAATCAGTAATTGATAATAATCAATAATACCTTCATTTGTAAATAAAAGGAATATTTCAGATAAATCAAAGTGTTCTGTGCTTGTTGATAAAATGTTGAAGCTACAGACATTTATATCCCTTTTTAATGTAGAAATCTGAATCTGAAGAGACTGAAGGCCAGAAACCACATGTAAAACTGAGGAGGACTGTGTCTGAAAACCCCCGCCCCGCATCTACACCTCCTACATTGGCCTCTGGGGACAAGGAGGACGGAGAGGAGGAGAAAATTGCTGCCGAACTGGAGGTAAATTAAACACGGGTACTGCATCATATCCTAAATTGACTGATCTTCAAACAAGGGGAAAAAGTATGATCTTTTTATTATGTATGTTGCATTCAAAAACTGCTGCTAGCTGTTCCTTACACACATAAACACAATGTGTGTGTGTGTGTGCAGCTATGCTCAGCATCATTACCACATGTTCAAGCAGCAGGTGCCATATGTCCCACCCTCCTGCCCCTGGCACTGGGAGAGCCCAAAGATCACATACTGCTCAGTCACACACATCATCACGCAGGGCTCACAGATCGCAGCCGGACAGATGGAGACTGATAGCTGCTTGGGCTGTGTTTGAGATGGCCTGCCTGAATTTTGATGAAACAAAGAGTCAAGAGTAACTGCTTTTGATTATTCAGTGCCTGTTTTTTTTTATTAACATTATAATTAATGACAGTTTTTTGAACCTCCCATTTCCCTCCCCAGCTGTTTGAGAGAGCGCCTGTCAGACTTTCTTTGCCTATTAGTCCATGCAGTCTGGACCTGTGGTCTCCTGAGGCCTCAGGCACCGAGGTAACACTCTGGCTGAGCCTGAGCAATGTGGATTGCTGCCCTTTTAAGCCTTTGTCTCTGTACTTCTTAACACCGCTACCACACACAGAAAGCAGAAGCCTTCACACATGCACTCCTCAGGTCTCACTTTAGTACTGCAGAATTACTTTTCTCTGTTTGTTCTTTCTATGCATGCAGTGCATGCAGTTACGATGTAAACATTTAGAAAGTACGATACCTTTAAGATGTCTTTACTCTCTTTTTTGTGTGGATTGATCTTCACTAATACATAAGAAAAGTGTTTTGTCCTTGGCATAGATGCCCAGCTCTCTTCACAAGCAGATAGCTAATTTTGTCTGCAATTACACGTTTGCTTCAGTCAGTGCAAGTCCATTACCCTCTCTAAAACTGTTCTTTGCAAATGGTTGTTGCACTCAGACACAAACCTATTTCCTTATATTCCTTATATATAGAGTGTGAATCTCTTGAAGTGCTGTGATTCTGTGTGGTGTATATGAGACCCAGTCACCACAAGAGGTACAGGGAGCTCTCTGGAAACTGTAATTACCCATGTATGCACACTTTATCTAGTCACTCTAGTTACTCCTATAGTTGCTTTCCTTTTTCCCCAAGTTGTGCATGTTTTTTCTTTATCCAGTCTCACTTACAGCCTGACCAGGGACTGTGTCGCAGCTATTAGTATGTTTAAATGTAATCCTCAAGTGCTTTCTTCATTTGTAGGGAAGGCACTTGTCTCCTGTCCCCCACATCATACTGACAGAGTGTTTGCCAGCGTCTTCTACCTCAGAGGATCCTGTCAGAGATTTTGCATATGACCCAGTTGAGGAGAGTCCATCTCGAGATTCTAGTGGTAATGCCACTGTCTACAAGACTGTGATATCAAAGGAAAGGTGTTCAGACCGATTTGAAAGCCCTCCTCAGCGGAAGCTGTATTGTTTGGCTAAACAGGATGTTGCCCTGCTGCTGACAGAACTGGAGATGAAGGTAGTGTCTCCCCTTGAGGCAGAGGAGCTCTTAAAAACAGAGGTTGTGCAGACACTCAACATCTCACCTCAGAATAAAGACGTTTCTGAGGTTCAGCTGAGTGAACGGCCTCTCCTACTGCTCTTCAGAGGGGAGAAAACTGTCAGAGAGGCCTACAGACGACTGTATTCCCTTCTGAAGATGTCCAAACCAGTTTCCAAACCTAGAATGAAATCCTCCTACCTTAACCCAGGCCAGCTGAGCTCTCTGATAGAGGCTCTCCGGAGAGGGATAGAGACAGGGGATAGCATGCTGACACTTCGACACACGACTGAGATGCAGCAAAGTTCAGTAAGCAGTACTCTAGAGTCCAGTGGGTCTGCTGCCTCTGTGGATAGCCTGTCCATTCATGGAATGAGAGAAGACATCCGACACAGCACCTACAGGAGGCTGGACAGCTTGGAGGAGACTATTCGAGAACTGGAGAACACCCTGATAGAGATCAGTGGTTATCCGACAGCAGAGCAACTCTACACTGAAACAGCCACCAGAACTTTACCTGTACAGAGGACCGATAGCCTGACCTCAGAGACAAGGAAGCCACCTGTCCCACCCAAACCATCGTCTTTGAGCCCAGCATCAATCCAGGTTCACTGCTCACACCTGCTGTGTCAATTTTCTGCTCTTGAAGTGGCTTGCTCTATTTTCACTTCTTCTTCTCGGTGGATGACTTCACTTTCTAGCTTCTGATGTCTGCTCCCTGATTGAATCAGATTGTCTACTTGAAATCGAAAATATGGAGAGGGGCACAGACAGCAGACTTCTTACCTACTTGTCTTTTCTGTGTTTATTGCTGTAGCTGCTGTCCTGCTGAGTTCAGTCGTTAATTGTTTCTTCATTGATCTACCCTGGTGTCTGTTTTCTGTCTGAGAATCTGGCTAATTTCACCCTTTGTTACGCCGAACAGGCAAAAAAAATAAATGTATAGAAGTGCAAAGCATTTCTATTTTCTTCTCCTTTCTTCTCTTTACTTGTCAGTTTTGTTAAATGAATCTGACTTCTCACCTTTGTTTTGCCTTGAAATCTTAACCTGCTTGTGTATTGAAGCCTACCTCTTACACCAAAGCCAAACGTCACTTTCAATCCACTTCTTATTAATGTCTGATGACCATGTATTGAACTCTATTACCACATATTGCGAGTAGCCCCAATTCACTCACCTCCAGCTGACCGCAACACAACAAAAGATTAGTAATTATCAGCGCTCCCGTGTCAGCTGTCACTTCACTGAGGTGTCCTGACAGCTTGTGTAGTATTCCCTGTTGCCCTCATCGTAGCCTCTCACTCAGGGCCGGGCTGCAACACTTGACAGTCACACTATCATGGTGAGTTTCAGCCCTCTGATGTAGAGCCAGGCAGCATTCCTGTGGGCACAGCTGAGGATTACAGAGTATTCACACATTATTTCATCACTCCCAAGTACAGCCACGCTCATCAATTCAGCATGGCTCTTCCTCCTGTTCCTGTCCAATGTTTGCAGGCGCACTCACGAAATCCACTCTGACAAGCTCCATTAGAGTTCAGTTGTTAATTAGCACATTGGGCAGTAAAATCACTGTATATTTCATGTCACAATTTCACATTAAGAATAGGATGTGCTTAGAAGGTTAGTGTGCCTCTGCCTTATTTCACCAACAGGGAAAGATTGGCTATTTGACACCACTACAGTTAATCTTTTATTAGTTTTTCTTTCAACTAATAGCTCTGTGTGCAGAGGAGGCACAGCTGGGTGGAAATGTGACTGAATATCTATTTGTTTTTGTGCGTATTAGAGACAGTCGATAGAGTAGCTCAGCGGGAATGATCATTAAGCACACTGCCTGGTGCATCCTGCAGCGAGGCCGGGCTACGCAACGTCAGTTTTGATGCTGCGTTTCTGTGTTCTGTTCGGTGTCATTTTTACTGATAGATGGTAAAACCCTCTGAAGTAAATAGCTCAGTTGTATACTAGATCTTAAAAACCCCATTGGTGTCAGGAGACAGGCTTGCTTGCTGGAATCAAACTCTGTTTGGTGCTGATGTGTGTCTGAAGCACAAAGTGTACATGAGAAATGACAATTCACACAGTTTCTTGTCCTTTTCTTCCTTATTCTCCTCTCAGGGAGGAAATAATTCCACTGTTGGGAAAGTTCTTCACTCCTCAGCCACCTCCAAGCTGAAGCACCTGCAGCAGAACAGCACGGACAAGACTAAAAGTTTCAAAAGAGAGGATTTCCTGAAGACCCAACAGCAGGTATCAACTATATAGTTAGTGCTGCCGGGGCCAAAACCTTCTCGATGTGGATGTGTCTTTGCAGATGAGGGATTTATAGAAGCTTGCACAGAATGTGGATACATAAAATTCAGATGAGGATCATTATGGAAGGACACTGCATTTTTATTATGCCCTCAAATTTATTACAATTGAAATAAGGTCAAATAGAAGTAATGATCCAAACCTGATGTGAATCAAGACAAATGGGCAAGGTGTTCTTTGGATCCATATTAAAAGTTTTGAACACATATACAAGCCAATTATCTGGCCTTGTTCTTCAAATAGCAACAGAACAGCAAGCCTTTATTCTGTCTTATACACACCACATCAAGCAAAATCGGCCTCTTCCATCACCTTTCACCCACAGAACTTCTGCATATCCTCAGCATGCTCCACTCTATATCATCATAATATTTACAATATCAACTTAATTCTTAAAGGCGTTAGTGATGATTAATGCAATTTAAAACCTTCAAACTTGATCTTCAAATGTTTAAGAGCAGTCATATTATTTTGACAGTCTCGTTATCATGGGATTGTGTGGATGGATCAAAGGATCCATGCCTGCTCTCGTGTTTTATTCAAGTTGGAGGATTAGCAGTGCAGTTACCGTAGCAGTGTTTTTATGCATATGTTATCTCTCATTATAATATGAAGATGCCATTAAAAAGTTGTAAAAGTTATTTGTCTCCTACTATAATAACTTATCTTAGGAGAAGAACATTTTAGTGGTGTAAGCAGGGTAAAGGAATGGAGCGTAAGGATGCTAGATGGCCTCCAGAGGCAAGGAAATTGAACTGTTGAAGCATGTCAGTCCAGGAGAAGATTTTTGCACCATGCCTGTGCACTGCATGGGGGGGGGGGAAGCTTAATGTCAATGTAATTTGAAAAATAACCGAAGCAGTGAAGTGCACCTAAAGCCCCATAACCTACTGAATCTGACAGAGCATTCAGACACAAATTCAGTCTTAAAGATTGCAGAGAAATGACTGTTAGGCTGAAAGTGAGAGATTTCAGAGATGGGAGAAAAAAATCAAGCTTGGTCGTCACAGACTGAGAGAAGATTGGGATGTATCTCTGCAGTGCCATGTAATAATCTCCCCTTGAGTCAGTGGCAATCACCGATTATTCAGTATGAAGAGGACAGCTCTCTTTTCCACCATTTAAACTTTCACGTTTCCTGCTATTTTCAGTCCTCTTTTAGCTTTATGTACTCTGCAATTTGTGCACGCTGCCCCTTTCTCTTTTTTCACCTCCCTTCGTCAGTCTCGCTCATTCCCCACACTTGTCTAATGAAAGCAAAATTAATCCCATTATTTCAGTATGACACTCGCACACGGCAGCCTCTTTGTCTACAAACTGTTCAAAACAGTCATTGTGGAAAGATGCTGGATGTGTGAAAGCGCTATCCTCAGAGGGACAGTGGACACTCAAAGCTAATTGTCAGCGTGGGAAGTCTCTGCCAAGCAGTTTAGGGTGGCGACGGCTGCAGCACAGAAACAAAGAGGCAGCCTGATTTAAACACAAAAAAACAAAAAAACAAAAACTGAATAAGCTGTGTGAGGTGCTTCAAGTAGTTTGGAGGTCAAGTAGTCCCTTTGTACATTTATAAGTGTAGGTGTCAGACAATAAGAAGAACAGAGCAGTTTTCACACCCTTTATCTGTAAGCAATAGCTTACTTATAGCTCACATGGTACGTAATAGCTGCTATTTGGTCAAAATAAGATTTTAAATTAAAGGGTAGGGTAGGAGATTTTGAAAACTCAGTGAGAGTCAGCCAGATTTCTAAAGTAAACACACACCCCTTTCTCTCGGAGCTCACCCCGAAGCCACGCCTCCCAATCACATGGACGCGCATTACCTGAAGACGAGCTGCGGTCTGTGACTTCGGCCATCATGCACGTACCGCTCTGGTGCGCGCAGAGCAGGAAGAGAGCGACAACCAGCCAATACACCGCGCAGGGTCCACCCGGAGGATTGGCTGATGTTTTTAGCGTTTTATAGCTTCCACAGATGATTAATATTTTTAGTTTTAATGCGAAACTGCTGAACTAATTGGTTGCTATCGGATTGTAAAGAGAAGTTACACTAATTTAACAAAAAGTGCTCAGAATGAAATCTCCTACCCTACCTTCAACTTAAAAGCAATAGCCATCTGTCTTTTATTATTCTATACTGAACAAGACAGGCATGCGTCCACTTACTTTAGTTATTCAAATGTTGTAACGTGATACTGAGACTTCAGTATTTTTTCTTCAAGCTGATTCACTTGAAGCTTCCCGACATCTTTAATGTCACAACTAGAAAGCGCTTTACAGAGGAGTGGAGCTGGATCTGTCTACTAAATCATTTTGAATTCAGTGTAATGGAACAGCTGAGCACGGTCTAGGCAGGAAAAACACGCTGATTATCTGCAGCTCATCTCATCAAATTATCCAGGTGGCTGGCTGATTTGCATACAGCCTTTAAGAGCTAATTAAGCACTTTTGCTGACACTATGTTCATTTCACCCAGTGTTTTTTTAACCTCTTGACATCAGGCCTTGAAGAGAAATCCCAATTACAGCCACCAAAAAAACAAAACATATTTTTCTATTTCGTTTATCTACATAATATCTCGGCTTTAACCTCAAACCTGCTGATCTGCACTTTGTTCTAACAATCAGATGTGCCCACCGTGGGTGAACTCTCTCCTCGGCCCACAGCTGAAGGTAAAAGTGTCTCCTGTCTTAAACCTCCTTAAATGTGACCCCTAAACCCTTCTCTTGGTGTTTTCTCTTCCAGACAGTCATTTGAATGGGGGGCAAACCCAAGGAATGAGCACAGCAATCAGTAGTCTCTCCTGATACAGGTGTAAAAACTCTGCACGTTCTTTACCATCACAATGACAGTGTGCATATGAAAGGCAGCTGGTGCACCAGACATCACTGTGCACCAGCTGCAGTCGGCTAACACGTGAACACTGGCATTGCCAGTTTCAAGTTATTTTGTTTTTGTAATCAAGATCAAATTTGTTTCATTGTGAAGTAGAAATCAGGTTGGCCTACAGATTCTGTGTGTTATTGTGTTCAGATAAATAATGTTGTTGTAATTGGAGCGAGAAAGCCTGAGGTTATCTCTCTGTGTGTAAATTTGGGGTGAGCAGAGCTCCTCTGATGGTGCCGTTGTGCTCGGGCTGTCTGCTCACTGAGGTTTCACTCAGAGGTTTCAGAGCATTACAGGCATGAGGATCCCTCAAATCAATGCGCTGGATAACAACAGACAGTTCAAAGCAACAATTTCTCCTCGTTTGCTTTGGCACAGATCAAGGAAGGGCATGACAATGTGAATCACTTTCACGCTGCAAAACCCTATTTCCATTTCCCATTTGGCCTCTTACTTCTTCTGGCGGTAAAACAGGCTAGTTGAAGGTGCTCGGCAAGAGCTGGTGGTGATGGTGTGGGGGTGGTAAGTGAAGGCCTGTCCTCGGAGGCTGCCGTTTGGCAGACAGTTCCGAGTGCAGAGCGAGATGAAGGGAGGCTGCGCTCTCGCACGCACAGAGCAGAATAAATGTGTCGGCCAGGCTTGAGAAGAGTTCTTGGAGCAGAAGGAGCCCGGCTCTCAGGGAACGGTCTGCGGCACAGGCCTAGGAGCTGAAACAGGTGGAAGCCTCCCAGCAGCGCAGTCTAGACTGATGCACCTGTTCTATTTTTGATGCAGAACTAATCCCTGTAATCCCCAAAACAAACATCTCGTAAAACTTTTAGAGCAAAAACTTTACTCCTGCTGCTTTTTTTGAATACAGCGGTAGTATTTCTCTTATCTAAGCCTGTCATTGCTCTGGTTTGTTTGGCTCAGTATTATCGGTGCATAAAACACACACTCATCTTAGCAAAAGAGACATGCTGTGATTTCAGACTGTTGAAACAGTGCCATCTACTGACTCATTCCTGTGTTACATGAAGAGATGAAAACGCCGTGTGTCCATCTGGATATCTTGTCTTCTCTGGTATAAGTGTATAATCATTAACAACAAGTGTCAAAATAAAGGCAGTCAACAGTTTATGGTTGGCCTTGCCTTATCAGTGGTGTCATGTGTAGATGGCAGCCTGTGTCATCACACATGCCGCTGTCAACCTGAATAACGATCTCCTGTGTTTGTCTTCTGTTTTCACTCCCCTCCCCTGCACTACATGTTTCTTCTGACACTTGTTCCTGCGGCGCTGCCTCACCCATCCTGTCACTCACCCCTGTGAAAACCCGTGCTACCCTGCACCTCCCTGCACCCGTAACCCTGCAGCAGTGAGCGACCTGTCCAGCCTCTTCAGCCTCCTCCTCCTCTTCGTCCTGTTTACCCGACTACAGAGATCCACCTGACCCCTTTTATCAGCTCCTTTCACCTGTTCTGTGCACATTGTGGATGAGTGTGTGTGTGTGTGTGTGGGGGGGAGGGGTGTGTGCAAGCATGCTTGCACAGGCACGTTTGACTGTTATGGTAAAGGAAGGTGCTGCAGGGGACAGTACCCAGCCACAACCAATTTTCAGACTTTAATTTTTCATGATTTCCCCCTTGACCCCTGAAAACCTCATTTTTGTGACATACCTCCTCTACCCCCATCCGTCTCCTGCTCTACCTGAAGGCCTTGGGGACCAACAGCACCGGTGGCAGTATTGAGCCATACCTCTGCGGTATCAAAACTGGCATTTTTCCAGGACGAGCGGCCTCTCCTGCAGCAGTGTTCGGCCCGACAGCCTCCTCAAACCAAGCGAAGGCCCTCCTGGCGAGCCTGTCCTCCTCGGGCCTGAGCGCCGAGGCTTTGCTGCTGTCCTCCGCGCTCCGTCATCACCGCCTTCTACGTGAGCAGCGAGCCTCCTCCCTGCCTCTTTACAGCAGCCATTCCTCTTCTTCTACTCCCACAGCTACCTCCTCTTCTTCCTCCTGTTCTCCCCCTACCACCCCTACGCCATCCCTGTCTCCCTCCTCACCCACCCCTCTGAGTTCCTTCACCTTCTCCTCTGGGGGGCTCAGGCCCTGCAGTCACAGCCTCGGCAGCTGCAAGGAAGACGGCAGTGAGTCTGAATGAGGACCTCACCCCTAGTGATGACGAGGAGAGAAAACAAGCACATTTTTTTTTTACTCATGTTCCTTTGGACGCTTCATTCACACTGTCATACTGCCACAGCTCCCCCAGCGTAGAGAGAGAAAGCCCCTCCCACCCGTTGGATTTACTGACAGTACTGCTCTCATATACCCTCACCAAATGGGTCATTAGTGGCATAGTTAAAATATCTAGACTGTGACATAGAAAAATTAGAGCTGCAATAATCACTAAGTGGGTCCAGTAGCTGTGTGTGTCAAGGATAATGTTGCTCTCCTGCATCACCTGTCAGTTAATAACGAGCTGTTTTTGTGGCTTTTTTTGTGTTTAAACTCTGAACTGGTGCTATATTTTCCCCTCTGTTTGTACACACTGTGCTTTCCTGTACATTTCACCATCTTAACAGCCTGCTTTGATTTCACATCACATTTTAATATTTAGAAGCAAAATGTAATGTAAGAGATTTTAATTGGAAATGGCAGCCTATTGACGCAAGCACACTGCAGGGAGCAGCACACAAACAGAAGGGAAAAAAAATGCAAAGAATTTCTGTGTATGTGTTTGTAATCATGACAATCAGGATGTTTTCACAGTAGCATCAAATCCACATCCCAAAGACTCAAACGCACATGTAAAGTCAAGCTGTACAGCACAGACATCTACAGGCTGATGAAGAGAATCAGCACATATTCCATATGAACCCTATTGAAATTTAAAGCAAGCACAGTTTCCATTCATTTTTAGCACAAGCACAAAGATTTCAAAAGCAGCACATGAGATCAATGCTTTGGTTCTGATACCTGCTTTCTGCATGAAGGCCTCTCTCAGCCACTGTGGTTGAACTTATGATTATTTAAAAGGCCTGTCTTGTGTGCTGCCTCAAGGCTGCCCCGCCGGGGAATGAGCAGACAGTTACATATATTTTTTTCTCGTTTTTTCCAGTCGTTCTCAGAATGACTGCATGAAATCGATTCTTTTTGTCGTTGAGATTAAAACATACAAAAAATAAAATGAGGGGAGGCTAGTGTCAAAGAGGAAAGGCAGCTTAAGGGGAGAGGGGATTAATTTGGGGATGTGTGTTTGAAGGCTAGTTTAATAAAGCTGGCTTTGAATTGGCCCGTCTCCATAGAGAGCGCTGGTAAAAAAAGAGCCAAAGAGATGAGAGGAAGGGTTTGACAGTTAAGCAGCTGATCCTTCACTTTGCTTTGTCTTTGGCTCTAAAATAAAAGGTTATCAGAGGACATAGTGAGAACAATGTGCAATATGTAATTAGTAATATCACAGTTTTTACCAAGCCAGTGCTCTGCTCTGTGTCTGTCTGCCTGTCTGTCTGCCTGCAAGGACCTGTAACCATGTTTTTCCCAGTGCCTCTAACACCTGCCAGAAATCCCCACAACCATCTTGTGTTGCAGTATTAGACGAACAGAATGACACCCAAAGAAGAAGAAGAAGAAGCTGTGAGAACTGGCAGACGAACAGCACTTGAAATCCTGAGAGTGTGTGTGTGTGTGTAAGTGTGTGTGTCAGGTTCCAGCAGTGGCATTTGACTAAACACTCCCCCAGCTCTAACAGTGGGTAAAACTGCAAGCTCACAGCGCAGCGAATTAAGCCTCACCCCCCCGGGCACTCTGTAGCTCTGCCAGGCAGGTTCAAGCCCTGGGTTTCATATTGAGTGAAGTCAAATGAAAGAAATTCACTTACTCATGCTGTTCCACACTCAAATCCATAACTCTAAGTCGCCAAGATACATTTGCTGCATTTGGTTGTGTTGTGTATGTGGGGAGGGGGGATGGGAGGTCGGTGGTGTGCACGCTCGGCTGCGTTGACATGAAACCCTTCCAGAATTGCGTGACTTTTTTTTTTTCCTTCTTCTTCTTTTAAAGATAAGTGTTAGCGGGCTGTGATTCCAGCGTGGCCGAAGGCTCAGATGGCCCGTGGAACACACTCACAGCGGACGCCTCTGGCAATCAGAAAAACACTCATGCAAACTTGAAACTAAACATAGAAGAAATCTACATATAGAAATATATCTAAGTCAGATGTTCGTGTATGATATTCTAATTGTGAAGAAAAGTGTGATATATATATAGGCCTAGATTAAATAATATACTGTAAAATGTCATCATCTCTTCAGTTTTATATATTAGTGACCATTTTGTACAGATGTTTTCTTTTTTAATTCATTGAAAGAGATATTACATTTCACACTTGAGATTATTTATTCATATGCAGAACATTTTTATATTTGTTTAAATATCTGTATAGATGCCAGTTAGCCTCTGTAATATACACTGAAGTTCATTTTTCAATTCTAGGATTTTCTTTATCATTTAATGAAATCCCTGAAATCGCTCGTCCTTTGCCTCTTTATGTGAAAGGTCACTTCAAGAGGCCGGACTAGTGCCTGTGTGTAGGGGCTTATTTTGCTACTATCTTTTGATTTTCTGTACATGTGGAGTGTTTTCTTTTGTTGTTTGTTTGTTTTTGTTGCACCCCCCCCCACCCATCCTGTATTTGTGATTCAGGTTGTATCAGTGATGTTGGAGATGGTGAGTTTACAGGCCTTCCCACGATAGCCTTTGCTGCTTTGACACGAGTTACTTGGCTTTAATTTATTCATGTTTGCATGTGGACGGGAAGAGCAGCGCTGTGGATGCTCAGTGGGAGTTCCGTTAAGTAGCTAATCTATAAACCACCGAGATGGATTGATAATATATGTGGAGTTTTATCCTTTGCCATTGTACCTTTTTCTTTTTATAATGAACCTACATTCTATATAGTATGTATATGAGATTTTTACATGAATGTGTGGATGTTCAAAAATCTTGGCATCAGAAGTAGAAAAACAAAAATTGACTTGTAAATAGGCCGAGTCATTCCTAGCAGAGTTCTGTCCAAAAAGAAGATGTTTTATTAATACGATGGGTACAAAAGGTATATACAAAAACAATGCATGTATACTCGAAAACAATCGCACGGTGCAGTTAATTTAAAAAAAAATAAAATAAAATAAAATGTTGTCTACATGTTTTCTGGAAAGAAGAAGAAGAAGAGACTTGGTTCTATGTTAGAGGTTTCCACTCATGAAAAGTGAGACATTATTTTGGTATCTGTGACACAGGCATGTTGAGTTTTAACTGTGACGTTATGTGACGAGAGAAATTCAGAATGCACCCCCAAAAACCAGAGAAGCCACCAGCGATGGTGTGACACCACAGTGATTCTCCCATTTGTAGAGTAGTGTGATATATGAAGAAAAATAATACAGAAAATAGATCTATAATATAACAATATATATAAAACTAAAAGCCTACTGATACTTGGAGATACTAATTTATCAGTGTGGATGCCATGATATTCTGTGAGAAATGTGTGTGTTTTTCCTGTGAGAAGACAGCAGGCAGTTGAACCTGCCTCCTTTTGTACATAACTTGCTGTGATTGTGTGTCCAATAAAGTGCAGCTCTCTTGTACAGTGGTGGCGTCTGAGCCTGTTTTATATGGATCGCATGCTGTGATTGATTGATTGATTCTGCATGGGTCCGGTCAAGACAAAACAAAAAAGACAGTGGTTAAAATGGTTTATTTTATATTGTAACAGTGTTATATTGCAGTTTCAAAGGATGAAAGGATTTTAGTAAAAACAGAATAAAAAAATGCATTAAAGTCCAACAAAGACAACAAAAGCAATGTTGGAACTGAGGTTTCTTTTAACAAGCTTCTGAAATGAGGGGACCCACTGTTCTAGGACGTGACATGTTGTGACAACGTGACATGCAGCTCAATCATTTCTAAATATTTAAAACTACACTCAAAACCTACATGAGGATGGCTTTTACATTTTGGATTTAATATTATTTTGGTTTTTTTTTTATATTTTGACATATACATATTCTTGTAATGTATATATGTATTGTATTTATTTCATTTTAATGTTACTGTTCTTTTAAAGATCAAAATCCAGGAATTCTTTTCATTTTACTATCTTAAACTCTTAAACTTAAAGTTTGATTGATTGTTCTAACATGCAATCAAATTTCTATTGATTCTATTGAAACGCACCCTAGTGCTTCTGAATTCTCCAAATCTTTTCATATTAAGTAAATGTTTGTTTCTTTATTGTTGAGATACGCTACTTGTAAATAGTGGAACTACTTTCCCACACATGTCTTTCACAGAGTGATGAAACCCTCCCATCATTCTGACACAAGCGTGCAACTTTTTGATTTTACTCAACCTTTTTGCCTTTTCACACACACGCTGTCATCAGAACATATTTTTATAATTCCTCAGTGTCCACATTTGCTGTGTTGTCTTTGTTCTGTTAAATACACAACTGCATTTTTACATTGTGTCCCATTTTGTACAAATGTCTAGCATACAGAGGCACCTTAGGTATATGTTTGTTAAGATTTGGAATCAAATTCTTGTTTATTGTTAAAAATATTTCAACTGAATTCTATTTACACAACAAATTCACACTAAAACAATGAAAAAACATATATTGTATATACAGCTCCTGATAAAGCTTGTTCTTTCTGCTTTTGTGTGTGTGTATGTGTGTGTAACATTTGTAAAACAAAACCCTGAAGCAGAAGTGGCTTAAGTGTCCTGGCGCTGTGCTGGCCGGCGACCATCTGTGCGCCTGTATGGTGAGTTCCTCAAATCTGTGGAGAAGCAGGGCAAGAGCGAGCGTGCTGACGTGAAGTTAAAATTTCACACGCATTTAAACATCAAACGTGCAGCACAGGAGCTTTGAGCGCATCCTGCAGGAAGCATCGTTACCTGTGATGATGTCCTCCAGGGCGCCGTCCTTGCCCTCGCGTACAGGCGACTTCACCTGCCGCTTCTTCAGCTCCGCTATCAGGTCCATCTGTGGCATCTTAGGCATCATAGGCCCCTAAAGGAAGGTCCACAAATAAGAGCTCACGGTTCTGTTTGATTTTACTTATGTGCTGTGAATGATCAGAAGTTACCTTCTGTGCTCCTGCCTTGTTTGGAGAAGGCGACTCTTTCACCTCATGGCTTTCAGCCTCCATTTTCTTCTTCTGCTCAATCTCTTGCTGTGCTGTCTGTGTTTAATTAAAATGATCATACAAAGTAATGAGTGTGATAGAAATAAAAACATAAGAAAATCTGCCACACACACACTCACCTTATAGGCCCTTACGAAGCGGTTGAACAGGGGGAAAAACATGGAGGGCTGCGTGGTTTTTGGGTTCTCTCCAAAATACTCCACCACAGAGCTGTATGCCTCCTGAATGGAAAAAAAAACAACATGTTGAAGACGGATGTTTCTCAACATTGTGCGAGTGAGAGAGTCTGTGTCTGTGACTCTGACCAACCTGTGCCGTCTTGCTGTCTTTGATCAGAGAGTCCAGGTGCTCGCTGTTTGTTTTGATGAACTTCTTCAGCACGGGGCTGTCGTCCTGCACCAGGAACTCCTTCTTGGCCATCTCCATCCCTCGCTCCAGGGAGCGGATTTCTTGAAGGATGCTGTCCAGGGACACTAGCAAAGAGATGGAAAGAAGTGTAAACACGGTCCCTAATGTAACCCGTGTGTGTGTGTGTGTGTGTGTGTGTGTGTTTACCAAGAGCTGCCTTGTCCACAAAGTGCAGCTCACTGTGGAAGTTGGTCAGGTCGGGGTATTTGTCATAGATGATGTTGGTGATGAAGTGAAGCAGTGTCTGTGAGCGGTCTGTGGATTTGGTCTCCAACAGCTGAAAGAGGCCATCAACGCTCGATTAAAGGTGTCTTAAGGAGAAAAATCTATCTAACAAAAAAAACTACTTACAAGATCCAGACTCTGCAGTTTGAATCCGTACGCTGCGCCTCTCTTACTGCTGTTCATGTAGTTACCAAAGGCGAGGATGATCTAAAAGCAGCCAGGTCAATGTGTAAAATCTGGCATTTAGAAGCTGCATCACTTAAGTGTGTGTCCTGTCTCACTTACTTCTAAGATCTTTTTCAGTTTGGTTGAAGACTTGATGGACATGGATGCAGCGATGATGGAGTTGAGTTGCTGTGGATGATGTGAAACAAAATCAGTGCACATTATAAATGTCTTTCAGCTTCAAGTGTAATGTTTCTGACGGACTGACCGGCTGCAGGCGTTTGACGGTCTCAGGGAAGTTGCCCATGAAAGTGAGAGTGTTTATCCGCTGGGTCAGACGTGGGATCTTCCCAAAGCGTAAAATGAACCTGTCCTCGTCCGTCAGATCCTCCAGCGGACGCCCGTCTTTTTCATAGTTCACCAGCAGCTTCATCTCGAAGTCTGATGGGATGAAGTGTTCAAGCAGTTCCAGGAAGTCTATGGCCAGAGCCTGCTGGTCATACCTGTGCACACAAGGGTCAGGGTTAGTGCATTTATGGGGAGGACGGCTTAGACGGATGCAACAGACAGAAGCACCTACGTCTCTATGGCGGTGCAGATATCCGCTGGGCTCATTCCGCCCTTGCGCAGAGTGATTGCCAGGTTCTTGGCCTTGTTGGCGTCAATCAGGGACGTCTTGCTGGGAGCTTTCTGTGCTGCCTTCATCTTGATCTTGGACAGGTTAGCGGAGTTACCCTGGGCCCTGGTCTTGAACTGTTCCTCAAACATCTCCATGTTCAACTCCTGATGCAGAGAGAAGAGGGTTAAAATGTATTCGAAGGGATCAGGGTCAGGGTTTGGTGTCTATGGAGTTCTTACCCCTAAGATCTGCTCATCATCCAGCTCGGTGAAGACCGTGCCTGTCACCTGGTTTGGTTTTAAAGCTTGCCAGTTTAACAATGGCATTTTGTACTTGGTCTGGATTGGCTTCTTGCTCTTAACCCCTGAGGAAGCAGAAAAACATCACCAGTGGTCGCATGCTGCAGGGTAACGGTAGTTTTCAGTACTTTTCAGATCCTTACCAGGTGCGGTGGGCGGAGCTCCAGGAGGAGGTGGTGGTCCACCACCAGGTGGTGGAGGTGGTGGTGGTGGTCCAGCGCCAGGTGGAGGAGGAGGAGGTGGTGGTCCAGTGCCGGGTGGAGGAGGAGGAGGAGGAGGTGGTGGTGGTCCAGCGCCGGGTGGAGGAGGTGGAGGTGGTGGTGGTCCAGCACCAGGTAGAGGAGGAGGAGGGGGAGGTGGTGGTGGTCCAGCACCGGGTGGAGCAGGAGGAGGAGGAGGAGGAGGTGGTCCAGCACCGGGTGGAGCAGGTGTGACAGAGGCAGAGGCAGGGGGGCTTGATGTGCTGGGTTGTGTGGGGGAGGCTGGGCTTTGGACATACTCCACCACAGTGACTGGCACAACCTGAATGTCCAGACCTCCTGAGGCGGTGCGTCCCAGTCGGACCAGCCCCTTGTCCTGCAGCTCCTGGATTTTCTGCTCCAGTTCTGAGGCTGTCTGAGAGGTGGAGGTGCTCAGGCGCTCCCGGTCCTTCTCCCTCTCTCTGTCCAGCTCCCGCTCTCTCTCCCTCTGCTGCAGAGTGCTGACCTGGGAACAGGACTCCCGCAGGCTCTCCTGTAAAACACAAACAACATGAATGATCTCCACAAACTGAGATTCTCTCAAACATGATCACACCTTCAGTGTCAGACTCACTTTGAGCAGCCCCGTCTCCTTGGTGGCCTGCATGAGCTGAGTCTCCAGCTCAGATATTCTCTCTGAGGTCTGGTTCTCTATCTCCTGGAGCCGGGCATTCAGCTGCAACACAACACACAGGTGAGATACCGTCTCTTTGCACACACACTCTCACCTGTGTCAGCCTTGGCTGCGGCTGACCTTTATGTTATGATCCTGCAGTTCATCCACGTGGTCCAGCACCCCTCCTCTGTTCTCAGCATCCTCCAGCAGGGCTCCGACATCCAACACATTGTCCAGGTAGGCCTGGATCTGAACCTGCAGCTTCTCGCTCTCAGTGAGCTTCAGAGTCTAATAAACACACAGTGATGACATATTATAGGAGTAAATCAAGATTCACGTGCATTTATTGTCATGTTTTAAGATTTTTTTTTACTTAAATGGAGATTGTAATGTATTAATACTTTCAAAGCAAATATATAATGGTTTGGGGGGTGAAAATCAGGACACAAATTTCAATAAATAGCAGAGACTGTACAGCTGGACTTTTACATTACTTTGTGTATTTTATACTTTGTGTGCAACTTTTGTGTGTTTTTTCTGTATTTATAACTGTTTTTACTAGTAAATAAAAAAAATCAATTTAAAAATTCACAATATTTCTTATATATTGATGGTAGTTGCAACATGATGTTATGTGAAGTCATGCTGGGAGTCTGACTGGAAAGGAGGCGGTACTTGTCATAGATTCTTGTTAGTTGATTGGATGGCTGTCACAACCATACAGATGTGCACAGTGCACATGTTTTGGGCAGCAGTGGCTCAGTGGTATAGCAGGATTGTCCAATAACTGGAAGGTTGGTGGTTTGATCCCAACTTCTCCCTAAGTCATTGTTGTGTGTCCTTGGGCAAGGCACTTTACCCGCACTGCCTCCAGTGCACTCACTGGTGTGGCGCGCCTTGCTGGTCATTGTATGACACTGCTTGGCAGCAGCTTTAAAACAATTTCCCTCTGGTATTATTAAAGTATCTAAAATAAAAAAAAATACCTGCCAGCAGGTCCTCAGGGTGCTGGTTTGAGTCATTTGATCTCATGTGCTTATATTATCCTTTTAACTCTGTTTTTGGTCTCTTCCAGTATCGGGGCTAATTGCTAACTATGCCTCTACAGCTCTATTAAATGAGGAAAGCTCTGTAATATATGGAATTATGTCACAACATTTACAGCATGTCTCTTCTTTTTTTTTGCATACTCACCCCTAGATACTTGTCTAATCCAAGGTGTGTGAACTCGTACTGCAGGTGGACACGAAAGTTCATGTTCTCCACTGAATGCACCACGATGTTTATGAACTGCATGCAGGCCACCTGCAGACACATACACACGCACACACACACACATGTCACATCCACAGTCTGCTCTGCATCCAGAGGTGCAGCTCATACATCTGCGGTCCTACCATGAAGTCAATGTTGTTGTCGTCGTTGATGAAGTACTCCATCAGCTTCTCAAAGCGGTTCCTTTCTCTGCTCACCTGAAGATGGGTAAAGATGTGTATTTTTAGTTGATGGGAGTGTAAATACAAAATGACCAAAGTGTTGCACAAACATGCACATGACTGATATGACTTGATGTGCTAAAAGTATGACCACAGTGCGTGTGAGGGAGGGACTGTGTCACTCACAAGATGAGTAATGAAACAGAGGAAGTCTGGGACAACAGCCAAATGAGGCCAAAGTGGTGAAAATATTATTGGAAAAAAAAACTCATTTCACCTCTTTAAAGTTGTCAAAAGCAGAGAGAATGATGTCGTGTCCTCCTCTGACGAGACAAACAGCAGCCAGCAACTCCAACACCAGAGCTTTGGTTCTATAGGTGGTGGAGGAGGAGGAGGAGGAGGAGAGGTTAGACATATGGATGCAGACAGATAACACACACACACACACTCTGTCTGCACACACACCTGGGATTCCTGCTGTTGAGACTGAGGGTGATCTCGTTCACACAGCGCGGGTGAGTCATCACCAAGTTAAAGCCAGACTGGAAGCAGATGGAAGGTAAACAGCTGTTCCAATCAGAGCTGATGGGAGTGTGATCCTGTGACTGACAGGCTGTTACTAGACTAAGACTGTACCTGGTAGTTCATGATGGCTCGGAGACACATAATGCACACATGGATGTCATCCCTCTGGCTGGATGAATGGGACTTCTTATGCATCTTGTTCCCTAGAGTGGAGCTTATTCTGTGAAGTAATGACATGTGAATGTATGCTGTGCAAAATAAGAAGTACATGTGGTTGTAAGGTTGTGATAAGAAACAGGCCACAAATGCAGAGAAAAGGCTCAGTTTAACAGAGCTCTCTAAGAAAATAACTTCCTCCATCACACCACCTCTGCTGTGTATGCTTCTATTTCAATACTATCGACTAAATGCAGCTGTATATACTGCAAGTTCCTTTTTAATACATGCTGTACCTTCCTTTCATGTCTGCAGCGTCTCACCTTATAGTCAGTGCACGAGCAGCCCTGGTCATACCATGTGACGGGGAGCTGCTGGAGCTCTTGGTCAAATCTTCCATTGATCTTTCCGCTGACTTTCCTCTGTCGGTCAGGGTGCCGCCGTTTTCCACGGTCTCCACATCAAAGCTGCAAAATGCAGGGATGCATCCTTAATGATGAGTCATGTCACTGGAAGAGCTTCATGAGAGTTTTACACCTGCGTCCTGTGAGTACTCACGAGCTGTCGCTTTGTGCGTGAGAAAGGTACTCCACCAGAACATCCAGACCTTTATTCTGCTCATTGAGGAACTCTTGGGCCCACCTGCAGAGAGACACAAAGAAAACACACACTGCATATTTTAACCACTAGTAGCACTATGGAGCAATAATACACATGCACATTAAGTGCTTACCCAATGTGATTGGTGCGAAGGGATATCTCCAAATCTTTGAGAACCTGAGTGGCATCTTGGATCCTTTTCTTTAACTGTAAGGAGCAGAAGAGATGAACGTTTAGACATGACTGTGTATGCATGTAAATCAGATATAAAAGTGATGCTTTGCACCAACCCTGCGAGACACCCCTCCTTGATCCTGGTAGAAGCTCTTAATCTTGTTCAGGTAAGTGGATGGGGGGCTCTTCACCTGAAAACGCTCCTAAGGAGGAGGAGTCACAGAGGTACAGGGTTTGCGTTGGACAGTTATTTGCAGCAGCAGCTCTAAATTATGACTGGACAAGATACACTCTTACCACCCTGCAGCATCTGAGATTATTCTTGCCCTACTCTGGTAAAGACAAAACAAACCACCCTTCGTTTCCATGCCGACGCCTCTATCTGCTTTCCACCACGGAAACTACGCTGCAGGCTGCTCTTTTTCACCGCACACTGTTCTCTTTGGGTCTTTATGTACTTTGCGTCAACTCTGGGGTGAAAGAGTTTGATGACATATGTTGACTTACCTGATCACAGACTAATTCCCATTTCTTCTCATTGTCATATTGACTCAGCAGCTTCAGCTTGTCTGGAGGCAGATTCATGTAGCTCTGAAGGAAAGAGAGCAAAAAGACTCTTATAACAGATATGTTTGATAGTGTATGCTGTCATTTTATGTGTTTCCTGCTTGCAACTACATTCAAAACCACAAATGCACTTTCAGTGAAAACAGACCTGTGATATCTGCCTGGTGACTCAGTGTTTACAGGTTTATGGATGGTTGTCAAGGGGTACCATGCAATTTTAATATCATTTTTTTGACCAATAAAAGCAATTTATTATGATTTTTAGCACCATGGCTATCTCTATTATCACCTCCACATTATTTCTGTGTAGGTTGACTCAACAGATGACATATTACATTACAGCCAAAAAGGGCATATTCAATTTCAGTTGTTGTCATCAGCCTACATGGAAATGGTTATGAGGTCTGGTGGTTTTCCCCCGAGTCAAAGGGCACAGTTTGATTAAGTAGGGAACAAAAACTGAACTGAAAATATATGTTTTGTGTTAATATATATATATATTTTAATAAATTTGCTTATCTCTGGTTGTGTATCTGCTCCAAACATCAACACACAGCCATCCTTGACAAAGAACGTTCTGTTTACACTGGGTGTGGCCTGTCAATCTACCCACTTGAGAGGCACAAACGGAAATAGCCATTTGCATTCGAGCTGTTGGAGTTTCATTCTTATAGCGAGCAAAGGGAGGACTACCACTGTGGGTTTTGTGGTACACTAATAATGAACAAAAAAAGTAAGTCACAGTGCAGCTGTAGAGCGAGGATCCCCGAGGTCAGAAAGGGAAATGTTGACATAAAAGTCTGCTGATGCAGATGTGTTAATTTGGGTTCTCCATAGAATGACACCTTGCTTATTGGGATTGCTTTGCAGAAAAAGGAAGTGAGGTGAGGTCATACTTTCATATGAGAGGATGTGGTAGGCACGAGGAGGCAGTGGCCATGTTGGTTCAAGTTGTTGTATTTTGTACTTTTTGAGAACTTATGAGTTAAAGAATCACTTTGGAGGATTTAGGGAGCGTATAGGAAGAGGTGAATTATAGAATTCCTTATTATGTTATATCCTAACATATCTAAACAGGAAGGAGATCCTCTTCATGTTGTGTTGCCATGTATTCAATCTACAGTAGCCCAGAATGGACAAATCAAACATTGGCAGTAGTCATTCTGTGTTTTTATGTAGTGGACCTCTGTTATGATTGGCAGATAACTCACATGCCACTTTATCATAAACACTGTTATGGCTGTGAAGGAGTCCATCTCTGTTTGATTATTATTATACTTTTATTTAGATGATACTCTAAAACATTATAGTCACTTAAAATGATGTGTGTGTGTGTTGTGTACAATTTAACTTAACAGTTCTGATGTACTCACCACTAGATGGCACTCATTATTTTCACACACTGGTCCTTTAAGTTTTAGAATTTTGTAGGAACCGTTAGATGGATGTTGGTTGCTATTTTATTTTAGATGAATTAAAATCAAGATTATTTTAATTTCCTGTGTTCTGAAACATGTTATCAATGTGAGATATAACAGGTTTTAAATGAAAAGGATGAATCCATTACACACTATATTTGAATGTGTTTTAAATCGTTGTTTTGTGTGATTTTTGCCCTCATAGGCTGTTGAAACAATGGTGAAACAGTTGCTTTCCGGTCTGTGCTCTCTCTCTCTCTCTCTCTCTCTCTCTCTCTCGCTCTCATTTAAATGTGTTGCTCAACTTCCCCATGGGGCCAGCAGCAGTCTCCTATGCGTGCACTAATCACCCAGTTTGTAGTCTGACATTTTCAAATCAAACGGAAGGAAGTATTTTGATGAATCTTTAAACTTGTTGGTTTTTATTATTCATCTGCACTTACAGCTTGAGGAATTATGTGCACATGTACAAACCCAAAGGCAGATTCACTGCTGCTTCAGTTTAGAGAGAGAGAGAGAGAGAGAGAGATACTTTATTGATCCCAGAGGGAAATTCAAGTTATTCTACCCACATGTTCAAAGTTGTTTTAGATTTTACTACAAAACCCAAAATAAATAAATAAATAACTAAGTAAATAAAAAATCCTTGTGATTTTGTGCCTGCATTATGACATGACCCCATCAACAACAACATAACTCTGTGCCAGATCCCCGTGTGCAGTATGGGTGTGTGCACCACTCACCAGCACCACATTGAAGCGCTCCTCCAGCTCCTCCTCTGGGGGCATGGGAAGTTTGGGTGGAGGCGGTTGCTTCTTCTGCAAGGTTGGTGTGGGGTCACTCATCGTTGGAGCTACCCCGACTGAGTTCCTGGCCTCTCGGCCCTCACTCGGTTCTTGCTCCAAGCCCCCTGCCGCCGCATTCCCCATCACTAATCTCCACAAGTAATCCAGGAGGAAAGCTTTACACAAACCCTTTCACCTTTGAAATCAGTGTATTCCACAGCAGTGACACAAGGTAATCACTCAAAACAACAAGGCCTAAATCAAACCAAGTCTTTGGCCTTCAGATGGAGAAACATCAAGTTTACTAAATCTGCCTCGGTCCTGAGGACAGGGTGGGTGATGGAACGTAGTATGTTGTTGTCCTCATGCTTGTCTTCTCATCCACCTCTCTGTCTGTATGTACCTTTGAAAAAAAAAATGTAACAAGGCCCCTGTTAAAGCCTGTCAGGACTCGAAGTCGAAGACTCACCTACGTCTCCAAACTAGTTGACCGAGAACTCTGGTGAGTTCAGAACAGAGGTCTTCGTGCGAGAGGAAGGAGAGGGGAGTGACACTCTAAAACAGACTGAAACCGCAGAGGCACAGAAAAGCAGAAGAGTTACTTCCTGTGCATGACAGCAACAGAACCTGGGGTGGAGGACAGGGTGGAAGATCAACGTAACTGTTAGGCACACCGTGCGTGCAGTAGGTGGTTGGTGATGAGTAAGATAAGGTAGAAGGCTACAGGAATCAAAGTAAAGAAAGTACAGTGCACATATGGCAAAGGATCAGCAGGTAGCGGGTTAGAATAACCAACCAAGCAACACAAACATTCCCCCCTCTGCCATTAAAGGGCCCCTCTAACACTTTATTCCAGACCTGGGGCTTTGGTGACATTTGTTGTTGTATTTTTAATTCACGTGATTCTGGATTGTTTATGTTTTTCAGTAACAGTTAGAATTCAGTTTGACAGGGGTTATTTAACAGCGCCACCATGTGTTTGAACACAAATACAGCATGTTGGGGTGCTGCATTCACGGACTGCTCTTAAACCACTTCCTATATAATATTCGATATTCGACTGTACACTCAGAAAAGTAACATCTATAAAATGTATAATGCAATTGCTCGTTGGGGACACTTCCAAAGAGACTAAGTATCTATAATAGGCCAACACATGTACAACTTGTACAATAGGTTGTTTCAGTAGGTCCATGAGGTCTATATGGGCAATTTAGGTGGTAGTGGAGATGGAGATGATTCCTTTCAAGAACAAACATTTTCAAATCATCTATTCCCAAATTAACCGGATATTCCAAAACTCGGTACTATTATTTTTTATATATATGTATATATATTTGAAAGAGGTCAGTTTTGACGACCTTTCGAAGAAGTCGGTATTTACGCGAAGCACGCGAAGGCAACATTGCTATTAGTGTTTTAGCATTCCAAAATGACGGATCCAACATCTCCGGAGGACCACTGGAAAGTAAGGAACTGACATTTACGGGAGTTGTCTTTGCGTTAAACTGAAACGTATGTCTGCCGTGTGGCAGCAAGTGACTGGTGATAAGCACAATGTTGTCTAAAAGTTGAAGCTTTGCGAACGTTTTGTGAAAACAGAGCCTTGATAGCTCCTCAGCTAGCTAGCTAGCGTTAGCTTACTGACGTTTGATAACGTTGTAAGAAGCAGCGGTTAGCCAGCTGGCAAGCTAGTTAAGTAAACAAAGCCTCCTGAAAGAGCAGCTTGTGTTCCCCACAATGAATTTATCTGTGTGTAAAGTAAAGCTTCATCCTCAACAATATTTAACTTCGCGAACACGGCAGGAAGAGTGGATTTATGGAGAATTTATGGAGAGAAGTAACTGAAATTAATATTAGTAACTAAATCTGTCAATGTAATAATTAGCTGTCCACCTATGGTCATGTAAATGAACGCTTCTGTTGTAAATTAAATGTTATCTTTCTTAGTTTATATACCAGGAATCCTTGTATATGCGTTACGTTTAATGGTATAATTAGTTGTTTGAGTTGTCATTGAAATAAAGTATTATAAATGTAACAAAATCCTTTTATATTTGTTGATTTCTAACATGCTGTTGAAGGTTATTCCCTCTGAAAAAGGCCCAGCATTGGGAAGTACAAATTAAAGTGACTGTTATTGTTGTTGTGCTGCCCTACATCAAACGGTAGCCCTGTAATTGAAGTATTTAACGTGCTGCAGCTTTTACCCTCCTGTACACTTGAATTGGACAAATCAGGGCAATACGCAGTGGGGGTTTAGACTGGCCATCTATCGGTCTATTGTCAGCACATTTAGGGCAGGACCAATTGTGCCCTTGTTATCAAAGCCTGACCGCTTCTGTTTTCTCAATTTTTCATTTACTCCTGTGTGGTCATGGCTCGGCAGACAGACGGTGCTTTCAGTGACAGCGGCTTTGACCATAGTGAGTATTCTGTCATTTTTCACCTTGTCTTTTGTTGTAACCTTCGATGCTCAGGGGTATCCTAAGTAGGATATCCTTATGGATATGTTACAACTTTTTTGGTCTCTCAGATTATGTATGTGTATCTTCTTAATTTTCTATTGTGTATCAGATAATGTTTGATGGCTGTTGTCTTGCTCTTTAGGTTTCTTTGGTGAAACCGGCAGGAAAGGAACCGTTGTGTCCAGAGCAAATAGCATCGGCTCAACAAGTGCCTCTTCAGTACCAAATACAGGTAAATAAAGAGATTCTATGGAGCAATTTGTGCTGTGTTTAGATTCTGACATGCATTTTTCTAACTGTGCCTCATCTCTCTTGACTTCCAACATAATGTCCACAGTTGAACTTAATACAGATGTCACAGTACTAGGAATAGTTAGAACTAATACAAGTAGAATGACACAAAACGTGATGCCAATTCAATAACACTGCAAAAACAGTACTGAGACGAGCACACAGACACGCCTTCATTCAGTAGTCTCTCAAAATTAATTACTATAAGTGCTCCAGAAATGAATATAACTGTGGCTCACTCTTCGTGAGTTCCTTTACCTTTACATGTATAATAAAGAAGAATCAGGAAATACGTTCCTAATGCCTAATGTGTCTAATTTCTAATGTGGTACGTTCCTTCACAGATGATGAAGACAGTGACTACAGGCACGAGACCTCATACAAAGAGTCGTATAAGGATCGGCGGAGACAAGCGCACACACAAGCTGAGCAGAAGCGTAGGGATGCTATCAAGGTAAGACTAGACATCATCTAAAATTATTCTTGTATTTTCTGTACTAATGTCTTTTTTTCTGTCATTAGAAAGGCTATGATGACCTCCAGTCAATTGTACCAACCTGCCAGCAGCAGTCAGAGTTTGCAGTGGGTACACAGAAGATCAGCAAGGCCACAATACTTCAGAAAAGTAAGACGTGTTCACATCCATTTGGAATGAATTGTTTCAATGTGACAAGCTTAATTCTTCACATTATACACGAAGAAGACATCAGACATCACATGCAGAGCAGATATGTCTACTTATCCTTTTTATGTCAAGAAGGAAAACAGGAAGCATCAGTAGCAACCACCCTTAGGATGGTCATTATTTTCCACAATGTACAAAACAATCTGAAAAAACCCTGACTAATGCATTATTTTATTTTATTTTTTAGCAATTGACTACATCCATTTTCTTCATAAAGAAAAGAAGAAGCAGGAAGAGGAAGTTTCCGTCCTAAGGAAAGAAGTGATGGCACTTAAGATCATGAAAACGTGAGATGTATTTTATACTCATATATTCTACAGTCTAGCTTTTTTGCCGACTAAGAGCCCACACAGATGAAAAGATGTATTTTAAAGAACTGCTGAATATGGACAGGGGAAAACTGTTGAGTTGGAAATGCTTTGATAACAATCCTGACGCAGTGTTTTGTGTAGTCAATATCAGATCTAAAGTAAAAATGCAATTATCCTCATCTGAAAGCCTTAAGTGCTGTGTTAGGGTTTTTAATGCAACCGTCTCAGCTAGTCCTCCAGTATGAGGCATCTAAAGTATTTATAAAAGGCCTGTTGGTTTTTATTTGATTGTCTTTCTTCTTAGGAACTATGAGCACATAGTGAAGGCTCACCAGAACAACCCTCAGCAGGGAGAGGATCAGGTCTCTGACCAGGTCAAGTTCAACATCTTTCAGAGCATCATGGACTCCTTGTTTCAGTCTTTCAGCAACTCTGTTTCAGTAAACAGCTTCCAAGAACTGTCGGCCTGCGTCTTCAGCTGGATCGAGGAGCACTGCAAGCCACAGGTAAGGTGGAGTAAGAACAACAAGCACCGCTGTGTGAGTTTGAGATGATCACAGGTCTTGTGCTTCTTCTTCCTGTTCTTTCACAGACTCTGCGGGAGTTTGTGGTTGGAGTGCTCCGGCAGCTCAATGGTCAGCTCTATTGATCGAGGGGGAACCTCTGGCTCGCTCCCAGAAATTGACTCTGGGCATGCTCTGGCCCCTCAGGATGGAGTAACAGCTTCAATCAGGCTCAAGCCACACCACAGTATTTACACTCACTTTATCTCATCAGTGACTGGATTACCTCGTAACACACTGCAGGCAGACTGAAACGAAAAGTTAAATTGGAAAGAGCAGTTTTAATATAAGAAGCATCACCTGCTTATCACTCACTGATTGTACATAAAACACATGGGTGTAATACAGCCTCATCTGACTGTACCTACTGCACTCTGCTAGGAGATGCATGGAAAGAATAGACTACACAAGCCAGTGACATAAATGTATGTGGTCATTGGAGCAGACAGGGCAAATAGTGCTGTACGTATTGAGTAGTCATCACTGTCTATAGTACCAGGAGCAGCCCTTTTGGAGAGAAGTCATAACCATTAGCAGGAGAGGTCTCACAAATTGTGTAAATTGGTGGGTTTGTTTCTGCCCTCTGTCTGCCAAAATAGCAAGGATGGAAAAGTCGTACGCCCACTTAACACAAAACACACAAAGCAAGAGAGCATAGTGCTGTGGAGTCAAACTTTTAACAGTCTGAGTGTGAAGTAGCTGGGCAACAGTGACTGCATGGAATGGTAATAACCAACTATGCACTACCAAACGTGACAAAACGTGAGGTTTACAAAAACGCAGCTGTGACAAGTCAACAAACATGAGATTTCATGCACGACGAGCAAATCAGAGCTCCAGTCATTGTGTATATATGAACATTTGTTAAAGAGATTTTTTTAAACACAGGCAGTCATACATGAATATTGCAGTATGGCGGTGTTGATATGGATTTACCTTTCAGATTGCAGTTTAAAAACGAAGCCACTTGAAATCTCCCACTTTCAGTGGTTTAAAGGTCACCATTATAAATGCTGTTTACTTCTGCTGTCAGTGGCTTTCATGATCACTTCATTCCAAACAACACGTTTTTTTTGTTTTTATATATTTACAACCACTTCGGAAACCATCAGTCCAAAGTGCAGCATACACAGCTGCTCTGTGCTGAATGAGAACAGGTGATTTTCTTCAATGATGAGGTTGATTGTTGATTGTGGTGCTGGCTCCGACTGTTTTGTTTCCATAGTTTCTTTACTATGTGGCAGACACTTTGCATTGACAGTGCTGTATTTTCTTTTCCAAAGCCATGGAGACTTCGTGGCCACTTTGTTAGTTACACCTGCATAAGCAAATACAACCCAACAGCTGAACCATACGCTCTGGTTTTATAAAGGTGACACAGGGTGAACGTAAAGCATCCATGTGTAAAGAAATGTATTTAATGTTTTTTTTTACCCTGTTTAATTTCCCACAAGAAAATATCAAATCCAGGATTTAAGCAGAACATTTAATAACTTGGCATAAAACAATACAACAGATGATTGACAGTTGTCAGTTCCTGAGGCTTGTGAAAAATCATCTAAGCTATATACATTGCAAACAGCTGAACTTAAACATACAAGAACAACCAAGGATGAAGCTCTTAGCTCAGGATTGGTCAATGGTTTTAAAAAAAGGGAGAAATGGACCTGTTATTGCCTTTGAGGTGACGAACATATTTCATAGACGTAGTTAGACGTTTTTGTATAAATGTGCTTTTAATTAAAGATTTTTTTTTCCCAATTCAACGTTCATTAAAGTTGTATTAAGTGTTGAAAATAAAGGCCATAAATAATAAATGTGATCTAAATGGTAATCCAGCCCCAGCCTTACACTGGTTGCTAACGAGTGTTTTCTTGTTCAAGTGCTTGGAATGACTACCTTACAGTCCTCATCAGTCTCCACTCCAGCTTCATCCTGTAAAAAGACAAAACGCATCACATCACAAGCTGAGAATAGGAACTTAATGTTTTGGAATGTGCATTTTATTTGATTCTTCCACTTACAAGAAACTCCTTTTTGCTCTTTGGATAACCCTCCAGGATGGCATTGATCATGTCTGAGGCCTGACAGAAACAAAGCACCACCAAAATGTAATGTCTGTATGAAATCAATTCTACACTAATGGCACTCAAATACATGTCTTTCATGTATTTTAGTCAAAATATACATTACCAATCTCTTCCTCTTTCTCCACTCTTTCACATATAGATCTTGCTCTTTATAAACCTGTAAATTAAAGTATTAAAATAGTCTTAGTGTACAACAATAGGGGAGATGACAGCTTACAGTTCTATATGAACTGTTCTGACCTTGTCTTTCTCTGCCGGTGTGACATGATTTGAGGCTGACTTTATCTTCTCCAGGCGCGCTCTGTGCCCAGAACACTCCGTCTTCAGCTCCCGGATCTCTGACACCATTTCCTCTGTTGTCAGGGAGCTGTTCAGCTCCTTCAGCTCTGTTGGCACAGAAATAAATGGTCCCATGCAAAAGCAGCAAAATCCTGCACTAGCTCTGAGAATATAGATGATAACAATCTGCAGAGATCAGCAGTGTAACTCCACCTGCATCTAGCTGCCTGCAGCTCTGGTTCAGGGATTGTACCTCTGCGCTGAGCTCTGAGATCTGAGAGTCCATTGCCTTCAGGTCTGCATCATTTACATCTTTGAACTGAGCCTATGAGAGAGAAAAGATTCAAAAGTCAATCTGTGTGTATGAGCCTGTCAACAGTAGTGGTAGACATTAACCTGATCCGCAAAATAGATCTTCTGTTTGCCATATGTTTTCTCCTTTATCTTGCCCTCTAGAGCCAGCAACTCCATGGCTTTGACCACTGCCTAATAGAACAGTAAATTATTAGTGAGACACACACAAACATAAGCTACACCGCAGAAGTATAGTATTATATCTTATATAAATCTCTTACCGTTTTCCCCAAACCATGCTGCTTTTGTAAATTACAGAAGACATCCTGCGCACTGTAGGGTCGATTCTTCTCATTTAGGTAGGCAAGGATGAGTGACGCTCCTACAGGACAATCACATCACAGGAGCTAGTACGTAAACATTATGCTTAATGCACCTGAAACAAAGCTACATGACACCAGCCGCCCATGTTGGTTTAAATATGTTATGTTATGGTGTCCTGATTTGTTATCTCAAGACGTTGTAATCGAATTCTTTGTGTGCCTATTTAAAATATAATACAAAGACAGGTAGCTCAGCTAAAGTTAGCTAATCGGCGTCCCTAGCTACAGTTAGCTAAGCCTTTGAGCTATCAATTAACGTCAGACGTCGCACGATACGGGTCAGATACTCAATGCAGCCAAAGACATAAAGATCTTCTGTAACTTACCGTTATCTTTTTTACTCATTTTCCACTAGTCCACTTTCGCTTTAGCTTTCCAGGTTGAAGTTTCGCGCAAATTTTGCGTCACGAAAAAGATCGTTTACGTTTTAAGATGCGTCACAACACTTGAAATTCCTTCTTCCGGTTTCGCGTTTGAGCTATATCCTGTTCAATTAAAAAAGACCTTACGGTAACATATTAATTATATGTTCAGAGAAAATGTTTTTAATGATCGTTTGTTTATAATTTTGGGTACTCGTTAGTTTGATTGTTTTGTGTGTTCTTCTTTCTGTGACATCCCGAAAAAAAGAGCAGAGTGAGAGCTCTGTCATTGTGGTTAGTCTCGATACAGGCATGCAATGGTCCACGATGTTTTAAAAATAATAATAATCATATGCAGAAAAATAAATGTATGTTAAATTGCGTGCCACAAGACACACGTGTGCTTTAGGTAGTCAGTTCAATATGCTCAATATGCTTAAAAGTCTATATGAGGATCCATCCTAAATAGAACTTAACATACATTGTTTTGATGAATTTTCTGAAGTTCAGATCTACTGCAGCAAACATGCTGCTTTGTGTCTTTAAAGTCAAAGAAAACATGATCAGATACATTTAATTGCAAACATTTTATTCAATACGATTTGCACATCAAAACATATCAAAACCAGTTACAGAGAAGAAAATACACTACTTAAAGCACAATACAATTATCAGACTACAAATCACTCACACTGAGGAACTGACTCTTCGCGGAGCAGCCTGGAGCGACATTCTTATTAACTGAGGTCGTCAAACCAAGTGTAACAATCTGAAACAGTCCTCTTTACTCTCATCTCAGCAAATTTTCCATCAGTGCACAAATCTCCTACCTCACCTTCCTGAACGGAAATCCAGCAGTTTTATTATTTCTAATGCAGCTATTATCTTCTTCTCAAAAGAACAACAAAAGAAAGCAATTTTTTTTTTTCCTATTTTAAAAAACCCAGCCTTTTTTAAACTATTTGACATTTGCATTTTAATAAATCTCACCTGTGGCTCATTTAATTAATAAAGTTTAATTTAAAATAGTCTGTCTATGTAAAAGAGAGCAGACTGACCAGCACGCTGAACAGCCTCTTTAAACCTTCACATGCTAACATTTTTATTTTTTTATTAAAAAAAGCTAATTTTTATCCAACTTGGATGTAAACATGTCCCCCCCTTAATAAAACAGTAAGTGCCATGAAATGTAGAAGTATCTATCAAATTTGTTTTCTCTCAAAAAACTTAAGTTTGATTGTTGACTACATAAAATACAAGAATGGTAAAATATTAAGAAAAAAAAAAACGTTTGAAAAAAATGCACAATGCTGAGGGCTCATTCAAGGTTTTAAACATGGACACAATATGTTACTGAGTTGCACTAATGGGCCGGAAAATGAAAATACTCTTAGCTTATTCTCACACAAAAAAATGAAGCCACGTTCATAAATACAATGAACAGCAAACATAAGATCAACTGCTCCCTCTGGGTCAGATAAGATTTTCGTGTGACTAGCAAAAATAAGCTCCCTACAATAATGTAAAAAAAGGTGTCTTTATTGGTTAGTTAGCAGAAAAGGAAAAGTCACACAGAAATCCAGATCCAGATATTACTTTTCATGGATGGCTGCTAGGGAGTGTTTTATAAATCTCTGTAAACCTGCAATATCAAGTAAACCATCCTCTCACACCTACATGTTAAGGACAGGAGCACTAACATCAACAGCAATGTGAAGTGGTGTTTGTGAATGGACTGATGTATCCTAACTTTAAAATGAAATGCTGTGCCACAATGTTATTACCAAACTAACCTGGCTCAGCTCAACCAATAGGAATGTCACATTTGGTCCCATGTTAAATAGCCCTGTATGTCAGTCCTCCATGTAGAAAAGATTTAATGGCCACTGTTTTGATTTTAAGTCACTAACAGGAATCCTTGTAACATCTCAGTTACAGTTACAAGACTGCAGCGAGGCTCAATAATAATGCTGGTGTGTTAAATGTATGAATGTGTTTTTGTTGTATTTCTATTGCTCAGCCTACAAAGTAAAGTCTTCTGGATGACTGAGGTTGAAAAGTACAGAGGAAAGATACTTCACAGTGATAAACTGATGCCAATCAGAAGCAGGGCTGCTGGAACCTAAGATCACCTCTCACACACATTCACAGCTCTACTCTGCTCTCTGCTCATCTAACACACTCCCACCAGTACACACGTCTTACTGTGGTTTACCAAGCAGGCTAGACAAGAAGTTAGACCCCTGACTGTCTCCCCTTCTAGTACCCCCTCCTCCTCCCATAGGATCCATCTGGTTCAGTTCAGACTGATCCAGCATTTCAAAGTCCTCCCCATCCAAGTCTGTGTCCAGCTCGGAGCTGGACTGCTTACGGTAGCTTCGGTGGGCCCCTGCATTTGGGGGACCTTCTCTGCGCTGGCTAGCAGAAGGGCGAGGTTGCATTGCCCCAGCCAGTGCGGCCTGGATCATGTTGCTGGCAATGATTCCAGCCAAGTCTCCAGTAATATCAGAGGCAGCTGGCAGGCCACCGAGTGAAAGTTCTGCATCCAGATCCTCCTGGTCGGAGTCCAGATGGGCATCCACATCCAGCACTGAAGCCCTGTGACTCGCTAGCCCAGATGGACCCAGACTAGGTAGCCCAATGCTCGTGTCGTCATCGTCATCCATCAGCGTGGCATCAGGGTTTATAGAGGGAAAGTCTGGGAGGTCTTGGGCGAATGATTCTTCAGCATCACTGTGCCTGTCAAGATCTGACCAAATGACAGCGTTAGAAGGTCAGAGGATGAGCACACAGAAAACTACAACACCTAGAGGACATGCTCACCTTCAGAGCCCTCTGTCAGTGGGGTCTGGCCACGTGAAAGATTAAACGTTCCATTTTCGGTGTAGGACACCTCAGCATCAGAGTGCTCAGAGTCGGTCAGAGCAAGTTCCTTCGCAACAACAGCATCGTCAAACTAAGAGAAAAATGCATTGAAATATTTCAAAGCTGGGCTTTTTAGGTGATAGTCAAACTCTATTAACTTTTACTTTCACCTATGACTAGGTCTAAGGTCTCAGCCTCAACAGGATGTGGCAGTGAGGTGCTATTGTCTCTAACTTTGTTTGCTTGTTACGATAGCTGGCACAGACAAAATAAGGGCTTTATCTGTCATGGTGTTTTACACAGACAAGCTTTAACATGCCTCTGTACACACGTCATGCATCATGCACACTACATAAATCTTCATGTTAGTGAAAGTAAACTTAGGTCTGACTACAACAGTAGGCCATGTTCACTAACAACAATGCTAACAGCAATATAATGCAGAGAGACTGGAAGTTAAACAGACTTACTGTTGGGCAGAAAGCAGCCAACTCTTCCTCACTGTCACTGGCTTCACCTGAGGCGGCACCATGGATTGGCTTTCGCAGGACTGTAGTGGAATGACAGACAACAAATGATTACTGCCACAGACTTATGTTATCTTTACAATATACTGAAGGTTGTAATATTCAATTTCCAATTCTGACTTGAAACATCTTTGGAAAAAGAAAAAAACACGAATTACAACTTACACTGGTTATCAATGGGCTTTGACATCATGTATCCATGAATGCTGAAGTCCAGCCGCTGCAGGACCGGCTCCAGCTTCACACACACGAGCTGAAAAACCCTGTGATACGCTGCCAAAGGGGCCAGGAGAGTTGCTAACACTAGAGAGGGGGGTGCAGGGGGACAATACCAATCATTATAGTGAAGAAGGAAACATTCAGTGATACATATGAAAAGAATAAAAGCTGTGCTTTGTGAAATATCTGTGCTCACTGTGGACACATATGTAGGCATGTTTGTTAGCTTCAGCAGAGAGACAGGAGCAGAGGGAGCAGCAGGGAGTGCTGCTTGTTTCAGACGTCAGAGCACAGGCCCTGAACAAGTACTCCCTGACAAACTATGCAGCCTACACTGTTTAAAGGCTAGGAGATTAGCTTGGTCACTGTCTGACCTCCTTAGCTTTCTGCCTGGCTCCCTTCACTCCTGTCCTGTGTGCCTCATCCACGCTTTAATCACCTCACTGACTGGACCCTGGTACTGAGGCCCCACAGATCTGGTTTCACCACCCATGCATTTTTAATCTGACTAGTCAGGCTAAGTTTCCCTGCCAACATGGCCTTGTGAAGGGGTGTGGACATGTAGTTACTGTATGACTGGTTTATGACTGCTGGGACTCACAAGCAGAGTAGGAGAGCACCAAACCGGGAATGTACCGGCCAATCACAGCTAAACAGCTGAACACTCCACATGTCAGGATGCAAAACTGTTACAGAACACACATGTGAGGAAACAAGTTAGTATTTATGCTGACAGTCGATAGTTTTGTTATTTATTTGAAGAATTGTGTGTGCGGCCCTTACTTTGCCAGGGTTTTGTCGTTTGTACTGCATCACACTGGATGTGAGAACAGCTGCACTGACCCAGGCCTCGGCAATGTGGTGGCATAGTTCAGGCACACTTAGGATGCCAGGCTGCACCAGACCCCAGCTGGACAAACAAGGCATTTTTATAATTCATTATTACACCGTTAATGCTGTCAGAATACTTGTTTAGTATAATAAACAAAACGTTACATACCTCTCATTTTCTGACTCATCCAGTTTTCTGACTGTGAAGAGAGGGGACATTTATCACATTAACACACAGTACACTGCACAGAATGAAAAGTTGCCTGATCTGTGTTTAACTTGTTATGTATATGTTCGGTCCCCTTAGGACTTTGTAGACTCAGTATGTAAATCAAGTTCAAAAACCAGTGTAGAAGTTTATCTCTTCCATGTTAACACAAAGTGATGACATATCTATCATGGCAATAGAAATACCACGTACATTTGATGTGAAACTGAGGAATGGTCTACACTGTAATTAATACAAGAAAGCAGGAAAGAAAGGGGGGAAAAACAGCATGCCAGAGCTTCTTAAGTATAAAAAGCCCCCATTGAGATAAAAGTGCAGCACCTCTAATCTCTGGCCAGATCTTATTCCTCCAGGTATCAACACAGACAAGCACAGCCAGGCCAGAAGCCAGCAGGAACAGCAGGCGCAGTGAGGTCAGGGCGAAGAACCTGGAGTGAAATAAACCACATGAGGAGACAGTACATCCCATGCCTGTATCCCCTAGAGGAACAAGGAATAAGTTATATATATATATCAAAATCTTCTGACAGATTTGAATTTACTTCATCTAACATTAATACATCAGCTGAATGCTGTTGATCTAATCTGTGATATTATTACAACTGTACAACTGTGAAAGGCTTGAATACAGCTTGATTTCACCACCTAGGGCCTCAACAAGTACAATTCTTAAATTGCTGCTCCAATTTTTGGATCACAAGACTTCAAAATTTGTTGACCACAACAATGCTGCAGGACTCCACCAATCAGCAGTTAGAGATTAACCTAGGAAAGAATTTGCTGACAGAACAAGGCTTGTATTTGTGGTAGTGCTACAATTAAACCTAAGATCACCCAAAATGTGCCAATGTTTAGCAGAATCTAATAGAAACCACCACATGATAAAGGGTTTATGCACCACTTCTCTTTTTGTGGCGTCAGAAAGAGAAAATAAAACAAAAAAAAAACAGGGACACCTTCACAGACCATTACAGAGGTTGCCCATATTTCCTCTCTCATGTGACTTTTCATTGTCATTCACTTCTCTCTGGGCAGAAACTAGTCAGCCCTGCAGTGTGTACTGAAGCACACGTAAAAAAACAGAGACAGAACAAACACCATGAAAAGCCTAGTGGTCTAATCGAATAAAGGCTGAATGCCTGAGATCCACAACCACACTGACCAGCCAGGCTTTCCCCTCCATGTCTCAGGTCACTGATTCCTACCATGCAATATCCAGGTCACCTAATTAAACCAAAATTTGCTCCAGTCCTATTCCGTCAAGACTTTTCCCTTTAATAAATACAGTTACATATTTGTCTTGTGATGACAGTACATACTGTAGATGGGCCTATGATTCACAGACTTGACCCTCACAGCCTTCCTGTACACAAGCTTTAACAATGCAATTACTAAAGTGGATAATTCATGGCACCATACTGTTTTCACAGTTAGGTAGTTGGGTGTGTAAAGTGTCTCTATAAATAGTACCACCACTCAGCCATCTGGATTGTCTTCAAGTGACAGGTGAATCATTTGCACTGTGCAGAAGCAGCAGCTGCTTGCAGTCACGCTGGCTTTCGCTTTAGGGTGTAATAGGTCATACTGTTTCACACTGTTCAACTGTCTGAATGTATGCGGCTCTAAGTTCACCATCAAAATGCACGAAAAGAATTAGCTCAAACTTACCAGAACACAACGTTGACCAGAATGTAGAGGAGAACACACTGAAGGGGTCTTTCCCACACCAGGACAGACTGTAGATATGTCAGGACAGGCTCGTAGGGCCCCAACCTGGACTGAAGAGCAGCTTTGACAACCCGTACCTGACTGTCTCTCTCGCTGGAGCATGGACGACTTCGCAGGCAGACACTCGACCCCTGCTTGGCATTGAAATCCTCCTCTTGCATGACTCCAGTGTGCGCCATCTTAGCGTCTATCGTCGATTAAGTAAGCCTGTAAAATAAAGGCTTAAGCTAAGTGGAAACAGGTAAACAGCTTGATGAGGGGAACCACAGCGCCACGGAGCCGCTTCACTCATAACATCAGCTAAACAGATCTATGCTAACGGATTTCTATGCTAGCAGCAAGTGACGCCTGCTACATCATTGTACGAACGTCTGATACAACTCGTCTGATTATACTGGAAGACAGCATGGTATCAAATCTATGATGAAAATGTTTAAGAATAAACTGACACTTACTATTTTGTCATTTTTGCTTAAATGTTGCGCTCTCTTCGGAATCTGACAATATGGCGTAACCTGTTTTTCTGAGCCGTCAGAAGGCCAATCAGAATCCGCAAGAGTTCTGCGTCAGAGTGCGTTCACGTGCAATAGGAAAATATTGTTCAGTTATTATTATTGTATTATTGAATTCTGATTCTTATTCTGTTACTTATCAAACGTTCCCAGAAAGTTTAACGGAGTTAAATAGCCCAAGCTATAATAATCTAACAATATAACATCTCGGGGGAGCGAAGTTACAGTTTTGCTTTCCACTTTTTCTGTATGAATATAATGATTATTGTCTTTTCTAGTTATTATTCTTCTCATACAGCAATCAGGTTATTTATAATTATATTTAATGAAATAAATGTAAGCAGCCCCTATGAACAGTCATTTCAGCTTGCAGTTATGTCCCTCCCCTTTCACCCTTAAGTTGGTACAGTCGAACTCCGATACAGTTGGTGGCAGCACGCTCGAGTGTGTTTAAAAAACAGTAGAAGAAGACAGCTTGAAGCGTCACATCAGCACCAAGCGGGAAGGAGCGGGCTATTGGTGAAGCAGTTTGAGCAAGGGGCAGCTGTTTTTTTCTTTTATTATTTAGCTAGCAGGCAAGCTAAAGAGCTAGCTAAATAAGGAGCAACATGCCACGGGAAATCATAACGCTTCAGCTTGGACAATGTGGAAATCAAAGTACGTGTTGCTACCCTTCTGCTCATTCGTAAAACCCCTTGCCAGTTTAGCTAGCAAACATGGGCAAGCATTCTGCTACGTAATGATATTAGCCGAGTGCTAATATGAAGTATAGCTAGCGTTTAGATGCCACATAATCAACGTGTCATTGTATCCTAGCCAACAATTTGGCTAATGACGTCTCTATATAGAAATCATGGTCTAACGCAAGTTAACATTAGCTGCCAGTGTGATGTCATTTAGATAGCGCTGCAAGCAGTGATAACTGGGTTCTGTAAGATTGTATTAATAGATACGGGCTATCACAAACTGTCGTAATTACATAATGTCACGGGTTGACTTTTGTGTTTTGCTAACATGCACTCTCCCTGTTATGCAGTTGGGTTTGAGTTTTGGAAGCAGTTGTGTGCAGAGCATGGCATCAGCCCAGAGGGGATTGTTGAGGAGTTTGCAACAGAGGGGACCGACAGAAAGGATGTGTTCTTCTATCAGGTAACTGAAGCGGGAATGCACATTTTATTATCTTATTTTATGATTTAGTAAAAGGCCTATTTTTGCTGTTTATCTTTTGAGGACTATGTGACGTAGTAACATTATTCTGCCACTAGATGGCGTGCTTGTAGTGGAAACTAAAAATGTGTCCATGGCAGAACTTGCCTGCCGTGACACAAACACTGTGAGTGTTCACCATATAACCCTTAGCTGTCAAATAAACTCCACAGGCGGATGATGAGCACTACATCCCTCGGGCAGTTCTTCTGGACTTGGAGCCCAGGGTGATCCACTCCATTCTCAACTCCCCTTACGCAAACCTGTACAACCCAGAGAACATCTATTTGTCTGAGCATGGTGGAGGTGCTGGGAACAACTGGGCCAGTGGATATTCACAGGTAATCATCTGTTGTCAGCCCCAGAGTTAAAGAAATACAGAGTAAGCATCTAAATCTCTCTCATCTCTGTTTTTTAACCCTCAGGGCAAAAAAATTCAGGAAGATATCTTTGACATCATTGACCGTGAGGCAGATGGCAGTGACAGTCTGGAGGCAAGTTTATCATTTATCACATACCAGTAATCCCTTGGGCTGAGAGTAACCGAGGCAGTGGCTGTGAGGAATTTGGAAAAACTAATTTAAAAGTAAAGTGATATGATTGTGTGTAAAAATTGCATGCAGTATAGTCTGTCTCTGGGCCTTGATAGCCAATTCAGTAATCCATTCATTGTCCACATAGTATCATGGAATATTTGATTTTAGTCAGACATATTTTTTTTTCATTCAAGCAGACTGTTGCATATTTGTGGTTAAAAAAATACATGTAGAAATAAATTATGCCATAGAAACTACATGTTAAATGGTGGCAGAGCCTGTCGTCAGCAAAGTACCAGCCCTGCCTGTCTATTATTCTTAGCCTTTTTTTGTGAACTTTCTTTAGCTGCCAGCCTACCATAAAATAACACTCGCATTTCCCCTCGAAGGGCTGCAATTTCTGTAACTCATTCACATTTTGACCCCACATTATTATTTAGTGTGTGCACTCATGTGTGCATTGGATAGGAAGGTGGGCCCGAGCTGCCGTGGGCATGTGTATGTTGGCAGGGTGTGGCGTGTAGTATGTCTGGTGATAATAGCTGGGCGAGTGCAGAAGGCAGGTATTATAGGGCAGTCTTAGGGGGGTGAGGGAGCCTATTTGTGAGGTGGGGCTGCACTCCCATTTATATAACTGCCTAGGAAGAAAGGTATTTGCTCACCCACACACATTTTAGCTTTCTGCAGCAGTAGAGTTTACAGTAAGCATGGAGCACACACCGTAGCTTAAAATTGCATGGAATGACTAACCCCTTTGTCTTTGTAGGGATTTGTCCTGTGTCACTCAATTGCTGGGGGTACGGGCTCAGGGCTGGGATCGTACCTACTGGAGAGGCTCAATGACAGGTCCATAAACGCAGAGAACTTGTTTGCATACAATTTTCTTTTGACATTATGTGTGAATGATCTATTTTTCCCATTCTCCAGATACCCAAAGAAGCTGGTTCAGACGTACTCTGTTTTCCCGAACCAGGATGAGATGAGTGACGTGGTGGTGCAGCCGTACAACTCACTGCTCACACTGAAGAGGCTCACTCAGAATGCAGACTGTGTGGTGAGCAGCCATTACAGTCAACACCTTACAAGATGACATAGAAATGTGTATTTTGTGTGTTGATAAGAGCATTGCATAAGAGCATGGCAAATGGTAGTCAGTCATAACTCCCACTATCTGCACATGTAGTTCAGCTCTGAATGCTTTTAGAAGTTCTGTCTGGTGTAATTTTAAGTTACACCTCAGCACTGTATGAAAAAAACTATCAATCGCCCCTTGTTACAATTTCGTCATTGTGAAGACATGAGGATGTGATAGTGTCACCAAATGATGCAGTTGGACTTTGATAGTTAAGCTAATAAGAACACAATAAGCTTTTATACAAATATATAGTCCAGTGTTTTCCTATCAGTCTCTTTGTTGGAAAACTAGTCTTTAGGCTGACAGACTGCCGTGCTAGCATTAAGGACCTCACAAATTGAACTTATTAAATCTTAGCCCTTAAATTGGTGATTGTATTAGTCTGAGATGCTGCAACAGTCTAATGGTGTTTCCTCTTTAATACCTACTTCCTCCAGGGTCTTGCATAAGGACCTCACGTTGATTAAATTAGCCGGAGAGCTAATAGAATCTGCCAAAGAATTGGTCCCCCTGTTGTGACTGTACAGTGTGTCTTTTATGTCCAACTCTCCTTAACAACAGCACACTGTGCTGCTCCTTAAGAGGTTCCTTCACTGTGTCATTACTGGGAGACCCTCTTACTCTTTCTTTGACATCATAACAGTATATTGACATTTACTATGTTGTTGTGCTGGAGGGCATATTCTCTTCTGCATTTATCTAATAATGGCCCTCTGTCTGTGTGCGTGTTTTTGATTGTGTGTTGTGTATCAGGTGGTGTTGGATAACACGGCCCTAAATCGCATCGCCACAGACAGGCTGCATATCCAGAACCCCTCGTTCTCCCAGATCAATCAGCTGGTAAGTACAACCTCTGTCTCCTTTTTGAGCTTGTCACTCAGCAGGTTTTGGTTATACGGTAGTTTGCAAACTACCTGGCTGTGTTTGAACAAAGAAAAAGAGTGTACAAGACACATGGTAATCACTACAAAAATTATGGGATTCACAAACGAGTTTGGCGAGTCAGTTGCAAGGCAGTTGCACGTCAGACTGGATTTCAGCTTTATTAGTATTGAGTTGCACGTGTCTGCACTTTCCAATGAATGTTGCCTTGCTTGACTGGAGCCGAACTTAAGTTAAACTTGTTCCTTTTTAGTCTGGGCACTAAAAATCTAATGTGTTTTAATTTTCTCTAAAGCATGGGATTTATTGATTTAACTTAAGTAATTTACATTTGAAAGGTTTGTAAGGCTTGAATGTTGCAGCTGTAACATTCTCCTGTCCTGTGGGGGACCAATAAAGGTTTACCCTATCTTCTTAAACTGAGAATGTTAAATTAAAAAAAAAAAAAAAAACCTTCAATTTTGGGTCATACTAAAATATTATAATTTTCAATATTATTAGTATGATGATACAAAACTAACTACTTGAACCTTCACACTCACAGGTTTCTACCATCATGTCTGCAAGCACAACCACTCTGCGTTACCCAGGCTACATGAACAACGACCTTATTGGCCTGATTGCCTCGCTCATCCCCACACCCCGTCTCCACTTCCTGATGACTGGATACACACCATTAACAACCGACCAGTCTGTGAGTTTTGTGTACTTTTGTACACTGATAAAGTAGAACTGATAGATGAAGTGGTATATAAAAATACTTTGAATATGAAGTCATCTCTCTGTGTCTCAGGTTGCTAGCGTTAGAAAAACCACAGTGCTGGATGTGATGAGGAGGCTGCTGCAGCCCAAGAATGTGATGGTGTCCACAGGAAGAGAGAGGCAGCCTAGCCACTGCTACATAGCCATTCTCAACATCATCCAGGGAGAAGTCGATCCCACGCAGGTACACTGTGTGGTGTGGATTTATACCCATATAACTGCTAAACATGTTAGCAGTGTATTAAAATGCATTTGATTTAACTGTAGGTGCACAAAAGCCTCCAAAGAATCAGAGAGCGCAAGCTTGCCAGCTTCATTCCCTGGGGTCCAGCCAGCATCCAGGTGGCTTTGTCCAGGAGATCCCCATACCTGCCCTCAGCTCACAGAGTCAGTGGCCTGATGATGGCCAACCACACAAGCATCTCCTCAGTAAGTGCGCATTATAAAGCCTGTCCAGTTACATCCTCATCCAGACCTTAGTCTGCCTGTTCATTTTTAAGAATGTGTGTCCTACAACTAGAGTTGAGCTGCCGCCACTTGCAGCAGCAATTCTAGGGGAATTCCAGACAAATTAGGTTTTAGACTGCTAAAGCAGCCAAACTAGACATTTCCTCAAAACTTAACATGTTTTTTCCTCTACTGGTTTAAAAAATAAGCTGAGAAGTTAGGAGAAAGGCAGCTGTTTGATATCATGACATTACTCAATGTAAAATAAGCCTTTACATAGTTGCATAGTCACATTCTCGGTTGTAGATTTAAGTAAGGGGAAATTACAATTGTTAGAGGAAGTTTCAGTGAAGTCATAGATTTAATTATTCTGGTAAGCCTGAGGTGAGGAAACAAAACAGAAACTGTGAAGGCCAAAATGAGAACAAAAACGTATTTCCTCTCAGAGTGTCAGTTTTGATGTTCCTCTGTGTCTCTGTCCCACAGTTGTTTGAGCGGACGTGCAGGCAGTATGACAAACTGCGTAAGCGTGAGGCCTTCCTGGAGCAGTTCCGCAAAGAGGACATATTCAAGGACAACTTTGATGAGCTGGACAACTCTCGTGAAGTTGTTCAGCAGCTGGTAGATGAGTACAGTGCAGCCACACGGCCTGATTACATTTCTTGGGGCACACAGGAACAATGAACAGACTTTTTTGTGTGTTGTATATCAGCTACAACCCTGTCCATACACCCCTAGCTAGCTTTTTCCCCGTTCTTGACAAATTTTGCTACACATGCTTCCGCTTCTGTAAAAATGTATTTATTTGGCTTGTTATAACATGTAATAATACAGTTGTCTCAAAATGAAAGAGACGTGGGGGATTAATGTTAACACAGACATTCTTTATATTAACCAAAAACTAAAATGTTTCCTTGAGATTCACAAACATGAAGCAGTCCTAAAAGAGTATAGTGAAAAGCTCCCTTTTAGCCTATTTCATCTATATAAAAAACAACCTGTTGCCTTGTTTTGTTCCGTTTTTATACAGAGTACAGTACTTTAGGGTGTGTGCGGTTGATTTACAGTGAACACCCACAGCCTACAGAATGACTACCATGAATAAAGTGTGTACTACTGACAGCCAGAATGCATAGCACGATGGTTAATGTAGGTTTTGTAATCCCAGACAATTCTAACCCCGTACCATCTGTCTGCTGCTGATACACAGTGCTCATTTGTTACCAGTGTACTTGACCGACAGGAATGTCAAGTTGAAGTTGGGCCTGAGCCAGAAGTGGTGTTAAAATACCTCCCATATTAACCGCATTGACATTTTAACAGCATTTGTCCTCAGAGATGCAACACAACAAGCACTTCATTTCTATGCCTGTAAATATATAAAGCTGTTTTACTGGTGTCTTCTGTGGTGAATATACTGCTCCATGTTGCTCTGCTTGTTGGACCTGTTTAAAAAAATGATGAATAAACACATTTTTCTATTATTTTGCTTCTCCTTAGTCAAACACAGCCCATCTACAAAATGATGAAACACCCATTTTCCTCTTCACCTGGAGCGTTCCTGTGGCGGTTGTTCATCTAACTCAGTTAAGGCTCATTACCACAGGGGAACGTAAAAGGCACTTAGTAATGCTTGCTCAACCAGCTATTGTTTTTAAACCAGAAAAACCTTGGGGGAGGTAGATCTGAGCTCCACTGCTGGCGCCAAACCTCAGCCTTTCATACAATATGGCTGGTTGAAAACAATCGTCTTAAACTGTTTCACAAGTCTGGGCTCAAGAAAAGCACTGAACAATACCAAAGACGATAAGATAAAATGTTTTTTTTTTTTATTAATTACATACAGTATTTATAGTTTTTATTGCACTCCCAAGTTAGTTGAAAACAAATAGTGCAATTAACTATATACACATTACATAAAAAGGTACCATGCAGCATACAATCAAGCTTAATACAAAGCAAAACTGTCCGCAGTTTGATTTTTTTTTTTTTTTTTATATGTATGTATGTAGCTTGTAGCTGCCTGCAGCTGCAGTAGAAAAAGCAAAGACCTGCTTCTGAGCAGGTGACAGGGCTGACTGCAATGACTTGTCAAGGCCTTCCACGGTGAACTTTTTTTTTTTAATAACTAGGAGAGCATGCTGAGTAAGTGATGAGGCTAATTATTGCATGGGGCTTTGCAGCAGACAGTACTCTATAGGCTTCATTTCCTAAAATAAATGTCTTAGATTGTAAACTGGGGATCTGTCTATCATTTTTTGTTGTAAAAGCATATTAAAAAAACATCTTTGGTCCGTGTTTACACCCATGACTTTGGCTTCGGGAGAATACTCTTAACACAAAGGAGTTACACAGGATTTACAATACATACAAGCTACTTTCAGGAGCAAAGCTCAATTGGCTCCGATCAGTGAAATCAAGCCTATATATCAAACTACATCTGGGTCTGCAATTAAGACATAAGAAACTGTAAAAAAAAAATGGCATAAATAATACTACGGAACCATCCAGGGCCTTATGAGAAAAGTTTCTGTTTAACTGCGTGGTAAATATGGAGCCTGACTGGGGTTCTAAGTTTCTTCTATTATTCTATTTTATATACACATTGTGAAAATAAAAAAAGAAGCACCTGTTATTTCCAGCAGAACAGAGCTGCATTAGGATAGTAACTGACATGAGCAAAATTATCCAATCAGTCAAGTGTTAACCAAAGATTTCATGTTGAGGATTACAGCCAGGACAAGCAGCACAGCAAAGGACTCATTTGGTGGAAAAAAATGAAGAAGCCACTCCAAAAGATTTCAATTAACCCAGATCTTAGATGAGTCATCGAGGAAATCGTTTTCTTGATCAAACAGACACACAACTGATAATCCCAAAGGTAACGAGGCTTTCTGTGGTCAGGGCAGCCGAAGTGACTTAGCTACAGAGTCCAACATCTGTTTCCAGTTCCAAGTTCACATGGCTCACTGCATCAACAGTTCCAGGTAATGCAAGCCCAGCCGGGACCTTATGAAAACTGACTGTCTCTGATGAACATGTCAGCGTAAGGGCATGTGAGAGACTGAGTGTCAGAGAGGCAAAGACAGGAGAGGGTGTGTGTGTGTGTCACTGAATGTTCACAACACTATTCCAGCAGTGCAAGAGGAACGAGTGCCTTCTAGGAAAGGTGTAACAAATATGGCACACTTCAGGAGGAGAGTAGTGTTTTCACTCCATACCTACACGAGAGGAGTGCCACAGCTTATTGTTGCTATAAGTTTTGTGATGCATTGACAAGGAGGGTGTGGGTGGGTATGGCCATTTAGGGAAACAGAGATGGTTTGCGTGACAGGGTGGGGTGGGTGTAGGGGTGTGTGTGTGAGACACCTCATCAGCGACCACATTGGTTTCTGTGGGTTTCTGGCCTCACTTGCAAAACAGAACCCCCTTGCCTTCCTCACCACCTTACCACCTCCCCTCCCTCCTTCATTGGCCAGCTCCTTCAGCTGGAAAGCAGAGGGAAGGTTTATTTTCATGGATGGGGAGTGAAAACAGCCCTCTCTTTGTTTTGGCTGCTGTGCCATTTCCCAGCGGAGGAGGAGCAGAGTCCTGAGGACTGGGACTGGGCCTGGGCCTCATAGCGTAGGAGGGGGAGCAGGCCACGTGTAGGAGGGTGGTGGGGGTCATCTGGGTATGGTACCTCTCAAACAGGGTGTGAGGGCAGCTCCAGGAGCATAGGTGCTTGTGTTGAGGACAGATGATGGAAGGCTACCTCAGTGCTTTCTGTGATGGTGATGTCCGCATCTTCCCCTTTTCCTCGTTGGCGATGGATAGCACTGAAATACGCATTCATCAGCTGCATGATCTCAGTCAGCTGTAACAGAGAGAGAGAGAGAGGTCAAACTGGTGGCAGTCTCAATGTCTGGCAGTGTCACAGGAGGGTGGAGAAGGATGATGTCACCCAGCTGCTTGAAAAACTGGATACTCCATAAGCAGAGTGTGATGGTGTTTGGCAGATTCAAGAGAACATACAAGCCTCTTTTTTTATTTAAAAAAAAAAAAAAAAAAAAGCCTTACATGTCTGTGGATTTTTCATCACGTTGACATATTTTGTGCAGCAGCTGTTGCACTGAGGAGTTCATTTGCCTTCTATTTGATCTTTTGTGTTACGGCATGAAAAAGCTCATTTATTACTGGACATGACTATAGCATGTCCAGAAATTAGAAACTTTCAGATTAGGGTACACACTAATGTCTTTTCCAATTTTTGGGCAAACTAAAATATGATGTTTTTTTTTAAACTTTTTTAATGCAGACACATGCAAAAGCCACTATTTGTCCAAAATGTTGGAAAAAGCCTACACTTTAAGATTTTGGTTTATAATAAAACATGGTATTTTTCAATCTTTAAAACACTTTATAAGTACTAAAACATGCATTAAGATATATAAAGGGTTGTTTATACTATACTTTTTTATACATGTCTGCATAAAAACATTGAAAAATAACATGTCTGGTAAACCACTTTATATGTCTCAAAACATGGAGCCATCTTTTTCGGGTCGAGAACCATGGCTTTAAACTTGGAGGTGCTGATCCTCATCCCAGCCCCTTCACACTCGGCTGCAAACTGTCCCAGTGCACACTGAAGGTCCTGGTTTGAGGAAGCCAACAGGACAACATCATCTGCAAAACGCAGAGATGAAATCTTGTGGTTCCCAAACCAGACCCCCTCCGGCCCCTCGCTGTGCCTAGAAATTCTGTCCATAAAAATTATGAACAAACCAGTGACAAAGGACAGCCCTGCTGGAGATCAACATGCACTGGGAAAACAAATGTGGACTGGTTGGGCGAACTCCCATGAACCCTCCAGCACCCTGTGGAGGGTGTAGAGCTGGTCCAGTGTTCCGCAGCCAGGACGAAAACCGCATTGTTCTTCCTGAATCCGAGGTCGACTATAGGCCGACTTCTCCTCTTCAGTACCCTGGCATAGACTTTCCCAGGGAGGCTGAGGAGTGTGATCCCCCTATAATTGGAGCACATCCTCTGGTCCCCCTTCTTGAAAAAGGCACCACCAGGGCGGATCTCATCGCTGGTGAGCTTTTCGACTACCTCGGCAACTTCAGCCTGGGTGATAAATGAGTCCACCACTGAGTCGTCAGCCCCTGCTTCCATAATGCAAGGTGTGTTTGGTGGGACTGAGGAGATCCTCATACTCCTTCCACCATCCAACAAAATCCCCAGTCGAGGTCACCAGTTCCCCACCTCCACTGTAAACAGTTGGTGGAGTACTGTTTCCCCATTTCTGAGGCACGAACGGTTTGCAAGAATCTCTTTGAGGCTGACTGATAGTCCTCCTCCATGGCCTCTCCAAACCCCCAGAGTTTTTGCCTCTGCAACTGCCCCAGCTGCAGCACACTTGGCCTGCCGGTACCTTTCAGCTGCTTCGGGAGTCCCACAAGCCAACCAGCTCGATAGGACTCCCTCTTCAGCTTGACGGCATCCCTGACTTCCGGTGTCCTCCATGTTGGTGGTCCAATATATAGCATGTCAAAATGTGAAAAATGTAAGTAAATGCAGGTGTATGGTGGTGTAAAAGTGGTGTGACAGCCTAACAATCGCCACCTGCACCACTAATGCTGCGCTCATCCAGGCCTAGTCACAATCACCCGCTGCAAATCTGCTCTCTCCTTATTAATCCTTTTCCTTTTTTTTCTAAATAGCTTAAACTCACGTCAAAGCAATGCAGTTGAGTTCTGAGCTGTAATTTAATTCGCCTGTCTATCCAGTAAATAAATAAAAGCCACTTTTGTGCCCCATGAGAGATCACAGAGAGATTTTTTGTTCTGTGTGGGAAGATGCAAGCGAATTGGTCTGACTGAAAGGAGAGATTTGTTCTCGGCAGGGATGGAGGGCAAAAAAAAAAAAATGTCTGTTTGGAAGAACATCCATGTTTCTGAGAAATGTTTTGCCTAATATTTTAGTGTAACCACTGCAATAAAACTCACCCCGTGCTGACTTAATGCCAGGAAGTCAAACGTTCGGTGGTTAAAATCAGTTGGAGAGCAGGGGCAGGTTGTGTGCTCTCTATTTAGAGCAAATTAATGAGTATTTATAAAGTGGGTCAAAGAGCTAGAGGGAGAAGAAGTGAGGGGGGTATCATGAGTAGACAGCAGTAGAACACTGTATAGTGATAAGGTCAGTGTAAACAAACTGTATCCTGAGTACAGCCCCAATGAATAAGAGCTTTTTTTTTACTATACCTTGGTGGTTTCGAATAGTAGATCCCGATCCCCTGCTGTGATCTTGAAAGTGTTGCTGTCAGATACGCCGTAAGAGCAAATCTGGCCATAAGGGAAGGACTCCAGGGCCTCTGATTCCCCCTGCTTATACAAAGACACGGATGTAGCAGCTACACCCAGCCACAGCTTCTGGGAAAAACTCCCTGTTGAACTCTGCAAGCAGGAAAAAAAAAAGCGAGCATATGTCAGTTATCCCTGGATTCACCTCAAGACCCAAGCCCTGATTGGCCAAATGTTTCTAAAAACTGCAATAAAACTAAACCTCACAATACTCACAATATAAAAGTCCACTTCATACAGAGTGCATCCAAAGCCTGACCACTGGCGTGCAATTGTGAGGTAGGCGGCCATGCTGTCCCTGCAGCTGTAGCCGGTCAAACCTTTCCAGCGGTCAAAGATGGATCCCATAACAGCTGCCGCCTCCTCCTTCAGTCGGCTCCGCAGGCGCATATCATGCTCTACCTTCTGCTTGTGTGCCGTCGTGGCGGCATGGCTCCACAGCGTCCCCGTCAGGAGGCCAGAGGGGAAGCGCTGCGGTGTGGGGCAGCCCTGAGCCGCCACCTGACAGGGGGGCACGGCTTGTGGGGCAGAGAGAGACATTAGAACCCGGGTTTCGAGCATGTGGCCTGGGAAAAGCTCATCCAGAGGCGGGCAGGGGGCGTGTGTGCTGAAGTCGCCCATCAGGCACTGAAGCCTCAGGGCGGCTAACGTCTGCAGGTCCTCTTCACAGGCTGGCAGCTGACCACGCACCACCATCTCGTGGCACTGCAGCATTACAGAGAACAAAAAAGAAGGCACAGCTTGTCAGTAATGGCCTCTGTGCTGTCATCAATCCTTTCTACCCCACCCTGTTTTACTTTGTCCCATAACTCTTTTATGGGAGTCCTCAGGAAAAATGCTATAATGAAACCAGTTCTGGCTGCCTTTTGCCCCCTTCTTCACTGCAGCCAGGTTTCTTAGTCATGCTTTTTACGCAGAGCCTTTTATTACAATCACAGCCGGTAACAGATTACCGGCTGTGATTGCAGATTGTTAAGTAAAAGCATAAAGGAGCCAATGAAATATGAGGAATTAATCACAGCAGGACAATAAAACCAATGTCACCACAAGCAGTGGAGAGGTCAATCATAGCAAAGACACTTTAAACTCTGTCCTTTGAGAACTGTTCTGCTCCATTACCTGCTCAAAGAGGAAGAAATACTCTATGCTGTCCACTGATATGCTGTCAGCATCCAACAGGCAGTAGAGCTTGAAACAGAGCGTCCACTGGGATTTAGACTCTGACTCTTTGGTGGTGAAGCTGCACAGAAGATGGACAGAAAGGGTTAAAACGAGGTCGGGGGAAAAGATACGTACTAATACACAAATGGCACGCCAAGAATCTGAAGCCTTCGTGTTAATATGTTACCAGATATTGCATCCCCAATGTGTAATATTGTTGTTTAGCAACCGTTCATGTTTACCCTGTCACTCAACACTGTGAGGACATGGACGCCTACGCCTGTTAAAAAAACACCTTTATATTCCAACTGGATTCTTTATCGCTTCATGCCTTGTACAATCAAATGACATCAGCGTCACCTTGCATATCCAGCTTCACTGACAGACATGGTGACACGAGCCCACGTTCCCAGCCAAGTTGTCATGTTTGACCAACGAGACCAGACAAGGTCACACCAGCTATCAAGGATGCAGGGTAACATTCAGCACAGGAGCTGGGCTGGAGAAGATAAATACACACTGCTCTGTCTGTACTTGTCTAGCGAGTGACCAGATCTCTGCTGGAGATCTGCCTGATTGGTGTTATTGTGTCTGACTTCCCTGCACTGTCTGTGGTCTGTTGTGTTTTAGAGGGTGACGACTCATACCTGGTTAGGATGTCTGCAATCAGAACGCTTCCCGAGACCGGCTGCTCCCACAGTGCATTCTGCTCATACAGTGCAAACGTGTTTTTGCTCTCTTGTAGGCCAAGTTTCTCCTGCATCCTTCGAACCACCTGGAGAAAGCAAGGGGGTCAATAAGACTAATGGAAACAGACATTGTTAGACTTTATGTGGAACAGGATTAGGACATATATTAAAAATCTGTATTTGGGTTTTCACTTTTTTTTCTAAATTTGAGTTTCAGGTGTACCAATCCGTTTCATTTGAGATTAAACCAAATATTCTGAGTTTAAGGTCAATAAAAGATGGTTAGGCCAAATACAAAGTTTCTTTCGGTTAGAATTCTGAGTTCAAAGTCTACAGTGCAAAAACAGATTCTTCAAAGAAAATCTAACTTCGGTCTTAGAAATATCACACTTCAGTCTCTTTAATTTGGACAGAGAATCAGAAATTCTAGTTTAAAGTCAAAGATGGGTTGACAGTGCAAATCTAAAATAATCTAAAATATTGATGGTAATCCCAGAAGTCTGAGATTAAATTTTTTTCCACCCATATGTTCTGAAGAATGTCTGAAATTAGAGTTTATATTTGACTGTAGAGGATTAGGACAAAAATATAAAACAATGACTTCCAATCTACAATTCTGAATTTAAAAAAATATTTAAAAATTCCTTGCTCAAATTTGACTCTGAATTTAATCGTAAGTCACAATTAAAGTCAGATTTTTCTTTTTAAATTGGACAGTCAGTTATTTTTTTTTTCTGAATTGAAAAAATAAAAAAAACATAGTCCCTAATCCTCCTTAGTAAAAAAGCAGAAATTTAATTTTCATAATTGCAGTGTCACAACGTGCCAAAATAGACAATAACATTTTAAACAGGAAACATATGAGAAAATGAAAGACTGAGAACATTTATACCACAAACTAGAAGACAGACAAAGGCTCCCAAACCTCATTGGCTGTGGTGTGTGAGCTGATGTAGAGCTGGCAGGATCCGGGGCCAGGGTAGTGCACGGTGCACAGCATCTCCTGTCGGCTCATCAGCATCTGGATCTCCTCCCAGGATGGCACACACTCCCGACACTTGGTCTTCTCCAAAGCCTCACTGATGAATGACGCATAGTTATCCATCTCCGACTCAGGACTTTGGCTCTGGATTCTGAAGACAGACACAATGTGATGAAGGGACACTGGTGTTTATGTGTGAATGGAGTTTTGCAAGTAATTTAATTCCCCTCATATTTGCAATAAAAATGAAAACGTCTCACTTCCAACAGAGATGTTCGTGATATTAACAGTGACTCAGAATGTGTAATGTGTCCTGCTGTGATTATGGACTTTGCGTCATCTATTCAATTCAACCCAGCTCTTTATTTTCTTTGGACTGGCAATGGTAGAACGTCAATGAGGCGAGGAATGACAAATGTTCTCACTTTAGCTGTTAGGGACTTAAAAAGACTCGATCCTTCAAAGAAAAGGAAAATGGCAAAGAAAACATGTTTGACTTTGGGTAACGCACGAAACAGGAAAAGGTGTTTCCGCTCCTATGAACCAGAGTGACCTGCTACTTCCTCCCAGCGGAGTGTCCAGGAGTGGTGGCTGAAGTGTGTGTGTGCTATTTAAAAGTTGGGCACAAAAAGCAGCAGAAAACACACTTGAAGTCTCACACACTTTGTGAGTGTGAAAGGTGTGAAATACAACCTGGTGCGAGCTATAAACTCAGACTTTCAGAGACAAATAGGAAGGTAACAATTCGACTTCAGGGTTCGGCCCAAAATACACAAAACGTAGGACAGAGTGAGGGCCTCACAGAGCCCACTCACACTGATGTCTTGCTATCTCATAACTATGTAGCCACAGGGTGGGATTTGTGCTGCTGGAACATAATTAGGAATGTTCCACTGAGTCTCTGTGATCCTTCCTATACTCTCCTCTCTTCGCCTTGTTTCCTGGTCTCTTGGTCCCCCTCCTCCCTCCTTCTCTTCTGCTTTCTTTCTCCTGGCCTATTCTCTCTGACAGCAGACATTCCCTGGGGGTTTCTCAGGGCACTGGGTATGGGTGTGGGGAGGAGGGGGAGGTGGAGGAGGGCTTTCTGGGCCTACTGCCCAGCTCCACTCTTCGCTCTGCCCAGCTGCAGCCTCAGCACTGATCCACTGAGTGAGAGAGTGCGTGAGAGCGACAGCAAAGACGTATCAAAACACTCAGCCAGCGAGTTCCACTGCGTTATTATGAATTGCCATTGCATGCAACAGTTCCATTAACTAGAGGGCGATTCCCAGTACAGAAATATAGATAGAAAACTGTAGTGGATTGATGGCATGGTGCTGGACAGAAAATCTAGAGCAGGAGATTATCGCTGCTAATAACTTAGATTAGAATGCTTGACAGAGGGGCTAATTCAGACCTGTAAATCCAGCCCTCAGAAGCAGAATCTGTCTGAGGGGGGGCACGCTAACAATGTGAAGGCATATCATGCTACTATATCTAAACTGGCGGTTAGGGATGCTGGCGCCTGCTTCGTGTCTGACGTCTAGAGCTCAAGTTTTTCCCTGCTACTGCTAAACTACCGGTTCACCTTCCCAGTTCAACCTGTTCACAACCCGTGTTCACTTTTGACTGCCTTGAGCGAAATCCTTTACTTCTACCGACTACTGGCTGTCAACATGGGTGGATACGCTGTACTGTTTTCCACCTGTCTACAACAAGTCATGTTTCCCAGCGGGTCAAATACAAGCCATATAAAACCAGGAAAATCCCATGTTTTCCCATGTAATTACAAACAAAAGAGGATGTCAACAGCTTCAGTAGGATTTATTTGTGCTGAAGGGAACATGAATCCATCCTGAATGCTGCATTCACAGCATATTGAAAATGCTGCTTTTCAAAGCTGCCCCTACAGCTGTTAAAAGTGTAGAGCGATTAGATTCTAATTTTCCAAATCAATCTGCAATTTCAAACCATATTTATTAATATACTTCAAATCCATCCTGTGAGACCCTGCTCGATTTTTCAGTGTGTTCAGCAACGTGAATGTTACATACGGTTCCATCAGATAGTAATATTTCACTTTAATCAACACGAATAAAAGAAAATTCCCTCAAAATAAATCCAAGGTTTTATAAAAACAACAAAAAAGTCTGCACACCCCAACATAACAAAGAAGCCATGACAGGCACACCTGCGACAAGCAGTCAAGCGGCAAGAATTCAGCAAGTATTTTGCTGACCTTCAGGTTTTTACAGTTGATAAGCAGAACAACAAAAGTGGAAAAACTGGTTTTCAAAATGTAAGTAGGTAAATATCTGTAGCATGTGGAGCTTTCACTACTACTACCCCCCCGGCCCTAAGATTGGTAAGACTTGTAGGGATATAGAAACATGTTGTACATAATGACTCCAATTTATTTACATTTTAAACCAATTAATAATCAAAGAGCATTCATCGTTAAATGTAGGTCTAGTCATGATTGTGCTGTTTACAGAGATGCAGGTGATTGTAACAAATACCAAAAATGTCTTTTGCTACACTTTGTGTGCATCTCACCTCTTGAGGTGGAACCGTAGGTACTTGAGTATGTTGGGCCCAGGCAGGAAGGTGCAGCTCATGCATGTGAGGAGCTGCCAGTAACGGAGATGTGCCGCGGTGTACGGGGAAGGTGTGTAGCTGGTCTGCTTCACTAGCTGGCAGTAGACCTCATCGCGGAGGGGCCTGAGGTCCAGGCAGGTCTGCAGCACTCCCTGGATTATGGGAACGGGCTCTCGTGCTGACTCCAGCTGCTGCAGGCAGTTGAAGAGCCTGACGGCTTCCTCCCGCACAGAGCCGTAGCCTTTTCCGCTGTGGTCTAGAGAATAAAGGAGCGAAATAATATTAGTTCATATTTTCCTTTGCAAGAAGAAGCTACAAATGTTTTTTTTTTGTCACTACTGTGAAAAGAAGCAACTGTAGATTGAATTATAATAATCTTTCAAATCATATGTGTGAAGTTTTGCTTGTAATATCTCCTGTTTGAACTTGTTTTAACTAAACAGCAAAGCAAATAATGGTTGTTATAGTGACCTGCATTATAATATGCTTTACGCTGCCTCACAGCACATCTAACATCATAGTAATTGCAGCAATTACACTGCTCCTCTTCTCTAAGCAACAATAATTGGTCTCTAAACGTACACAGATACAGGAGCTGGATACCAGCCTGAAGGAACTAACCATAAAAAGTACCGAAATATGAAAGAGCATTTTGTACCTGTAACTCTGCATATAGCTGTTGATGATAATCTTAAGTACTTACATGTGTGCTCCAGACTGCCATAGGGGAAGGGCAATAGAGGAGCATACAAGGGGCCCTGGGTGTACTTGAGGATGGGGTTGTGCCGGTAGATGTGTTCCACGACCTCAGGGTTGAATTTATTCTCCTATAACACACAGAAATTATGATAATAACTTAAATAAATACAAGTACAGAACAAACTGACTATGGAGCCGACCTGAAGGCAGTGAAACGGGTGATTGAGTGCATGTGTTTGTCTGTCAGGGGTGACTGAGGTCAATTTGACCAGGGTCACGATTCAGCTCTGGCAACTTTCAAAGCAGCAGGAAGGTCAAGTGATGACCCAGCAAACTGCACCGGCATGACTGACACGTTATATTTTATCTCGGCGGTGTCAATGAGTTTAGCGAGCGTGTGTTTGTGTCTTTGTGGATAGATGCCTTCCAGAGGTACAGATGACTTCCATGCTACTGCCCTCTAGCACCTGTTGCTCATTAGTAACATTGCCACTGCTCTGGCTCTCTCTCTCTCTGACTCCCCCCTTCCTCCCTCTCTCACCCCAATCCGGTCTCTCTCTCTCTCTCTCTCTCTCTCTCTGGCTACAAGACAAGCCAGCTTTCCCCCCTCCTTAGTGGGGCAAAGTTGACACATTCTTCCTAAGTGTTTGGTGCACAGTGGTGACAGCCCTGTCCGACTGAACTGTGGGAATGAGATGCTGCTGTGTGGACCATGTGCAGATGGACAGGGCAACGTAACATCACAGATGAAATTCCTCTAAACCTTCAGTCTTCCCATGCCACATGCAACAGTTCATGACTTTTTTAGAGGGCTGAGCTGTGAACTTCGGCCTGACCAAACCTTTAATAAACTCCAAATTAGGGCTACAGTCTTTCACACATGGCTTCTGGCAGAAGGCGGTAACTGCCTCTCCTTTGTGTCTGGAACATGACTCCATACTTTAAAGATAAGCGCTGTTCACACAAAGCTTCTGTTCATTCTGGCTTTGATTTTTTTACAGCAGCACCCCTAATCTCACATGTACTCTTGCCTATTTGAGAAAGTGTCACTACATGTGCACAGAGAGAGAGAGAGAGAGAGAGAAAAAGTTTAGAAGAGCACTCTGTTCATAAAAAAAATATATAAGCTTGGCCCCTCCTGGCAGAGCAGACAGCAGTAGACGGAGGCAAGCAGATTAAGCACTTTCTTTGAGATTAGGGACTCTCGTTGGGAGATTACTTAAACAGGAGGCTAGACGAAGGACTGCTTATCTGGCCCTGCTGCTTCACGCCATGCCCTCCTCCACCTCTTCTGCCAGAACTGCCCCTCTCTTCACCCCTGGGGCCAGACTGATGCAAGACGAGTCATCCGTCTGCTCAATGAGATTCAGGCACGCTGTGTTCTCTAGCAACCCCTGGTCTAAAAATATGGCAGTCTGTTATAAACATACTCCCCCGGCATGTGTGAATGTAAAGGAAGTCAAATACACATTTCTCAGTATTCAGTGCTTTTATCTTTGAATGAGATTTCGCTTCTCAGTTTTGTTATTATAACCTGTTACTGTGCAGTAAGATGAGGTCATTCGAAAGAGAAAGGCAAGCAGGGGTAAACTTTGGACTCCTGGCCCAGTGTGGCCGTGTGGTTTCTATGGTAACAGAGCAGGGGAGGGAGAATAACTTGATGATTGTTTATGTTTGGTTGCTCTTATCACAGGTCAGTGGGTGTATGCCTACCTCGATGTCCCGAATGAGGAGCTGGGTCGGCGTTTCCACCGGCGCTTTGGTATCGATGATTTTCTGGATGGCACAGGCCCAGTGCACAGCCTCATTGAAGTGCCTGGTGTACAGTCTGTAGCAGTGCTTCCGCCCATAGACTGTAATACTCCAGTAACCTGAAGAAAATATATTTAAAAAAACTTATCGGACAATTGAAGTAAATAGGAAAGAAAACAGCACGGTGCTGTGTGTCTCTTTCTCTCTGGCCCTCCACTTGGTTTCACTCAGGATCAAAGGTCAGCTCCAGAGGAACCTCAGACCACACCAAAACCAAACAAGAACACTTCTTCTGCAGATGTGTTAGGACACGAGTGTTAAACCCTGCAGCGAGCCTCCTCTTGGACAACATGCATTAAAAGTGAAAAAAAGGCGAGCTTCCTCCTTGTGCAGAGGAAGTATTAGACATACCCCAGGCAGCCCCACGGCTGTTATCAGGCTTTCCTGCTACGTGACTTGGCACCACATACCTCTTTGTTTAAATTCTTGGTGAAGTAAAGACCAAAAATGAAGCGTTTTTTTACATGTGAGATTACAACACAATGCCACTGCCCTTAAATTAGCACTGCTGTGAGTGTCCGTGGTGCCAGAAACAAGGCAACTAATATTTCACAGTAACAACCAGAAAACACACAGAGGAAGTAAAGATTTCATGTGTCTCTTATGTGACAAATTTCTCAGTAGCTTAAGAGGAACACAAAGGTGTTCAGTAGTGAAACAGCCAATGGAGTTTGTGACAAAGCCACTGCTGAAAGCGCACTTCTGTCCAGAAAAGTCCCCTGGCAGATTGAGTTAGTAGAACTATGTTTGGGTTTGGGTTTAGACGACAGTTTGGGCATTTTAAGCGGTTTGGTGAAGTCAGCAGGACATAATCCCCTCCATTGATGGACAGGCAGACAGAGGGCGAAATGTTTGAGACTCAAAAAGGACAAGTCATCCTTGTGTCCCTTCCCGCACAGCAAACACTTTCCTTTTGGATTCTTTATGTCTTTTGTTGTGATGCCCCTGCTGATTACTGGACTAACCTTTAACCACTTCTTTTTTGGACTAAGCTGCTTCACAGCTGGGGCTTCCCAGTCTTACTCAGAAATACATGAGAAAAAGAAAGAGGACCACAAGACACAACTTACAGAAAAAAAACCCCAGAAATATGGTGATTAAAAAAAAAAAAGTTGAAAGTCACTACACCACATAAGAGTTTAACAGAGGTCTGAGGGCATTGTTCACATGACATGAGTCATCCCTGCATCACCCTGTCTGCGTATGCTTGTGTACACATGTGTCTCGCTCACCTGTTTCCTTGAACGTCTGCTTGTCCGGCCAGATGACAGAGCAGAGGCTGGTGAGGACCAGCGTGCCCAGTCTGCGGGCGCCTTTTTCTGGCCCACTGTAGTAGTCAAGGGAGTCCTGGCTCAGCACAAACCAGTAGCGACGCTGCTTGATCCAGTTGCCTCGCACCTCCCGTAACAGCCAACCTTGTAATAGGATATAGGAAATTGGATATTTTTATATAAATGCAGAATCACATATGTAGAGTTCCTTTGAACACACACAGCAGCGATGCAACAAGCGAGCATTTCTCTTTAAAAAAGTCTAAGCAGTAGGTGGGCTAGCCATAGAGCTACTAAACCCGTGCTGCCACACCATGTCTTCCCTAAGAATAATCCCCAAGGCATGTAATTGACCATAAAGTCTGTATGCGTCTGCCTTGTTGGGGTAAATACTAGGGGATAAAAATACAGCCAGCTAATAGCATAGGCATTAAAGGCAGCATGCAGCCAACATAATTACCACTTTTGAGGTTGACAAGAGTGAAAAAAGGAGACACTGGAATGGAGAGGAGTGAAGCAGACACGCTCGCAGGCAAGTCCTGCAGGACTTGCCTGCAGGACTTGCCAGGCCTGTCTCTCTCTACAATGCAAGCCTGTTGTGTTTCTAAAGTTCCGAGGGTTGGAAAAGACTTCAACTTCACCTCTCCCCTCAGCTATGTCTGCAAATTGTTCCCAACAAGCATTTAAACTCAGAGTAGATAAATGAACACGTTTGGCAGAGCTGTGTCCAGATGCTGCCTGGAGAGAACTGGTCCCTGTAGGAGGGGTCAGAGTTCATCCAGAGGGCTGATAGAGAGCAGTTGCAGAAAGCCACCTGGACCAATATTAGGCTGGGTGGGGCTATATGCTGCTATACAATGTGACATGTGTGAGGTGCGTGTGAGTGCATATGGCTCGTGAGAGCGGTTTTAAAGGAACAATTAGGCAATATACCTTCAGCTTCCATCCCCGTGAAAACAGTAATGACGCCACGCCAGCATCACGACTTCCTCTGTGGTTAGCAAGCTGTATGCCGCCTGTCAGCCAGCGCTCATTTGGCCTGCATCTCCCTCACTCTCTTCCTATTTACGTTCATCTGCCCCACTCCTCCTCTCTCCCTGTTTTTAACCTTGCCTCAGAGTGGTTTTCCCAGGCAGTACAAAGCTCCCACTGCCTCGCTGCTGCTCCAAAATAAAAATAAAGAGCGAGGAGGAGGGGGAGGTAGGCCCAAGGCCCAGCCTCTCGGGATATGTTCCCTGTTTGAGAATGCCTCTATGTGTTATAAGTGGCAGTTTTGAACCCACCATAAACCCCCCCAATATAGTCCAAAGTAAAAACCCAGGAGGTACTTAACACCACATCAGACGGGGTCAGCATTAAAACCCAAAGCGAAGTGGATAAATAAAAACCATGAGATAAGTTGGGCTGCTGACAGACTGGATGAAGGACAGGAGGGGGGCTATGGAGACAACCTGACTGGGTGAGGTGCATCGAGAGGAGATCATGCCTGACGCCTGACACCTCTGTCGCAGGACGTCCCCCACAGATGCTACACTCTTTGGGAACTTTGAGCAGAGTGATAAAGAAATAATGAAAAAAGTACCCGCTGTATATCCCTTCCATGGTCCTCCATCTGGATCCCATCTCTGCGGCCTGCTAATGTCTCCCCTGGGGGCCACGGCTGGCCCTTAATTTGTTTCATTTGTGACCTCTGACCCCTCAGTGCCCTGCCCCCCCTCAAACACAGATTAAGAAAACAATCTCTCTCTGTGCATTTATAGCTTTTTACTGCGAGCCTCCTGTTTCCCTTTTTTCTGGGTCTTGGTTTCCATTGATTGACCATTATTGTGAAATATGAGCGTTACAAATTTAAGTACACCACACTTCAAAATGTGTTTGTACTAAGCATAAACAATTCTGGTCACTATAATTAGCACTATTTCACTCTTTGGTCAGCTCAGAAACCCCAAAGCCAGACAAGAGTAAAATGCCACTTTAAAAGAATTTTTGTTTAAAAAAAAATATGCCGAGCTAAACCCCTTCTTTCTGCATCAGACGGATTGAGCTGCAGTTCACTGGAGCATGAGAAGCTGTGCATCATGTGAGGAGTAATTTTAACTGTAAATCAACAAAGGTATGTCAATAAACCAATGTCAACATGTCTTTCTGTCACCGCTCCACGGGTTTTACAATTCATCCTCACATCATTGCTCTATATCTGCAATGTTGGTGGCCTATTTTAGATACTGGGGCAACATTCACCCCATGTAGCCTCAGGATGTGGAGAGGAAAGGCACTAATGGAGGCATTCTTAAACACATGCAGCATACACAGAGAGCAGTGAGAGGGATTATCTAATATCCTGAGGTGCCCTGTTGTTGTGGTGGATGTAGTCTGAGGGTGGGGGGGGGGGGGTGTGCTAAAGCTGAAATGACAGTAGCGTTGGAGGAAAATAATCTTCTGACTAGCAAAAACAGTGGGGACAGTGAGAGAGGGGAGGGGCACTAGTTGAGGGTGCATGGTAACTGCTGTCAGAATTAGGCAATCTGACTGTCGCCATTCCAAACAGGACGTAACATATCCAAGTGCTGGCACAATCGCCGACTGGCCCCCGACGAGAAAAAAAAAAACATTGCACTAAAATATCTCATGAGATCATTCCTCAAAAGCAACAAGATGTGCAGGGATCCTGATGCCATCAGGCTAGCCGTACATGAATACACAAGAAGGGAGGAGGGAGGGGAAACGTGGCGGTGGCGGTTGTGGTGGTGGGGCAGCTGTGTGCCACATGTGGTCAGAGAGAGACGACAGCACAGCATGGAGCTGCGACAGGAGACAATTAGGCTAATGAAATATATGGTATACAGCCCTACAGGAAAGGTGGCTGCAGATTAGTAATCATTTACAGATTAGTTTATTGATTAATGGATCGATTGTTGATCTGTAAAAGCTTTAAATGGCTCATTTTGTCCAACCAAAAAAATGCAAACTATACAAGTGAATGTTGAACATTCCTGTCACAAATCAAAGATCAGAGCATTATGGGTGTAATGTGTGTATCAGACTCACCTTTCACTAACAGCTCCGGCTCTTCCTCCAGGCCCATCTTATTCTTCTCAATAATCAGGCTCTTCATCTCATCAGGTGATTCTGACACAGTGTGCCTGTGTGAAGGAGCAGAATGTAAATAACTTAGCTTCCCTCTCAACTCAAGTCTTCCCCTGACTACTCCCTCCCATTGGATATCTAATTGGCTCGGAGACACACACAAATACACATACAGTTAGCTGAGACCCCGTCACCACCCACCCACCCCCTATCGCCCAACCCACCATGTGATTCTTTGCCAACTACAAGCCTCTCTTGATACTCTCCTGGAAGAAGTGCCGTGAATATCTGTCCTCTAGCGTATTCCCCTCTTTCCCTCCACAGCAGCACCCAAGCCCGCAAACACACGCCGATGCATACCACGCCACTGTGGACAGCTTGTCTCTCTTTTAACACACTGGCCCAGCGAAGCCAAGCAGGCGACTGAAAATAAACGTGACAGGGCGACGCCGGTCTGACTCCCCGCCAGCCAGCTCATGATGGTCATAGGAAAGGCAGAAGGTTCAAGAGGTCACAGCCTTGGGTACTTAAAACCAAAAACATTAAAAACATCTGTAAATCTGATGAATTACTGTTCTTCCATTTGCTCCTTTCTGCCCCAGATCTGCAGCTATGTCTACACAATGTGCAGGATCAGCACCGAGGACACATTCAGGCTTGTTATCTCAGGCTAAGGTCCATTTCCAGTCTATTAGATTGTTTGGAGGTTTTATCTGTCCTTGTTTATTTATCTAATCACTCGTTTATTTTCTCTATTTCCTGAGTCTAACTAGCATGTGAGGTGCAAGTGACAAAACCCCCGCTTCCTTCCTGTCCTCCTCCTCTTCCTCCAGGGATCACTCCGCAGGAAATGAACTGAGCCCTCCCTCCCAGGGTTATTGGCCTCTAGTTACCATCCCCCCATCTGATTTATGCCACCATTGATCTGATAATTCCGGAAGGTTCCTCCTCACGGAGGGCAACAATAATCAATGAATCTGAATATAGCCTTATCTGCTTTGACTCAGCTTACACAACTTAAGGGGCCACTTCCTCTCTTTCTGTGTG